>NC_064641.1:37168844-37863427 GCF_023864345.2 Schistocerca serialis cubense
TTGCCTCTGCTAGCACGACGATATAAACCGTCATTTCTTCATCTTACAGATAATTTTTTCGGACACATTTAACATGACCTTCTCGTCCGACAGTGACTCCACTACTGCCTGAATGCCGTCGCTCACAGGGCATATAACTCATTCAATTACGCGGGAAAGACTCTTCTCTCATTGGTTGATCAAAACGATCATCCAATCAGATTAACCTTTCATGATAAATTTCTCGCACAAACCACTTTACTCCAATCAGCATTAGCAGATGCATCTACGTCATTCCATTTTGCAAAATTTCACAAAATGTTCCACAAAATCAAACGAAACTAAAATTCAAAGAAAAGTATGCTTTAAATATACTTTAGAACTGAGTATCCTCTTACTATCTTTCTGGCTGCCTTATTACAAAAGCAAATGCTGTTAGACATACGTCATCCATCAGTTAGGGGGATTCACCATTTTCAGGACATCCTGATTACCTAACACTTGCTAGTTACGGATGGTGTAATACATTATAAAATTGAAATTTGACGTGTGTCCCCACACACATACTGACATTCACTCTCACCTACTCCCACCCTAACACAAAATATAAATATCAACTTTTAAACTGTTATTTCCATTACGAAAGCAAAATTATTACACGTTTAGAATCAAAATTCCTTGAAATTGGCTTAAGCCCACTGAGAGGGCTGTTTTTGTTTTCAAATAACAAAGAAACTTAAACTGTCATGATTCCTATCTGAATTTACTTTACTAAGCGTCGGTTAAGTACTTTTTAGTAGATTTTTTATATTTCCAAAACTATTAAAGTTATCTGCATGAAAATTTTACACACTGTTCTTCTAAATTGTAAAAGTTCCTACAACAAATTTCAAAACAAACAGATTATATTTATTATAGTTATTCAGTTTCTTAGGTGAGATGAATAGGTGATCTTAGTACGCTCTACACATAGCAATTCTCACGATCTGCACACCGCGATAGATGGCATTATGGCGTCAGCAGACGACTACACAATGGCCAGAGCTGGAGGCTTCATTGCCAGCCTCCAATACAGCTTGACCTAGCGGAATAAAACTTACTGCAAAACTCTGCAGCCGTGTAAATAGCTGTGACGTTACATGGCCCGACATTAAACATGACAATCCAGCCTGGCCCAAGCTTGCTTGGAGTGCAAATACGGTAAAATTCTTTAAAATGTTTTCTGCAGGGATCCACAGCCCCTAAATGCTTCATAAAAGAAAACATTATATGTAGTAGGCTGTAATGTAAACAGTTTAAATAAAGATGGTTTATATTACAGTCTATGATGCACCATGTTTACTTTTATGAAGCAGCAAAGTTGGTCATCATTCACAACCTGATCTAGGACACTTTAATATACCACGAGCTCATTTTCGACACATACAACTAGAACCGGTTGGCTCCCTTCCAGAATCAGGAGGTAACAAATACTTACTCTCAGACACTGACAGAGTTTCTTGTGTGTGAAAGCAGTCCCAATTAAAGACACTACAGTAGAGTCAACAGCTTGTGCATTCATCAATGCTTAGATAGCCAGTGCGGCTGCCGCAAAACGATAACAGACCAGGGAAGGCAATTCGAGTCTGCTCTATTCAAAAACTCAGTAACCTCTATCGCATTATGCATAAATGCATAACCGCATACATTCTCACAGCAATGGGCTTGTGGAGCTATGGCACTGAAGTCTCACAGCTGCAGACACGTGCCACAGAGGACCATAGATGGAAGCTTTGCCTTAGGTACTATTAGCTGTTTGTACGGCATTCAGGGAGGGCCTACACATATCACTAGCAGAAATCTCATATGAAGAATCCCTTTCACTTCTGTCAGAGTTCGTCCTAATGACCTAACCCCTTGAACCAGCAGATTTACCATTGCTGATCAAATGGATTAAGAGTCGTGTCATCCATGTGTGGGTACAACACCTACCTTGCATACCGATCAGAAAATTTTCCTGCACAAGGAAACTATCATAACGCTATGAGATGATATGGTCCAGCCAGCTTTACATCCACCCTTCTATGGCCTGTATAAGGTTTTAAAACAGGACACTTGCACATTCGAAATTTTACTCAATGTAAAAGAAACGACAGTCTAATTCAGCCACCTAAAACCACTGTGGATTCTGAGCAAACAAATAGCTACATGCTACACAGACCTGGAAGAAGTAGACAATGACCCATGCAGTCGTTTACCTTTTGAAATGGAGATAACTAATGCCAGTCGTCATCAAATTTGATATGAGAGTGTTTGGTCCAGAGAGCATCCGTGTGACACTTGAAGACAATGATCTGACTATGGATGTCTGCTATGACAATTGAGTGACATAACTGTCAGATAGTTCAACAACTCACACAAATATATCAGTTACCTACGAATGTCGATTATGCTGTTATGTCTTTGCACTTGCCAGGAGATAGGGTACTCACTATTACAGCGCTGATGGATCGACAATGACAGATGTCAAACCAAACTTCACAGACAGCTTCAGATCCTTCTACTGATGTGGCAACCAGCCACCCCAGCCTCCACTACCTCCTGCGGCCAGTCCACAATGGAAAATTCTCGAACTGTGTCCAGCTTTGCAGTCAGCCGTGACGCAGTTGGTCATCTTGATCACATTGGAAAGACACCAAGAAATGGTCCAGCCATTTCCCGCTCAGCACCTAGGTGCGACACAGCTGGTAAGTGGCAGACACTGTTGGGTGGCTCCATTGTGCCCTACCACCAAGGGGGATTCGCTGATGATATCCATGACATAGTGGCCACTAGCAGTATGAGTCAAAATGCCGCAGTATGGCTCAGGAACCAAGTGAAAGTTTCGAAGGAAATCTGTACTGTGTATTAGCTCATGAACATTCGCAACAATGAATAACCATACAGAAACATAATGAAAACCCAGGTTCAGCATGATGGTCTGCCATCCATAGACTCAAATTATTGAGTTGTTTAATTTGCGAAGCTGGATGACTAAAGAGGCAGGCATCGAGGATAGTTGGCCGCTGAAGCATCCAAGAATAAAGAGTCTGTTGTTATGATGAAAGCAAAGTGGAAGAGAGTTGGCTTCATCATTCCAAAAGCCTAAGCAGCTTACATAGCTTGCAAAGTATGGTGCTCTTCCTGTAAACCATGCACTGCGTGTGGGTAGTCGCATTGCAGTTGAAAACTTTGACTTTAGTCACCGAATCATATTACATACCAGCAGGAATGGTTGTGCACAGGTGCAGGCACATGGCGCAGTTGGCAGGTCGCTTATGGTAACTATGGCCATCTGAACTTGCAGGAGTGCTTTCCGACCCATAATATGCAAAGGTGCAAATCATTGTGAGCATGTAACTGAAGCTTTTTCCAAAGCTGTTTCACAGAGGAAGACCGCACTGCAGTTCCTTCTCTAAATCCTCGCACAAACGAAAAAATGGCTGACATCGAAATAAGTGTCCAAGGAATAGAAAAGCAACTGGAATCACTCAATAGAGGAAAGTCCACTGGACCTGACGGGATACCAATTCGATTCTACACAGAGTACGCGAAAGAACTTGCCCCCCTTCTAACAGCCGTGTACCGCAAGTCTCTAGAGGAACGGAGGGTTCCAAATGATTGGAAAAGAGCACAGATAGTCCCAGTCTTCAAGAAGGGTCGTCGAGCAGATGCGCAAAACTATAGACCTATATCTCTTACGTCGATCTCTTGTAGAATTTTAGAACATGTTTTTTGCTCGCGTATCATGTCATTTCTGGAAACCCAGAATCTACTATGTAGGAATCAACATGGATTCCGGAAACAGCGATCGTGTGAGACCCAACTCGCCTTATTTGTTCATGAGACCCAGAAAATATTAGATACAGGCTCCCAGGTAGATGCTATTTTTCTTGACTTCCGGAAGGCGTTCGATACAGTTCCGCACTGTCGCCTGATAAACAAAGTAAGAGCCTACGGAATATCAGACCAGCTGTGTGGCTGGATTGAAGAGTTTTTAGCAAACAGAACACAGCATGTTTTTCTCAATGGAGAGACGTCTACAGACGTTAAAGTAACCTCTGGCGTGCCACAGCGGAGTGTTATGGGACCATTGCTTTTCACAATATATATAAATGACGTAGTAGGTAGTGTCGGAAGTTCCATGCGGCTTTTCGCGGATGATGCTGTAGTATACAGAGAAGTTGCAGCATTAGAAAATTGTAGCGAAATGCAGGAAGATCTGCAGCGGATAGGCACTTGGTGCAGGGAGTGGCAACTGACCCTTAACATAGACAAATGTAATGTATTGCGAATACATAGAAAGAAGGATCCTTTATTGTATGATTATATGATAGCGGAACAAACACTGGTAGCAGTTACTTCTGTGAAATATCTGGGAGTATGCGTGCGGAACGATTTGAAGTGGAATGATCATATAAAATTAATTGTTGGTAAGGCGGGTACCAGGTTGAGATTCATTGGGAGAGTGCTTAGAAAATGTAGTCCATCAACAAAGGAGGTGGCTTACAAAACACTCGTTCGACCTATACTTGAGTATTGCTCATCAGTGTGGGATCCGCACCAGGTCGGGTTGACGGAAGAGATTGAGAAGATCCAAAGAAGAGCGGCGCGTTTCGTTACCGGGTTACTTGGTAACCGTGATAGCGTTACGGAGATGTTTAATAAACTCAAGTGGCAGACTCTGCAAGAGAGGCGCTCTGCATCGCGGTGTAACTTGCTCGCCAGGTTTCGAGAGGGTGCGTTTCAGGATGAGGTATCGAATATATTGCTTCCCCCTACTTATACCTCCCGAGGAGATCACGAATGTAAAATTAGAGAGATTAGAGCGCGCACGGAGGCTTTGAGACAGTCGTTCTTCCCGCGAACCATACGCGACTGGAACAGGAAAGGGAGGTAATGACAGTGGCACGTAAAGTGCCCTCCGCCACACACCGTTGGGTGGCTTGCGGAGTATCAATGTAGATGTAGATGTAGATGTAGAAGTTGTAGTTGCGATTGAATCCTGTCCTTTAAATCTGCATCGTGGATGATATGGTTTAACTGTTCTTCCAGGGAGGGGAGTGGTGGCTGAGGAGTGCTGTTTTAGTCGCCTCTTATTAATTATCCAAGGGTGGAGTGAGGATGACATCACTGATCATATCCATGTGGTCACCCAAGTAAGCCGGCCGGTGTGGCCGAACGGTTCTAGGCGCTTCAGTCTGGAACGGCGCGACCGCCACGGTCGCAGGTTCGAATCCTGCCTCGGGCATGGATGTGTGTGATGTCCTTAGGTTAGTTAGGTTTAAGTAGTTCTAAGTTCTAGGGGACTGATGACCTCAGATGTTAAGTCCCATAGTGCTCACAGCCATTTGAACCATATTTTTCACCCAAGTAACTAAGCAGTGTGACGAATTTTTCGTCATCACTGACGATATTATTCGAAGTAAAACTGCTTTTCGTGACATCCCCAGAGCAAGAACAGCTGTGCAACTTGGTCCCATATGTGTCACAATTTGATGCACAGTAGGCAGGTCAGAAGGCGATGTAGCCAGCTGCAAGGCGACCAGAGCAAATGGATTCTCCTGTGGCAGGGATGACTCCTCAGCCAAAGTGAGCGAACGTGAATCCGACCACGTGGATTGGTGTGGCTATAACGTAGTCCAGTTTGCGAGCAGAGCCAACTCCATTGCGGAATCAGAGAGTAAGTTGTCTGACGAAATCTATTGTTTAGTATCATTGTTCAATGTTGGAGCATAGTCGTGGAGGGTGTCACTAGTACTTCTCATAACTCAAGGTGCATGGAAGGTGTTATCCGTAACACCAGGTTCATAGCAAGAGAACTGCTGTCCGAATAAGTGAAATGTGCAGAAAATGAGGTCATAATGGCAGCATTGTAGCTGTGCAATAATGGTTAACGTCCTGAAATGAACAAGAACTTGGTCGATGTAGGTCACCAACACAGTACTCTATTATAGATGGGATGTGGAACGTACAGTAACACAACCCATATCTGAATAAATACTCTCTTTATTATAATAAAGACAGTACAACAAAGCAAAATCTGCACTGATTGAAGCCATTACCTGTAATTTCTCTCAGAGATTGTCCAAGTGTAGTTTGAGTCGAACGTCTGCGATATTGTTTATTGTCACTGAGTTCCCACATAAGTACAGTAGCATGTATAACATCTACCCACAAAAAAGTACTAGAAAATACATAATTTTTTCCATTACTGCTTTGTAGACGACATGCTGTCCAAACGTCAAAAAACGCACAGAACACCGATCTGTATGAATGCATTGTCATTAGAATGCTGTTTTCAGGTGAGCAATCAGAAAGAACCGAACAAAAAAAGCACAAAAAGTCTGAAGGCAATAATAAATATTTGAACTATCATAAGCTTTGTATTATACATCACAGTAATACATTATACCCATAGAAGATGACACACTGGTGTCGAAACATGTCTGGGTGGATAAAAACTAACAAATAGTGTTTTGCATGAGACAGATTAAAAAATCATATACCAAAATTCCTTTCTAGCTATGTAAAGCCATCCTGAGCTTTGTGTTAAGAAGCC
Source organism: Schistocerca serialis cubense (assembly GCF_023864345.2). Lineage (NCBI taxonomy): Eukaryota > Metazoa > Arthropoda > Insecta > Orthoptera > Acrididae > Schistocerca > Schistocerca serialis. Next base: position 37,175,404 of record NC_064641.1, read on the forward strand.
TTCTGTTGGCAACTAATGGTGCACGTAATACATGATAATAAGTAAACTAAACAGTTAAATTAAACCAATTATATAGACTAAAATAACCATACCTCCAATAGAACGCTTATAAACCCAACCTTGTAGTTCCTATATCCATAAAAGATATAAACTTTCCTTGTATCAAACAACTAACAAACAGGTTTCTTATTCATTGTCTGAAAAGTATACAAAACACTACAAAATACAAACGAATCTTTTCCAGCTGTATCTGACGAAAATGTGCTAGTGGTATATCATAGTGTCCTAGTTGAGGCTGTGTATGATGAACAACTTTGGTGTGTAGACACGCCAAGCAAGCTTGGCAAGGTTCATTGTTACATTTATGTTCGGCCAAACGAAATGTTCAGTGATGAATCGTAGTGGTCGCCTAACCCGACTCGACTGTGCCTCTGAACAGTCTCCTACGTTCTACTCAGCATTGCACTCAACTGCCGGTGCACTTGTGCGTCCAGCGATAATGCAACTGCCGGTTACCTATACTCTCTAACAGTGTCTCATCGCCCTGACTAAGCCAGCGTGTCTACTAACACTTATTTAACTTTACAGCTCGAAAACATTCCATTTCATCATACAAACAGTAGTACACTTATTTACAAACTTTGATCTGTAGAAAAAATACACCGAAAAGTGTAATTTTCAAAGAAAAATTTCGTAGCTCGCAGAGCTGTTGTGTTACAACATGTCTTCCTTCAATATCCTCTTCGAAATACACTGAAGCGCCAAAGAAATTGGTATAGGCATGCGGATTCAAATACAGAGATACGTAAACAGGCGGAATATGGTGCCGCGGTCAGCAACACCTATATAACACACCAAGTGTCTGGCGCAGTTGTTAGATCGGTTACTGCTGCTACAATGATAGGTTATCAAAATTTAAGTGAGTTTGAACTTGGTGCAATAGTTGGAGCACGAGCGATGGGACTCAGCGTCTCTGATGTAGCAATGAAGTGGGGATTTTTCCATGCAACCATTTCACGAGTGTACCATGAATTTCAGGAATCCAGTAAACCATCAAATCTCCAATATTACTGCGGCCAGAAAAAGATCCTGCAAGAATGGGACCGACGAGGATTGAAGAGAATCCTTCAACGTGAAAGCAGTGCAACCCTTCCACAAATTTCTGCAGATTTCAATGCTGGGCCATCAGCAAGTGCGAACCATTCATCGAAACATCATCGATATGGGCTTTTAGAGCCCGGGTTTGGAGACATCCTCATAAATCCATGGACCCTGCATGTCAGCAGGTGACTGTTCAAGCTGGTGGAGGTTCTCTAATGGTGTGTGGTGTGTGCAGTTAGAGTGATGCGGGACCCCTGATAAGTCTAGATACAACTCTGACAGATGACACGTACATAAGTATGCTGTCTAATCACCTGCATCCATTCATGTCCATTGAGCATTCCGAGGGACTTTGGCAATTCCAGCAGGACAATGCGACACCCCTCACGTCCAAATTACTACTGAATGGCTCCAGGAACACTCTTCTAAGTTTAAACACTTTCACCAGCCACCAAACTCAGCAGACATGAACATTATTGAGCGTATCTGGGATGCCTTGCAAAGTGCTGTTCAGAAGAGATCTCCACCCCCTCGTACTCTTACGGATTTATGATCAGCCTTGCAGGATTCGTGTTGTCATTTACCTCCATCAGTACTTCAGACATTAGTCGAATCCATGCCACATCATGTTGTGGCACTTCTGCATGCTCGCAGGGGCCCTACACGATATTAGGTAGGTCTACCAGTTTCTTTGGCTCTTCAGTGTATATGGCTGCTTCATAGATGGCATATAAGTCACAATTGAATGCAGACTATTTCAACTGCAAGGCCATGAGTTTTTAAGAAGAAGCGAAGCAACTGAGCTTCTTCTACCACTTCCCGTAAGACATGTAAGATGGCTGATTTGCTAGTGTCAGTGTGACAGTGACTGTGCACTGGCTATTGGTTAGGATAAAGTGATCGCTTTTGCGAGGCACTCTTTGGCTAATTTGTACGCTTCTTGCATTTTGTCTTCGCTTCCTTTCATATTTGGCCCTTCGAGAGCGTCAGCGGGGGAGGCTCCTATGGCTGCCGATTGTGGCAGAGGGGCCTTCAAAAATTTACAATGCCTAGAAAGTGTCTTAGGTCACCGTGATTTTGCAGAGGTGATAACTGCTTGATGAGTTTTATTCATTCTGAGACGGGTTTTGATCGCTGTGGCATTTAGTATGTGTCTGACAAAGATCACTTTGGCTTTCCAAAATTGCGCTTCATCCTAATTGTTGTGGTTGGCAGGAGAGCCAACACTGTGTTACTAGAGGAGGCCGAAAGGCACGCGTTTTAGCTCACGCAGGCTGGCGTTAGGTCTGGAACAGGACAAGGAAATTAGAATTTAGAAAAACGGACGTAGCTGGTGGAATACTTAACTTTAATCCATTAATGATGAACGTCGCTCTTGACGGTACATGATTCACAATATCAATAGTAACTGAATATGGCGTCTTGCTAGGTCGTAGCAAATGACGTAGCTGAAGGCTATGCTAACTATCGTCTCGGCAAATGAGAGCGTATTTTGTCAGTGAACCATCGCTAGCAAAGTCGGTTGTACAACTGGGGCGAGTGCTAGGAAGTCTCTCTAGACCTGCCGTGTGGCGGCGCTCGGTCTGCAATCACTGATAGTGGCGACACGCGGGTCCGACCGGACCGCGGCCGATTTAAAGGCTACCACCTAGCAAGTGTGGTGTCTGGCGGTGACACCACACTATGACCATACCTGCATCCTGGAGTACATACAGTAAAAAACTAGTTCAATATACCGTTCATGATCATGTGCAGTGGCAGAAAATAATACTATATAGTCCAGGTAAGCATAAGAAAAGTTACATTTGAACAGAACTCCATCAGTGAACTGCTGTCAAGTTTGAATTGCGTTCCTTAGCCTGGAAGGCATAGATAGGAATGCAAAAAGGCCATACAGTGTGATATTGCGGCCTTAGAGGCGTCGTTGGGGCTAATTGGTATTTGGAGGAAAGCTTTTCTGCAATCAATGATGCTGAAAATAGTGGTGCCCGCTAGAGAATGTGCAATGACTTTGAATATTTGGAACTGAATAACTGTTGTGTATTGTTCAGGCACTGAGAGCTCTGCAATGACTGCAGAACTTCATGTAACGATCCCTTTTCAGTGGAAGCTTTATTGAGCAAGCCCACGGGCTGTCAAAACGCAGGACCATCCCTGATTGTAATAGTTCATTAGTTCATCAACCATTGCTTGTGCTGCCCGTAAGTGCGCTGGTGGCAGCTGGCGTCTTTGAGAGAGACTGGCTGACCACAGATAGCGGGAATTTGGTACACCATACCATTATGGATGGGGCATTGTTTAACTTTCACTTGTGGCTGACTGGGTGTGGAGATCATACGCTTGTTCGATTCACAGAGCGACAAGGTAGAGTCCACTGTACTGACCTGTGTTCAAGGCAGTGCTCTCAGAATCGTTGACTGCATAGGTGTGGGTCATATTGGTGGTGAGATATAATCTACCAGAATGGGCACAGCAGACTCAGTGCTGATGTGAGGTATCACATTGCACGAATGTGTGTGTGAGTGGTATAGAGGCATCATGTAAGAAGCATTCATGTAGTGCTGCATTGTTGGCGCTGAGTGCATTTTACGGGAGTCCAAATAAAGCTTGTGTGTCGTCTTTAGGTTCTCCATTATTGTAACACGTTCCTTTAATCCATTTGAGTGTGCATCATCATCATACTGATGTTCAGTGGAGCATGAGGTTGTTTCCAATAGCTGAGGTTCAAATGGTTCAAATGGCTCTGAGCACTATGGAACAGCTGAGGAGGTTTCAGTTTGAAGAGACCTGTGTTCTGTCATTCGGTGTCTTGATGTAGTAGCACTGCACTTTTTAAATTCAAAGAAAGGGGAAACTGGCGTCGGAAGTCAATTCCTATGACTGATTCACTCACATTAGTAACAAAGAAGGTCTATTGAAACTTGGCTCCAAGGTGCAGTTACTGGTCCCAAGCACAGTAATATGCAACTCACATGTGGTGCAGGGTTGTAGGGATACCATGTCAGAGAGTGTTGCATTTGTGTCCTTACAATACTGATGTCTGGCCCCGTACCAGTGACGAGGTATTTACGTGTACTCCAGTCAAATATATAGGGCTTTCCATCTGATAATGGGAGTGGTGCACAGAATGTTTGTTCTACGCCTTGTCAGCATTAGGAGCTTCATGCACCAGTGTGGGTTAATACTCCTACCACTGCCCCTGTCTGGCGTTTGGGTAGCTGCATGGAGACCAGCAGTTACGTGTGGTATCGCCAAACTGAACAAGACACCAGGAATTTGTTGAGCTTGAGGCACTGGTGGCATTTGGTGTATCTTTACGAGCTATGTGAGTGGTGGTGTGTGCGTCACACGTATCTACAACCTGGTAGGGGGTGCTGATATCCCCAGCATGTGCTTTTGACATGGGTCATAGCCGGCCGAAGTGGCCGCGCGGTTCTGGCGCTGCAGTCTGGAACCGCGAGACCGCTACGGTCGCAGGTTCGAATCCTGTCTCGGGCATGGATGTGTGTGATGTCCTTAGGTTAGTTAGGTTTAACTAGTTCTACGTTCTAGGGGACTAATGACCTCAGCAGTTGAGTCCCATAGTGCTCAGAGCCATTTGAACCATGGGTCATAGTGGTTCAGCGTATGCAGCATTCTAGTGAGATCTAAGGCTTCTTGGCCTATTACTGTGCACAGCATTGATGCACTGTCTACACTGCAGCACAGTGAACATTCTGTTCCCCAGGCTTAGCTTCACTAGTGGCACTGCCTCATGAGTATTCATAGCGTGTTGTAGCTGTGGCGAAAGCTTGAAAATCTACAGACTCCATAATGCAGCATCTGGAATGAGGTTCATGTCAAGTAGTGTCTATAATCAGCGTCATGTCTGAGATGGTTGTCTTCACAGAGTATTTTCGTTCATAGATTGCGTGCTTCAGTTGTTCTGGGGTGCATGAGAAGTGTTGGAGCAAGTTACATTTTGCCACTTGATACTTACTTCGTTTGGCTGGCACAGAGGTGAGATCATTGATAATGTCAGCTTGCTCTGTTATGTGGCAAATTGGTGTCACAAATCGACAACTGTCATCGAAAACTCCCAGCGAAGTGAACACACATTTTACTGTTGAGAGCCAAAGTACTGATTGTTGCCCAGAAGAGTGGCAGCTTGGGTTGCGTGTCAAGGCTCTGAATTGAAATATGACCAAGCCATAGTTGCACTGATGCTGTTGTGCAAAACGGTATAACCAACACTATATCATGGAGCACTCACAGCACAGTAACCAATCCAGCAAATTCATTGTTGCACTAATCCATACACGGCAGTCATATTTGCTAATAGCATTTGCAACTCAGCTGACATAGTTGGTGCAGTAGTCACGTAATTTTTCACATTTAGTCTGACCAGGCCTGTTGAATTATGAACTGATGAACTTCATGTACAGCATACCAAGTGCAATGGCAGATTATTCGATGTTAGCCACTGTTGTGCTGTGTTGAAGCACGCATAATTTTCAGAAGCAAAACCCATGCTCATATTTAGTTTGTATTTGAGCAGTGGATGAGAGTTATTACACTGATTAGCCTACACGATGGTACACGTCACTCACACTAATTCTTGAGGTGTGATCTGGAGAAGCAGGTGATGTGATGTAACCGATGCATGATGGCTGCATTGTTACTGCATATCATCATGATAGAGTAAGAAACATCTGCCCATCGCATTATGTAGTGGTCGTAGATCACCACATGGCAGCTTTCCTTGTTAGAGGCAAGGATCATACCAATAATGGAGTCAATACATTGCTTTGACAATTATGTTTTATTGCTCACAGACTACCATACATGACCTGCACACTGCACGAAGTTCCAAACTGAACTATCCTTCTTTGGAGTCCATCCAAATATTGCAATCAGTCAAATGTGTTCTCTAGTCAGAGGTGGTCTCCCCACACATCTTTCATTATTATTATTTTGGTCGCTAACATACTTATTTCGATTATTACACTGGTAAAAATCACGATTCCCTTGTCTCTTTTCTTCGTTCTCCATATATTCCACAAATGTAGCAAAATTCTTGTGGTTCTACCTATATGTCGCTAAGAATATTGTAAGAATTTTTCTAAAGTTCCAAGACATCTGCGGATTCTCAGCTCTTGCCTCTGAAATGCATTAGTTTTTGGAACCAGTTCTGACAAAATTCTTGTATTGTCTTTCTTCCCCTATAGACATAAATACTGGTCATCATAAAATCCTGCCACAAACAAGATTGCTTTTTAGACGAAAACTCGTTAAAAATTCTTGTTTCATTCACTAAAGGTCACTTGGTACGTGCTTAAAATCAGACATTTTACGTCTCCCCTAAAAGCACTTACCACAACATTCATCTTTTCGTTGTCAGTCATATCCTCAGGGAATGTTTTTCAGAATTATTTATGAAGTCCATGGGATGTCATCCATTGCGTCTTAAGTGTATGTTCATGACACATTTCTATTTGCATAATTTAGTCTCAGTATTAGAAACAATTTTTCTCAAATTTCAGAATACAATTCTGGTTTTTTTTCAATTATTTCTGCTTTTAAAGTGGACATTTTACAGTTCAGTTCTGTCTCAGTCATAGGTTCAACACTTCATTGCTTTTTTCTGTATCAGTGATTCAAATATATCATTAACGTCATTTAACTGAACATACATACATGCATAATTAGTGATCAGATTGTCTATTTCTACTTTAACGTTTTTAATTTCTTCGTTCTGAGCCTCTACCTTTTGTATACAGGATTATTTTCCTTGCTTATTGTGCTACCCTGTGTCTCAATTTATTTACCACTTTTGCTACTCTGTTCCTCAACTTAGTTATGTGTTATTAGATGTTGATTGGATATTTGTGTGCTCCTAAGTTCTTAAATTACTTCTTTCGACTGTCAGACATCTTAGAGCACTCCATATTACGGCAAATTGCAATATGCTCATAGTACCGCCATCTGATGCTCTTATATTAGCATATGGAAAGAATTTTGCCTCACTTTCCAAAGCACACTGTTCACACGTCGGCTTCAGCTGAAACTTTCTTGCCATGCTAACTTCACGCTTTCATTCCTTTTTCTTTGGCGCCCTAATATACCTCATATATAGAGGCATCAACCACCTTTCTCTTCCAAACCATTATTATTGAGGGAACTACATGACAATAAACAACATTACTGTCAGTCATCTCAGATCACACACAAGCGATCTCTGACGCACAGTATGGCTCATGGCTTCAACCAGTCTAGATAGAGCTCTGTTGTTACATCTTTGTTATAATAAAGTGTGCAGTTATTCAGATACAGGTTTTGTTATTGTGTATTCCACATCCCATCTACGGTAGAGCACTACATTGGTGACCTACAACAACTGTGTTTGCATATCTATTGTTATTGCACAGCTACAATACTGTCTTTGCGTCTCCATTGTTGGGCATTTCACACATCGTGACAGCCGTTCTTATGTCACGATCGCCAGTGTTATGGACAAGATCCACCATGCACCTCAAGTTATGAAATGGGTTAATGATACTCTTTCTATGACAGTGCTCCACTAATGAAGAGCAGTGTTGTACAATAGAGTCCGATGGGCAACCTCCTCTGTGATTTTGCAATGGACTCTGCTTTCCTCAAAAACTAGGATACTTTTGAGCCATGTCAATCCGACCAGTCGGATTTGCATTTGTTTATTTTGGCTGAGATATCATCTGTAATGGATACAACTTAGGTCACTCGAGACCTCTTGCAGCTGGCTGTATTGTCTTCTAACATGCCTACTGTGCATCAAGTTGTGCCAAGTGTGGTGTCAAATTTCACAGCTTTTCTTCTTCTATGGATGTTGCCATGTCGAGTTACTGGAATGGGGACTCATCTTAAGGTTTCACTGTTTTGACCCCATCTACTAAGCCTGTGGTCCACCATAGTCGAAAGCATATGTGTTCCAAGTGACATCATCAGTGATGGCAAAAAGCCTGTCATACTGCTTAGTCACTCAGGTGAACACGTGGATACATCACGCCTACTCACCCTTGGACAATAAATACTAGACCAAATCAGCACTCTTTTTCTGCCTCTGCCACTCCCATATTTAAAGTCAAAAAACTCTGGCAACCATGGAATCAGTCATCCACTGAAACAGAGTTGCATCTCATACCCAATGACATGCTACGGATATTATGGATCTTTGAGCTTTCCCCCCCCCCCCCCCCCCCCCCCCCACACACACACAACTTAAACTGGCCATGGTTACCTGTGAGCAAGAGCCACTAGATGCATGCCTCAATCTTCCAGATAGAATATTTTCCATCGTTCGACGTCGAAAATGTATTAATACTACAGACAGTAATGGTCTCAGACATGTGTGGCACCTGCAGTGGGAGCGCAACCAACCTCCTACCTACCATGAGTAAAGCTGATCTCCCTCAACCTCTGCTGACCCTAGTGTCTCCACCACCAGCCAGAGAGATGACCTAAGCATCATCACAGCAAACCCTCACTCATCTACCAACCACGCCACACCGATGGCTGTGAAAAACCTGGTGGTAGTTCGTATGATTTGGTGACTCCAGTCGCATCTATCTTCCACCATGTGATTACCCAGCCTCGATCTCATGGTTCGTAGTAGGCAGCCCAAACCACCTAGATGCTTGGAACAATGACATCAGTGTTCTCCAACCACGCTCTCATCGTGACAATGGGCTCTTCATTCTCAGTCATATCAGCAGCTGAAACTTCCGTTTTGACTCCAGCTCCGAAGGTAGTTCTTTGCTGTCCTCTTCTCCATACCCAATGCCTTCCTGCTCAGTGGTCCACCTTCACACAACAAATAACTCTATAAGCCTTTGGATTTCAGACTAGCATGCAGGGCCTGGATTTTGATAACATTTTCATATGGACATTCATTGTTGTGGATTTCAGTGAGCCTGTACTCGGCACAGACGTCCTTCAAAACTTCTGCTTGGTTCCAGATCTGTGCAGCAGCGTTTAGACTCACACTGCTAGCGCCAGATCTATCACAAGTGTCATCAACCACTCTCCCTTGGGCCCCAGCACAACAGAGCTGTCCACTTTACACAACAGCTTCCGCCACTTCCCAAAACGCCTGATGGCCGCTGGTGCCTTCAGGACTGCCTTCACACCACCGATCATATTGAGAGGCTACAGCAGCTCTTTTTGGACTCACACGTGAGGAACATCCGTCTGCAACACGAAAATGATGCCATCAACTCAAACCCTCATCGACAAGAACATTACCCGCAAACGTGAACTCATGTGAACTTCAGAGATGCAATCCACTTTGGAATGCATTTAAGACTGTCTCGTACACTATGGATGCTATTCTGCAACAGGAAGTGGCAGGCGTTCAAGAACCACTCCTTTTTTTCTCACGCAAGCTCTCACCTTTGCAGTGTAAGTAGTCAGTATGTGATCCAGAGCTATTAGCAGTTTATAAAGCAGTACGTTACTTTCAACAAGACATGAAGGGGTGTTCTCTGATTATTTGCTTGGATCACTGAGCGTTCACACACGAGCTGAAACCCCTCCAACGACATCTGTACATAAAAATATTGGCACTTAGATTACATTGTACCACCTACATCCATCATATGAAAAGCATAGGAAACTTCATGGCATCCATCAATAACATGTGATCCCACTCTGACTATGACCAGTTTGTGGAAACGCAATGTCAAGACCAGCAGTTACAGGCTCTTCTTCACGATCCCCCCATGAACCTCTAGATCGAACTTCGGCCTATTCATGTAAGACTCATCTGATCCTCTGCGATGTCTCGCAAAAATGAACATGCCGCCTTGCTCCTCAAATATCACATCATCTTCGACCAGTTACATAACTTGCACCTGCCTGTATGTGTCTGCCCCCATGCCCACTAACAGACTCTTTGTTATGGCCTAACGTGAAGGAGGACTGTACGCCCTGAATTCATGTATGTGTTCCACACCAAAGGAGCCATACTCAACCGCCCCTAGACCACTCTTAAATCCCGAAAGTACGTTCAACGTGTGAATGCCAATCTCGTGTGCTTGCTACGCATCTCTGAAGGCTGTCGTTACATTCTGTCAGTGACTGACTTCTTCAGTTGATGGGTGGAAGCTATACTGCTAAGGATATTATGGATGAATACACTGCCAAGCCTTTATTGTCACGTGGATTTCAGGCTACAGTTGTCCCAATACCATAACGGTCGACCAAGGCCAGCAGTTGGAATCAACCCTTTTCCTCGAGTTGTGCAGCATCAGTGGCACTCATGGATTTAGAATTATAGCGTATCATCATCAGAGCAATGGGCTCACTGAGTGGTGGCATCACAACTTAAAGATAGCTGTCATGAGTCACGGTGCACTCTGGGCTCCATGGGTACTCTTGAGAGTGCGTACGAGCCCCAAACGTGATCGTGGAGCTACAATCACTGAAAATTTGGATGGCGAAGAGCTCTCCTCGCCTGCTGACTGTGTTCCAGCAACGATTGACTATGCCATCCGACAGGACCAAACTGGTTTTTGTGAGAAAAACACCACATCCTCAACCTCCACTTAACTCCCCTTCTTTCTCGCTCTGCACCTCAGGTATTGTTCCACAAGGCTTTAAAAGAATGCAAGTTTATGATATCACATGTTGACACAATCCGACCAGCCTTGCAACCCCCAAACACGGGCCCCTCAGAGTACTTCGATGGGACAACCATTCCTATGATGTACCGCTACATGGGAAACTTATGACAACGTCTGTCAATCGCCTTAAGCTGGCATGGACTCTGCAAATACGTTTACTTGACAATGACCCTTTCTAACCACCTTCCACAATCTCTTCAGATGACTCCCTCCCTCCTGGTGACACGCCCCAGGCTTTTGAGTTGCACCTTGATGATCAAAATTTTCTTCCAGAAGACCTTAACGACATTGATCAACAATGACCTTCCCACTAAGGGCAGCATTCAGACCGCCAGGTTGCATATGGCTCTATCACCCTTCGCTCCAAGAGAATTTTTAAGATACTGCAGTGGGTCTCACTTTCCACTTTTCTGCTGAAGGTTGTGCTCACCACCATGGATCCCCACCTGTCCTCTTCAGATCATGCATTCTCAATGGCACCATTCGGCCCCAGTGAGCTCTCCGCCATCCCTTCTGACACCACCATGCAGTCATGATTCTGCCGCCTCTACTGTGCACCAGAACATCTTCATGATTGTGATCTGTATGCCATGCAGTGTACGCTGCCTCATCACTTCGATTCTGCCAGACGTGCCAACACGCTTATCACATCCATATGGTACTCAGAAACCTGTTCACCTCCAAATTGTTTCATCACCTTCTGCACGTTGCACACGTTCTTGAAAGTGCTCCACACTACATGGGGGAGTCTGTGGGAACTCTGTGACAATAAGCAGTATTGCTGGAGGCTGATTCAGACCGTGTTTCAGCAATAGTTCACAGGTAGTATGAGCTAATGGCTTCAATCATTGCTGATATAGCTCTGTTGCACCACCGTTGTTATAATAAAGTGTATGATTGTTGGGGTACTGGTTGTGTTATTGTACATTCCAGATCCCATCTGTAGTAGGGATCCTATATTGTATCTCTGGTGAATTCATCTTTCTACTGCTATTGTGCACGCTATTTCCACTCAGTTTTCTTCTTGCAGTTATTTCACCCTCACCTTTAATTCACATTTATTTTCCATAAAACATGATTTGAGCAGGCGCTTCTGTTGCTGTTGCTCAATTGTCATGTTTTGCCTCATCTTTAGTGTCGTGTTAATTTTGAATGTTATGTGAGAACTATTGTTATGTCTCTGCTGTGGAGAAATATGTGTGTGTGTGTGTGTGTGTGTGTGTGTGTGTGTGTGTGTGTGTATGTGTGTGTATGTATGTAAGTTTCTGTATGTTTGATTCTTCATGGTACAATCACTGATGAATGATGTTCTCTTCTATGAATTATGATGTTTTGTTAATGTATTCTGCCTTGTTCATAAGGACCAAAGTATCGCTGCATTTTGTTCTTTTAGGTTTTTGTTTAGTTTTCTGGATATGTTTTGTACTGTAGTTGTAGTTTTTGAGTTGATGGGCAGTTAGAATGACAAAAAAGTTCACAAAATTTAATTTTCAGGTGAGCAGTCGAAAGAAACGAAACAAAATGCACATGTTATAACTTTTAGGTGTTGAAACATGTCTGGGTTGATGAAAAGAAACAGTGGTTTGTGTACAGTAGATTTCAAGAAAACCCAAATTTTCAATTGCAAACACATAAAAACATAAAGAAGAGCTTTCAACCTGAACAAGATGATTCTAGAAAAGCAAAAATGTATCAAAATATGGGAATGGTATGCAATGGATGCATGCTGAAATCAGTGCTAAGTAATGCCAAATGCCTACATGTTTGATAAAGGTATGAATAGTGATTGTAACCAAAGTGTTCAATGACATTTGTATAGCAAGCGTTAAATGAATTTGGTGCATAAACTACATAATTAGAATCAGCTAACATGGAATGTCAGCATTCATAATTTGATAAATAAGGAAAGAACTTACAATGAACTTAACCTGCATGAATGCTTAGTACAGACGAATTAGGCCTATGTTTGGGATTAAAAGTTTACATTTATCTGAAGCTGATAGAAATAAATCTCTAGCACAGATAATGGATGAGTGTTTAATGTGTTTTGTTACAAACATTGAATGTGTAGCATGATATCATTCGTTTATCGAGAGGGATAGGAGGTGTGACATACTTCATTGACATGATATGTTCTAAGTGTTTACTGTACCAACGAATGATGATAATTTTTAATAGTAGGTGTATTTGGATATCCATAGTGTGCATAAAATTTTTATTGTTTGGGCATGTTGATGCATGTGATGGAAGCAGCATTCCTGCAAGAAGGTGTGGCATTGGCATATGGTGACAATTTGTGGAACCTGCTGGTTTGGCAATTACTCACCTCAGATACATGCTGCAGTTCATGGAATAGCACACAGCACTGAGTTGGAACAACAGATGGTCCCATAGTGCTTAGAGCCATTTGAAGAATACATGTATGTCTTCAAAAAGTGATTTATGTTATTTGGTAGCTTGTTGGACATAGACAAACAGAATTTTTCTCTCAAACACAGGCCAAACTGCACAGGAGACGAATCCACAAGAGAAGAAAGAAGCTATCAAAATGGGGATATACTCCTGACAAGCAAGTCAGTAATTTCTGATCCATACCTATCAGTATCAGAACTATTACATGAAGTTCCCCTCTAAACATTTATCAAATATTGCAGGGAACATCCCAAGTGCAATTCTAATTTACATATTACAGGCATTGTAGCATATAAAAACATAACTACAACTCTGAAATGATACCTAGATTCAACAAAACCAAATCTTCACATACAATCAAGATAAGATTCTCTTTTTTATGGGACAATTCAGGTAAATGTAACCAAGCAGTTTTTTATTCCTTTGATTTTATGGCAACTCTCCTCTTCCTGAGTAATGTTTTGTGTAATTAACTTGCACTGAGATTGATAGCATTGCAATCAGGAATGAGTAGTTGTAGAAAAACTTTTGTTAATTTTTTTGAGTTGATCAGGGATGGATTGTTACATATTCCATCTTAAATTTTAAAACTGGAAGTGTGTCATATTAGCTGGCTCATTTCCAATTATGTGATCAGTAAGCTACATATATCAGAAAGTGAGGCAGCAAGAAACTATTATTATGGGAAATTTACTTTGCACATATTTTAGCATTTGTGACTAGCTGTCACCACATGGTATGTAATATGATCAGAGTAGCCTATTAGTTATGTGTAATATCTTATTTATAATGTAAATTATTTTTATATGAAAACTGTTATTAACTATGTACTGATTATTTTATTTTCTGATAATTTGATGTGTCCAGCAACATTGTACAATATGAGGCAAGGAAAAATAAGTATAAAAAATTTAACTTCTTTTATTGTCTTTTTACACATATATAGTAACAAAAATGTATATATTTACATCTAAAATGTAAAAATCATATTTATTTATCACAGCATTATTTGTGATCTCCAGATACAGTTACTACTGCCCCACTATTAATGACATTCTTCATTCAATGCTATAACGAAAGACCACAAAACGTAGGGCCACTTACTCACAAATCACTAATCATGAAGGTGATGCACTAAAGTCAGAGTTTGTGTCTTGGAACATTTTTACCCAAACACAAATCAACTTTCAAGTGAAGTCCAACTGATAAACTATTTTATGTACATTTCCTTTATCCTATACAGTCTTTTAAATATTTGTTAATGTACAGTTTACAATGTGTATAGATATATATTCACATTATAAAATGGTTATAAATGTACCTAAATAAATGTTGTACATATATATTACAGTGTTGACTAAAAAAGTATATATCTTGTACTGTGCAAGCTACAAAGAGCTTTTTGAACAGAGAATGACACTTAAAAAATTTTTCGTTGCTGTCTTACTGGGTATCCTATCTATGACTTAATGAGTCAAGTTATTGTCGTGAATATATAGGAGGTCATGATGGATTGACAGTTGATGAGTCAGAAGGAGAATTACTGTAGAATAGTAGTTATTTGCAGTTCCATATATAATCCCAATTTCCAATGGTATAACAAATTGCCAATGATTTTATCACACTGATTCCAATCAGCAGTAAAAAACAGCATCAGTTAAAACAGACATAGACACATCTTCTTGTTAATGGGACAGATACAGTTAAAAGAATTTCATGACCAAGATTGTCATATTTGCCCAGAAACGAAAGATGTCCATGGGAGAGAGAGCCAGTACCCCAAGTGCAGAGGGAAAATTACTTTTGCTGGGTTATATTAACATACTCTAATGATGCCACATTTCAAAATGTTCAATTACTTGGAAGAATTCAGTGTAAGATGGAACATATACCTTTTTACTAACATGAATTGAATTAATACGAACTTGCAGGACTTGGAAAGTCAAAAACACAACATCGAAAAGATATAGCTCCATTTGTATATGTCTAACTAAATGATCTCTGATACATTTACAAGCAGCAATGCATAGTAGTGTACGGTTATCTATCTGACGTATGTATGCAGACAGCAAGAAAATAAAACAAAGCACTGTCGTATGCAAAATATGTTACACTTTGCTGTTTGCCATGTTCTCACTTTGTTAATTGAGCCACATTTTCAAGATTATCTCATCATTCCAGCAACTTCACTCATCTAGAAAATCCAGAACTGAAACAGAACCACAAAATGAAAGAGAAAAGAGTTTTTCTTCTCCTGTAATTGAAGAATTGCAGTTGATATTGGGATGTTGCCTGTGATGTTCCCTGGTATCACAAGATGATGGGACACCTGTAGATACCTAAGGAGGAAAGGACTCCGGGGTTTCCAAGGCAGTTTTCTCTGCTGATATTCATTTTGTCAGGAAAGCGAATCTGATCGAGAGGAAAATTAATCTGTGATGTCCTCATCCTGGCTTCAAATTACAGCCCCAAGACAGATCAGGAATGGAATAGACCTAATCTAACTATAGGCCAGGAGAAAGAAATTACAACATGTTTAGATTCCTCAAGGATGTCAGTTAGGCATTTCTCAGACCACGTTCTAATTCGATAGCCAGTACACGGAGGTAAGTAAGTGAAGGTTCCTGTACTTGCTCTGAAATGTATGCAGGATCCTCCACGCACTGGCAAGAAACAATGGCACCTAGACCATTCTGATTCAAGAGTCACCAGCACGAAATCAGAACATGACAGTTGAGGTGGCTGCTTTTAGTATGGTAAGCGCACTGGGGAGACTGGACTGTTGAATTTGAAGACTCCACTTTTGAATTGGTATTCGTGTCGGCGGGGCCTCCCCTGCTAGACGGGGCAGGCGCAGCCGTCGGCGCGCCACGTGATGGCCGCCTTGTGGTACAGCTTGGCCGGGGGTTCCCCTGCGGGCCCCGCGCCGCTCGCGTCGTCACCCCGGAAGAGGTTGGCGTGCGCCGCGGCTCGGTTGCGGCGCGCGTTCGCCTCGTTCTTGTCGGGACGGCGCTCGGCCGCCTCCTGGTGGTGGTTGTGGTGGTGGTGGTGGTGATGGTGGTGGTGCGCGGCGGCGGCGGCAGAGGGCAGCAGCGGCACCTTGCAGCGCGCCAGCGGCGGCGCCTTGCAGGCGGCGGAGGCGGCGGCCAACTCGCGGGCGTCGCGGCGCAGGATGCGCACCGCGGCCGCCACCAGCGCCACCAGGATGACGACGCCGCACACCGGCACTGCGATGGTCGCCGCCTTCAGCCACACCTCGCCGCTCGCGTACGCCGTGGATTCGGGCGAGGCCGCGCCGCGCGCGGACGCACTCGCGTTCCCAGCGGCACCTGGAGGTAGGTTCACCGTAATTTGGAATGCAAAAAAGAGGACACTTTGTGTATTTTAGGATGAAAAAAAGGACACTTTCAATCCTTTAAAATTATTACATGAGAAACAAGCAAAAAATAAAACTATTACACACATTCCACGTACACTACTGGCCATTAAAATTGTTACACCAAGAAGAAATGCATTGGACAAATACATTATACTAGAAATGACCTGAGATTGCATTTTCACGCAATTCGGGAGCATTGATCCTGAGAAATCAGCAGCCAGAACAACCACCTCTGGCCGTAATAACGGCCTTGATACGCCTGGGCATTGAGCCAAACTGAACTTGGATGGCGCGTACAGGTACAGCTGCCCATGCAGCTTTATCCCGATACCACAATTCATCAAGAGTAGTGACTGGCGTATTGTGACGAGCCAGTTGCTCGGCCACCATTGACCAGACGTTTTCAATTGGTGAGAGATCTGGAGAATGTGCTGGCCAGGGCAGCAGTCTAACATTTTCTGTATCCAGAAAGGCCCGTACAGAACCTGCCTGCAACATGCGGTCGTGCATTATCCTGCTGAAATGTAGGGTTTCGCAGGGATCGAATGAAGGGTAGAGCCACGGGTCGTAACACGTCTGAAATGTAACGTCCGCTGTTCAAAGTGCCGCCATTGCGAACAAGAGGTGAGCGAGACGTGTAACCAATGGCTCCCCATACCATCACGCAGGGTGATACGCCAGTATGGCGATGACGAATACACGCTTCCAATGTGCGTTCACCGCGATGTTGCCAAACACGGATGCGGCCGTCATGATGTAAACAGAACCTGGATTCATCCGAAAAAATGGCGTTTTGCCATTCGCGCACCCAGGTTCGTCGTTGAGTACACCATCGCAGGCGCTCCTGTCTGTGATGCAGCGTCAAGGGTAACCGCAGTCATGGTCTCCGAGCCGATAGTCCATGCTGCTCCAAACGTCGTCGAACTGTTCGTGCAGATGGTTATTGTCTTGCAAACGTCCCCATCTGTTGACTCAGGGATCGAGACGTGGCTTCACTATCCGTTACAGCCATGCGGATAAGATGCCTGTCATCTCGACTGCTAGTGATACGAGGCCGTTGGGATCCAGTACGGTGTTCCGTATTACCCTCCTGAACCCACCGATTCCATATTGTTCTAACAGATATTGGATCTCGACCAACGCGAGCAGCAATGTCGCAATACGATAAACCGCAATCGCGATAGGCTACAATCCGACCTTTATCAAAGTCGGAAACGTGATGGTACGCATTTCTCCTCCTTACACGAGGCATCACAGCAACGTTCCACCAGGCAACACCGGTCAACTGCTGTTTGTGTATGAGAAATTGGATGGAAACTTTCCTCATGTCAGCACGTTGTAGGTGTCGCCACTGGCGCCAACCTTGTGTGAATGCTCACAAAAGCTAATCATTTGCATATCACAGTATTTACTTCCTGTCGGTTAAATTTCGCGTCTGTAGCACGTCATCTTCGTGGTGTAGCAATTTTAATGGCCAGTGGTGTATTTACATTACTTTAGAGCTCCAGTCTTATGTATATTTTGCACTGGACCAAATCTTTCTTAAAACTGCCTTTTGTTGACACAAATATTAAAAAAAGCTTTTGCAACTCAAATGTCTACACTCAAATTTAACCATTGCAATCCCATTTACAGATTCAGGTGTCAGTCTATTTCTCTCCTTGTCCACTGTTCCCGTATTAAGAAAAAAAACCTCTCAGCACAAGCGTTGTGGGCTGGCACTGCGAAGAACTGCACAATTTTAATTAAATCACTAAACTGTTCCTTACTACTGTACTATTCAATGTACTTGCATCATTATTTATGGCTTGGTTCATATGTGGCTATAAATTTTTTTAAATCTGAAAACTGATCAAACGCTTTCTTTATTTTGCTTACGCCAGAGTCCTGCAGCGATCGCAGGGTCGGCTTGGTTAGAACGGATTTGGCAAGGTTAGTTTTAGGGGTGGTCAGATGCCCTTCCTGCCCCCACCCCTTACCCCCAGGGTATCAGTGTACCCCAGCTGTCTGCATCTAGTGTAAATCGTGAAATAGTTTGAACGTGTTTCAAATGTCTGCGATGCATGAAACTGGGGCGGAACGTGGGGACCAGCCCGGTATTCACCTAGCGGGATGAGGAAAACCGCCTAAAAACCGCACCCAGGCTGGCCGTCACACCGGCCCTCGTCGTTAATCCGCCGGGCGTATTCGAGTCCAGGAAGCAGCGCGTTAGCGCTCTCGGCTACTCGGGCGGGTAAAACTGATCAAACGCTTCTCATCAACAATTTCAATATTTTTATCCTACAAAGATTTCTTCCATATAAGTCCATGATACATCTGCAAAATCAAGCCACTTAAAACAAGAAAATAACACTTAATGGTTGCAGCCACATATTCAGAAACTTTTACATCCAGACGAAACATTAACTCTAAGCAATATAAATCGATTTTTTCGGTTTTACTAACATAACAGATCGGTAGTAAACAAATAACAAATTACGTAATACAGTAACTGAATTAAGAAGTATATAAACTATTGATTAAAAGAAGAATCGAAAGATCTTAATTCCCAAATGAAAATATGTGGACGTTAGCAGCAACCACAAAAATTTATACGGGCACTACATTAAACATCCGAAACGAGTACATGTCTGCAGAAATACTGAGTATGATAAGCCTTCCTGCATGAGCACAATGTGACACTGATAGTGATGTTGATACTTACTGGCCAAACAGTTGTGTGAAATACTGACCAATCATAAATCGTATAGCGCCAATATTGTTACAATAAAACGACTCAGATAAAGGATGAGCATTTAATGTCGAAACCAATAGATCTAAAGGCGTGTGTCCGCTAGCAAGTAAGTTCCGCAGTTGCTAAGGTGTTTACATTAGAACAAAAACTTGTCCGAGTTTTCTTTGGGAAGTCGCTTTGGCAAGTTAATTTTAGGAAGTTCCAGCAAATACTTGCAGAAGTACAGGAAATGTATTTGCAATTGCAAATATGCACCACAATCGGCTGTATATTGGAGTGACGGCAGTGAAAATTTGTGCCGGACCACACTCAACCCAGCTTTCCCACTTTACATGAGAGATAGCGTTAACCGCTTCGGCTATCCGTGCACGAATCATGGCCAGACTCAAACTTCCATATTTCGTCGTCTATGCGTCACAACCTGTACTCGTATGTTACATACATTCGTGTCCAGGAAGGACATATTCATGCATGCGTGCGTGTTTGAAGGGACAGTGCACTTTACTTCTTCATAACACCAGCACTGCTGTTTCGTATGTATTCGCAACTATCGGGTTCTTGACTCTCAATAAATACGTGCTTCCTGGACGGAAATGTACGTAATGTACGAGTGCAGGTTGCGACACACGGATGACATGTGGAAGCTTTGGTCTGGGTGATTCGTGCTCGGACGGCCGAAGCTGTTAAGGTGACCGCTTACGTAAAGTGGGAAATCTGGGCTCGAGTTCCGCTCTGGCACAAATTTTCATTGTTGTCATGCCAATATACAGCCGATGGTGTTTCATATTAATAATTGCGGATACATTTCTTGTATTTCTTCACGGCTGTAGTCTCTGCAGTGCCTCGCACTTCTTAACTACACAGAGACTGCTGTTTCGTATTTGCAGAACTATTTCGACTACAGTCGCGTCTTGAGACAGGCAAGTGCAAGTTTGCGGTGCAGTGCTTAAAAATCAGAGCTGTCACCATCGTTGTTGCATTATTATTATCGAAGAAAAATCGCGAAGAGAAATAAAAATATGAGAAAAAAATAAATTTGTCTGAAGGAGTGGATACAGAAGCGTACATATTTAAGTTATCAAGAAAAACTATTAAATGAACAAAAATCAGAGGACTTCGGTCTGATTAAAAACTTTCTGAGAATTTCGTATGCAAGCTAGGAATATCTCTTGTCTGTTGCATAATAAAATATTTGAAAACAGCACACAAAAATGCTGCAAGCTGATACAGCAAGAGATCATCTTTCAAATATTCTTCGATTTTTGAAAACAGTGCGTCCTCAGATTTTTATTTTTCCGCTCTCTATAGAACATCCTTCAAAAAACTTCCTTTACGGATAAAAATGAGCTCCGAACATTGCTGAGTTCTTTGCCTAAAAACAACGTGATATCTGCAGTTAAGGAATCGGAAAAATAGCCCGGCGTTGGCAGACTGTTGTAAATACTGAAGGAGAATACATTATTGAAGACTAAAGTCCTTTTTATGTGCGTATCTTGTGTTTATTAAACTTATGCAAAAATGCTACTAACTTATACACCAACCGAACACTTCGTAAATCGAATTTCAGGAATGGCCTATAATATTTAGATGTTGCCGTAGATGTAGGAATTATGGGTAGGTCTACATTCAGTTATGTGTTCCGTCTCCGTTGCTGGAGTATCACTGTTGTCAGAATATGTGACACCAGCGCTTTGCAGTATCTGAAAGGCATAGTGCAATAAACAGTAAACACCTCTCAGGTATCAGTCTCCTACTGCCTCCAAGGTAGTACGAGGGGCGCTCGATGATCGTGGGGCATGTGGTCAGGATGTTGCCAATCCCTCCAGCCATTACTGCCACCAGATGAATCCCGATGACGCCGCTGCTTCGTTATTCAAGCAGCTCCTCATTGGCCTCACAAAGGCTGAGTGGGCTCCATACCAGACCTCCCCGTCTCAGAAAAAATCTGACGAAGTATCGGGAATTGAACCTGCGTCCTTCCGCAGGGAAGGAGGTGACACTAACCTCTTTTTCCTTCTTCGTCATTATTTCTGTGCAGATGTCGCATGGCACCTCTGAAATTCCATTCGGCTACGAATGTGGCCAGTGCAATCTGTATACATAAAAATGTTAATATGTTCAAAATTGTTAATCTCCGAAAGCTCTTGACCGCGTGCTTTGAAATTTTGATACAACCTTGCATTCTAATACAGGCATGATTTAGGTACCTATTTCTTTAACATATGATGTACATGCAACTTTTTGAGATTTTTTTGTAAATTATATTACATATAATTTTCGGATATTTGCGATTAGGAGTATTCACAGTTTCTATATATTTAGAAACACAGATGTTAGTTTTTTCAAAATCTCACATCTCTGGAAGTTCTTCGCGGATTGCTTTGAAATTTTAACAGCAACATTGCATTCGAATACTCACGTGTTTTCAGGAACGCTGCCTGATATATGTGTAATACATATGTAACAAAAGAGGAAACGTTATAAAATGTTAATGTTGGTTTGTTCAGAATCGTTAGTCTCTGAAAGTTCCTGACCGACTGCTTTGTGATTTTGACATAACGTAGAATTCTAATACGGCCGTGTTTTTAGGTAACATACTTTAATGTATGTATATTTTTAATACAGATAATATAAAAATATATATGTTATAGTAAGGGAAAACATTCTTACCAAAAATGTCAAAATATACCTTTCCGATTTACTTAAGAGTTTTTCATGTTGCTGTACTAAACATTTAGACACATATAGACTTTATACTTTTTAGTGAAACGTTGTTGGCAAACAGGAAAGATGTATTTGTGGATAATTGATTTATGATTAGAATGCTAATACAGAATCTGACTTTACAATAACAATAAACAAGGGTCAATGTCAGAAGGGGGGGGGGGGGGAGGAAGAGGAGACGGACAGAGGGTTCAAAATGGTTCAAATAGCTGTGAGCACTATGGGACTTAACTGCTGAGGCCATCAGTCCCCTAGAACTTAGAACTACTTAAACCTAACTAACCTAAGGACATCACACACATCCATGCCCGAGGCAGGATTCGAACGTGCGACCGTAGCGGTCGCGGGGTTCCAGACTGTAGCGCCTAGAACCGCTCGGCCACTCCGGCCGGCCGGACAGAGGGATCGGAGGAAGTGGACATACAAAGGAAATTCGGAAAGTAAGTTCCGATGGTAATAAAAAAGGAATCGAATGCAGATAAAGAAAGCAATTTATTTCACAAAAACCTGTAACACTTACACTACTTTTAAACACAGACCCCGTAACTTTCCGGGCATTTCTCATAGTGTGGTGTAACTCTATGCATTCCTTCGTCATAGAATGTTGCCACCCGTATTGCCAACCATGAGGTAACACGTTTTTTTACCTCTTCATCGTTACTGAAGCGCTTGCCACCAAGAGATAGATGACTTCCGATGCCGACAGAGATGAAAAGCGAGGTCGGGACTGAACGGAGGATGTCAAAAAGAGTACCAGCCAAAGCTCTGGTCACTTTCGCAGTGTGTGTTCGGGCATTGTCGTGAATGAAACCCACACCTTTTGAGAGCTTTCCTCTGCACTTGTTCTTTATTGCGCGGGGCAATTTCTTAAACGTCTCGCATTAAACTTCCTTATTGATTGTTTCACCTCGTGGTAAAAAAGTTGGTCAGTAAAGTGCCTTGTCTCTCCCAAAACATTGTACACATGAGTTTTCGGAATGTCAGGAGTTGCTTGGCTTTAACCTTTCCTGGGGACGAAGTGTACCTCCATTCCATCGATTGCCGTTTCGTTTTAGGGTCGTCATAACCAACTCAAGTTTCATCCCCCGTGACTATCTACGATAAAAATTTGTCGCCATCGGCATTGTAGCGTGTCAAAAAATCAAGTGCATTGCTCATCCGTTGTTGCTTGTGTTTCTCACTAATAAGTTTAGGCACCCAATGCACGCCATATTTATGAAAACCCACTTTTTTAGTAATAATCTTATAAATTACTATCCATGAAATCTGTGGAAGTTTACGAGCTATAACTTTAATCGTAGACCTAAGGTTTTTCTTAATCATTTCTTCGACTGCAGTAAACAGTTTATCGGAAACTATAGATAGACATCCACTTCGTTCTTCGTCATGTATTTGATCACGCCCTTCCTAATATTGTCAGACTCACCACTGAAGCACTCAATGTATTTTCTCCGTAAACCACGCAGATTTGTCGATGGTTTAACGTTCTTAGCATTCAGAAAAGAAACCACAGATCTCAGTTCGCGCGCGGCAGAATTTTCGATCAACTATGCCACTATAAACAATCACTACGACCGATACACAACGCAGAGCAAGCTCGCAATGGTGTCATTCCGTTCTGCTTGGACCAAAGGCATGAGCGGAACTGCGATCGTAGCAGTGCCGTGGAGAAAAATGAAAACGGAACTCGTAACGCCTATTTTTGACCATTTTGTGCCCATATTGATATTTACATGTCAGTTTGTAGTGTTGATTATGTAGAGTGTTATATCTGTCACGGAAATTCTTTGACTATGAACACATATTTCAGTTATGTGAACTTTTTGAACGATGTTGTTTAATCTGTGCTTGTGGATTTAAATAACTACTGGAATGATTGTTATACAATGTACTGTAATTGACTTGGTACATAGTTACGGAACTTAGGTTTGAATGTAAAAGGTGTGGGGAGGCCCCGCAGATACGGAAGTAGCCTGGTAGAGTGGAAGAGCTGTGGTTGGCGCGCAGGTGGCAAGTCGTCCTTCGTCACGGGTAAGGAGTCTGGGTTGAGCCATGCTGTGGTTAACATCTCGCTAGCAGGGGCGGATCATTGTGGCTTATATTCTTGGAGGTTTGAGGCCAGAGGAGCTTAAGAGCAGTGTTTATGGGCCTCGGATGCTGCATTTGGTGATATATTATCATGGCATGGTTTTTGGCCCTATAAAAATATAATTCCGACGCCAAGAAGATTTGTACTGGGCGAGGCCAACAGTACTGCCATGACTGCATCGCCGCCATGTTGACAGCCACTGCAAATTACGCATCAGTACCACCCGATTTCCACTAAACTGTTAACAACTGGCGCTCTGTAAATGGACCAGGTAATTGTGAAGTGTGGTTGATTTTAATAATAATCGTGGTGTTGCTAAAAACTCTATCATACACCAGTGACTATCCCAGATCACAAATCTGGACAGGAATCCTATCCTAGTGAATTTAATTCCGAGTGTCGTAATTTAATATGGAAATATTTATTGGGCAGCTGTAAAAATAGTTATGATTTTTTTCTAGGAAAGATTTATTGGGGAGCTGTAAAAATAGTTATGATTTTTTTCTAATGTGTGGCGTTATAGTGTTTAAAGTTCAGTTTTATAGTTTGAGAAATACTCCACTACCAGTGCATTTTTAAATCAATCAGCAGTCATTTCCTTAAATAATTTGCCTTACTTGAAAAGCTGCCTGAAAATAGTAAAATTGGTCCGAAGTGAAAAATATTATTAATTGTTGCATTTATGCACTTTGATCAGTATTCCAAAGTTTATAAGTGTTCATTCCATGAATAAGTATTTGAATTAAATTTAATCTTGTGTTGACATTTGCACAGCAAACTATGTTTTGAGTAGGTTAAACGACTGCTTATCAAAGCACTTTTGTTATTTAAAGAGTTATAGTTTGTTGTGCTTTACTTAATCAATAATTTTTGATGAGGATACTTACCATTTCTCACACACACTTGTGTAGTTTTGTTAATGAACACGGTTCTTAAAATCATGAAAGTTTAAGGGCCCTCATGTACTAGGCTAGTTACGTTAGTGAAGCAATGCAAAGGCTCCTTCAGAACCATTGTAGTTAGATTTGCATTCTGTTTAATGGCTTCCGTCCGAGTTTAAGAAAGTGATATTTACTGTGTTAGCTATTCTAATATAAGTTGGTTAACGCACGGGCATAGAGACCCTGTACTAATCAATGATGTTACAGAATATGATCATTAACAGACCATCTAATTTAAATCTTAATCATTTAATGCTCTTCCCTGTTTATTATTGCAACTAGTTTCATGTGTGTTGGTGATTGGTTTTGTAAACTGTTGCATCTAGTTCGTTTAAGGTACGTGTTGTTGAGAGGCATATGTTACTGTTTGCTATCTCATTGGCCATTTGTTTGTCTTACTTCCAAGTTAGTAGTTCATTTATCTGGAAGTTAGGTTGCTGTGTTGTAGAGTGAGCAGATATAAAGAAAGAGTTTAGTGTGTGTATGTCAAGGAAGGTTAGGTTAGCCTTAGCACTGCTTTATGATATTGCTTGACACAAGGATGCCTAATTAGGCTGGCGACCGACAGTAATATATAATGTTACAACTTGCTTTTATGTTGGGAGAACGTCTATTCCTGGCACTAGAGTGTTTCGGAAACTAATCCCAGTTTGATTGTTCTGTTCCCATTAGGTTATCTCACGGTCACAACTTTCTCAAAAATTCCTCGCAGAGGTTTAACGCTAGCATCGATTGCCGTTTAAGGTGGTCAGTGTTACCGTTACAAACTTACTTTCAGAAATTACCCTCAACAGTTACACTGCCAGAAGCAGAGTGCGTTTTGTTTGCAGACGACACAAATATTGCAATAAATAGTATGTCGAGTGTAGTTCTAGAAAGATCTGCTAATGATATTTTCATTGATATTAATAAATGGTTTAAAGCCAACTCACTGTCATTAAACTTCTAAAAGACTCACTATATGCAATTCAGAACCTGTAAGAGGTTTTTCTCCCAGCATATGCATAAAGTATTGAGAAGAGCAGATAGAAGAGGTTGACAGTTTTAAATTCCTGCGATTACAACTTGATAATAAATTCAGTTGGGAGGAGCACACCACAGAAGTGCAGAAACGCCTTAACAAATCTGTATTTGCAATTCGAGTGTTAGCAGACATAGGCGACATAAAAATGAAAAAGCTTGCATACTTTGCCTACTTTCATCCCATAACGTCATATGGTATAATACTTTGGGTTAACTCTTCAAGTCAAACAAAAGTTTTCAGAGTCCAAAAGCGTGTAATAAGTATTATTTCTGGAGTAAATTCACGGACGTCCTGTAGAAACCTCTTCAAAGAACTGGGTATACTAACTACTGCCTCTCAGTATATTTACTCCTTAATGAAATTTGTTATATCCTAGCCAGTAATGCCACCCGAGCCCGCTGCCAAAAGGTTGGCAGCATCAAAGTCCGGACGCCGTCCGCATAAGCAGCGCCAGCGAGACAGGAAATCGCCGCAAGTCTGCGCGCGCCACCGCTGGCTTCTGGTTTCTTAAGCGCTGGAGTCGCGAGCGCTAGGACAGTTCTGTATTCGCCGCTCAGTTGTATACTCGCCACCGAATTGTGTACTTGCAAGTCAGTTGTGTGTTCATCGCAGCAGAGTTGTTGTTTGTCGTCAACCGACGCTGACCTAGCCGCTCCGACTCGAACTAGACAGATCTCTGTAGACACGGAGTTCACTACTGTGTTTCTGTATCTTCATTAATAAAGATAAGTACCGACTTTTATTTAATCAGAGTGTTTGGGTTTTCATCTTTCTGTTCACTGTTCCAGCGGACCGGTCGGCCCGCTATTAAAAGTGTGGCGGTGACTTCGTAAGCCGTTTCTACAGCGAATTGCTTGTCGCTACGAACGCCGCCACAAAAAAATTTGTCCTAAATAATATATCTCTTTTTTCAACAAACAGCTCAGTTCATACATACAATACCAGGAACAAAAATGATCTGCACAAGGGCTTGAAAGCACTTACTTTAGTTCAAAAAGGGGTCCACTACTCAGGAACACTCATCTTCAATAATTTGCCAACAAACATAAAAAATTTAGTTACAAATGAAGATCAGTTTAAAAGGAGCCTGAAAGACTTACTAGCGGCCAAGTCCTTCTACTCCATTGACGAATTTTTTAATAGAAACAAATGATGTATTATATATATTCATACTATTAGTATTGTTATTTCAGCTTTAAAAAAAAAAAAAAAAAGAAAAATTGACAGGTTCCACATCCACGAGGACCTCCTCAGCACGGATCTATGGAACGAAAATCTAATCTAATCTAATCTCTAATCTCGTAGAAAATGGGGTGTAGGAGGTTGACAGAGATGGGGGGGGGGGGGGTCGGAGGAGATGGAGAGAGAGAGAGAGAGAGAGAGAGAGAGAGAGAGAGAGGGGGGGGGAGGGGAGGAGAACATGGGACAGAGAAGGGGGGAGGAGAAGATGGGCAAAGAGAGGAGGAGGAGAGGGAGTTGATGGAGAGGGAGGGGAGATGGACATAGAAAGCTGGTGGGGGAAATTGCCAGAGGCAGGAGAGAGAAGGAGATTAGGACATATATATCCAATACCCGTAAATATTAGAAACGCTTGCTTTTCGTATCTTTCTTTTCCATTTAAGCAGATTGAGCCATAGTAAAGCGTGGCCGTGTACAGCTAGCAATTACTACGCTGTCCGTTAGAAACTATATACAACTGCAGAACTTGGCATGATTGTGGACGAGTTACCGGAGATCGCAGGAAACGTGAACGCTACCGGTCGCGGTCGCAGCCAATGAGACGCTTGCCACCCTCGCGCATGCGCGGACCTTAGCAGCAGAGCGTGTTTTGATTTACAGCGCGGTCAGAGCGCTGCGTTATTGTTTTGAGGCGGGCCGGACGCCGTCCTCAGGTCCATATTGATGGCAGCCCGCTTCGAACAATGGGACGGCGGCGCACGACACGGCCCTAATATTCAATTTATAACTGGCCCCGGCATGATTTACGAGATCAACCCCTGCTGACGACAGCAGAGCCAGTTCTACCGCTCGACTCATCCTTGTTTCTGCTTCCCCGTTCTACTCCGCACTGCTCTCAATGTTACCCATCCCCCTCCTTCTCCTTTTGTTTGGCGTGCTCCACGACCACGCCGTGTATCTAAAAGGATTTTTTTTTTACTTACTCCGCATTGAGATCATAAATCTTATACTGTCTTGTAATTACTCTACAGTTAATGCAGCTCCCACGGAAGCATTCGACAGAAGCCTGATAATTCAAATACCTGTTGTTTGCGTACTGCAGCGATTGGTGTGACGAACAACGGAACTAGATTCTGTTGTGTTGGCAGAAGAGCCAACACCGTGTTACTAGAGGAGGCCGAAATGTACTCGTCTTAGCTCACGCAGGCTGGTGTGAGGAGGGAAGAACTATACTGACGTGATGTCTGGAACACGACAAGAAATGAGTATTCAGAAAGCAGACGTAATTAGTTTGATACTTAACTTTAATCCATTAATGATGAACGGTGCTCTTGACGGTACATGATTCACAATATTGTCTGTTCAGAATTCATTCTAATTACTGAATATGGCGCCTTGCTAGGTCGTAGCAAATGACATAGCTGAAGGCTATGCTAAACTGTCATCTCTGCAAATGAGAGCGTATGTAGGCAGTGAACCATCGCTAGCAAAGTCGGCTGTACAACTGGGGTGAGTGCTAGGGAGTCTCTCTAGACTAGACCTGCCGTGTGGCGGCGCTCGGTCTGCAACCACTGATAGTGGCGACACGTGGGTCCGACGTATACCTAGCAAGTGTGGTATCTGGCGGTGACACCAGAGATTCCAAACTGTATGCCAGTCTTGTTCTACGCTTGGGAGTAATAAACACTACTGGCCATTAAAATTGCTGCACCACGAAGATGACATGCTACAGACGCGAAATTTAACCGACAGGAAGAATATGCTGTGATATGCAAATGATTAGCTTTTCAGAGCATTCACACAAGGTTGGCGCCGGTGGTGACACCTACAACGTGCTGACATGAGCAAAGTTTCCAACCGATCTCTCATACACAAACAGCAGTTGACCGGCGTTGCCTGGTGAAACGTTGTTGTGATGCGTCGTGTAAGGAGGAGGAATGCGTACAATCATGTTTCCGACTTTGATAAAGGTCGGACTGTAGCCTATCGCGATTGCGGTTTATCGCATCCCGACACTGCTGCTCGCGTTGGTCGAGATCCAATGACTGTTAGCAAAATATGGAATCGGTAGGTTCAGGAGGGTAATACAGAACGCAGTGCTGGATCCCAACTACCTCGTATCACTAGCAATCGAGGAGACAGGTATCTTATCCGCATGGATGTAACGGATCGTGCAGCCACGTCTCGATCCCTGAGTCAACAGATGGGGTCGTTTGCAAGACAACAACCATCTGCACGAACAGTTTAACAACGTTTGCAGCAGCATGGATTATCAGCTCGGAGACCATGGCTGCGGTTACCCTTGACGCTGCGTCACAGACAGGAGCGCTTGCGATGGTGTACTCAACGACGAACCTGGGTGAACGGATGGCAAAACGCCATTTTTTCGGATGAATCCAGGTCCTGTTTACAGCATCATGATGGTCGCACCCGTGTTTGGCGACATCGCGGTGAACGCACATTGTAAGCGTGTATTCGTCATCGCCATACTGGCGTATCACCCGGCGTGATGGTATGGGTTGCCATTGGTTACACGTCTCGCTCACCTCTTGTTCGCATTGACGGCGCTTTGAACAGTGGACGTTACATTTCAGATGTGTTACGACTCGTGGCTCTACCCTCCATTCGATCCCTGTGAAACCCTACATTTCAGCAGGATAATGCACGACCGCATGTTGCAGGTCCTGTACGGGCCTTTCTGGATACAGAAAATGTTCGACTGCTGCCCTGGCCAGCACATTCTCCAGATCTCTCACCAATTGATAACGTCTGGTCAATAGTGGCCGAGCAACTGGCTCGTCACGATACGCCAGTCACTACTCTTGATGAACAGTGTTATCGTGTTGAAGCTGCATGGGCAGCTGCACCTGTACACGCCATCCAAGCTCTGTTTGACCCAATGCCCAGGCGTATCAAGGCCGTTATTACTGTCAGAGGTGGTTGTCCTGGGTACTGATTTCTCAGGATCTATGCACCCAAATTGCGTGAAAATGTAATCACGTGTCAGTTCTAGTATAATATATTTGTCCAACGAATACCCGTTTGTCATCTGCATTTCGGCTTGGTGCAGCAATTTTAATGGCCAGTCGTGTATAAGGACGTACGATCGAGCGCGAGAAAGCCTGGCATTCAAATCAAAAAATAAAAAAAATCCACATGCTCATTCAGTGAAACTGATACTTTTAAATCGGCTGAGTATAACTTAGGTTTATTTCTTGAAACCCCCTCCTTGATTCTAACTTCAGCCAACTATAAACTTGCATTCAATCTCTTGCAACGTTGCTTGCAGATATTTAAGGAAAGCAAAGGCAATTGTTCAGCGAACAGTCCGGAACTGCGTTAACACATACAGGGAGAAACTTTGCACAAGGATACAGGATTGCGTCGACGGTGGAAACATCGGCGGAGCGTATTCGGGTATCAAAAGGACCATCGGGCCCAACCCTAAGAAGACTGCCTCACCTGTGGATATCGACGGAAGTCATCACAGATTGTAATTGACAGTTTCAACGATGCGACGTCTGCTCACATGCGGTCAACATTAGCCCAGAACCAACAGGAGAGATTTCTCGGTCGTAAATTGGCCCCGAGCTGGACGCCTTGCCTACTAAGGTGGGGCTTTAGAGAGCTGCTGCGCGGCTAAAATGAGCGAAGTGCGCAGGTAAAGACACCACCCACACGGAACTTATCACACTGACTCCTCTCCTCCCTGTGCTCTGCAACCTTTTACTGGAATGTTGGGCTAAGGATACTGCGCCGCAAGATATGCACGACTCCAAAATCGTCACTTTATACACAGATAAAGGCAATCGCGGTGATTGCAGTTGCTACTGCGGATTTTCGCTGCTGAGTATCGTCGGAAAAGCATTTGCACTTGTGGTGCTGGGCAGACTGAAGAAGCAAGCCGGGCATGTATGCCCTGAGTCTCAATGTGGCTTTCAAGCCCATCGACCTAGTACTGATATGATTTACACTCCAACAAATTGAGAAAAAATGCTGCGAGCGGAAGACACCATTGTTCGTTGATTTTATCGACCGTCATAATGCATCTGGCACAGTCAGCAGGGAGGGTCTGTAACTTTACTAGTGAAGTTAGGTTGTCCTCCAAAACTCTTGAAGATGATCAGGGCGTTTCACGAAGCGCTGGAGGGTGTTGCATTTGGAGGAAGGACATGAGGTTCATTTCTAGTGCAAAGAGAAGTCCGTCAAGGCTGTGTACAGGCGCCTACCTTGTTTGGTATACTGTTCTCGTTATCTCTCGCAGTTGCGAAAGAAGCTTGGGCATCGATCTACATGCCAGCGCTCAAGGGAAACTTTACAACACGTCGTTATTAAGATTCTAGCGCTATCGTGAGGGCTTATTTTATAAGTAGCCTTTTATTTGCTGGCGATGCCACACATATTCAAGACGTCGTTTAAAGGCTTATGGACAAATGTGGCACTCCATGCAAACTCTTCTCCATGTCTGTGAATATAAAGAAGAATGTGATTATGGCGCAAGACAGGCCTACACAGATACGGCTGCTATAAGATCAGTGTAGTGGACAAATTCTGCTACCTTGGTTCGTTAGTGTCAGAAGGTCTCCCTCTAGACGACGAAATAAACGCAAGAATTAGCAAAGCGGGGTACACTTTCGGGAAGCTCCACACAAGAGTATGGGACAAGAAACACCTTACGGGACGATCATCAATCAAGCATGTGTGATGAGCACCCTCTTGTATGGTGCTGAAACCCGGACATCATACGCTGTACAAGAACTTAAGCTCAACATCTTACATCTGTGGGGCTTATGAAAAATTCTAGGTATAACATGGAGGAATCGTGTGACAAATGAGACGGTGCTGAATGCTGTGAATCTAGCGAGTGTCACCCCCACTCTCAAGAAACGTCGCCTGGGGCCCTATTCTATATCGTTCATACCGATCGGTGCAGTAGGTTAGCCTCGGTAGTGACGTCATTTTCGGTTCTTTATCCGAATTTACTATTCAGTAAGCTTCTGAGACCTGTTACGGAACGGTCTTCCCGCCGATTTTTCGACAACTTGATTTCGGTATGGACCTGTCGTTCGATTAGCTGTGGTTTATTTACACATATAATGTTATTTTAAACATATTCAGTGCTTTAAACTTCGGATTTAGCGATTGTGTTACTAAAGAATCACCACAGGACACGTCCAATTGGAAAGTGAATTCATAATAATGGCTCTGAGCACTATGGGACATAACATCTATGGTCATCAGTCCCCTAGAACTTAGAACTACTTAAACCTAACTAACCTAAGGACATCACACAACGAATTCATAATAAACTATTTTCCTTTGTTAGAAATGCAGTTAGGTTAGGCTGTTACTGTGAATGATTACAACATAAAAAAAAGTTTTCGGTCAATGTTCTCTAAAAATACCTGTTATTTTATGCAATTCAGAGTTTAAAGATCATTAAATATCAAGGCATCGGCTCTGCTTACCTATATTACATGAGTGTTAGTTGAAATTACGAGTGATTTCGCGTACTCTTTTTCGCAAATGGTTTACTTATTAATTATCGAAACGCGTTTAAAACTTTTAAGTAACGTTGCAAAGGAATTCTGAGAAGCATGATAGAGGAAACCTTCCAACATTTCATACATTTACGGCTCACACCCGCATCATTCGGCAACGAAGTCAGTCTGCGTCTCTCTCGACTGGAATTACATTAAGAAAAACACTACTACCACGCAAGCTGTAGTGGCGAAGTTGGTAAGGCAACGAAGTACCGTGTTAAAGAACGTAGGTTCGTATACTGTTAAATGCAAAAAATTTTTTTTCCTCTTCGCGTTTGCAACACCTTCTGAGACTTCGGTAATCGTAAAAGTTAAGCATTTTTCTGAAATATCCATTGTAATTTACACGTAAGAGCGCGCCTTCTCAGTAACGAATATCTCCGATTTCGTGACTACCGTACGTTCAAGAAATGAAACATGAAATTACTGTGCGTGAAACAACTGACAGTGACATATATATTTCTTCTTGTCACAAATAATTCAACATTTTTTTTTTCGGAATACGTAGCGATTTCCGAGAGTGTGGTCAGACAGGAATCTAAGAGGATAACGTAAATTACTGCGAATGAGACTAGCAGCAATCGTCTTTATACTCTAGCTTGTCTCAACTATTTAGCTGCGATCGAATCGTTAACAACAGTAGACAGAGATGAAAGGTTTCCGCTACAACATTTTCAGACTATATCACCGTATATAAAACATTTTGATTCATCAGATCCTTGTTATGAACTACAATGAACTTCTGTAGCTGCACTCGCCACACGCTGTCGAAAAGGCGATTTTTTAAATTTTGTTTTTATGAACCAAATCGTTGATGCATCAGTTAGGGAAGTAGGCTACTTCATCATTTGGATCTCTAGGAGCGAGCTACAATCACATTCTATACATCTTCTTAATCTTTGACACTCTCTTAAACATTTTTTCGGGTTCCTGAAGATGTGTGCCATCCATGTAACTAATTGTAGGCAGTTTATTCGCATACGGGTTCGCTTCTTTTATTTGTGAAGCATCATCACGAATAAAGGAAGCGAAACTCGTATGGCAATAAACAACCGCCTTCAATTAGCTGCATGGACAGAACGTACCGCTATGAACTTTCAAGCAATTATGGAACGACGGAAAACAGAAAAAATGACGAATTTTTCGGGTATTTCTATAGATGCATTTGCACAATGTGGTACTACACTCCATTCTCAAGTCATATTCAGAAATGTAAAATCCAAAACAAGACGTCATGAGAATGAGAATAAAATGAGATAATGTGACATTTACGATAGTTTCCAGAACACAGTGAATATTCTATCGTTATCATGCATTCATGGAAGCCCATGGCCAGCGAAATTTGAACAGTATTACGTACTGTAACCACACTTTTCGGTACTGTGAAGAGTGGCATGCCTGTGTCGGCCGCTAGCCGCTTCCGAGTTCGTGCCGCTGTGGCGCTGCAGTGCGCATACGCAGATCTGAGGCAGATTGCTTTTCATTGGTTGGCGCGAGAACTGGCAACAGCGTTTCGGTCCTCTAGGACCGTTCGGCATCGCTTTCGAAATGCTTACTGAATAATGTTTGGGCTCTGTTTCGAAAACGTGACCGTTCGGTGCGCCCGCGTACCGAACCGATCGGCAAAATGGTGGAAAGGTACAGAATAGGGCCCCTGCGGTGACTTGTGACACTTGCATCGTACGGACCACTCCCGTCTTTCCCGACGTTTGTGAGACAGCAAATGCCAAGAGGCCCCCTGGAAGTCGTGCTTTGCGCTTTGAAGAGTACGTCAAGCGCGATATGAACACATTTAATACTGACTGCGACAAATGCAAGGAGCGGGTGGCAGCAAGTTCCATGACGGCGCCTTAGCTCCGAAGCAAGCATGTAGACAAGCGGTCTCCGACGAACTCCTCTTTTGGTGTGGTACACACCTGCCCCACCTGTGGGCGCCAAGTGGGCACTCGCATTTGACACCTGAGTCACGAAAAGAAGTGCCTGCGCGGTGCTACGTGGTTCTTCCGTTAGGAATTACGGACAATTGATCATTAATAAAGGAAATACATTCTTGGAATGAGTCCATAATCGTTCTGCACTCTTGCAAATAATTCTGTTGAGTCTGCTTAATGAAATTTTTTCTTGATGACAGTATTTCACGACATGTTTTATCTACCGCCGTCATCAGAGTCGGTAATTAACCGATTGTGGGTCCTGCGCTAAAAGAAAGGGGCAAGAAATCAAAGTCTGTGATTCTTTTGGTTCTCACTTCTCTATTCAATACGGTACGTCCGTTCTTTTTCCGGTATAAACCAGGTTCTCGCGAAGACAGTACACAAAGAAACAATTAAGTTTACGCAATGTCAACATTCGCATGGTTTACTTATCGTTATATTGCAGTAACACTAGATAAGATAAGGTCTTACAGTGAATCCCCACTCGGTACCAGAGTTTTTCCTGTAACTTGGAACTTCTTTTACCTCTGACAGTGATTTGTTAATTAATCCGTCTTTCTGAGTCCCCACTCGGTACCAGAGTTTTTCCTGTAACTTGGAACTTCTTTTACCTCTGACAGTGATTTGTTAATTAATCCGTCTTTCTGAGTCCCCACTCGGTACCAGAGTTTTTTCTGTAACTTGGAACTTCTTCTACCTCTGGCAGTGTCCGCAGCTCGTGGTCGTGTGGTAGCGTTGTCGCTTCCTGCGCCCGGGTTCCCGGGTTCGATTCCCGGCGGGGTCAGGGATTTTCTCTGCCTCGTGTTGACTGGGTGTTGTGTGATGTCCTTAGGTTAGTTAGGTTTAAGTAGTTCTAAGTTCTAGGGGACTGATGACCATTGATATTAAGTCCCATAGTGCTCAGAGCCATTTGAACCATTTTTTAACCTCTGGCAGTGATTTGTTAATTAATCCATCTTTCTGAGTCCCCACTCGGTACCAGAGTTTTTTCTGTAACTTGGAACTTCTTTTACCTCTGGCAGTGATTTGTTAATTAATCCGTCTTTCTGAGTCAATGTTAAACTGTAGATTCTCACAGTAGCTTGTTGGGCATGTGAGTTTAAAGGTCGGAAGATGGCAAAGGGGTCTCCAATAGGACATTATCCCTAGAAAAATCCTATATTGTTCAAACCAACTTTCGGGTTAAGTGCAGTTTCACTTTTTTACGATCGTTGCACGCATTAACGTAAATGACTGATGAGAGACACCATTTGTTAATCTCGTAGCGTATTACTCAATAATTGAAACTGTAATTTGATTCGCATGGTACTAATGTACAACAAATGTAATAACGTAGCTAATGAACCGTCCGTTGTCAGTTGAGCAAAGACGTGGCATCCAAAGTTCAGTCGGAGGGTCAAAACAACAGTCGTAGATATTCCAAGCACGCGCGCAAAGAAAGTAAAGAGCCGTTGCGAATGCACTATAATGGGAGAGTAGGCTGGCGCTAAGCCTAAGCTGTAACTGGCAAGAGGATGAAGAGGAAAGGAAGGGAGGGGCGGAAGGGGGACTCATTAGCATCTAGCGGGGAGAGAGGGCCAGGAACAAGGCGCGCTTTGTGGCGCACGCGAGGCTGCTGGAGGACCAGCTCTGCTCGCCACTTACTGATGCTGCGGCACCGGCGCTGTGGAGAAGTGCGGTGACTACAAAATAAAACACTAGTCTTGTCTGCAGACGGTGATGACAGAACTTCTACATCTGCATCTATACTCCGCAAGCGAGCGTAGTTGTGTGGTAGAGGATACTTCTGGTACCGCTATCATTTTTCGCCCTTCCCTAATTCACCTGCGAATCGTACATGTTAGGGATGATGTTGTTGTTGTGGTCTTCAGTCCTGAGACTGGTTTGATGCAGCTCTCCATGCTACTCTATCCTGTGCAAGCTTCTTCATCTCCCAGTACCTACTGCAGCCTACATCTTTCTGAATCTGCTTAGTGTACTCATCTCTTCGCCTCCCTCTACGATTTTTATCCTCCACGCTGCCCTCCAGTACTAAATTGGTGATCCCTTGATGCCTCAGAACATGTCCTACCACCGGATCCCTTCTCCTAGTCAAGTTGTGCCACAAACTCCTCTTCTCCCCAGTTCTATTCAATGCCTCCTCATTAGTTATGTGATCTACCCATCTAATCTTCAGCATTCTTCTGTAGCACCACATTTCGAAACTTCTATTCTCTTCTTGTCCAAACTATTTATCGTCCACGTTTCACTTCCATACATGGCTACACTCCACAGAAACACTTTCAGAAACGACTTCCTGACATTAAATCTATACTCGATGTTAACAAATTTCTCTCCTTCACAAAAACTTTCCTTGTAATTTTTATATCTTCTCTACTTCGACCAGCATCAGTTATTTTGCTCCCCAAATAGCAAAACTCCTTTACTACTTTCAATGTCTCATTTCTTAATCTAATTCCCTCCGCATCACCCGACTTAATTCGACTACATACCATTATCATCGTTTCGCTTTTGTTGATGTTCATCTTATATAGTCCTTTCAATACACTGTCCATTCCGTTCAACTACTCTTCCAAGTCCTTTGCTCTCTCCGACAGAATTACAATGTCATCGGCGAACCTCGAAGATTTTATTTCTTCTCCATGGATTTTAATTTCACTCCAAACTTTTCTTTTGTTTCCTTTACTGCTTGCTCAATATACAGACTGAATAACATCGGGGAGAGGCTACAACCCTGTCTCACTCCCTTCCCAACCCCTGCTTCCCTTTCCTGCCCCTCGACTCTTATAACTGCCATCTGGTTTCTGTACAAATTGTAAATAGCCTTTCGCTCCCTGCGTTTTACCCCTGCCACCTTCCGAATTTGAAAGAGAGTATTCCAGTCAACTTTGTCAAAAGCTTTCTCTAAGTCTACAAATGCTAGAAACGAAGATTTGTCTTCCCTTAATCTATTTTCTAAGATAAGTCGTAGGGTCAGTATTGCCTCACGTGTTCCGACATTTCTACGGAATCCAAGCTGATCTTCGCCGAGGTCGGCTTCTACCAGTTTTTCCATTCGTCTGTAAAGAATTCGTGTTAGTATTTTGCAGCCGTAGCTTATTAAACTGATAGTTTGGTAATTTTCACATCTGTCAACACCTGCTTTCTTTGGGATTGGGATTATAATATTCTTCTTGAAGCCTGAGGGTATTTCGCCTGTCTCATACATCTTGCTTACTATATGGTAGAGTTTTGTTAGGCCTGGCTCTCCCAAGGCTATCAGTAGTTCTAATGGAATGTTGTCTACTCCCGGGGCCTTGTTTCGACTCAGGTCTTTCAGTGCTCTGTCAAACTCTTCACGCAGTATCATATCTCCCATTTCATATTCATGTGCGTTCTCTTCCATATCCATAATATTGTCCTCAAGTACATCACCCTTGTATCGATCCTCTATATACTCCTTCCACCTTTATGCTTTCTTTTCTTTGCTTATAAGGGTAGGGATACCTGTCGATAAGCGTCCGCATGAAGTCTAATTTCTCTAAGATTCTCGTCGCGGTCCGCGAAAGGTCTGGGGAAGGAAGTGATATGTGCCAATAACGTACCGGAATCCAGCCAGATGGTGTCGCTGACAACCGCTGATGATTCGACAGGAGCACACCCTGCCATTTACAAGGCATACCTGCTGTAAGTGCCTTGCAAGGGAATTTAAAATCTCAGTTTGCAGAGACACTCCGGAAAGCTAGCTCTCTCTCTCTCTCTCTCGGACATACACACACACACACAGACGCTGTAAACACTAGCGCCATCACAAACAAAAGATGACCGACGTCGAAATTGAAAGTGAAACTAATAATCAACGAGTGCGGTATCATTAACTCTGTCCCTCTGTTTTTTGGCAAGAGAGAGATAGCACGGTTCCACCAGAATTTAAACAAAAACCACCGTCTCTATTTATAAGGTTACTTGCTAATTTCATTTCGGCTGTCTCCTTAACAACACTATCCCAACTGAAGAAAGCGCATGTCAGACTCTCCATGCTGTCATATTGCATGGGATGATCGATGCCAAGACAATGTTCTGCAGTGGTGGATTTTCTCGGCTGCGGTGAGTACTGAATACACTGGTCCACCAGAGTCCTGATAGTCCGACCAGCAATATCTGACATGCCACAACTGCAAGGGATACGGTAGACATCCGCCTTGAGCAAACGAAGATCATCCTGCACGGAAACTGAAAGGTCCCTGATCTTAGATAGTGGTCGAAAAACTAGAAAAACACACTTCACATCACATTTCCGCAAACTACGACCAACTTTAAAGTACGGTACAATAAAAAATATATTTTGCCACGCACTTCATATAAACAGTTACTCGTAGGGTACATGAATGTTCGCGGCATACCAGGTATGTAGTAGCTCTACCAGGCATGAGAGATCAGCGCTGCTGAGATGAAAATCACACAATGTTACGATGGGAGAAATCTGCTGACATTCCTTGTGCCTGCGAGGAGAAAGGCGGACGCAGCGCTATAGGACGGCTGGCCACCCGCGTATATCAGTGTGTGTGTGTGGTTGCCTACCGCCAGGGGCTGCAGAACACAGAGCTGGCAGCCGGCAACGCTCCCTGACCTTTTTATCGCCCCCAGCTTCTGATCGCTCGCTGGCCGCATCTCGCGTGCGCCCAGCGGCCGTATACTGGCTCGTAAATCTGTTACGCGCAGTCACAGCGCACTTCACAAGCTGACGTCGATAAAAGCCACCACGTGTACGCCCTCTGAACTAAATACGGGTTGAAATCTTTCGCTGTTGGTCAAGTGTAGTAAGGGAGACACGTTCCTACCAAGATATCTAATCTTTCCAATTAAAAGAAAACAGCCCTCGGTCACTAATTTTTAACGAATTAACCGGGTTTCGACACTGCTGGGAGTCTCTTCCTCAGAATTTACACCAAAGAATGGCTATAACATGGTCACAGAATTATGACTAAAAAAGTATGATACAAATTATAAGTACGGAATTATCGTGAAGGACTGGCAGTACTTATATGTCATTTATAAAATAGTAAATATGCCAAAAGATAAAAAAATGTTGTTCTGTCCGTTTACAATCTGCACCACGCAAGTAACGAGCAGCCCTTAGTGGCTCGCCACCACGGTTTTTTTATCTTAAATATCTTTGTGACTAACACCCTTTTGGTATATTTATTATTTTATAAATGACATATAAGTACTGCCAGTCTTTCGCGATAATTCCGTACTTTTAATTTGTATCATATGTTTTTAGTCATAATTCTGTGACATGTTACAGACCATTCTTTGGTGTAAATTCTGAGGAAGACACTCCTAGCAGTGCTGAAACCCGGTTAATTCGTTAAAAATTAGTGACCGAGGGCTGTTTTCTTTAATTGTAACTATTCATGGTCTCTGAACCTGCAGCCATGTACAAATTTTTGTTATCTAATCTTTTTTGCGGCCAAAGGGAACATTTCCTTACAGGTAGCACGTCATACGATACCCTCAACAAAGTCTCAAAATGGTTCGAATGGCTCTAAACACTGTAGAACTTAACATCTGAGGTCATCAGTCCCCCAGATTTGGAACTACATAAACCTAACTAACCTACAGACATCACACAAAAATGGTTCAAATGGCTCTGAGCACTATGCGACTTAACTTCTGAGGTCATCAGTCGCCTAGAACTTAGAACTAATTAAACCTAACTAACCTAAGGACATCACACACATCCATGCCCGAGGCAGGATTCGAACCTGCGACCGTAGCGGTCGCTCGGCGCCAGACTGTAGCGCCTAGAACCGCTCGGCTACTCCGGCCGGCAGACATCACACACAACCGTGCCCGAGGCAGAATTCGAACCTGCGGCCGTAGCAGCCGCGTGGTTCCGGACTGAAGCGCCTAGAACCGCTCGGTCGCAGAGGTCGGCCAACAAAGATTCGTCTAAACACACTGAAGTAATATATATGGTTCTCGGGCGAGACGTCGGATGTCATAGTCAAAACTCCACAATATTTCGTCAGCGCAACTGGCCGACAACTTCAGGTGCGACGAACACACTGCTAAGGCATGACCAGGCGTACAGCCTTGGACACTTTCTTTGAGTTGTCAACGCTGTACGTCTAGTTAGTTAGGAAGGAGTTGAAGTTTGTGATGTCTGAAGATGGGTGTAATCCCGAAACGCGTAACATGTTCTAATAAAAAAGTCAAGTGAATGTCTCATGACTTTACTGCGATTGTACAGCATTGGTTGCCAGTTATTAATTTAGAAGCATAATTAAAGTTCGAAGGCAAGAAATGAGGAACTTTGAGGTTTGCCAGTGACGCTGTAATTGTGTCAGCGAGGACAAAGCACTTGCAAGAACCCGTGCACGGATAACCGATCACATTAAAGCGTCGCTTCTGGGACACGGCGGATTAACAGTGAGGCCTCGATGTGGTTTTTAGGCGGTTTGCACATCCCACTTGTTAAATATGGGGCTGTTACCTACGTCCCGCCGCACATACCTGCTATGAAAACATTTAGAAAACGTTCCCACATTTGCACATAAGATTTATTTTAGACGCAGACAGATGGAGTCCACAGATTCCGTCCTGTAGAGTGAATAAGAGACTGATAACCATATATGTTTCATGTAGACATTAGAGGGAGGGCTGTAGCCACAGTACACTACATGAGATGTGGAAGCGTATGATAATGGAGGAGTGTCGGAGGAATAAGTACAAGAATTCTGTTCAGCAGAATTCGGCAATGCAGAGGGATGGAGCCAGGATGCATCCCGTAACCAGCATAGGCTCATGTGCAGACTGCATACATATTTATCATCAAGCATTCACTCTTCCAAAACGCAAGAGACGTCCAGTTGATGTGAATTCACTTCAGTCTAATCATATTCGTATACTGCATATATACCATTGAAGACCACCCTGCAGAATGTGTTCTATCGATGTCTCTCGAATGTCTACATGAAATGCAGTTATTGAAAGCTGCTCTATCACCCACATTCATCTCGATGATCGAACACATGGCGGTGGTTTGACAACGATAGCTCAGCAAAGACTGAATGTGGAGGAGAATTTAAGGTCATAACGGTAGTTGAGTGGATGTGGCCCAATCGGTTTTCTTCCCACCAAAATCAGCCATCTTGAATGACGTCACAGTGGCGCTCCCTGGTGTCTGAGATATGAACTAAGCCAGTAGGACTGCATACACACGCGCATGATATAAATAATAATAATGGATAATGAATGTTAATAAATGATAATCAATAATAATGAATAATAATAAAGACAAGTACGATTTTGCAAGTGCTATCCTGTTGGGATTCAAATTTGCCACCATTTTTTCTGAAAGGTTAGGTTAGTGGATGTAGCCCAATTGACCTATGGGTTCAAATGGCTCTGAGCACTATGGGACTTAACATCTGTGGTCATCAGTCCCCTAGAACTTAGAATTATTTAAACCTAACTAACCTAAGGACATCACACACATCCATGCCCGAGGCAGGATTCGAACCTGCGACCGGAGCGGTCATGCGGCTCCGGACTGAAGCGCCTAGAGCGCACGGCCACACCGGCCTGCTAAATTGACCTATTTTCCCGCCAAAATTCAAATTTCCCGCCATTTTTTCTGGGGGTTAGGTTAGTGGAGGTAGCCCAATTGATTTATGTTCCCACCAAAATCCGCCATCTTAGATGACGTCATGCGCTGTTGCCAAGTCTACATACCGCTATCTTGGATGACGTCGTCGCCGCCATCTTGAATAAATTTGGCAACAATGCAGAGTACGCTGACACGATCCTTGTCCTACTACTGACGGGAACATCCAACGGGAGCTCCATTCTCAA
This sequence comes from Schistocerca serialis cubense, assembly GCF_023864345.2. NCBI lineage: Eukaryota > Metazoa > Arthropoda > Insecta > Orthoptera > Acrididae > Schistocerca > Schistocerca serialis. The sequence goes on from NC_064641.1 coordinate 37,217,941, forward strand.
CGGCTGACAAGCCAAGACTGAGTGCCTCAGTGCGGCGTGCGTATGTTTACACAAAGCGCCTGAGGCGCTCCTCGTAACAGTGTGACCAACTGTCACACAAACAGAGTTCTGTACTTATAAAAAATAGGACACCTTACTTTTGGGCTTACCATCTTAATTATGCAGAGATGAAAAGATTTGTGCAGGATAGAGCACCTTGGAGAGCTGTATGAAATCAGTCTTTGGCGTGAAGACCATAACAATAGCAGCAACATAGATCTAAAATGGTAGCACAGTAAGAAGATACATTTAATATGTGGCGATGTTCCTCGCAACACGACTTCCATAAAACGGGTGAGAAGGTGGGCAGGCAGCCCTGAGCCACGCACCTGTCAGAGAGGAGGCGTTGAGGCGGCCGTGGTGCCAGGCGGCGTACTGGCGGCCGAATGCGTGCGCGTGCGCCAGCCCGTCCACGTGGTTGCACATGTCTGTGGAGCAGCACGACAGCCCGGCGCCCGCGCCACCGTCCTCGCTGCACGCCTCCTGCTGGTCCCTGCGGGCACACGCCACACACTTAGCCGTCATACAACGACAGTGGAACTCATATACAGACTTCCCGTAACACGACCTTGGTTCACTGCCAAGCCACTTGGAGCGCTGCAATCTGTCAAGTTTCTTTTCGTTTCGTAAGACCGGTATCACACTATCAAATTTCTTTGTTAAATATCTTTGTCAAAGAAATTTGATGGTGTAATAGGGAACTTTGTCAAATGTCGTCAAATATTTGATCAAATCTAGGGCATCAAAAAAATGTTCAAATGTGTGTGAAATCTTATGGGACTTAACTGCTAAGGTCATCAGTCCCTAAGCTTACACATTACTTAACCTAAATTAATCTAAGGACAAACACACACACCCATGCCCGAGGGAAGACTCGAACCTCCGCCGGGACCAGCCGCACAGTCCATGACTGCAGCGTCCGAGACCGCTCGGCTAATCCCGCGCGGCTTCTAGGGCATCGCTGTAGATTTAATCAAAGAAGTCGCTTGTCTTCTGTTCACTTCAGTGTGACATGTTATCACCTGGAGCGCTAACATCGCAGCAGCGTTCTGTCATCTGCAGTGTTTATTACCGGTAAACACAATTGGTGTGTACGGGAAACTACAAAATTAATAGAGATGTGTGAAGCTGATGAGGCGCTTTACAGCGTGAGGCACCCTGAATACAAAAATAGATTAAGAAGATTGGAGACCTAACCTAACCTAACCTAACTCTCTCCTGTAGCAAGGAATCGGAGTGTTACAGTGAGCCTGTCTTCTGCAGATATAGCAGTTCTTAAGTGAGTATTGTGCTTTGTGATATGAGGATACCCTTCTCTGAGCACATACAGAATTGTATGCTCATCCATTCTTAAGTAATTGATGTACCACTTGACGTCCTCCACTATAAGCTCACGTAACAAGTTTTGTTGAATGCTTTTATCGTGTAGTCGTAAAAACCACAGCTTCACCCAGATACGTTTCCTTCCCCCCCCCCCCCCCCCCGCTTCTCTTCCGCATGTCCACACAGTACAATTGTGGTACATGCAACTGCTGTTGACAACAAGTTGTTGTCAGCCATCTTGATCTTTGACGAAAATATATGATGACAGTGTAATACCCATTTTTAGTGCCACGTCAAAGATCTTTGTCAAATATATTTGACGAATATTTGATCATATCTTTGATCAAATCTTTGACAAAGAAATTTGATAGTGTAATACCGGCCTAAGTAACAGAAGTTCGTTTCATCACGTTGTGCTTCTGATATCGCTTCTCGCGTGTATTGCATACTTCAAATTGCATTGTAAATATGTTGTTCGTATCCCGATTCGCATCCGTAATAATTCGGTGGGTAAATGATTCCATATGTTTTTGATTCATGTAAAACAGATGCTGCTTTCGTTACATCGTGTTCTGTGGACTTATTTGTATTTGTTATTGGTTACGAATCCGTCTGTGACTGCTCCATGAGTAGTTTCTCGCATTTAAAGGAGAACTGCAAGTTAGCAACTTTTGACAGTGTTGCTATTCAACTTCATTACATCTCGTCACGGAATGAGGACGTAATTCTGCTTTGAATGGCGTTCCTTCTGGCGACTGAGTGCCACGCATATCACAGTGGCTTGCAGAATGTGGATGTGGATGTAGACGAGTGTGCTTCGTAGTTTTGGTAACTAGACCCTACATTCTCGCAAATGCTAAAATGCTGAAATAGTTACGCAGATGTTTGAAACCCTTATTAACAGTTACTATAAACAGTACACTTAAGCAACAGTCAATCGAACTTTCAATGACCCTCATTAAATGCCAGTGTACGGAAAACGGACGAGAACAAAAATAACGTAGAATCCGAGTAATACACTTACAATGAATTTAAACCGAGCAGTTCGCACACTGGTTCGTAAGCAGTAACAAGTAGACACGAATCCACAGAATACCATGCGACGAAACCAGCTTCTGTTTCATATGAAACAAAAGCAAATGTCGAATCATTTACCCCACCCAATATTACGAATGAGACCGAAAATTAAGAAGATTGCGAGCAACATACTTACAATAAAATTCAAATAGCGCGATACAGTCAAGAAGGTGGTAATCAGGAACAAAAATGTTCAAATGTGTTTGAAATCATAAGGGACCAAACTGCTGAGGTCATCGGTCCCTGGACTTACACACTACTTAAATCAACTTCCCCCGCTAAGGACAACACACACAGACACACACCAATGACCGGGGAAGGACACGAACCTCCGGCTGGAGGGCCGCGCAACTCATGACATGCCGCCTCTAACCGCGCAGCCACTCCGCGCACCGCAATCAGGGACATAATCTCCACTTGGTAACAGGCATATGGTCGAACTTGCAATATTAGGTTTTACAAACAATACAGTTTTGAACCGAGCTGTCTCTCAGGAATAACAAAATGGTTCAAATGGCTCTGAGCACGATGGGTCTTAACATCTGAGGTCATCAGTCCCCTAGAACTTAGAACTACGTAAACCTAAGGATATCACACACATCCAAGCCCGAGGAAGGATTCGAACCTGCGACCGCAGCGGTGGCGCGATTCCAGACTGAAGCGCCTAGAACCGCTCGGCGACAACGGCCGGCGAGAAATAACAGAGAAATAAGACAGCGAACCGGTTGCAAATCATTTTTAATACCTTCATCAGAGTGAAATTTTAACAACCGTAAAATTACGTTGCGAACAAGCGGAAGTTAAAAATTACGAACAGACATGCTCAAGTCAAAAATTAAAAATCAACAATGTTCCTGTGGTGTCACCGCCGGACACCACACTTGCTAGGTGGTAGCTTTAAATCGGCCGCGGTCCATTAGTACATGTCGGACCCGCGTGTCGCCACTGTGTGATCGCAGACCGAGCGCCACCACACGGCAGGTCTCGAGAGACGGACTAGCACTCGCCCCAGTTGTACGGACGACTTTGCTAGCGACTACACAGACGAAGCATAGCTCATTAGCAGAGCAGATAGTTAGAATAGCCTTCAGCTAAGTCAATGGCTACGACCTAGCAAGGCGCCATTAGTAACATTGCATGTATCTAAAGAGTCACACTTGTATCGCCACAATCTCCAGATGTACCAAAAGGATGGATTAAAGTTAAGTATTCCAGAAGCTACGTACTTTTCTTTATAGCATTCATTACGTATCCTGTTTCAGACCTCACGCCATCCTGCTTTAGCTTAGCGCGTGCCTTTCCGCTTCCTCTCATTGTGTCTAGGCTGTCTTGTCTAGACACAACAGTTCCAGCGTTTGGTACGTATAGAAGTAAATACACATTACCACCAGACCACCCATAAAGTATAAATGAAAATTATTATCATCTAGTATTTGTGTTTCGTAGAACAAGAATACATCTATCGCGCCATATTTTTCCGATTTCGATGTTCACTGCCAGGCCACTGGGACGCTGTTGTTGGTCTCTCCTTATCGTTACATGGGCCTTCCACTTCTGTTATTTTGGTGTTCTGTGGGCTATAAGCTGCTTGCCAAACTATGTAATGCGCTTCGCTGGCCCTAAGTTGGGATATAACGTTGCGGCAATTCTGTTCCATGAACTGGTTCCATGACTAAAATGAATTAAATACATTGAAATGATATGAATGGTCCTAAATGGATGAATTTAATAAAGATACAATGATTTTCAATAACAAACATAATGTCTGAAGGGATACCGAAAAATGTTTATTCACATGACCGGTTTCGGTTCCTCTAGAACCATCTTCAGATCTGCAACCTTCACATGCAGCCTTCACATGCTGCGTCACATTAGCATGTGAAGGTTGCTGTGTGTAGACGGGTTACTCCTGTAACCGAAATTGCAGATCTGAAGATGATTCTAGAGGAACCGAAACCGGTCATGTGAATAAACATTTTTGCAATCAAGACGGATTTGCCACTGATGATACACGTGTAATATCCGAACACTGCATCCAGAAGTTGTCCCATTCATACACCCTATCTGATCAAAAGCATCTGGACGCCTCTATGTAATGCGGCGCTGGCCATTAGATGTGACGAGAGTACCACCAGTATAACAGCAACCAGGGAGTACTGTGTCGTCAGAAGAGAAGCAGTAACAGCAGAATGGTCGGTCAGGAGGACTCACTGACTTATGACGTGATCTGGTCATGTGGTGTCGCCTGCAAATCCATCTCGAACACTTCAGACCCTTCTAAAGATCCTCAAGTCGACAGTTGGCGATATTGCTGTGAAGTCTAAAAGTGAAGGAACAATCACAGGTACACCAGAACCAATAAGACATCATGTACTGACGCAAAGGGACCGTCGAAAATGCGGAGCATGGTCGTGAAAAATCTCATGAAACCAGAGGAAGGAATCATTCTGGAGTTCCAACGTGCCGCGAGCAGTCGAATTAACACAATGACTGTGCATAGGGGATTAAAAAGAACGGAGTGCAATGGTCAAGCAGCTGCTCATAAGCCACACATTTATCAAGTGAGTGCTAAGCGATGCTTGAATTCGTGTAAAGAGAGACGCCACTGGGCAGTGGATGACTGGAAACAGGTCATTTGGAGTAAAGAACCACGATTACCCTGTAGCAATCCTATGGAAGCATTTGGGTTTGGTGAATGCCAGAAGAACGTTAGTTGCCATCACGTGTAGTGCCAACAGTGAAGTAACGGAGGAGGTGGCGTTTCTCGTACTTGGGATGTGCTCTCCTCACCGCGCTTAAGAAACCGCTAATTATCACATTTTACAACATTGTGTACTGCGGACACTAGGGAAACAGTTCGGGGACGATGACTGTTTGTATCAACACGACATTGCGCCCAGTTCTCTTGTATGCACAGTATGTGGCACTGGTGCTGACTGCATAGTTCTCGTAGCAGTTCTTCTTTGGCTGGTGTTATGCCTTCTATGTTAATAGATATAATCGTTAACTATGGCCCTGAAAAGGGCTCAGGTATATATGTTTTTGGTGTGAAAGGATCAGCCATCAGGTTATTTTGAATCATATTCTGACGTTGTCCAGGGTACGCCCGACTGCTTTTATCATTCTGATCGCAGATCATTGCAGTCTTCTCGGAGGTTACTTTCGTGGAAAGACTGATTTTGACTCGCCTATCTCCTCACTTATGCCTCAGCAATCTGGATTTCGTCCAGGTAAAAGCCGTACTGGACAATTCCTAAATCTCACACCGTTCATAGAAGATGGCTTTGAAGCTCGGAAGGTGACAGGAGTGGCGTTAGTCGACTTATCAGTGGCGTATGATACGGTCAACCACCAGCCACTACTAGTCAACGTCTACAATCTGACCAAAGATTTGGGTCTAACCACACTCATCGTCTCCCTTCTGCAGAATCGCAGGTTCTTCGTCGACTTTCAAGGACAGCGTAGTCGATGGAGACTATAGAAGAATGGCCTCCCGCAAGGAAATGTTTTGCCCCCAATTCTGTTCAAAATATACACCAACGACCAACCTATAGCCACAAACACCAAGAGCTTCTTATATGCTGACGAACTCGCTCTAGCCACCCAGAGCACAGATTTTGAATCAGCGGAGAACAACCTCACGAATGCCCTTGAAGATCTATCCAGATACTACAACACAAACTAGCTTAAACCAAATCCTTCAAAGACCCAAGTGTGTTCTTTTAATCTGAGAAACAAGGAACCCACTCGCAAGTAGAAACTAGTATGGTCGGGGGTTGAACTGGAACACTACGAGACTCCAAAATACCTGGGCCTGACGCTTGATAGATATCTCAAAAAGCACTGCATGAAATGAAGCCGAAAGTCTCCACCAGGAACAATCCCCTACGGAAAAAACTGGCTGGATCACAGTGGGGTAGTCAACCTGAAAGAATCCGAACATCTGCAATGGCACTATGCTATTCTGCGGCAGAGTATGCCTGTCCTGTTTGGTATAAATCAACTCATGCCAAACAGGTGGATGTAGCTCTCAACGCAACCTGCAGAATTATAACATGTTGCTTGAAACCCACTCCAGTCGAATGGCTTTACCACCTCGCAGGAATATCACCACCACCTGTTCGAAGAGAGATAGCTGCGAACAAGGAAAGAAAGGCAGTGGAACAGGAAATTACTCGTCCTCTGTATGGGCATGTACCGCATCCGCAATGACTGAAGTCAATGAAGATTTTCCTTAGGACATCAAAGGAACTTAGAACCACTGCTGAAAAAGCTAGGTTACAACTATGGAAGGGGTACGACCTACCTCCCCCCCGGTTGGAAAAGAGTTGTTGAAGCTTTACCTCCAGGCCATGACAGGGAATGGACAACTTTGAAGTCCCTGAATAGACTGAGATCCGGAGTTGGGAGGTCAAAAGTTAACCTGCAAAATGGGAACACATTGATCCAAATGATATTCGGTGTGACTGTGGAGAAGAACAGACAGTTCAGCACATGCTTCGGTGGGTCGGTTGTGTCCAGTCTCCTGAACCGAAGATGACCTTCAACAAGCAACAGAAAGTGCACTGGAAGTGGCCAAGTTTTGGTCGAAAGTAATTTAATTATAACTGTTTAAATTGTATGTACGTGTACCTGTATGTTTCTGACACTAGAATAATAATAATAAAAATAATAATTACATCCAGTCTTAAGGGAGCCTTTGTAAGGTAAGAGTTAGTGAACGAAACACTCTTGAAATAGACCAGACTGCCCAGATCCTGACCTGAACGCAGTGGAACACCTTTGGGATGCCGGCCGGAGTGGCCGTGCGGTTCTAGGCGCTACAGTCTGGAACCGAGCGACCACTACGGTCGCAGGTTCAAATCCTGCCTCGGGCATGGATGTGTGTGATGTCCTTAGGTTAGTTAGGTTTAATTAGTTCTAAGTTCTAGGTGACTGATGACCTCAAAAGTTAAGTCGCATAGCACTCAGAGCCATTTGAACCATTTTGAACACCTTTGGGATGAGTCGGAAAGTCGACTTCGCTCCAGACCACAGAGTCCGACATGATTAATTTCTTGGTATTGGCTCTTGAGGAAGAATGGGCTGCAATTCCTCCGCAGATATTCAGACAGCTCATTGAAAGTGTCCCCAGCAGAGTTCAATGCATCATAAAAGCGAAAGATGGGCACACATCATATTAATGTTCACTAATCGGTAGCCGGATAATTTTCATCAGACAGTGTACACCGTTTTTGAACTTCGGCTGTCCTCCTGCTCCGTTCCCACGAATCCTGCAGAAGAAACACTGGTAGCGTTGTTCGTAAATCACTGACCAAGACCTCGGTGATAGTAAGAATTTAAGTCAGTTCTGGACGTATGCTGTCATAGTCCAACCACTAGGCTCAAAATGAGATGACTCGAAGCTGTTTTGAATGCCTCTGGGTTTCTCAGACCGCCTTAGAGATGGTAAATGTGTTGTGTCTTTGGCGTGTCCACCCCCACTATCAGCGGTTTTGTGTCCTGTTGATTTCGCGTAGTGAGCAAGGGTAACGTGACCGTCTATATTTCTCTGTAAGCTCCGTGATCTCTGTTCTCTTGTTCTCATTACCCCTACTCGAGATATACGAGATGTGGCTGTAAAACAAGGGGACTGTTGCTGTCACAGAGTTAGCCGAAGACGATCGACCAGTAGGTGTGAAGCGTGAAACCTACTTAGGCGAATATAGCATCTCTGCTGTCTGGAGATAAATCAATGTGTAGGTGGCTTTCGTTTGTGTAAGAGCTGTTATTTTTCTTTTTGCCGGAAAAGTATAAATAAGGGAGGATGCACTGTCGAGAAGTTTCACTTGAAAGTGAAACTTGGAAAATTTGTACTGAAACGTATCGTTTACTAAAAGAAGTGAATGGCGAAGACTGTTTATCACGAACACAAGTTTTTCAGTCGTTCGAATGTTTCCAAGAGTATTGATCGCTTCCTGAAACTGTAGAAACTGGCAAAGAGCGCATAAGGAAAATTTTACACGGCCAGTTTAACATGAGAAAATTTTTGCGAAACTGGTGCTGAAAATTCTCACGGTCGAAGAAAAAGAGGATCGTGAAAATGTTTGTACTGACACTTTGAATACCACTGAAAATGATCCTAATTTCTTGGAAATAGCGGTAACATATGACGAATCTCGGTTTTCACTGTCAGTCCAGTCCATGAACTGGAAAAGCCCAACTTCAATGAGAGCGAAAAATCTCTAACGAGCAAATCGAGATTCAAAGCGATGATGGTGGCTTGTTTCGATATTCATGGAATTGTATATCTTAACTGAGTTCCTGTAGGTCAAACCATGAATCAGTATTATTGCCTTGAAGTTCTTGCTCAACTTAGTGAGAAAATAAGAAAAAAACAACCCGAATTGTGAAAGAACAGTCACTGGTTGTGCAACAAGACAACGGACTGCCTCGTACCGCATTGTCTGTTACGAGGTTTCTAGTGAAACATAGCACCCCAGTGTTAGACCACACACCTTATTCGGCTAACCTGTCATCATATGACTGATCTACTCCCCAAAGTCAATAAGCATTAAAAGGAAGAGGATTTAATTCCGTTGAATCAGTGAAATACACTCCTGGAAATTGAAATAAGAACACCGTGAATTCATTGTCCCAGGAAGGGGAAACTTTATTGACACATTCCTGGGGTCAGATACATCACATGATCACACTGACAGAACCACAGGCACATAGACACAGGCAACAGAGCATGCACAATGTCGGCACTAGTACAGTGTATATCCACCTTTCGCAGCAATGCAGGCTGCTGTTCTCCCATGGAGACGATCGTAGAGATGCTGGATGTAGTCCTGTGGAACGGCTTGCCATGCCATTTCCACCTGGCGCCTCAGTTGGACCAGCGTTCGTGCTGGACGTGCAGACCGCGTGAGACGACGCTTCATCTAGTCCCAAACATGCTCAATGGGGGACAGATCCGGAGATCTTGTTGGCCAGGGTAGTTGACTTACACCTTCTAGAGCACGTTGGGTGGCACGGGATACATGCGGACGTGCACTGTCCTGTTGGAACAGCAAGTTCCCTTGCCGGTCTAGGAATGGTAGAACGATGGGTTCGATGACGGTTTGGATGTACCGTGCACTATTCAGTGTCCCCTCGACGATCACCAGTGGTGTACGGCCAGTGTAGGAGATCGCTCCCCACACCATGATGCCGGGTGTTGGCCCTGTGTGCCTCGGTCGTATGCAGTCCTGATTGTGGCGGTCACCTGCACGGCGCCAAACACGCATACGACCATCATTGGCACCAAGGCAGAAGCGACTCTCATCGCTGAAGACGACACGTCTCCATTCGTCCCTCCATTCACGCCTGTCGCGACACCACTGGAGGCGGGCTGCACGATGTTGGGGCGTGAGCGGAAGACGGCCTAACGGTGTGCGGAACCGTAGCCCAGCTTCATGGAGACGGTTGCGAATGGTCCTCGCCGATACCCCAGGAGCAACAGTGTCCCTAATTTGCTGGGAAGTGGCGGTGCGGTCCCCTACGGCACTGCGTAGGATCCTACGGTCTTGGCGTGCATCCGTGCGTCGCTGCGGTCCGGTCCCAGGTCGACGGGCACGTGCACCTTCCGCCGACCACTGGCGACAACATCGATGTACTGTGGAGACCTCACGCCTCACGTGTTGAGCAATTCGGCGGTACGTCCACCCGGCCTCCCGCATGCCCACTATACGCCCTCGCTCAAAGTCCTACAACTGCACATACGGTTCACGTCCACGCTGTCGCGGCATGCTACCAGTGTTAAAGACTACGATGGAGCTCCGTATGCCACGGCAAACTGGCTGACACTGACGGCGGCGGTGCACAAATGCTGCGCAGCTAGCGCCATTCGACGGCCAACACCGCGGTTCCTGGTGTGTCCGCTGTGCCGTGCGTGTGATCATTGCTTGTACAGCCCTCTCGCAGTGTCCGGAGCAAGTATGGTGGGTCTGACACACCGGTGTCAATGTGTTCTTTTTTCCATTTCCAGGAGTGTAAAAAGCACCACGTGTGGTCAGGCAGCTCACAGAGGAAGACTTCCGGCACTGCGTCCATCGATGGTAAATTCGCATGGAGTGTTGTAGGATAGAGGCGAGGACTATGTTAAGGATGACAATAACAAAATACTGGTCTGGAATACGTTCGCTGGCTCAGCGGAAGATTGCACTCTCGCTGCCCACTGCTGCAGCAGACCGAAGCTGGTGTCCAGTGCGCGGCATTGTTTTGCGGAGACAAGCACGTGCTGCTTTCTTGGCAGCATCGCGAGCTGCACCAACCCAAGGCCGCGTAATGCACGCGCGTGCGCCTCGCATTGCGACATCGGAGGTCTCTTCCAGACCACATGCTGCTCTGACCTCTCCTCTAAAACTGCGTTGCATCGTATGACTGTCAGCGACCACGACAAACATCATAGTATGAGAAACTGAGAGGCAGTTAAACTTAAGTTTAGGTCAGTAAGTGGACGCGGATTTCTCCGTAATGGATTGCGGAATACTGTGACCGTAGTGCGTACCACGCGACGGAAGATTTGCAGCAGTTCTCCTGCGGTTAAGCCGAGAGAGCTTGATCAAAAGTATTGAACGGCGGGTCAAATGCCTGCCCCCTCCATCTAGTTTTAGGCACCCCATCATTTCTATAGATCACGTAAGGTGAATGCCGGAACAAGCCGCCGTCGACTTCCTTCCACAAACCGAGTTTGTTCTCCGTCTCCAACGACTCTTCGGCGACGGGACGTTAAACCCTTATCAACCTTTCTTCTCGCTGCCACCTCCGCTACAAATCTCCAGTCAATTTTTAATTTCCTCCGAACAGACCCGGTAAGTCCGGGAGCCATTCCTGACTGGTAGCGGCGTGATTTTCAAAGCTTCGTTTAGCATCGGGTTCGCCAAGAAAGAGATTTTTCCTGTGTATATTGTGGACGAAATTTTATTTTTAATTAAGTAGAACGCTGTTTTTGTGCTCGCCACATGGATCGTGCAGGCTTGGTGTGTGTAGACGCGGTCGTACTTACACGTATACCCACAGTATTTGCACTAAAACTGCTGCAGAATATGTTTCAGCATATCAAAATCTAACGTCGTAGGGCGGGTTTTACTCTACTGGCTATTAAAATTGCTACACCAAGAAGAAATGCAGGTGATAAACGGGTATTCATTGGGCAAATATATTATACTAGAACTGATATGTGATTACATTTTCGCGCAATTTGGGTGCATACATCCTGAGAAATCAGTACACAGAACAACCACCTCTGGCTGTAATAAAGGCCTTGATACGCCTGGGCATTGAGTCAAACAGAGCTTGGATGGCATGTACAGGTACAGCTGCCCATGCAGCTTCAACACGGTACCACAGTTCATCAAGAGTAGTGACTGGCGTATTGTGACAAGCCAGTTGCTCGGCCACCATTGACCAGACGTTTTCAGTTGGTGAAAGATCTGGAGAATGTGCTGGCCAGGCTAGCAGTCGAACATTTTCTGTATCCATAAAGGCCCATATAGGACCTGCAACATGCGGTCGAGCATTATCCTGCAGAAATGTAGAGTTTCACAGGGATCGAAGGAAGCGTAGAGCTACGGGTCTGAAATGTAACGTCCACTCTTCAAAGTGCCGTCAATACAAACAAGAGGTGACCGAGACGTGTAACCAATGGCAACCCATACCATCACGCCGGGTGATACGCCAGTATGGCGATGACGAATACACGCTTCCAATGTGCGTTCACCGCGATGTCGCCAAACACGGATGCGACCATCATGATGCTGTAAACAGAACCTGGATTCATTCGAAAAAATGATGTTTTGCCATTCGTGCACCCAGGTTCGTCGTTGAGTACACCATCGCAGGCACTCCTGTCTGTGATGCAGCGTCAAGGGTAACCGCAGCCATGGTCTCCGAGCTGATAGTCCATGCTGCTGCAAACGTCATCGAACTGTTCGTGCAGATGGTTGTTGTCTTGCAAACGTCCCAATCTGTTGACTCAGGGATCGAGACGTGGCTGCACGATCCGTTACAGCCACGCGGATAAGATGCCTGTCACCTCGACTGCTCGTGATACGAGGCCGTTGGGGTCCAGCACGGCGTTCCGTATTACCCTGCTGAACTCACCGATTCCATATTCTGCTAACAGTCATTGGATCTCGACCAAGGCGCGCAGCAATGTCGGGATACGATAAACCGCAATCGCGATAGGCTACAATCCGACCTTTATCAAAGTTGGAAACGTGATGGTACGCATTTCTCCTCCTTACACGAGGCATCACATCAACGCTTCACCAGGCAACGCCGATCAACTGCTGTTTGTGTATGAGAAATCGGTTGGAAACTTTCCTCATGTCAGCACGTTGTAGGTGTCGCCACCGGCGCCAACCTTGTGTGAATGCTCTGAAAAGCTAATCATTTGCATATCGCAGGATCTTCTTCCTGTCAGTTAAATTTCGCGTCTGTAGCACGTCATCTTCGTGGTGTAGCAATTTTAATGGCCAGTAGTGTAATATCGCACTATGCTTCAAAATGACAAAATTTCGAAACTCATATAGTGATAACGACTTTCAACAGCAGTAAGCTGTATGACTACATTCACATCTACTTCTACACGCTAACTCTGCAATTCACACTTCAAGTGCCTGGCGGAGGGTTCATCGAACCATTATCATACTACTTGTATACTATCCAACTGTCGAATGCCCCGTGGGAAAATGGAGCTCTCATTTCTCTTGTTTTGTTATGATGATCGCTTCTCCATACGTATGTGGGTGTCAACAAAATAAATGCCCATTCGGAAGAGAAAGTTGGCGACGAAAATTTCGTAAATAGATCTCGCCGCAAAGAAACCCTCCTTTGCTTCAGTGACTGCCACCCTAACTCGTGTATCATATCAGTGACACTCTCACCCCTATTGCGCAATAATACGAAACGAGTTGCCCTTCTTTGCACTTTGTCGATGTCCTCTGTCAATCCTATCTGGTAAGGATCCCATACCGCGCAGCAATATTCCAGCAGAGGACGGACAAGTGTAATGTAGGCTGTCTCTTTAGTGGGTTTGTCGCATCTTCTAAGTGTTCTGCCAACAAAGCGCAGTCTTTGTTTCGCCTTCCCCACAATATTATCTAGGTGGTCCTCCCAATTTAAGTTTCTTGTAATTGTAATTTCTAGGTAATTAGTCGAATTGACAGCCCTAGATTTGCGCGATTTATCGTATACCCAAAACTTGTCGTATTTCTTTTAGTACCCATATGAAAGACTTCGCACTTTTCTTTGTTCAGTGCCAATTGCCACTTTTCGCACCATACAGAAATTCTCTCTATTTTGTAATTGGAACTGATGGTCTGATGATTTTACTAGACGGTTAATTATAGCAGCATCTGCAAACAATCTAAGGGGGCTGCTCAGACTATCACCTAGATCATTTATGTAAATGAGGAATAGCAGTGGGTCTATGACACTACCTTGCGGAACGCCAGATATCACTTCTGTTCTACTCGACGATTTACCGTCCATCACTACGAACTGTGACCTCTCTGAGAGGAAATCTAGAATCCAGTCACACAACTGAGACACACAGTATCTGATAACATAATTAGTGCTGGACAACTGCAGCACGTCATATTGTACAACTATACTGCGTGACAAGAAAGGAGGGTCACCCTGAAGACACGGTCGGATGTCAGTGTAACTTCGTACACATACACACACCATTGGCGAGCATGTAAATGATTGGAGTTGCAGTTCTGTGACAGGTAGATCGGCCACCGGAGTTCATTAGTGATATTCGTGTTTCGTGTTGTTACCAGGCCTGGGAGAGCGTACGAGGGTCGTGAACAGCGTCAGGTGTTGAGTCTGAGATAGCGTCATCCGTGATGAGACCGTATTGTTGATCTCAATTTGGCCGGCTGGTCGAATTTTAAAATATTCAGATTTGTTGGGCCTTCCGATGTGACAGTGGTCCGATGCTGGAGTTTGTGGGAACTGAGAGCAGGCATTCTCGTCGTCAAGGTTCCCATCGACTACACTTGATTCCCAAAAAGGAGGATCGCAGTATTACGCTTTGCATTGGAAATCGTGGCCCGCTCACATCATCGCCTACCATAGTACCAGGTGCATTCAAGTTCTAAGGCCTCCGATTTTTTTTTCTAATTAACTACTCACCCGAAATCGATGAAACTGGCGTTACTTCTCGACGTAATCGCCCTGCAGACGTACGCATTTTTCACAACGCTGACGCCATGATTCCAGGGCAGCGGCGAAGGCTTCTTTAGGAGTCTGTTTTGACCACTGGAAAATCGCTGAGGCAATAGCAGCACGGCTGGTGAGTGTGCGGCCACGGAGAGTGTCTTTCATTGTTGGAAAAAGCCAAAAGTCACTAGGAGCCAGGTCAGGTGAGTAGGGAGCATGAAGAATCACTTCAAAGTTGTTATCAGGAAGAAACTGTTGCGTAACGTTAGCTCGATGTGCGGGTGCGTTGCCTTGGTGAAACAGCACACGCGCAGCCCTTCCCGGACGTTTTTGTTGCAGTGCATGAAGGAATTTGTTCTTCAAAACATTTTCGTAGGATGCACCTGTTACCGTAGTGCCCTTTGGAACGCAATGGGTAAGGATTACGCCCTCGCTGTCCCAGAACATGGACACCATCATTTTTTCAGCACTGGCGGTTACCCGAAATTTTTTTGGCGGCGGTGAATCTGTATGCTTCCATTGAGCTGACTGGCGCTTTGTTTCTGGATTGAAAAATGGCATCCACGTCTCATCCATTGTCACAACCGATGAAAAGAAAGTCCCATTCATGGTGTTGCGCGTCAACATTGCTTGGCAACATGCCATACGGGCAGCCATGTGGTCGCCCGTCAGCTTTCGTGGCACCCACCTGGATGACACTTTTCGCATTTTCAGGTCGTCATGCAGGATTGTGTGCACAGAACCCACAGAAATGCCAACTCTGGAGGCGATCTGTTCAACAGTCATTCGGCGATCCCCCAAAACAATTCTCTCCACTTTCTCGATCATGTCGTCAGACCGGTTTGTGCGAGCCCGAGGTTGTTTCGGTTTGTTGTCACACGATGTTCTGCCTTCATTAAACTGTCGCACCCACGAACGCACTTTCGACACATCCATAACTCCATCACCACATGTCTCCTTCAACTGTCGATGAATTTCAATTGGTTTCACACCACGCAAATTCAGAAAACGAATTATTGCACGCTGTTCAAGTAAGGAAAACGTCGCCATTTTAAGTATTTAAAACAGTTCTCATTCTCCCCGCTTGCGGTAAAATTCCATCTGCCGTACGGTGCTCCCATCTCTGGTACATATTGACAATGAACGCGGCCTCATTTTAAAACAATGCGCATGTTTCTATCTCTTCCCAGTCCGGCGAAAAAAAATCGGGGGCCTTAGAACTTGAATGCACCTCGTAATGGTCTTCCTACAACATTTCGTCTCATCCCGCACCATTGGTCGGAGCATAAAAGCAGGCGGACTATGGAATTACCGTTAACTCCACGACACAGATGGCTTGTTTGGAGTGGTGCCGTGACCGGAAAGGTTGGACTGCTGGTGAGTAGCGTCGCACTGTGTTCAGTGATGAATCGTGGTACTGAAGTACCCGGATGACCATCGTCGGCGCATATGGTGCCGTCCTGGGGAGATGTCCCGTTCTTTCAGTATTTCTGAGACACAAAGCGGTGTTACTCCTGGCATCATGGTCTGGGAGCCGTCGGGTACGACGCCACGTCATCGCTGTTAACGACTGAAGGGACTCTGACGGCCCGTTGGCAAGTCACGGACATCCTGCATCCTCACGAACCACCTAGCATGCGAGAGTATGGTGGTACCATTTTTTTTAACAGGACAGTGTTCGTTCACACGTGACGCGTGTCTCTATGAACAGTGTCCGTGGTGCTGAGGTACTCCCGTGGCCAGAAAGATCCCTGCTTCTTTCACCGATAGAACATGTGTGGGACGAACTGGGACGTCAACGTCGACGCAGTGACAGTATCCAGAATATCAAGTACCAGTCACAACAGCTTTGGGCCACACAAAACAGTTTCTGCGTCAGTCACTTGTTTATTTTGCCACTACGCATTTCGATGGTTCAAAAAAATGGTTCAAATGGCTCTGAGCACTATGGGACTTAACATCTGTGGTCATCAGTCCCCTAGAACTTATAACTACTTAAACCTAACTAACCTAAGGACATCACACACATCCATGCCCGAGGCAGGATTCGAACCTGCGACCGTAGCAGGTCGCGCGATTCCTGACTGAGCGCCCAGAACCGCTAGACCACCGCGTCCGGCTCGATGGTTCACGCCATCACCTTCGGGTGGAGAATTGTTTATCTACATGACTGGTGTAGTGAAGAGTACAGACGTCTTTCACAGTCACAGCCCAAGGACGGTGTAGCTTTTTTGTGTCTTTTGCTAATGATAAAAATTGTTGATTTAGAAAAGGCATTTTAGAGGTTATAAAACATGAATTTCTACAGTGAATTTTACTTACAGCGACGGTAGAGTTCTTAACTTCTGCATACTGTTGCCTGATCTACATCTACATCTACATGGATACTCTGCAAATCACATTTAAGTGCCTGGCAGAGGGTTCATCGAACCACCTTCACAATTATCTATTATTCCAATCTCGTATAGCACGGGGAAAGAATGAACCTATATCTTTCCGTACGAGCACTGATTTCCCTTATTTTATCGTGGTGGTCGTTTCTCCCTATGTAGGTCGGTGTCAACAAAATATTTTCGCATTCAGAGGAGAAAGTTGGTGATTGGAAATTTCGTGAGAAGATTCCATTGCAACGAAAAACGCCTTTCTTTTAATGATGTCCAGCCCAAATCCTGTATCATTTCTGTGACACTCTCTCCCATATTTCGCGGTAATGCAAAACGTGCTGCCCTTCTTTGAACTTTTTCGATGTATTTCGTCGGTCCTATCTGGTAAGAAACCCCCACACCATGCAGCAGCATTCTAAAAGAGGACGGACAAGCGTAGTGTAGGCAGTCTCCTTAGTTGATCTGTTACATTTTCTAAGTGTCCTGTCAATAAAACACAGTTTTTGGTTAGCCTTCCCCACAACATTTTCTATGTGTTCTTTCCAATTTAAGTTGTTCGTAATTGTAATAACTAGGTATTTAGTTGAATTTACGGCTTTTAGATTAGACTAATTTATCGTGTAACCGAAGTTTAACGAGTTCCTTTTTTCACTCATGTGGATTACCTCACACTTTTAGTTATTTACGGTCAACTGCCACTTTTCGCACCATTCAGATATTTTTTCTACATCGTTTTGCACTTTGTTTTGATCTTCTGATGACTTTATTAGTCGATAAACGACAGCGTCATCTGCAAACAACCGAAGACGGCTGCCTAGATTGTCTCCCAAATCGTTTATATAAGGAACAGAAAAGGGCCTATAACACTACCTTGGGGAACGCCAGAAATCACTTCTGTTTTACTCGATGTCTTTCCGTCAATTACTACAAACTGTGACCTCTCTCACAGGAAATCGTAAATCCAGTCACATAACTGAGACGATATTCCATAAGCACGCAATTTTCCTACGAGCCGCATGTGTGGTACAGTGTCAAATGCCTTCCGGCAATCCAGGAATACGGTATCGATTAGAAATCCCTTGTCAATAGCACTCAGCACTTCATGTGAGTAAAGAGCTGGTGTATGTTCTCTCAACTGTAAACTCATAAATGTAATGTGCAGTAGAGAGGACATACATCGGGCAGACCTTTTAGAATTCTACCGTCCCCGTAAGTACAGTTCACTGTTAGAAATTCATGATTTTTAAGCTCTAAATAGCCTTTTCTAAATCAACAATTTTTATCATTAGTAGAACACGCAAAATAATGTACACTGCCCTTGGTCTACATCTGTGAAAGACGTCTGTACTCTTCACCAACACCAATAGTATAAATAAACAATTCTCCACCTGAAGATGATGGTCTGAACCATCTAAACGCGTTGTGACAAAATAAACAAGTGACTCACGCAGAAACTGTTGTATATATATTGATCAACGGTCGCAGCCCTCGTAATGCCGTCCCTTATGGACGAAATATTCAGCTGTGGGCCAGCTTGCCCAGAACAGGATACGACAACTTTGTGATACCTTCCCAATAGAATGCATCAAGGCCAGATGGAATGCAACGTCATATTTCTCATACTCTCATATTTCATATTTCTGATATTCTCATATATGGCTGTAAACGAATAACGGCCGATTCAAGAAACTTACTTCTATCAAAAAATCTATAATATTGGTATGTCGTTCCCTCTACCACGCCTTACAGTGCGTGGGGTATCATTAATGAATGGCTTCAACTGCATACGGTGTAATCAAAGAAACCTGTCGATTCCCTCTGTTGCCATACGTGAATTAGCGTGACGCCTTCTGGCAGTGACTTCTTTGTTGTCCGGTGCGCTTCTTTTGCTGGCTAATGAGAATTACGAGCTAGCCACGCCGGTAGACCAGAGCATTAGATACTCGAGACCATGCCCTTGGGGGCTGTGTTTCCCCGTCCTTGGGCAGTGCGGGCCGTCTGCCGGCTTCCTCTCCCCCTCTATCTGCATAAAAGCATTACCGCCGCAAATTGCCGGCGATTCGGAATTAGTGGCTTTTTCCGCTTAATGGCAACCCTGCCCCACGGAGCGTGGACCCGTGCGGAGATAACGAGGCTGTCAACTCGGCGCTTAAGCATCGATCCGGCGCAATTCGCAGCCAACCGGCCGCCATTAATTTCCGCGATTACTGGTTACGCTCTGCTCTCTTCGCGAGCGCCATTCCGCTTTCCGTAAAGCGACTGTAATTGGCCGATAGTAGCGAAACGAGCTCGTAGAATCCCACGGCTTTGTAAACCTCAAGGACGAGCTTAACCAGTCTACGCCTGTTGTCTAGATGATTTAATGTTGCTGAAAAAAAGAAATAAGTAAAATTAGCGTTTTGCGTCGACAACGAGATCATTAGAAATGATTATTAGCCACAGCAGGCGCACATGCATACAGAAGGTCTCAGAATGAACTACACTCCTGGAAATGGAAAAAAGAACACATTGACACCGGTGTGTCAGACCCACCATACTTGCTCCGGACACTGCGAGAGGGCTGTACAAGCAATGATCACACGCACGGCACAGCGGACACACCAGGAACCGCGGTGTTGGCCGTCGAATGGCGCTAGCTGCGCAGCATTTGTGCACCGCCGCCGTCAGTGTCAGCCAGTTTGCCGTGGCATACGGAGCTCCATCGCAGTCTTTAACACTGGTAGCATGCCGCGACAGCGTGGACGTGAACCGTATGTGCAGTTGACGGACTTTGAGCGAGGGCGTATAGTGGGCATGCGGGAGGCCGGGTGGACGTACCGCCGAATTGCTCAACACGTGGGGCGTGAGGTCTCCACAGTACATCGATGTTGTCGCCAGTGGTCGGCGGAAGGTGCACGTGCCCGTCGACCTGGGACCGGACCGCAGCGACGCACGGATGCACGCCAAGACCGTAGGATCCTACGCAGTGCCGTAGGGGACCGCACCGCCACTTGCCAGCAAATTAGGGACACTGTTGCTCCTGGGGTATCGGCGAGGACCATTCGCAGCCGTCTCCATGAAGCTGGGCTACGGTCCCGCACACCGTTAGGCCGTCTTCCGCTCACGCCCCAATATCGTGCAGCCCGCCTCCAGTGGTGTCGCGACAGGCGTGAATGGAGGGACGAATGGAGACGTGTCGTCTTCAGCGATGAGAGTCGCTTCTGCCTTGGTGCCAATGATGGTCGTGTGCGTGTTTGGCGCCGTGCAGGTGAGCGCCACAATCAGGACTGCATACGACCGAGGCACACAGGGCCAACACCCGGCATCATGGTGTGGGGAGCGATCTCCTACACTGGCCGTAAACCACTGGTGATCGTCGAGGGGACACTGAATAGTGCACGGTACATCCAAACCGTCATCGAACCCATCGTTCTACCATTCCTAGACCGGCAAGGGAACTTGCTGTTCCAACAGGACAATGCACGTCCGCATGTATCCCGTGCCACCCAACGTGCTCTAGAAGGTGTAAGTCAACTACCCTGGCCAGCAAGATCTCCGGATCTGTCCCCCATTGAGCATGTTTGGGACTGGATGAAGCGTCGTCTCACGCGGTTTGCACGTCCAGCACGAACGCTGGTCCAACTGAGGCGCCAGGTGGAAATGGCATGGCAGGCCGTTCCACAGGACTACATCCAGCATCTCTACGATCGTCTCCATGGGAGAATAGCAGCCTGCATTGCTGCGAAAGGTGGATATACACTGTACTAGCGCCGACATTGTGCATGCTCTGTTGCCTGTGTCTATGTGCCTGTGGTTCTGTCAGTGTGATTATGTGATGTATCTGACCCCAGGAATGTGTCAATAAAGTTTCCCCTTCCTGGGACAATGAATTCACGGTGTTCTTATTTCAATTTCCAGGAGTGTAGATTTAAAAGCGCTTCGTTTGGTTTGTACGAGGGGCGTTCAATAAGTAATGTTTGGCTAGTTTCGATTGGAAAAAAAAGGAATATCTTCTGGGACATCGTAGAATGTTCTCGCTTCAGCCCCTATAGTTTGATGAAGTTCCCATTGGTGGCGGTGCTATATGTAGCTTTCAAGATAGCGTATGTAACGTAGGTGTGTTCCAAACAGTTTCTTTTGGCGGAAAACCACAGTATAGGAGGTATTCATAGGCGCTTGCAGAACGTCTACCTGGCCGATGTACAGCATGCCGGCCACAGCTGTGACCACTGCAATTTTGGAAGTGGACACACTCGTTCGAGGTGATCGACGGATGAGAATGAAACACCTTGATGCGCAACTGGATGTCTTTGCTGGTGGTGCCGACATACTGGACCACAGCTTGTGGTACTCAGAGGTGAGTGCTCGTGTAGCGTCGCAGCTATTACGCGACTGCAGATTTTTGCAGTAAGTTTTGTTGTGTTATGGCAAACTGTTTTGGAAGCCTGCAGCATAGTAGCATTTGGCGGTGGCCGACTTGTGGCCTGGCGTATGCGTCATAGCCACACCTGTCGCTAAACCAGACTGTGAGATGCTCACTGCGGCGCGTACTAAAATCACTTATTCACCTCACTCAACAAACTAAATAACTATGTTAAATATTATCTGTTTTATTCCAAATTTGGTGTATGATCTTTTGTTATTCAGACGAACTTTATGTCAAAATTTGATACAACTACCTATAATAGTTTCGGAGATATAAGAAACCCATTAAAAAGTACTTAAGAAAGTAAATTCAGATACGAACAATAATAGTTTATATTTCTTTTGTTATTTGAGAACAGTAATAGAACTCTCAGTGTGCCGATTTATTTTATAAAGATTTTCAATTATAAACTTTCGATAATTTTTCTTTCATAATGAAAATAACAGTTTTATATTTTGTGTTAGGGTGAGAGTAAATGACAGTGAATGTGTGTATATGGGACATACGTCAAATTTCAATTCTACATTGTATTACACCTTATGTAACTAGCAGGTGTTATGCCACCAGGGTGTCATGAAAACTGTATATCCCCCTAACTGGCGGATGACGTATGTCTACGAGTGTTTGCTTTTGTTATAAGGCAGCCAGAAAGGTAATAAGAGGATAACCAGTTCTCAAGTATATTTCAAGCATAGTTTTCTCTTAGTTTTCGTTTGGTTTGGTTTGGTGGAACATTTTGTTGCTATTTGCACCATGAAATGACGTAAATGCATCTGCGAATGTTGATTGGAGTAAAACGGTTTAAGCGCGAATATGATCTTGAAAGATTGATCTGATTGGCTGTTCGTTTTGATCAGCGAATCAGAGTAAAGTCTTTCCCGCGCATTGGAATGAGTTATATGCCCTGAAAGCAACGGCATTCTGAGAGTCGTGGACTAGCTGCCGGACGAGGACATGTTAGACATGCCTGAAAAAGTTTGTAAAAGGAAGAAGGACTGTTATTTCGCGTTCGGTTTATATCGCCGTGCAAGCAGATGCATTTACGGACAGTTCTGTGAAGTTTGGGAGACTATGGAGTGTTTGTTGTAGAGAAAACGCGTGTGAAACTTATCGGCCTTTGTGAAGAATTCTGCGTGGCGTGTTCAGTGTGCATTTACAGAACATTTTTTGGCGAGCATCTTCCTTTGAAGAATCCACTGAAAACGACCGAGTGTGAAACTCATTTCGCAACAGAGTATTGACTGTATTAATCTCGTAATATTTCGGGTTGGACTTTGCACATTTCTGGCTGTCTTGCCTGTGATATAAGCTGCATGAACTAGTAGTAGATGTGCTATCGACGTAAGTGTGGGCTTGTTGACATCATAACTAAAAGACAATAAAAACATTAGTATCGGAAAGCGGACATTTTCAATGAAGGAAGGAAACATCCACCTTTGCCCGTTATTACTGGAGATTTACAGGTTTGTTTTGTTACCTGAGTTGCGCGGATTATGTATGGACGATGGTTTTCTTCATCGCTGCTTTTAACGTCGTCTACATAGTACCTATGAATGCAGAGCAACGGATGGTGAACGAACGCTGTACTGAGGTAGGTGTACATTAATTTGCTGCTTGCTTCACTCAGTGCTGGCGAACTTTTAGACACCGCTCCGCCGCAACCGCTATGTTCCTCCCTGCCTAACAAGATCATAAAGATTAATGAAGGACCATCTGTGCGGAATTGCTTGCGCGTTACGAGGCTGATCGTGACAATTTTTTGTGGAAAGTTGTCATATGCGACGAAACATGGATTCATCACTTGGAACCGGAAACAAAACGGCACTTCATGGAGTGGTGCCACACCACTTCCCTCCGAACAAAAGTTCAAAGTCGCAGCCTCGGCAAAGTCATTGTGTCGGCCTTCTGGGACTCTGAAGGGGTTTTCTGTTTAATGTCCTGCCTCACAGTGAACTATCAACTCTGAAGTGTATTGTGCCGCCCTCAGGAAATTGAAGAAACAACTTAGCGTAGGAGGTGTTATGTACTTTCTGAAGTTTCCATAACAATGCCACAATCCATTGGTGTGCGAGGTGGAATCCAATCGGGACTGGTGCTGCCATCTGGAAAGTAGGAGTAGTAGATCTTTTCACTGCTAGGTGGCGAGAGCTGCATATCTGAAGAGTCAGTGTGTGGAGTGGCATTCAGCTGGGAGGACGTGTTGCGTGTCCACAGTTATTTCCGCAATACTCTGTGTTTGGTGTGTGGCGATTTTACGATGGATCCGCGAACAGAACAGCGTGTGTGCATCAAATTCTGTGAGAATCTCGGGAAAAGTGCAATGATTCAACAAGTGTTTCGATTTAGGTTATGACCCAGAGACAAAGCAACAATCGTCCCAGTGGAAGAGCCCGGGCTCTCCAAGGCAGGTGAAGAGCAAAGTGAAGAGCATGATCATCGTTTCCTTTGATACCAAGGGAATTGTGCAGAAAGAATTCTACCCACCCAACCAACAGTGAATTCCGCGTACTACTGTGACGTTTTGCGACGGCTCCGTGAAAACGTGCGGCGACGACGGCCCGAACTTTGGCGTCCAGGGAACTGGCTGCTGCGTCACGACAACGCGCCCAGTCACACCTCCTTGTTGACCAGGACCTTTTTGGCAAAAAAACAACATGGCGGTTGTACCCCACCCACCGTACTCGCCAGCTTTGGCACCTTGCGACTTCGCGCTATTCCCAAAACTGAAACTCAAGTTGAAAGGCCGTCGGTTCGACACTCTAGAGAGGATTTAAGAAGCATCACTAGTAGTGATAAACACCGTAAAAAAAACAGGGTCTCCAGAAAACGTTTGACCAGTGGCAGAAAAGCTGCGACTGGTGTGTACGTGCGGATGGGAACTATTTCGAGGGTGATGGCGACCGCTAGTCCAAAGGTAAGGTTTTCAACAGATGGCAGCACCAGTCCCGAAAATTTTGGATAGCACCTCGTATTCGGTTGTACTTTATGAGACGAGAAGGTAGGGAAACTTTGTAGCTTTCCTTCTGCAGACAGCATGGTCAAGTACATCAATGCACCAACCACGCCATTGCTATTTTTTATGATAATTTCAAAGGTGTCATATTTTATTGTACTTAAATCTTCTTATTTTAACTAAAAAACTTTTTAATAATATTTCTCCGCCCCTTTCCCACTCCCCAGTGAGTGGAATGAAAAGAAAAAAAAATGGTCACACGCATTACCACTGATCACTGTCCACCAGAGGCATAAGCTGGCATCATATGGTGTCTTTGCACTGTCTTGGTTTTAGTGTCTTGCATACTCTGGAGTCTTGTGTTAGTACCTGCAGGCGACAACCATGAAGGCAGACTCGGAACTGCTGTGTGCGAGGCTCGTAATGACCTAGCTAAATCAAGGACTTTGTGTTGTTGGGTGGAGTTTGGCACATCTTTTAAAAAACTAATTGCAAAGATGTATGTATGCAGACTGAAGTGAAAAATGAAAATTTGTACCAAGGCTGGGATTCGAAACCGAGTCTGCTTGATACAAATTTTCAATTGTCGCTTCAGTCTACATGTATACACCACAGACGCGGAAACTTGAAAAGTCTCTGGAACGACATAGTTACCTTCAATTAAAGCACCTATGCCTGGATTTCAGGCACGATCGCCTGCTTTATTCAAAATTGAGGTGCTACTCCAGATTCTTTGGAGAGCCTCTGCAATGCTGTTTAAGGGAAATTATACCACATGGGCTGAGGCGTGATTGGGAATTTGGATTGAACTGGGAAGCGAGCTAGCGTAGTCCGTGCAATGGTGCAAAACCACTGGGCCAGGGTGGCGTAGTGGTTAGCACATCTGCCTAGTGACCTGGGTTCGAACCCCAACATTGGTACAAATTTTCATTCTCCTCTTCAATTTGCATATATACATCATAGGTGTTTCTTACCTGAAAAGGTATCTGGAACCACATAGTTTCGTTTGATTAACTGCAGAGAGAACAGAGTCTAAATAGAAAGCAGTCGTCTGAACAGGGCCAGCCGTTGCCAGTGTCGAGTAAGTCCCTCCAGCAAACGTACAGACCAAACGAGTGTGCTGCATCATCGTTACTGCGGACAACGGGTGTCTACCGCATTGGCGCGCCACAAATTTAATACTTTCCAGGTAAAAGGTGCAAGGTGCTACTGTTCGGCGGTGTATCGCGGACGTACCACGCGCCCTTGGACTGAGAATTTTAATTCGTGCGCGTGATGAGGCAGTGAGTTAAAAATCTAAGCCGCTACCGTAATGAAGCGTCATTACCTGACAGGCGTCAAACATAATAGCGTGGCGGCGCGGCGGCCACTGCGAAGTGGCTAGTCACGCTCACCTCGTTGGAAAAGGAGTGGGGGTGGGGGAAGCGGCAGCGCGCAAGCGCAACACGTCCAAGCAGCCTCTGCTACTCTACAATCCGATCCGGGCTTATTTTTCATAAGGATATGTTCCACTCCTACCAGGCTCTAGGTATTGTTTTTACTCATTCATTACGAAAATTTGTGTGGAGCGCTAAAATTCTTTATCTACATCCGTATTACTTGGCTAACCACTATGGTGTATGGCAGGGGATACTTCATGACAACACCAGTCAAACTTCCACTGTTACATTCCGCAAGGTATCAAGCGAAATCTGACTCTCCTACGTACTTTCAGTTTCACTGTGTAGTAATCCGTCAAAGTGGATACCTGTGCAATGACCTGAACTGACAATGTCCTGCTTTCAGTTTTATTCGAAGCTCTGATTTCAGTTCTGACGTCCCACACAGCATTCGTCACTACAAAATGACACTGGGTGACAGGAAACGGAGAGCCTCAGGTCGTTGGGTGGCTGTAGCAGCTTTGGTATTTTCTTCACGAGAACCGGATCGGAAGTTGTTCGTGTTCTTTGTTACACTATCAGGAGGCGTGTCAGGCTCCTGGAGTTGCAGCTCTTCCATTAAAATATCATACGCGACACCACTTTTAATTTTTTTTTTAAATTCGTAATCGGAATCAGAAAAAGACTCTATATTTCAAAGTCCAGGAAGACGCCGGTAGTCTCCAATAAGAACCATAAGCCATAGAGTACATGATGGTAACAGGTTAACGTCTTAATCTGTGAACCGTACGATTGCCGGAGAGAAATGCGCAATTAATCGTCGAAGAAGAAGAGTCGCGATCGGCGGCGAATGTCCCGTCTGAACTGCGCAGTTCGGTATTCGAACAGTTTATCAATAAGACATGATGTCTTTGTAGTATCATTGACACAGATACTACTACGACGCCGCGCCAACACAAGGTTGGCAGCCCGTCGTCTGCCGAGCACAGAGCATTCTAGCGGGCTGTGCAGCTCGACGGAACTGGAGTGTGTGCCTCGTTCACTTCTTAGCTAGATTTCAACCTAGACAGACGCACTTTCATAATCGGCCCTCAGCCAGTTGTGTAATGTTTGCATTGATTCTCGGAGGAGGACCCATCAGCCTTAGTCCCTGAGAATATGTTGTATTAGTTCATGGTATTCCACGTTACGAGATTGTCAGTTCATAGCCGCAGCTGCAGTCCTACAAACTACTGAAGATAAGTAATTTCATTGTACTATGTGTTTCTTGAATAATAATCCTTCTCTCTAACAGTGTGCCGTACCGCATATTATTGCAACCTGGACTCCTTCAGCTCCTATCGACTCGGCCTCCTGTCCGCTGCTCGCGGTCGCGCGGTTGCGTTCTCGCTTCCCGCGGCCGGGTTCGATTCCCGGCGGGGTCACGGATTTTCTCTGCCTCGTGATGACTGGGTGTTGTGTGATGTCCTTAGGTTAGTTAGGTTTCAGTAGTTCTAAGTTCTAGGGGACTGATGACCATAGCTGTTAAGTCCCATGGTGCTCAGAGCCAGCCAACTAGGCCTCCTACTTATTTGCATTTAGTAACGAGCTGAACACACCCACACGTTTTGTGCCTCTGAACAGTGAGACACAATAGTCTTCAGATGGCAAGCTCTGCAGTTACATTGAAGATGTGCAAGTTCCTTTGATATCAAACGGGACTAAATTATTCAAAATTTTCTCGAGCCTGTCTCGTGTTTTTAAAGACGTCGTGCGTGAAAGTAGACGAGTAAGAAGGAATGAATATTAGGGGTTAGCGGCTAGTCGACAGCGAGGTCATCACTGTCCTAGCACAAGCTAGGATAGCTAGGATTCGGTAAGTATGGGGAAGAGAGTGCCGTTTCCTTTCCAAAGAAATTATCTTGGCATTTTCCATACCCCATTTATAGCAACAACGGATAACTTGAATCTGTTTGGGGGAACGGGGGATTTGAGCCGCTACGCTCTTAGAGTGGAGTCCATTATCTCACCACTGCGTCACCTCACTCAGTCTGCGCTTCACAACAGCGCACTCCTCGCTGCGAAGACTCATTCTGCACACTGACCGTGAGCTGTGGCTGGACCATTTCTCCGCGTACCATTCGTGCTAGGAGTATTAGTTCTGGAAGGTATACAAGAGAGCATATGTCTAGTAGTAGCGGGGTAATGGAAAATTTGATGTGTTGAGGGTAGGTTCTAAGTCGTGTCTGGATAGCATTGCCTGCGAATGCTCGTTCAAGTCGCAGAGCTCCACACGATTTTTTTCTGAGGGGAAGCTCATTCCGTCAGCTTTATCGTCAGAATCCTCTCTCTTGATTTTCATCAATGAGCGTAGCAGTTTGTACGGGGCCCGTCTGTGAGGTTTATTGTTTGTAATCACGGTCTGTACATACGCAGGAAAATAACTAGCGCCATACAGGGTGTCTCAAACCTTTAGGGTCAAATTGAAATGGGTGATAGCGATTATATTGAGATAGGGAACCAACGGTCAGAAATACGTATTAATTGTGATATGGACACACACAGCGCACGCTGCATAACAACAACGTAGGTCGTTGTAATTGTTCAAAGTTACGATCGCCAGTCTCGATGCATTATTGGCAACGGCGCATGCAGTTCTGCCACACTCCCTCGAAGATCCCTGGTATCTGTTGTACGAGGAGACAGGCAGCTTGGACCCTAGCAGGCAGATCATCATCCGTTTCTACGGCGGTAGTGTAAACCAACGTCTTGACGTAACCCAGGAGGGAAAAGTCCAGGGGCGTGAGATTCGACGATCGCCATGGGACACGACCTCCCCTTCCAAACCAATGACGAGGGTACGTGTTGTTCAGGTGCTCGAGGAAATTAACATCGGAATGGGCTGGTGCACCCTCGTATTGAAACCATATCCTTTCGCGGGCAAGGGGTACAGTCTCCAAGAACTGCATGTGCCATTGCGTTACATGCATTGACACCGACGGTCGTCGCTTTGAACAATTACCATGAACTGTGTCGTTGTTATGCGATGTTCACTGTATATGACCATAACACAATAAATATGCATTTCCAACCACTGATTCCCTTTCTCAACACACTTGGTTGTGGACCCTCTACCACCTGTTTCAATTTGATCCAAAAGGCGTGAGACATCCTGTAGATACGTTCAGCATGTGAATGCAGTGGTAATCAATGCACATAAGTTGGAGAAATATTACTGTAGTATTCGGATGCAGCATCAATGGCATACTGCTTGACTCAGGCACAAAAAATGGTTCAAATTGCTCTGAGAACTATGGGACTTAACTTCTATGGGCATCAGTCCCCTAGAACTTAGAACTACTTAAACCCAACTAACCTAAGGACATCCCACACATCCATGCCCGAGGCAGGATTCGAACCTGCGACCGTAGCAGTCGCGCGGAACTCAGGCACAACGACTAAATATGTATGCGTAATATTGAGAAACGACTTGAAATTTAACAAGCACATAAGGTCTATTGCGGAAAAGTATAGCAGACCTATTAAGGTGACCACGAACAAGTGTGGGCGGCACAGTATTGAATATTGCGAGTTCTAGGCTTACCACCAGGCCGGATTAAAAACAGACGTTGAACGTATTTGGGGGACACGCTGCTACACGCACTATCTCATCGTAAGTATCTGGATACTTGTTAGTGGACATTAATATGTGGTTCATACATCCTTCACGTTTATGACGGCTGGGGACATTTTCGACGAAGAGTCTGAATGCCGGTGAAGGAATGGCAGCCCATTCTTCCTCAAGAGCCAAAACCAGAGAAGATAGTCATGGACACTAGGGCTGAAGCGGAGTCTACGTTCTGACTCATCCCAAAGTTGTTCCATTGAGTTCAGGTGGCTAACTCTCGGCAGTCCATTTCAAGAATGTTTTTGTCCACAGATCATTGCCCCTCAGAGACTGCCCCACGACATGCTGCATTTTGATGTTAATACAAGCAATCATCGCCCCCGAACTATCCTTCTACTATACGCAGAACACAACGCTGCAAAATGCTTTCGTATCCTTCCGCATTTAGCATTGTCTTAATTGCAAAAAGAGGAGCACATCATACACATGAAAAACACCCCAAAACACACGTTCTCCAGGCATTTGCCAAACCTAAACCCTTACATCGGATTGACGCAGGGTATAGCATATTGTCACTCTAGACCACTCATTTCCACTCATCTACATCACATCAAGCGTCGTTCTACCACCGTGGTACCTCTTTTTTTTGCGCTAGCTGGTCTGCTGGCAGCACTTTGCAACCCACGAGTCATTGCTTTCGCTGATTTGTTGTGATTTTTTTACAACCACGTTGCGCAGTGTTCGCCGGTCCCCGTCCGACTGTAGGTGATGTCTGTTTGTCGTGGTTCAGCTGTGGTTGTCCCTGAGCATTTCCATACCACTATCACATCACCAACAGTCGACTTGTGCATCTTTAGAAGAGTTTAATTGTACCACGATGGATCTGTTAGTCAGGCGACATGCAATGTCTGGTCCACGTCCTAAGTTACTGAGCTGTACTGGCCGACCCCCATTCTGCGGTTAATGCCTCTCTACTGGCAAAGCAATATCCCCGTCCTCTTTTATATTCGAGGGTCAACTTCTCGTGACATCTCAGTGGTCAGCTCCGCATTACGCAGACGTGTCCGGATACTTTCGGCCAGAAAGTGTATTTCACTTTCATCCTCCGTAAGTTCAGATGGGTATCCCTGATGGGAAGAAGTACAATCCGCGGGACACTATTGACGAAGTAGGGAGGAGCAGCATTTTCGGTGAAAGTAGCAAGATTATACTCTCACCAACGTTCACAAAATGAGGAGTAGAGGTCGCATAGAGGCATATAAGCAATCATTATCCTTTTGTTCAGTACCCATGTGGATGTTGTTGTATTTGTGGTCTTCAGTCCAGAGACTGGTCTGATGCAGCTCTCCATGCTACTCTATCCTGCGCAAGCTTCTTCATCTCCCAGTACCTAATGCAACCTACATCCTTCTGAATCTGCTTAGTGTATTCATCTCTTGGTCTCCCTCTACGATTTTTACCCTCCACGCTGCTCTCCAATACTAAATTGGTGGTCCCTTGATGCCTTAGAACATGTCCTACCAACCGATCCCTTCCTCTAGTCAAGTTTGCCACAAATTTCTCTTCTACCCAATTCTACTCAGTATCTCCTCATTAGTTATGTGATCTACTCATTTAATATTCACCATTCTTCTGTAGCACCACATTTCGAAAGCTTCTATTCTCTTTTTGTTCAAACTATTTATCGTCCATGTTTCAGATCCATACACGGCTACACTCCATACAAATACTTTCAGAAACGACTTCCTGACACTTAAATCAATACTCGATGTTAACAAATTTCTCTTCTTCAGAAACGCTTTCCTTGCCATTGCCAGTCTACATTTTATATCCTCTCTACTTCGACCATCATCAGTTATTTTGACCCCAAATAACAAAACTCATTTACTATTTTCAGTGTCTCATTTCTTAATCTGATTTCCTCAGCATCGCCCGATTTAATTCGACTACATTCCATTATCCTCGTTTTGCTCTTGTCGGTGTTCATCTTATACCCTCCTTTCAAGACACTGTCCATTCCGTTCAACTGCTCTTCCAGGTCCTTTGCTGTCTCTGACAGAATTACGTCATCGGCGAACCTCAAAGTTTTTATTTCTTCTCCATGGATTTTAATTCCTACTCCGAATTTTTCTTTTGTTTCCTTTACTGTTTGCTCAATATACAGACAGAATAACATCGGGGAGAGGCTACAACCCCGTCTCACTCCCTTCCCAACCACTTCTTCCCTTTCATACCCCTCAACTCTTATAACTGGTTCAAAAAAAATGGTTCAAATGGCTCTGAGCACTATGGGACTCAACTGCTGAGGTAATTAGTCCCCTAGAACTTAGAACTAGTTAAACCTAACTAACCTAAGGACATCACAAACATCCATGCCCGAGGCAGGATTCGAACCTGCGACCGTAGCGGTCTTGCGGTTCCAGACTGCAGCGCCTTTAACCGCACGGCCACTTCGGCCGGCTCTTATAACTGGCATCTGGTTTCTGTACAAATTGTAAATAGCCTTTCGCTCCCTGTATTTTACCCCTGCCACCTTCAGAATTTGAAAGAGAGTATTCCGGTCAATATTGTCAAAAGCTTTCTCTAAGTCTACAACTGCTAGAAACGCAGGTTTGCCTAGAGAAAGGGAATGAGTAGCAGTGGTAAAAACTACTCTGTCACATTCACTGCGCATGTGTTGCGGAGTGTAGATGCAGAGGTTCTCGCGTGAGCAAGTACACTTCCTGTCACGGCTGGGAGCACATTGCCTCCGTCGTGGAGTAACCTGATCTGAAATTCCGTGAGCACGTATTTTGGTTTTTAATGAGGCAGTGCGGAAGCGCACCGGAGGTTTTCCGGAAGTCAATTACGGCCGGAGTCCGCACAGAAAGTGACGCGTGGGCTTTGTGTGACCTGCGGACGGCACGTCATTTTTAATGGCCGTTAAGTGCTTCCCCGTCGACTCACGTTGTTAATCCTTTCGTGTTTGGCCGCGGCGCATAATTGCCGGATCCGGGACGGAGGAAATTTTCCCACAGCGCCTATCTCTCTCTCTCTCTCTCTCTCCCTCCCACTACTCGCCTCCCCTCCAGCCATTCGCTGTCCGGGCACATTTTTATTCCAGGCGGAGCGCGTGTGTGTGTTTTCGGCAGGGTTCCGATGCTCGCCGCTTCTGATGCAACGGACAACTTGTCTGCAGAGACTCCGTGAGAGCGACTCCGGTACTTGGCTAGCGGCCAGCGGCCACAGGTAGGATAATGGAGGCTGGAAGAGTCCCGCCAACAAGACGACCGCGACTGGAAGGGGGGAGGGGGGGGGGGGGGGAGGGAGCGGGAATGAGACAGCGCCGCCTCTATTAAAAAGTAATGCCCCGCCTGATTAGGGGCCGCACTCCGCAGCTAATTACTCGCGAAGGCGATTATAAAGTCGCGGTGAAAAGCCGAGATGGCCCACGCCTAATTAAAGCGAGCCTTTATTTCGCCGGGCAGTCTGTCCGGCCTGCCGTCATCTGCTGCAGGACCGCAGATGCCAGGCACCCACAGCGTAGGAAAGCCCGTGGAGTGAACATTCAGATACGCAGAACAGTTTTGTCGCTAACATACGTTGGCTTCATACGTCACACGATTAGGATACGGACAGTGCATTCGAGCGTTGAGCGTGCCGAGTTCAACGTGCTGCTGAATGCTCAGAAATGCGTCTTGCGCATACGTGCGTGTCCCTCAACGTGGTATACGCGATAGCAGCGCGCTCTAGCCGCAATCGAGGAGTGTGATGAACTATGGGCGTAATTGGATTTACGCCATTTTTCTGTCAAAGTGCTACAACGATACCTCCGTATTTGAATTATCCTCCTTGAAAATTTCAGCTCGATATTTTTGGTGTAGGCTAAGCCATCATCTTAACGATTGGATTGGATTGTGTGGGGGGAAGAGACCAAACAGCGAGGTCATCGGTCTCATCGGATTAGGGAAGGACGGGGAAGGAAGTCGGCCGTGCCCTTGCAAAGGAACCATCCCAGCATTTGCCTGGAGCGATTTAGGGAAATCACGGAAAATCTAAATCAGGATGGCCGGACGCGGGATTGAACCGTCGTCCTCCCGAATGCGAGTCCAGTGTGCTACCACTGCGCCACCTCGCTCGTTTAATCATCTCAAGAAGACAGTGGATGACAGGCAGTTGTCACATTGTTTGTGGCGTATAGGTTATTGTATCGACTCTGAGCTGCGTTGCGTGTTAAATTGTGTGACATAATGAGTGAAGTGAGTGGTAATGAGTCAGAAAATGACTTTACAGACAAAAAGAAGTCAGTGTGACCGGAATTTTGGCATTTATGGAAGAAAGTCGAAGAAGAGGGAAACTGTACATTCAAAAGAAGAGTATGTCATAATCCTTAAACAATGCAGGGAGAAACCACAGCCACTTCAAGTCATTGACGGAAGTGAGCTCATTAAAGATTGGAAGAAAAGTTTAATGGGCTCCTTCTCATTTAAGCCACAGCGGAAATTTCCTTTCCACTTGCAGCCATATGTGAGGATGTACTTTGTCAGTAATGGCACAATCGGTGCTTCAAAATCATATTGGAAGGTCTTTATAACCTTTAAGTTCATTAAGAAATCAACAAGACTCCCTGAAGATATTTCATTTCTGTCATTAATAGAGAAACCAACTGTAGCAGCAGCAAAGTTGAAGGACGTTCAAGACCTATTCCGCTTTCTTCCTGATACAGTAAAAGGCTGGTATGAAGAACTTCTAGGCAGAGTAAACAGTGAAGGAGCTACTGATCCTGAACAGGAACATAAACTATAATGCCCATGAACGTATATTTTTTTGTTAATGTACAGTTTAAATGGATAGTAAAATAATAAAAGCAATTTAAAACTCAATTTTCATGATATTTTGTAGAGGTATCATGTTTGACGGTAAAAGGGCATAAACCATTCATCATATTTTGGATGATATATCACAAATGGAAGAAATATCTTCAGTTCAAATGGCTCTGAGCACTATGGGACATAGCCCGCATCTCGTGGTCGTGCGGTTGCGTTCTCGCTTCCCACGCCCGGGTTCCCGGGTTCGATTCCCAGCGGGGTCAGGGATTTTCTCTGCCTCGTGATGGCTGGGTGTTGTGTGCTGTCCTTAGGTTAGTTAGGTGTAAGTAGTTCTAAGTTCTAGAGGACTGATGACCATAGATGTTAAGTCCAATAGTGCTCAGAGCCATTTGAAACTATGGGACATAACATCTATGGTCATCAGTCCTCTAGAACTTAGAACTACTTAAACCTAACTAACCTAAGGACAGCACACAACACCCAGCCATCACGAGGCAGAGAAAATCCCTGACCCCGTCGGGAATCGAACCCGGGAACCCGGGCGTGGGAAGCGAGAACGCTACCGCACGACCACGAGATGCGGGCAATATCTTCAGTTGTAAGGTATGATTTTGTATGTTAAAAGCGTGGTCTAAGACAGAATTATTACATCATTGAAAAATAACTGTTTTTCAATTACATATAAACATGCAAATCTTCAACTCACTTTCACCGGAAATGCACTTTTCGGATTTACGTCCATAGTCCATCAAACTCCTCAATTGTCAAATGTGTCGGCTGGCAAACGGCACTGTTTGCTAAATGGAAGGGCGTAAAATTTCTACGTTAGCTATATTAAAACACGCATTTCCTCCCATCTCCATATCGTAGTATGTTGTCCTGCCCCTAGCATACATAAACAAAAACTTCGATATCCGTGGAAATGTTGTAAGGCAAAATATGTAAGTACCATGTACAGTCAATAACGACATCTGCTTGAAACGCTCCATATGGCGATACAAATTTACAGTAGTTCTCTATATAATGTGATAGTTATTTCATCATGTGGAGACAGCCTTGTAGGTAGGGCAACCACAGTTGTGAGTAGTCATCTTGCGTATTAATAAACCGCTTCAGCTGTATTTTGTCCTTTATTATTAGATGACTACCGGTTTCATGGCACTAAAAGCCACATGTTCAGGTGACCGTATAACTAAAACATTTGAGCTCAACAGCTCGAAACCTTGCATCCAACACTCGTGGTCCGTCAGAACAAAGCACTGCTAAAAGGCGGCATGTCACAGAATAAAACAGGTGGATTGCAATGAGGTGGGTGGGTCTAAACGCAATTGTGTCCCCAGTCCGCGATTGCTTAAAGACCGGAGAAGTGGACCCACACACCATATTGGAATGCACCGCTTTATCCACCGCTTAATTCTGTGACATACCTCCTTTTACGGGTGTTTTAATCTGACGGACAACGAGTGTCAGGCACAAAAGTTCGAGCCTTTTAGCTGTAATGTTTTACTTATGTGTTCACCTGAAGAAGTGGCTCTTAGTGCCACGAAAGCGATACACATTTTAGTAAAATCCAAACGTCAGCCTTATCTGATCACTGTTCCTACTCAGCAGCAGAATCTTTACAGGATGTGAAGTGCAAAACTTCAAACAAGAAACCGCAAAATATGTTACTGGAAGCAGTGCAAGCTCTGTTGTAAATTAAGCCAATAGAAGAAACTCTCTCCTCAGGAAGAGGGCACTTATATTCACATAACATCGAATATTAAAGAATATAATTTTATTAAAGTAATAGGAAAGTATCAGAAGCTACTACAAAAGCCGGCCGAAGTGGCCGTGCGGTTAAAGGCGCAGCAGTCTGGAACCGCAAGACCGCTATGGTCGCAGGTTCGAATCCTGCCTCGGGCATGGATGTTTGTGATGTCCTTAGGTTAGTTAGGTTTAACTAGTTCTAAGTTCTAGGGGACTAATGACCTCAGCAGTTGAGTCCCATAGTGCTCAGAGCCATTTTTGCTACTACAAAACGCGAAGGTTAGTAAAAATTTTTTTTGGATCCAGTGAAACGCGAATCATTAAACACAGCACCCAACACCTCACAAGTAGGCGACTCTACTCATAGCGCTATACCGATCATAAGTGTCACACTACTATACTTTTTATCTTACAGTCGCCTGAAAGCTTCAGTCGTAGATAGGTTATTAATTGACATTTAAGTACAACAAACTGCACCAAGAACATGGCATTCGCTATGGACCTTCAATATGCCGTTGCCTTGAAATGGCTTACTTTCATAGTACGTAAGTTACAATAATTACAGAACTGGCCATTAAAATTGCTGCACCAAGAAGAAATGCAATGATAAACGGGTATTCATTGGACAAATATATTATGCTAGAACTGACATGTGATTACATTTTCACGCAATTTGGGTGCATAGATCCTGAGAAATCAGTACCCAGAACAACCACCTCTGGCTGTAATAACGGCCTTGATACGCCTGGGCATTGAGTCAAACAGAGCTTGGATGGCGTGTACAGGTACAGCTGCCCAAGCAACTTCAACACGATACCACAGTTCATCAAGAGTAGTGTCTGTCGTATTGTGACGAGCCAGTTGGTCGGCCACCATTGACCAGACGTTTTTAATTGGCGGGAGATCTGGAGAATGTGCTGGCCAGGGCAGCAGTCGAACATTTTCTCTATCCAGAAAGGCTCGTACAGGACCTGCAACATGCGGTCGCGCATTATTCTGCTCAAATGTAGGGTTTTGCAGGGATCGAAAGAAGGGTAGAGCCACGGGTCGTAACACATCTGAAATATAACGTCCACTGTTCAAAGTGCCGTCAATGCGAACAAGAGGTGACCGAGGCGTGTAACCAATGGCACCCCATACCATCACGCCGGGTGATGCGCCAGTATGGCGATGACGAATACACGCTTCCAATGTGCGTTCACGACGATGTCGCCAAACACGGATGCGACCATCAAGATGCTGTAAACAGAACCTGGATTCATCCTAAAAAATGACGTTTTGCCATTCGTGCACCCAGGTTCGTCGTTGAGTACACCATCGCAGGCACTCCTGTCTGTGATGCAGCGTCAAAGGTAACCGCAGCCATGGTCAACGAGCTGATAGTCCATGCTGCTGCAAACGTCGACGAACTGTACGTGCGGATGGTTGTTGTCTTGCAAACGTCCCCATCTGTTGACTCAGGGATCGAGACGTGGCTGCACGATCCGTTACAACCAAGCGGATAAGATGCCTGTCATCTCGACTGCTTGTGATACGAGGCCGTTGGGATCCAGCACGGCGTTCCGTATTACCCTCCTGAACCCACCGATTCCATGTTCTGCTAACAGTCATTGGATCTCGATCAACGCGTGCAGCAATGTAGCGATACGATAAACCGCAATCGCGATAGGCTACAATCCGACCTTTATCAAAGTCGGAAACGTGATGGTACGCATTTCTCCTCCTTACACGAGGCATCATAACAACGTTTCACCAGGCAACGCCGGTCAACTGCTGTTTGTGTATGAGAAATCGGTTGGAAACTTTCCTCATGTCAGCACGTTGTAGGTGTCGCCACCGGCGCCAACCTTGTGTGAATGCTCTGAAAAGTTAATCATTTGCGTATCACAGCATCCTCTTCCTGTCGGTTAAATTTCGTGTGTGTAGCACGTCATCTTCGTGGTGTAGCAATTTTAATGGCCAGTAGGGTATTTAACTGTCAATATGACGTTTCCCGTCATTTTATTACCACCATTCATACAATTAATGACGGTTTTGGAGAGAACTTCAATTTCCTGATGTTTAGAAACGGTATATATACACTGATGCGCTACAAAATTATGACCATTTACTTAAAAGCATGTTCAGCAGGGATTCGTGTTCCATCGAATCGACAAGTACTTTATAGCATTCCAGAGGTTTGTGGCACCAGATGCAGGCTGTTCTACGTCTGGTAACAAATCAAACAGATGCTAACCGGAATCACAAATGAGATTTCTGAGGTTTTCTCCTGTCGCCTATTACTTGTCACCTTCTCCCAGTTCCCATTGTCTATTGCCCCCTTCAACTTCATTCAAAATATGCCATTTCTAATTTTGCCTGGAGGGCACAAATCTTTTTTCCGTGTTCCAAGATTTTCTTGTCTCGACTACATCATCTAAAACTCCATGGAAGAGCCTCATCTGACACTTTTTTAGCTTCCCCGTTTCATGCTCCCCAGAGAAACAGCAACCCACAGTGCTTACATGACCCTCCCATACCAGTTAACCTATGGCAACATCCACATTTGTCACATATGGCGCTAGTTTTATAGTAAACTAAAAAGCACTACAACACACTTAAACTAGAAGAAAATAATAATCAGTTACAACTTTTCGGTGAGTCGTGCAGCTAACTTTCGGGCGTCAGGCAGACGTAGCATAACACGACCGAAGTTCGTTGAGCGTAGATAGTACAAGATATGAAGTGAATGAAAACAACAAAAGCACGATATTTCCTAACAACATTCTTAAACAGACACTATTAGAAAATTTTGCAAAGCGCTGTAATGAATCCAAAACAACACCTAACGATTACATGGTGAGTAGAAGTTAACAGTTGCTTGTCAACAAACTACGGATTAAAATAGGTTTAAGTCACGGAAGACAAGAAACGAATGACAACTCTTGAACCCATGGTATTTATAAGAGTATTACACCGACACAGTCCGAAAATTATGGGGAGCCTGCACTGTATTCCAAACAACTCGTAATGTTCCGCCAGTGCTGTTGTTTACATCTGAGGGCTTAAGTGTGTCAGGCCGCCACGGCTGCCAGTTGTCATACCAACTTCACGATAACTGTACAAGGGGCACAGTGGTTTGCAAAAGTGAATAATGCGGAGAAAATGACAGACTTTGTTTAGATCTGCAGTTAACATGGTTCGAAATGTGTAAACATTCATCGGATTGACTAGCAAACACGTTCCTACACAACCGATTATAAGTAGCACTTGTCTCGCTACTATACGACAACGTAGTCATATAAATTACCCCCAAGTATCAACTCTTTTATTGATGTTTGACTCGATCTAGTGTTATTAGTTTAATAACCATAATTAGACCTTGTGGTACTTCCCTATGGCAGCACGGGGTAGCCGCGTGGTCCGAGGCGTCTCGTTACGGTTCGCGCGGCTCACCCCGTCGGCGGTTCGAGTCCTCCCTCCGGTATAGGGGTGTGTGTGTGTATTGTCCTTAGCGTAAGTTAGTTTAAGTTAACAGAATGAGACCTTCACTCTGCAGCGGAGTGTGCGCTGATATGAAACTTCCTGGCAGATTAAAACTGTGTGCCGGACCGAGACTCGAACTCAGGACCTAGGAGACGAGGTAATTGCAGAACTGAAGCTCTGAGAGGTATCGTGAGTCGTCCTTGGGTAGCTCAGATGGTAGACCACTTGCCCTACAAAGGCAAAGGTCCCGAGTTCGAGTCTCGTTCCGGTACACAGTTTTTATCTGCCAGGAAGTTTCTCAGTTTAATTTAGATTAAGTAGTGTGTAAGCTTAGGGACCGATGACCTCAGCAGTTTGGTCCCATAAGACATTACCACAAATTTCATTTTTCCCTATGAAAAGTAATATTTCCCCCTTTCATGTATTTCAACTAACATCTGTAGCAACAGCAATCATTCATCATTTCCAATAGTAATACATAAATGTGTAAAAACATGGCAAATGCGTTTAATGTTCAAGTTTCGCTCTTCAAATCTGAACAACAGCGTTTTACCAAAATGAAGTCACATGTCTCGTTTGATGTTGGCAGTACGCACAAACCAGCTCACTGCACAGATCTGGGTACGCGATGGTCAGAAGTCAGTGATCAGTAGCTATACTGGATGTCCAACTGATATTGTGTGAGTGTGCTGACAGCATATTTTTGTGTTTGCTTCCTACTGTGTTGCACTTCGGCAAGGAAAGAAATGCCACTACAATCCAAATGAAAATACATTCATATTCTGTGCCCACATGAGCCTTTTAGATCAAGTGATACAGATGTCTCGATAATAATAAAATGAAAAGTAACAAAACTATAAAAATAAACATTGTCAGTTCTCCTGTGGCTTTTCAAAATCACGTGTGACACTGACAGGCTGAACAGAAAACTGAGCCTGCTTTATTTTCACTTACGCATTAATCATTCATTAAAAAAACTATATCAGCCAAGGCTATTAGCATGCATAATTCGTAAAAGCAAGTGCGGTAAACAACGCAGACGCCTCATTATAATCAAGGGTTCCAAATTATGCCTCGTGTTGGCATCGTTTTCTCCGCCATGCTGAGACTTGTGATTAAAACTTAGGAAAGACCTACCCAAGCACTCTTCAAATAGGAACTAACAAACACGCGAAGGGGCACCTAGGTATATTTCTCAGTCTAAAGTAATGTGCACTCTCCCATAACTTGCTCTGCAACAATACATTGCTCACGCATTTACGTTGTTAGCCACAGTGGCAGAGACCCGTTCTGCAAAGACGACAACGTATCTCTCTCGACGTGACATGAAATGTAGAGTTTTCTGGAAGATAATCTGCACTTCCGCGTAATACATGTGGCTTGTTATTAGGGTTCCGAACCTCAATCGGGAGAAAAGGAATCCTTATAGGATCACTTTTTTATCCGTCTGTATGTCCGTCCCACTGTTAAAAACCCTTTTTCTCAGGAACGGGTAGTATCAAGCTGAAGGTTACGTCACATATTAAGGACCAGGGTCCCTCTGCGTATAAAAAAGTGAAGCTCCTAAGTCAATGCAGTCAAAAGTTACGGCCATTTATGTCACATATTTTGCATTTCGCACTCACACCTCGAAACCCACAGGGTACTTCCGGTTGACCTAGAATCATGAAATTTTGCAAGAATAAGGTTTCAGACTACAACCAAACGAAAAAAAATTCGAGAAGTTTTAATTTGTAATGATATCACACGAAAAAAAAATGTTTGGCACTTGTTATCACAGACCGTACGTCTGGCCATCCGTCCGTCTGTTAAGCCCCATTTTTTTTTTTTTTTTCAGGAACGCCTAGACGTATCAAGTAGAGGTCTATAGTCCTTCTGGTAGCGTAAAAGTGTTAAGCTTCTGAGTCAATGCAGTCAAAGGATACAGCTATTTACATCACATACACACATCAAAAATAGTTTTGCATCACCTCGGTTCTGAGACTTCCGGAACCTGTACATAAAATTGGAATAGAGATCAACATAAAGATCTTTTCCGTCCTTTTTATTGCTCATGAAAACCACACATTACATGTTGTACCACCATACAGCGAGACCTTCAGAGGTGGTGGTCCAGATTGCTGTACACACCGGTACCTCTAATACCCAGTAGCACGTCCTCTTGCATTGATGCATGCCTGTATTAGACGTGGCATACTATCCACAAGTTCATCAAGGCACTGTTTGTTCAGATTGTCCCACTCCTCAACGGCGATTCGGCGTAGATTCCTCAGAGTGGTTGGTGGGTCACGTCGTCCATAAACAGCCCTTTTCAATCTATCCCAAGCATCTTTAATAGGGATAATCTCTGGAGAACATACTGGCCACTCTAGTCGGGCAATGTCGTTATCCTGAAGGAGGTCATCCACGAAATGTGCACGATGTGTGCGTGAATTGTCGCCCATGAAGACGAATGACTGGCCAATATGCTGCTGCTATGGTTGCACTACCGGTCGGAGGATGGCATTCACGTATCGTACAGCCGTTATGGCGCCTTCCATGACCACCAGCGGCGTACGTCGGCCCCACATAATGCCACCCAAAAGCATCAGGGAACCTCCACCTTGCAGCGTGTCTAAGGCGTCCAGCCTGACCGGGTTGCCTCCAAACTCGTCTCCGACGATTATGTGGTTGAAGGCATATGCGACATTCATCGGTGAAGAGAACGTGACGCGGTTCATTCGGCATGTTGTTGGGGCCATCTGTACCACGCTGCATGGTGCCGTGGTTGCAAAGATCGACCTCGCCATGGACGTCGGGAGTGAAGTTGCGCATCATGCAGTCTACTGCGCACAGTTTGAGTCGTAACAGGACGTCCTGTGGCTGCACGAAAAGCATTATTCACAAATGGTGGCGGCTGTCAGGGTTCCTCCGAGCCATAATCCGTAGGTAGCGGTCATCCACTGCAGTAGTAGCCCTTGGGCGGCCTGAGCGAGACATGTCATCGACAGTTCCTGTCTCTCTGCATCTCCTCCATGTCCGAACAACATCGCTTTCGTTCACTCCGAGACGCCTGGACACTTCCCTTTTTGAGAGCCCTTCCTGGCACAAAGCAACGATGCGGACGCGATCCAACCGCGGTATTGGCAGTCTAGGCATGGTTGAACTACAGACAACACGCGCCGTGTACCTCCCTCCTGTAGGAATGACTGGAACTGATCGGCTGTCGGACCCCTTCGTCTAATAGGCGTGGCTGCTCACAGGTTGTTTACATCTTTGGGCGGGTTTAGTGACAGCTCTGAGAAGTCAAAGGGACTGCGTATGTGATACAACACCCATAGTCAACGTCTATCTTCAGGAGTTCTGGGAACTGGGGTGATGCAAAACTTTTCTTGATGTATGTATTTTGATAGACGCAAACTCGCTCACTGAACCCTATAGAGTACTTTCCCTTGACGTAGAATCATTAAATTTGGCAAGAAGAAGGATTCCAAAACACAAACAAAAGAAAAAAAGAAAAAAAATTGTTAATTTGTAATTATACCATATGAAAATATATGTATCTGTTCTAATTTTTTATCCAACTTCAAGTTTTAAATTATGACATTCTCGAAAGTCTTGGAATCGTGGGACGATATCTCGCCAATATCAATCTCGATAAAATGCAGAAATCATTCAGATCGTCGGTTCCCCCTACTCGCATCTGGTCTTTAAGGAGTTTCGTGCAGAAAGTGACAGATACATGGGTTCAGGAATAGTGTTACAAACACTTTTCACTTTCCTGTAAGGCGGTGTGGAGGCTACACCAACAGCTTGAAGCCAGGCTCCTAGAAAGGATAACGGTCGTTCTTATGCGGTGAAGTAAGGTGGCAACAACAGCAGCTCTGGCCGGGGGTATTCGGTGTGTCTCGTGTCTCCCCTTGATGGAAGATGAATAACGGAATTGTCCCCTATAATCCGTTCCAAATTCCCATTTTGGAGATAAAAGTAATACCCCACCCTCTCCTACTTACAATAATGAAAGAAAAAGAGAAACCAGACCAAACCCCTGCAATTAATCCAAACAAATAAATCAAATAAAAACAAATCCTCTCACGACAAATGCTACTTTTCGCAGCCACTTGTCGTGTATGCTGCACGCTCTGTACTGTTTCTCCTGGGTGGTCTTAGGTTTAAAAAAAATATTAACTAAATATTACGATAAATTTTATAACGCCCCGACAAGTTACGCCAAGGAAGAGGAGATAGAACTACAATGGACATGTTATTCCATGGACTCTTGCGCGTCTATGCACGAACTATCTTTCCTTTGTCATTGGCGTATCTTATCTGCTTGGATTCGGACCTAAGAGGACGTTCATGTGTAAAGCTCATCCTGCTGTACCAGCTAATAATGTAAGTTGTACTTAAAACCAGAAAAATATAATGGTTATTTTGTCAAAAGAATTTGTGTATGCGATCAATCAATTTGTAATCTGATACCTGGATTGTCCTACGTAGATATAGGTCTTAACAAAGAATTTTCATTGTTAGGCGCCATTTTAGAAAGCCTTTAACATTTTTCTTTTAGCTCATCTACGAGAGTTGCCGTCTGTTAGGACAATTAACTTTCTTGCAGATCCTACGTGCCCGGCGGCCGCTGATAATAATTTAACAATTTTTACTTACAAGTTTTTTTATATAACGAGATAACATCCTAGGCAGAAAAGGTCTGGTCACAGGATTCCAGTTCCATTATAGGGTTTCTTTTGTAGATGCTACTCTTGTTATCTTGTACTGGGGAATCGAGGCGTAACCACGATATTAAGTTACGTATTGCAGTAGTTTACATCGAACAGACTTGTGAGATATTCTCTGGTGCAATAAGCATACGACTTCTCACGAGCCTGGAGTAATATCTGTGATGTTGGGTAAAGAAGGAAAGGACAACTAACTATCGACGATTACGTAACTGCTCTGAGAACTGAACTAGTTTATTATTTACTGATCTGTGTCGGGCTAACTTAAAAGATATTGCACTATTAA
Source organism: Schistocerca serialis cubense (assembly GCF_023864345.2). Classification (NCBI taxonomy): domain Eukaryota; kingdom Metazoa; phylum Arthropoda; class Insecta; order Orthoptera; family Acrididae; genus Schistocerca; species Schistocerca serialis. Next base: position 37,262,329 of record NC_064641.1, read on the forward strand.
GAACATTCTTGTGAGTCATTTTCAGAGAAGTGTTTCCAACCGCTACTGTTGAGTCATTAAGAATACGATTACATTGGCAGACTGTCGTATATTTTTTGCATATTACTGTTTTTATATTTTTACATTACAGCTCTCAGACAGCCCCCTCCTCGAGAGGTGGGAATGAAAAGTGAAGAAGGAAAAGTGTAGTCGATGACGAACTGCGTATAGTTCATACAACTTGATAAGCGTAAATAATTCTGTATCATTCTCAGACTGATCGAATCTTTTTGTGTAACTGATACACGACACGCGACAGAATCTAGAGTCACATATAAGTTCTACGCTGCAAGATCAGAGTTCTTCATCCAAGTAGTTTACAGGTCACTGTCAGCTACACACATGCCACACGCACACAGCCGCTTGCGCTGGAACCGTCAACATCCCAAGAACACGGCGCGGAGCCGTGAGTCCAGGTCCTTTTTGATTTACATTATAATGTTGCGATGTAATCGCGTTTCCAAACTCGGACTTTCTCTCGCGACGATAGCCTTGCGCCGGACGAGTTGCCAGCAGTTTCGTTTAATGAGCCACCAATCAATTTCGTTTTATTACGCGGTTAGAACCCAACATCCAAACAAGCAGTTATGTTCCAGCAGCTCAGCATTCTCCACTAATGAAAATAGTATTGCAGTTTTTTACAATAAGCCAAAGAGACTCCAGAAGGCCATGCATCTCCCCCTTGCTGTCATATCAAGCTAGGAGGCACAGTGGTTAAGACATGGGACACCTACACGCGTGAAAAATGAGAGAGAGTTCCTTTACTGAAGGCAAAGCGCTCTACATGTACTACTGTGCAAATGACTGAAGTGTGTGACGGACGGTACTTTTAATCGTACCATAAAAGTTTCTTATTCTTCTGTTCGCGGATGGAGCGTAGGAAAGATGGCCGTACGCCTCTGTGCGAGATGATATTTGCTTAATTTTATCAGGTGATCTCTACGGTGTATATACGTTCGAGGCTGAAGGATTTTAATAGCTCCTACCCTGTACAGCGATCCTTGAGGTCTTCTAAGCAGCTTCTCGGGGAAATGTATCCAATATTTTCTCTAATACCTGACTGTTAAGATGTTTCAACATTTCTGTTGCATTCACATGCCAGTGAATCAAGCCAACGACCATTCGCGGTGCCTTCATTCGGTTGGTGACACCTTTCAGACTGCCATAATGGTTTACACACACTTTAACAGTATTCAGTTTTGTGTCGTAGAAGTGTTTTGTATGCAATCTCTCTTCTAGAAGCCGCGTGGGGTATCCGCTCGGTCTAGGGCGTCTTGTCACCGTCCGCGCGGCTCCCCCCTGTCGGAGGTTTGAGTCCTCCCTCGGTCATGTGTGTGTGTGTGTGTGTGTGTGTGTGTGTGTGTGTCGTCCTTAGCGTAAGTTAGGTTTAAGCTAGATTAAATAGTGTGTAAGCTTAGGGACCGATGACCTCAGCAGTTTGGTCCCTTAAGACCTTACAACAAATTTCTTCTTCTAGACAAACAGCAGTTTTCCGCGTCCCGGCACAGGTTAATGCTACCAATAAATATGTGGTGTGCTGCGTATTGTAATCAGGACATTGACGACAATACTGTCCGCTGTCTTTTCCCCTAATTAGCCTTCATAGTGGAGTGGAGAGGGAGTATAACCTCTTTGGTTGTTTTAGGGTTGTTGTTGGGGAACAGAGAAGGATCTTTGACAGGGCTGGTGATCTGCCAAAGTAGCAAAGTGATATGAATACATTAAATAAATTTATTTACCTTGAGGCATATTTCTATGTGAGTTGTCTGACCAGCTAACATATATACTTTAGTTACACCTGGTACCAACTTTTTACTGTCGAAACTCTTTTCACAATGATTCCGGCGTACTACACGTGGGCTTCCAACTATCAAGAGACAAGAGCCCCCTGGCTCCTTGTTCTATTGGATTGCCTAGATCAGACACAAAGGCAATTATTGTCTTGTATTCTACGACATTAATGGTGACTTTGCCTAACTCAGTGGCCTCTTGGCCTAACTGTTATATCTCTGGCTCCTTGGCGTAACTCACAGAAGACAAGTACTAAATGGAATCCGCTACACTGCTAGTCGGGACGAAGACTATCTCTTTTCTACATTATTCAGTGAAACATATACTCATCTATCAGTTGTCGTTGTGTTGCCAGGAATACCAACGTCTTCTCGTGAATGAAGTACCACTGCTCCGTCAGTAGCTGCTGTCATCCAATTTGTGGCGCCTTTATTGGTACTTTGCTTACTCGATTATTACTGACTACTCAGTGGCTCTACGACTGTTCACTATGCGCAGGCTGACCGTTTACACGTTTCCTAAGTGACTTTTCCCACTCCGATCTGGTTGCACGCCATCCTCTTCATTACCTTTCTGGAACACCGCGTCTACAGATGATCACTTTTATTCCCGTCCAGTGGCCAAAATCCAGAGATGGGTTTTTCCTGTCAAGAGTTCAGCCTCGCCCATCGACTCATTTCGGGGGTTGGCCAGAGGTAACCACATGCTGAGATAACTGACTAAAATATTTCCCAGTCAAGACAAGTTATCCACTATCCTCTCTCAACGAGTTGTGATCTACTTTAGCTAAAACCGAACCAACGAGGGCTGTTCGGAAAATAAGGTGCCATAAGTCAAAAAATGGAAATGACAGTGAAAATCCGATGAAGATTTAGACAGATGTATCGGGCAGTGTCTCTGGTATGCCTGCCGATCACGTCACGTCGCTCTTTTCGGTTCTTAGCATCTACAGATGCCTAGAAAAACAGTGTCCCTGCACAGTATGGGTACCCGCTGCGAGGTTTCTCCTGATTTCATGCAACCTCACATAATATACCTGTCATACATTTACTTCTTCATAACAATTCTCAGCCACGCACTGCAGGGGCAACGAGGACGTCCCCGCAGCTTTTTCGAAGCGTTGCGTTTGATCAGCCACCATACGGCCCGGACTTGGCTCCCACTGGCTAGGAAGACAACATTTTGGCACAGACAACGAAGTGCAGACCAGCGCAGAGAAGTGGCGGAGAGCACAGGTGTTTACTTTCTATGACGAAGGTATTGAAAAGTTGATACAACGCCACGACAAATGCCTAAGTGTAAGTCGGTGACTATGCAGATAAGTAACTGGAAGGTGTAGCAAATTGTTGCAAATAAAACATTTTCGATTTAACTTTGGTTTTCATTTCGCGACCGATCGGATCTTACTTTCCGAATAGCCCTCGTGTATGATCGTCTCACTTCTTACTTCTACAGACTGGCTGACATAAGTCGTGATTCATTAATCCGATAGTCGAAGGATACAGCACTTTTTAGATTTCGTGAAGCGCACAGCTTTGCACTTCTCTACCTGAAGCAGCTCCTGCCAGCTTTTCCATCAAGCTGATATTTTCTGGAATTCTAATTTAATATTTTTTGGAATTTTTATCGCATAGAATGTCTTCACAGATAAGAGCATAATCTTCGAAAAGGCTAAGATTACAGCTAATACCGCCAGCAATATTATTGGTGTATATCGTGAACATGAATGGTCCCGTTAATTTCACTAGGAGCACATCAGGTATTACTTCAACATATTACTTGAGTGTCAGTAAGTTGTATAATTTGGTGCAGCCCACCTGTCAGTCAATTTTCGATCCATTTGCAAATCTGATTAGATAACCCACGAAGAAGCATTTCCTTCGGGAGGCGTTGATGTAGTATTGATTGAAATGCCTTTTCTAAAGTGCAGAAACAGTTTTATAGCAACAGGGAACGGTTCGGCGTGTCATGTGACTAGGATCTCGAGCCAGGTCTCGCACTGACTGTCGGCACGACAGTGCGTTTGACATCGGTCAGATTGCGGGTGGCCGAAGCAAGGGTCGTGCATCCAATGGGCATTTCCCTTGGCGCTTTGCGGACGATGTATCTTGACAAGCCCGATCTGAGAAAACTACCGTCACCAGCTTGTAACAGCTAATAGACGAGCCACAGTCTACTAAATGACCCCACAGTTAAACACTGGACACCCGGAACTAGTCTGTAGCCGTACCGTCCAGAGCCACTTTCTAGTTGTGAGGTACAGAAGTAACTGTTCCATACTTTACAAAGCTTCACCATCGTCACGGAAAGACCGTTTGCATTTGCTAACCTCACCAGTGTAAACACCAGTTTGCCACATGAACTCTAATCACTGTGTGTTCTTCCGTCTCTCATGATAACTCCATACAGGTGAAATTAACGACTTAAGATTCTCAGTCTGCACTCTGTATTAATTAGGACAGTGTTAGTGCTTCGGTTGGCAATCACAGGCTTACTACAGATGAATATTAACGTCTAATTTAAATTAGGTGGCATCTAAGGTTTAAGATCTGATGCTGCCAGTCTCGGCAGGTAGCCGCCACGGCGGCGTATTGAAGACGGAGGCACAGTTGCTTGCAGAAAAGTTGTGGCCCTCAGACACCGAGCGCCGGAGGTATATTCGTAGACTGTTCTTCTAAAATGTTCGAGCGGCTGGTCCGGGCGGAGGTTCGAGTCCTCCCCCGGGCATAGGTGTGTGTGTGTTTGTCCTTAGGATAATTTAGGTTAAGTAGTGTGTAAGCTTAGGGACTGATGACCTAAGCAGTTAAGTCCCATAAGATTTCACACACATTTCATTATTTAAAATGTTCGACGTTACGACCGCTCTGCTGGGATCTTCCTCAGGATCTAGCAGTAGAGGACACCAAAGATCCTGAGGAAGATCCCAGCAGAGGAGTCGAAACGTCGTACATTTTAGAAGAAACATGACGCGGCCTAATAACTCAGAAGATTTTAACTTCAGTGACAACGGCCACGAAAGCCTGCAGACTTACTGTACACTCTGTCCTCGGTTACTGGAATTACCAGATTAGTTTAACGAATACATGAGCTGAAAGGAAAAACGCTATGCCACAAAAATTAAACAGTTTCAACTTTGTGACTTTACTTTCCTTCTCCCACGACCCGTTAGAGTCAGAAGTCACGCCCACCTTTGACGCTAACATGCCGTAATTGATGTTTTTAGTATATTTCATACGTGTGTAATATTAAAATATGTAGTTTCAGTGATACATCACATTAAGGATCTCTCCAAAACATGTGGCAAGTATGGTTTATTATGCTACAGTGCCAGGATGTACGACTTCGGTGTATAGACGTTTTCCCAATGAGATTAAGAGCGCATAATGGTACATTTACGTTGTGACAGTAAATGATGTTTCTTTTACAAGATGCATAGATAAAATTTCTGTGTGAGTAAGTATTATTTAATTCATGAAAGGTAGATTTGTGGTTTCACAGCACTTCAGTGTATTAAAAAATTGTGAAAATTAATGCAATACTAGCAGTATATTCAGAAAATCAGATTCTAATAGCGGAAAATTCAATAGTCCTTAAGCACATGTCCAGTGGATTTGAGAAAGGAACTAACAAGTTTTCAAAAAAATGGTTCAAATGGCTCTGAGCACTATGGGACTTAACTGCTGAGGTCATCAGTCCCCTAGAACTTAGAACTACTTAAACCTAACTAACCTAAGGACATCACACACATCCATGCCCGAGGCAGGATTCGAACCTGCGACCGTAGCAGTCGCGCTGTTCCAGGCTGTAACAAGTTTTCATATTTCGTAATATTTGGGATGCGAGACTAACAATGTTAGTCATTTTTTTGTATGTATAAAAGGGAACATGTATTACAGGCCACTGATGATGCTTCCCAAATAAACAAAGCGAAACTCGTATGGCAATAAACAAACCGCCTTCAGTTAGTTGCGTAGACGGTACATAACTCCACGAATTTAAAGCAACTAACGGAAAGATGGAAAACATAAGAAATGACAAAAGTTGATTTTAACCTAAAAAACGACAGAAAGGCACGACAAAATGTAATATAGCATCATATTGTATCTACCACATACTACTTTTATTCTATGTATAAAAGGAAACATGTATTACACGCCACTGATGGTGCTTCCCAAATAAATAAAGCGAAAGGCTTATGGCAACAAACAAACTGCCTTCAATTGGTGGCATATCCCCACGAAAGTAAAAATGTTAGCTTGTAAATTAGCCTTTAGGGCATCGTGAATGGCATCCAACATATCACACAAACATTTTGAAATTGTACTTTTCAGAACGTGGTATACGTCTAAATACTGGAAAGATGTAATCTCCAGATGTCAAATAAAAAGTATATTTACTCGTTTTACTTAAGCCAGAAGTGTATCATTAATGTATCAGATACAGTACCACCACTCTTCTGGCGTCAAAACGCGAGTAAGCAGGAATTATAATTTGTAGACAGCTACTGTCCACATACCACAACCACAAAAAGATCCGGTGCAGTAATTTAAAGCGTAACATACGCCAGCCTTTTCAACGGAAATATTATTATTTTGAGTTTATACCTTACACCTAGAACTTCCGCTAAAGATTTTGCATGCTTGTAGTTTGAAATAAACCTACGATTTTAGGTCACAGATTCCGAACTACATTACTGGCCATTAAAATTACTACACCACAAAGATGACGTGGTACAGACGAGAAATTTAACCGACAGGAAGAGGATGCTGTGATATGCAAATGATTAGCTTTTCAGAGCATTCACACAACTATGGTGCCGGTGGCCACACCTACAACGTGCTGACATGAGGAAAGTTTCCAGTCGATTTCTCATACACAAACAGCAGTTGACCGGCGTTGCCTGGTGAAACGTTGTTGCGATGCCTCGTGTAAGGAGGAGATATGCGTACCATCACGTTTCCGACTTTGATAAAGGTCGGATTGTAGCCTATCGCGATTGCAGTTTATCGTATCGCGACATTGCTGCTCGGGTTAGTCGAGATCCAAAGACTGTTAGCAGAATATGGAATCGGTGAGTTCAGCAGGGTAATTCGGAACGCCGTGCTGGATCCCAACGGCCTCGTATCACTAGCAGTCGAGATGACAGGCATCTTATCCGCGTGGCTGTAACGGATCGTGCAGCCACGTCTCGATCCCAGAGTCAACAGATTGGGACGTTTGCAAGACAACAACCATATGTACAAACAGTTCGACGACGTTTGCAGCAGCATGGACTATCATCTCGGAGAACACGGCTGCGGTTATCCCTGACGCTGCATCACAGACAGGAGCACCTGCGATGGTGTACTCAACGACGAACCTGGGTGCACGAATGGCAAAACGTCATTTTTTCGGATTAATCCAGGTTCTGTTTACAGCATCACGATGGTCGCATCCGTTTTTGGCAACATCGCGGTGAACGCACATTGGAAGCGTGTACTCGTCATCGCCATACTGGCGTATCACCCGGCGTGATGGTATGGGGTACCATTGGTTAAACGTCTCAGTCACCTCTTGTTCGCATTGAGGGCACTTTGAACAGTGGATGTTACATTTCAGATGTGTTACGACCCGTGGCTCTACCCTTCATTCGCTCCCTGTGAAACCTACATTTCAGCAGGATAATGCACAACCGCATGTTGCAGGTCCTGTACGGGCCTTTCTGGATACAGTAAATGTTCGACTGCTGCCCTGGCCAGCACGTTCTCCAGATTTCTCACCAATTGAAAAGTCTGGTCAATGGTGGCCGAGCAACTGGCTCGTCACAATAACCCAGTCCCTACTCTGGATGAACTGTGGTATCGTGTTGAAGCTGCATGGGCAGCTGTACCTGTACACGCCATCCAAGCTCTGTTTGACTCAACGCCCAGGCGTATCAAGGCCGTTATTATGGCCAGAGGTGGTTGTTCTGGGTACTGATTTCTCAGGATCTATGCACCCAAACTGCGTGAAAATGTGATCACATGTCAGTTCTAGTATAATATATTTGTCCAATGAATACCCGTTTATCATCTGCATTTCAGTTTGGTGTAGCAATTTTAATGGCCAGTAGTGTATACACCGATTACCATATCTTAATCGTCAGGATGCCACAAACACCTTCTTTGACTAAACTTATCAGTTTCTCAAAATGCATGTTTCGTGTCGTGTGGGTCGATACGGCCGAAGAAAACAAACTGGTTTGAATTTCACCGACTGTCGTCCGAAATGAGTTCGGGCGATGAGCCAGGCTGCACTGTGACCGCGCACCTACTAAAGTGCTGATTCTAAAGGACAGGATGTCTTCTGAAACTACGTGACAGATTAAAACAGTGCGCCGGACCGAGACTAAAACTCAGGACCTTTGCCTTTTGCGGGCAAGTGCCCTACCATCTGAGCTATCCAAGCACGACTCACGCCCCGTCCTGCACGAGTTTCGGGCCGGCACACAGTTTTAATCTGCCAGGGAGTTTCATATCAGCGCACACTCCGCTGTAGAGTGAAAATCTCATTCTGGAAACATCCCCCAGGCTGTGGCTAAGCCGTGTCTCCGCAATATCCTTTGCTTTCAGGAGTGCTAGTGCTGCAAGGTTCGCAGGAGAGCTTCTGTAAAGTTTGGAAGGTAGGAGACGAGGTAGTGGCAGAAGTAAAGCTGTGAGGACGGGGCGTGAGTCGTGCCTGGGTAGCTCAGATGGTAGAGCACTTGCCCGCGAAAGGCAAAAGTCCCGAGTTCGAGTCTCGGTCCGGCACACAGTTTTAGTCTGCCAGAAAGTTTCATATCAGCGCACACTCCACTGCGGAGTGAAAATGTCATTCAGGATGTCTTCTGCTGACGTCGGTGGTCGACGGAATCCACCGATATCGGTGCGACAGTGACCGCGGCCGAAGAGGCGACAGGATGGCTTCAAAGCCTGAAGTGTCTTGGAGCGAGTGCTTTCAGACAGTTCGGGGCGGTGGACGAGCTGTAGCCTACCTGTGCAGCATGTCGAGGCAGCCGTGGAGGCGGGCGCCGGGCCCCGCGGGGGCGGAGCCGAGCCGCGCCTCGCTGAAGCAGGCGCCCAGCGCCGACTTGCACATGTAGCCCGTCGTGATGCACGGCGGCACGTTGCAGAAGCACCGCACCTCCCCTGCGAACACAAACACCACCGCGATAAGCGCAAGCTCGCGTTTATCTTAACACCTTACACCTTGCTGGGACGCCAGCAGAAACACCCTTGTTCCGAAGACCAGTCAACTACTCATTCCCTCTATTATGATAACCTCTTCTCACAGCTGTACTTGTTGTTGTGGTCTTCAGTCCTGAGACTGGTTTGATGCAGCTCTCCATGCTACTCTATCCTGTGCACGCTTCTTCATCTCCCAGTAACTACTGCAACCTACATCCGTCTGAATCTGTTTAGTGTATTCATCTCTTGGTCTCTCTCTACGATTTTTACCCTCCACGCTGCCCTCCAGTACTAAATTGCTGATCCCTTGATGCCTCAGAACATGTCCTACCAACCGGTCCCCTCTTCTAGTCAAGTTGTGCCACAAATTCCTCTTCTCCCCAACTCTTTTCAATACCTCCTCATTAGTTATGTGATCTACCCATCTAATCTTCAGCATTCTTCTGTAGCACCACATTTCAAAAGCTTCTGTTCTTTTCTTGTCCAAAGTATTTATCGTCCATGTTTCACTTCCATACATGGCTACACTCCATACAAATACTTTCAGGAACGACTTCCTGACACTTAAATCTATACTCGATGTTAAAAAATTTCTGGAAATTTCTCTTCTTCAGAAACGCTTTCCTTGCCATTGCCAGTCTACATTTTATATCCTCTCTACTTCGACCATCATCAGTTATTTTGCTCCCCAAATAGCAAAACTCATTTACTACTTTAAGCGTCTCATTTCCTAATCTAATTCCCTCAGCATCACCCGATTTAATTCGACTAAATTCCATTATCCTCGTTTTGCTTTTGTTGATGTTCATCTGATATCCTCCTTTCGAGACACTGTCCATTCCGTTCAGCTGCTCTTCCAGGTCGTTTGCTGACAGCTGCACATTGTTTCATAATCGTTATCGGTTTCGGAACGCTCAAGGGATCATCACCAGGCACCGACACACTGTCCAGCCGCAAAAGATATTACTTCATAATTGTTGGTCGTTCTCAAGCAGCCAGTTAATGAAAAGCCTCTCTAGTTCCTGATTTTGACCTTGCCTCGCGACAGAACAATTTTGAGATACACCCGAAAATAGCCTGAAGGCCAGAAACGGTCGTGGACTAAATAAAGCACATATCGGTAACTGGAGTGGTCTTTCATTAATTGAATGTACAGTTGCGGGATAACATAAGCACTTTCTCAACATGGAGACTTTAATTGTTATCAAGTATGGTCCCATTAAAGTGCAGCTGTGTGAGCTGGTAAATTAATAGAGAGACTAAATACACTGAAGCGCCAAAGAAATTGGTATAAGCATGCGCACTCAAATACAGAGATATGTAAACAGGCGGAATACGGCACTGCAGCCGGCAACGCCTATATAAGAAAAAAGTGTCTGGCGCAGTTGTTAGATCGTTCACTGCTGCTACAATGGCAGTTTATCAACATTTAAGTGAGTTTGAACGTGGCGTTACAGTCGACGGACGACGATGGGACACAGCATCTCCGAGGTAGCGATTAAGTGGGGATTTTTCCGTACGACCATTTCGCGAGACTACCGAGAATATCAGGAATCCAGCAAAAAAATCAAATCTCCGACATCTCTGCGGCCGGAAAAAGATCGTGCAAGAACGGGACCAACAACGACTGAAGAGAATCGTTCAGAGTGACAGAAATGCAACCCTTCCTTTAGATTTCAGAACTGGGTCATCAACATGTGTTGGCGTGCGAACCATTCAACGATACATCTTTCGGAGCCGAAGGCCCCCTCGTGTACCCTACCCTTGATGACTTCACACGTCGCCTGAGCCCTTCAACGCCGACATTGGACTGTTTATGACTGTAAACATGTTGCCTGGTCGGACGAGTCTCGTTTCAAATTGTATCGAGTGGATGGACGTGTACGGGTATGAATCCATCGACCCTGCATGTCAGCAGGAGACTGTTCAAGCTAGTCGAGGCTCTGTAATGGTGTGGGGCGTGTGCAGTTGGAGTGATATGGGGCCAGTGATACCTCTAGATACGACTCTTTTCTGTGATGATCAGAATAAGTAAAGAGAGTAATGTCTGAGTACGTTCGGTTTTGCTCAGCTGTTTCAAAATCAAATAACGTAAGAGCTTTACCAGCACAGTAATTCATAAATTTTTCTAAAGGGATGTTTCAACAGTACGAGTGCAACAGGCATCGAACTCCATCCCACAAACTCACATCCGCACTTGTGCACCTTTTTGTGCTTGCATTCAATATTCTGGCATCTTCGCTGTTTATTAACGTACCAGAGTTTCACATTTGCACGGCTTCACATTGCGCTTACTGTAATCTGTGATCTTGCAACTTAATCACTTAAATATGATACCCATACAAATGCATTCGCTAAATTTCATTACTCTGCACTAATTATGTTTTGATGATGCGATTTTTTTGCCAGTAAATTATTTTTCCGTTATCCCCATTTTCGTCCCCGCGTTCAGTTCATGTCGGGTTTGGGCCAAGTTGTTAGTATTCCGAAGCCTCCAGTTGCTTACTCTCAGATGCATTTCTTTAACCCTGTGAATTCAAAAGCCATGCGGGAGCAATTCCTGAGTGACGTGTTCTGTAACTGTGTCTCTCCGATATAAGTTTTTTCGTCCCACCTACGTTTCTTACAAAGTGTTAAGTTCGATTGAAACAGTGTGATATGAGCTGAATGATACTATTTTCCAACTGCTTGTACTAGTTATGTGAGTTGACGCCAACTGCAATTCAGTATATTTTCTCATTATGTAGTGCAGTCATCACGCAGCAGAAAATAAGGACACGGTGTCATTTCTCTTTGTTCAGAGAAAAGCCAGGACATAAATAAAACTGTGATTTCTGTCGACAATTACATTTAGATGAGGGCCCACAGTAAACTTCAGAAAACATTTAGATGTAATGAGATTTAGTAACGAAAGTAACTAGCAACGAATAGTTTGTAAAGGGTAAGTTATGTGTCTAGATAATACCGAATATACAGGGTGTTACAAAAAGGTACGGCCAAACTTTCGGGAAACATTCCTCACACACAAATAAAGAAAATATGTTATGTGGACATGTGTCCGGAAACGCTTACTTTCCATGTTAGAGCTCATTTTATTACTTCTCTTCAAATCACATTAATCATGGAATGGAAGCACACAGCAACAGAACGTACCAGCGTGACTTCAAACACTTTGTTACAGGAAATGTACAAAATGTCCTCCGTTAGCGAGGAGACATGCATCCACCCTCCGTCGCATGGAATCCCTGATGCGGTGATGCAGCCCTCGAAAATGGCGTATTGTATCACAGCCGTCCACAATACGAGCACGAAGAGTCTCTACATTTGGTACCGCGGTTGCGTAGACAAGAGCTTTCAAATGCCCCCATAAATGAAAGTCAAGAGGGTTGAGGTCAGGAGAGCGTGGAGCCCATGGAATTGGTCCGCCTCTACCAATCCATCGGTCACCGAATCTGTTGTTGAGAAGCGTTCGAACGCTTCGACTGAAATGTGCAGGAGCTCCAGCGTGCATGAAACACATGTTGTGTCGTACTTGTAAAGGCACATGTTCTAGCAGCACAGGTAGAGTATCCCGTATGAAATCATGATAATGTGCTCCATTGAGCGTAGGTGAAAGAACATGGGGCCCAATCAAGAAATCACCAACAATGCCTGCCCAAACGTTCACAGAAAATCTGTGTTGATGACATGATTGCACAATTGCGTGCGGATTCTCGTCAGCCCACACATGTTGATTTTCAAAATTTACAATTTGAACAAGCTGGAATGAAGCCTCGTCCGTAAAGAGAACATTTGCACTGAAATGAGGATTGACACATTGTTGGATGAACCATTCGCAGAAGTGTACCCGTGGAGGCCAATCAGCTGCTCATAGTGCCTGCACACGCTGTACATGGTACGGAAACAAATGGTTCTCCAGTAGCACTCTCCATACAGTGACGTGGTCAACGTTACCTTGTACAGCAGCAACTTCTCTGACGCTGACATTAGGGTTATCGTCAACTGCACGAAGAATTGCCTCGTCCATTGCAGGTGTCCTCGTCGTTCTAGGTCTTCCCCAGTCGCGAGTCATAAAAATGGTTCAAATGGCTCTGAGCACTATGCGACTTAACTTCTGAGGTCATCAGTCGCCTAGAACTTAGAACTAATTAAACCTAACTAACCCAAGGACATCACACACATCCATGCCCGAGGCAGGATTCGAACCTGCGACCGTAGCGGTCTTGCGGTTCCAGACTGCAGCGCCTTTAACCACACGGCCACTTCGGCCGGCCCTGGAAATCTGTCTCGATACAAACGTACCGCGCCACGGCTATTGCCCCGTGCTAATCCATACATCAAATGGGCATCTGCCAACACCACATTTGTAAACATTGCACTGACTGCAAAACCACGTTCGTGATGAACACTAACCTGTTGAGGCTACGTACTTATGTGCTTGATGCTAGTACTTTAGAGCAATGAGTCGCATGTCAGCACAAGCACCGAAGTCAACATTACCTTCCTTCAATTGGGCCAACTGGCGGTGAATCGAGGCAGTACAGTACATACTGACGAAACTAAAATGAGCTCTAACATGGAAATTAAGCGTTTCCGGACACATGTCCACATAACATCTTTTCTTTATTTGTGTGTGAGGAATGTTTCCTAAAAGTTTGGCCTTACCTTTTGTAACACCCTGTATATCATAAAAAATTTAGTCGTTACTTTTATAACCCTAGTCATAAAGCACGCCTCAGAAATAAATGTCTGTACAAGGGCGATAGTATTATTCTGCATAAATAGGGTATCGTGTTACGCGCTTCATAAAAAAATTAAAAAAAGGCAGGAGCGCTACTGTGCAGCCGCGGTATGTACTAGCTTTTACACGCCGACCGAATTACGGAGTAGCAAGTCCCAATTCATGACATGCGTGATAAATCACGCACTCTTTGCCAGGACGGGGTTCCAGTCTCCGAGTACCCGATGGACCGATTGAAATCGATGTAGTAATGACTAGGTCGAGTATTGATTTTCGTTGCAAAACAAAGTGGTAAGAGCCGAGGGTCCAGGAGAAGAGGCGAGCGCGCGGAAGAAGGCACGTGAAGGCCGGCCGCGCGCGCGCACACACACACACACACACACACACACACGCGGGGCCTGTAATTTGGAGGCCCGCGAGATTCCTCTCCAAACACAGCCGAGCCGTCCTAATGGCAGTGGTGGGAGGAGGTGGTGGAAGAGGGGGAGGAGGAAGCGGGAGGTAGGGAGCACAGCCAGACGTTCGGGTCTGCCGTTTCTGCTGGGCCGGCTGCGGTGTGGTGTGGTGTGGTGTGGGAACCCACAGCCTCTTTACGCCAGCGACAACGGACAAGCACTTCGCAAAGCGATCCAGTGTAGGTGGCCGATTCACAATGAACGCCAGCGGAACGGAACGGAGGGAGGCGTAACCGTCAAACGGAGGTGTGCAACGGTGCACTAACAGCGAACGGTGAAAGTGAAGTTAGGATACAGCCCTACCTTCCGTTGCACAAAAAGTTGGAGTTTAGTAGCAAAATAAATACGCTATCAGTGACAACATTTATTAATGAACAAAGTGAAATTGAAAACAGATGTTTCTGAAAATTTTTTGTTCTAAGACAATAAGAAAGGTGTTGCCCACGCGTTTCGAAAATTTCGACGTTTATTTGCTGGAGAAAATTTATATATAAAAACACATCAAACAATATTTACAAGAAATACACTACTGGCCATTAAAATTGCTACACCACGAAGATGACGTGCTACACACACGAAATTTAACCGACAGGAAGAGGATGCTGTGATACGCAAATGATTAGCTTTTCAGAGCATTCACACAAGGTTGGCGCCGGTGGCGACACCTACAACGTGCTGACATGAGGAAAGTTTCCAACCGATTTCTCATACACGAACAGCAGTTGACCGGCGTTGCCTGGTGAAACGTTGTTATGATGCCTCGTGTAAGGAGGAGAAATGCGTACCATCACGTTTCCGACTTTGATAAAGGTCGGATTGTAGCCTATCGCGATTGCGGTTTATCGTATCGCGACATTGCTGCTCGCGTTGGTCGAGATCCAATGACTGTTAGCAGAATATGGAAACGGTGGGTTCAGCAGGGTAATACGGAACGCCGTGCTGGATCCCAACGCCCTCGTATCACGAGCAGTCGAGATGATAGGCATCCGCATGGCTGTAACGGATCGTGCAGCCACGTCTCGATCCCTGAGTCAACAGATGGGGACGTTTGCAAGACAACAACCATCTGCACGAACAGTTGGACGACGTTTGCAGCAGCATGGACTATCAGCTCGGAGACCGTACCTGCGGTTACCCTTGACGCTGCATACAGACAGGAGCGCCTGCGATGGTGTACTCAACGACGAACCTGGGTGCTCGAATGGCAAAACGTCATTTTTTCGGATGAATCCAGGTTCTGTTTACAGCATCATGATTGTCGCATCCGTGTTTGGCGACATTGCGGAGAACGCACATTGAAGGCGTGTATTCGTAATCGCCATACTGGCGTATCACCCGGCATGATGGTATGGGGTGCCATTGGTTGCACATCTCGGTCACCTCTTGTTCACATTGACGGCACTTTGAACAGTGGACGTTACATTTCAGATGTGTTACGGCCCGTGGCTCTACCCTTCATTCGATCCCTGCGAAACGCTACATTTCAGCAGGATAATGCACGACCGCATGTTGCAGGTGCTGTACGGGCCTCTCTGGATACAGAAAATGTTCGACTGCTGCCGTGGCCAGCACATTCTCCAGATCTCTCACCAATGGAACACGTCTGGTCAATGGTGGCCGAGCAACTGGCTCGTCACAATACGCCAGTCATTACTCTTGATGAACTGTGGTATCGTGTTGAAGCTGCATGGGCAGCTGTACCTGTACACGCCATTCAAGCTCTGTTTGACTGAATGCCCAGGCGTACCAATGCCGTTATTACGGCCAGAGGTGGTTGTTCTGGGTACTGATTGCTCAGGATCTATGCTCCCAAATTGCGTGAAAATGTGATCACATGTCAGTTCTAGTATAATATATTTGTCCATTGAATACCCGTTTATCATCTGCATTTCTTCTTGGTGTAGCAATTTTAATGGCCAGTAGTGTACATGGAGCCTTTTTACCTCATCAGTTGTTTCTATTTTGTTCCTGTAAGTACAAAATAACGTCAAAGAAAACTATTTTCCCGAGCGACAGAGCTACCGCTTTTACTGTTAATAAAAGGTTAATTAATGAAAACTGTTGCATTAATTTATGTTCTTATCAGAAACAGTGCAGTCAATTTATTTCACTCATTTTACACGCTGCTGGGAACTAAGATTATAGGAAAATGCCGTATAAATATTATAAAACATAAACAGTCAGACACATATACGTATTAATGGAATAACAATTTTGCGAAGTCCGATTTCGCGATTTAGTCCTCGAAATGCAAAGGTATGTACCATTTGTTTTAAAATATGGACATATTGCCAGTTGGGAGTATGCGACCGTCGTGAGTTTTTATATAATAATTTATTACTTCACTATAGCTTAGCTATGTGAAAATATTCACTTTACCGGTTTCGGCAAGTAGTTGCATTTTTCCTATGTACTTAATCCAGTAAATAGCTTCCCACAGATATACAAACAGTCACGCACTTTGATCATCATGAAGTCATTTAACATATTTCAATTAATGCACATCATATCGTCCCATGATAAAAAAAAAACCTCAAGGGACAAACGAAAGTTGGCAGATTGATTCGAGCCTGGCGCCAGACATGATGGTATGTGGTACACAATACGATCACCTCTTTCACGTAGCCGGTAACTTAGACAGCAGGTATTACATTTCTGACGTTTTACGGTCAGTGGCTGTGCTTTATCTTCGACGTCCCTGTAACGTTATCTTTCAGCAAGGTAACACTGTTCTACGAGGGTCGTTCAATAAATAATGGTCCACATTTTTTTCTCATGACATTTTTATTCTTAAGGTTTGGAACTGAGTAACGATTTCAGTCAATAATTAGTTTACATGTATTGTTTTTTTACGGCCTTACTCCAGCGTCGTGGGTGTATTTCATGTTGATGAGTCGGCCGCTGTGGCCGAGCGGTTCTAGGCGCTTCAGTGCGGAACCGCGCTGCTGCTACGGTCGCAGGTTCGAATCCTGCCTCGGGCATGGATGTGTGTGATGTCCTTAGGTTTAAGTAGTTCTAAGTCTAGCGGACTGATGACCTCAGATGTTAAGTCCCATAGTGCTCAGAGCCATTTGAACCACTTGAACCTGTTGGTGAACGCTCAAAAGTGATGCACACAGGGCTCGTCACCTGCAACGATCCGTTGCAGAAAGGCCTCTCCACTGGCTTCAAAACACTCCAACAGTACAGATGAAGTGACTTATGTTTGAATCTTGTGGTCCGTCGTGAACATACGTGGAACCCATCTTGAGCACACGTTTGAATATCCGAGACTCTCAGTCACTGTACACATGATTCCAATGTTCATCAATTACTGTAGAGCAAAATTATCGAGTTGTGATGTACCGGTCTCCACAAATAATGAATGGCGTCGGCGCGATTCATCATGTCGGGAGCAGCTGCCGTGATAGGACGTCTCGGACGTGTCCGATCATGGAGCTCAGTTTTTCACTTCATGACGCTTCAACTGCGTTTACCCATCGCTCAACAGTATTTCCATCAACTCCATCATAGCCATAAACGTCAAATAAATGTTTATGGATGTTGACCACGATTTCTTTTCTCCCAACCAAGAGTTCAATTACAGCACGTTGTCTTGCGCAGATGTCATTTTAATGCTTCACTAAGGCTCTGCCATCTGTCGAAACTGTTCAAAACTTCGCACACGTGCAAAAGTAACGTCAAAATTGAGGAAGTATTCCTGTGTTTATTAAAGGCTGTAAAAAGACAGAGCGTTATTTATTGAAAGACCCTGTCCCCTGCTGCCCGTTTTCGTCGTAACAAACGTTGATACAGAGAATATTCACTTGTGCTCTAGCTAGCACATTCTCCAGATCTCGAATCCACCGAAAACGTTTGGTCATGGGATGCCGAGACACCGGTCTCCAGGCGCTGTGATTGATGAACCCTGGTACAGACTAAAATCAGCATGAAACGACGTACTCGTTTCTGTTATCCGAGATCAGTTCTAATCGATGAGTTGCCTGGTTACAGCCATTGTTGCTGTCAGGTGTTTCAGCTCTGTATACTAAATTTTGTACTGTGTAGGTCGCCAAATGACCTACAAATTTAATCATGTATTCCTCCTCCATACTTTAAACCGGGTGGTTATTATTATAAGTTACTCACGGAGGTCCCCTGTGGACTGTAATTATGGTATGGCAGTGAAACTTTGCAGGTATGCTGATGCGTTAGTGTGGACCGATTTACGCTGAAAAAAATTAGTTCCTATTTTGGGCACCAGGTGCAGATCTGGTGCTGTACAGTATCTCGTCGATCTCTGCAGTGCTGGTTCAAATGGCTCTGAGCACTATGGGACTCAACTGCTGTGGTCATAAGTGCCCTAGAACTTAGAACTACTTAAACCTAACTAACCTAAGGACATCACACACAACCATGCCCGAGGCAGGATTCGAACCTGCGACCGTAGCGGTCCAGACTGTAGCGCCTTTAACCGCTCGGCCACTCCGGCTGGCTTCTGCAGTGCTCATATTGAGTAAATCGTGTAAGCGGCTGTTAGTAATAAAATCATCAGCATGCATTACTCACTAATTTGACCTTCTCTGTCCACGTATCACTCCTAATTCATTACAAACGGAAACATTTCTATACGTCTTTCTTGCATTCACTGCGCCAGATTTGCATCTGGTGGTCAAAATTGGAACCAATTTTTTTTTGTAGCGTAAATCGGTTCGGCGCGAATGCATTAGACAGTCTAACAAATTTCGCTGCCATACGATAATTACAGCCCGCACTGGAACTCTTTGAGTAGCTGCACTTTAATTGTAACCACCCAGTATGTACGCTAAGTAATAGTTCGTTTATTTGCTATGCTTCCTGGTGTTGCAATCTTAATGGCCAGCTGTGTACATCTACTTGAAGAAGAGCCAGGGGGTTCGAAGCATGTAATGGGACGTCGTGGGATACCGCCTAATCTCGTGTAGGACCTCCTTTTCGCCCCGCGTAGTGCAGCAAATCGACTTGGCATGGACTCCACAGGTTGTTGGACGTCCCCTGAAAAAGTCATAAGCCATGCTGCCTGGGTAGTCCGATTATATCCCATAAAAGTTCGATGGGACTCATGTCGGGTGATCTGGATGGCTAAATCATTCGCTCGAACTGTTCAGGGTCCCGGGTTCGATTCTCGGCGAGGTCAGGGATTTTCACCTGTCTCGAGATGACTGTGTTGTCCTCATTAGTTCATCTTTGTTCAAGAAAGTGCCGAGATTGGATTGAGCAAAGATTGGGAATTTGTACGGCCGCTGATAACTGCGCAACTGAGCGTCCCACAAACCAAACACCATCATCATCATCATCATCGAACTGTCCAGAACGTTCTTCAAACCAGTCGTAGACAATTGTGGCCCGGTAACATGGTGCACTGTCATCCATAAAAATGCCATCGTTTTTTGGGAACATGAAGTCCATGAATGGCTGCAAATGGTCTTCAAGCAACCAAGCATAAACATTCCAGTCAACGATCGGTTCAGTGGGCCCATTCCATTCCAGCCGACACCTTTATGGAGCCACCACCAGCTTGCGCAGTGCCTTTTCACAACCTGAGTCCATGGTTTCAGGGGGTTTGCGCCAAACTCGAGCCCTGCCATCAGCTCTTAGCACCCGTAAACGGGACTCATCTAACCAGGCTACGGTTGTCCAGTCGTCTAGGATCCAACCGATATAGTCACGATGTCAGGAGAGGCGCTGCAGGCGATGGCCTGTTACTAGCAAAGGCACTAGCGTCGGTCGTCTGCTGCCATAGTCCAATTAACGCCAAATTTCGCCGCTCTGTCCTAATGGATACGTTCGTTGTACGTCCCACGTTGATTTCTGCTATTTCAAGCAGTGTTGCTTGTCTGTTATTGCTAATAACTCTACGCAAATGCCACTGTTCTCGCTCGTAATCAAGACCGGCGGCCACTGTGTTATCCGTGGTGAGAGGTAATCCCTGAAATTTTTTACTCCCGGCACGCTCTTGACACTGTGGATCTTGGAATATTGAATTCCCTAACGATATCTGAAACTGAGTATCCCATGAATGTACCTATAGCCACCACTGTGCAATCAAAAGTCTGTTAATCACGTCGCCACCTTTTCACATGAATCACCTGATTACAAATGACGGCTCCGCCGATCCACTCCCCTTTTATGTCTTGTTGTAGGGAAGCAGCCTATTCACGCCATAGTAAATTCACATCAGTCTTTCCATTGTGTGCCAGCCAGTCCGCTGTAACTAGCTCTGACGTCATAAATGTTGCGCAATACTTTAAAAATCAAGTAAATAACCTAAAATGTTTCTAGCATGTCAGGAGTAATACTAAATTAATATGTGTTGAAAATCAGTTCGATAACTTTAGCCATTTTCGAAATTTGGACGTTTTTCTGTAAAAATCATTGGCGCAACAGAAAAGAGCTAGAGACTTCAAAATTTATAATTGTATTCCTTTTTCATAAATATTTAATAGAAACAGTCTTCTGGACGTCACAAATTAAGATTTTAATTGAAATTCATGATTTTCCGGTTTTTGTCTTAAACATTAAGGAAGCAAGGTAGATTAAGTAGGCTAATAAATAAGGCTAGGATGTTTATATTTAAGTAGAATGAAGATCCGCTATAACCATAAGGATGTGAGAAGTTTCATTTGAATACCTATAAAACTATAGCGATAGCGTATCTCCAAAGGGCCAGTTCAGAGCTCATCTACTGCGTGCAGTGTAATTAAATTAATTCTCTCGCCCAAAATATTTAACGTAGCCACGTCAAACTTTTATTATGATTACTTACCTGTGTGCTGAATGCACATTTAAATTAAGAGCTTCATCGGCCATCAGCAAAAGAAGCTATGATTTATTCAATGACTTAATGTGGTCCATTACTAGCCCAGCGGCTAGTCGGGAGAGCCGATTTGATCAGGCGTTCCCTTAGCCGTCCGCACCGCGGCTTTATACACTGCTGGAAATTGAAATAAGAACACCGTGAATTCATTGTCCCAGGAAGGGGAAACTTTATTGACACATTCCTGGGGTCAGATACATCACATGATCACACTGACAGAACCACAGGCACATAGACACAGGCAACAGGGCATGCACAATGTCGGCACTAGTACAGTGTATATCCACCTTTCGCAGCAATGCAGGCTGCTATTCTCCCATGGAGACGATCGTAGAGATGCTGGATGTAGTCCTGTGGAACGGCTTGCCATGCCATTTCCACCTGGCGCCTCAGTTGGACCAGCGTTCGTGCTGGACGTGCAGACCGCGTGAGACGACGCTTCATCCAGTCCCAAACATGCTCAATGGGGGACAGATCCGGAGATCTTGCTGGCCAGGGTAGTTGACTTACACCTTCTAGAGCACGTTGGGTGGCACTGGATACATGCGGACGTGCATTGTCCTGTTGGAACAGCAAGTTCCCTTGCCGGTCTAGGAATGGTAGAACGATGGGTTCGATGACGGTTTGGATGTACCGTGCACTATTCAGTGTCCCCTCGACGATCACCAGTGGTGTACGGCCAGTGTAGGAGATCGCTCCCCACACCATGATGCCGGGTGTTGGCCCTGTGTGTCTCGGTCGTATGCAGTCCTGATTGTGGCGCTCACCTGCACGGCGCCAAACACGCATACGACCATCATTGGCACCAAGGCAGAAGCGACTCTCATCGCTGAAGACGACACGTCTCCATTCGTCCCTCCATTCACGCCTGTCGCGACACCACTGGAGGCGGGCTGCACGATGTTGGGGCGTGAGCGGAAGACGGCCTAACGGTGTGCGGGACCGTAGCCCAGCTTCATGGAGACGGTTGCGAATGGTCCTCGCCGATAACCCAGGAGCAACAGTGTCCCTAATTTGCTGGGAAGTGGCGGTGCGGTCCCCTACGGCACTGCGTAGGATCCTACGGTCTTGGCGTGCATCCGTGCGTCGCTGCGGTCCGGTCCCTGGTCGACGGGCACGTGCACCTTCCGCCGACCACTGGCGACAACATCGATGTACTGTGGAGACCTCACGCCCCACGTGTTGAGCAATTCGGCGGTACGTCCACCCGGCCTCCCGCATGCCCACTATACGCCCTCGCTCAAAGTCCGTCAACTGCACATACGGTTCACGTCCACGCTGTCGCGGCATGCTACCAGTGTTAAAGACTGCGATGGAGCTCCGTATGCCACGGCAAACTGGCTGACACTGACGGCGGCGGTGCACAAATGCTGCGCAGCTAGCGCCATTCGACGGCCAACACCGCGGTTCCTGGTGTGTCCGCTGTGCCGTGCGTGTGATCATTGCTTGTACAGCCCTCTCGCAGTGTCCGGAGCAAGTATGGTGGGTCTGACACACCGGTGTCAATGTGTTCTTTTTTCCATTTCCAGGAGTGTATATAAGAACGCCGCGCGAGGAAGCAAGGCCTCAGTTCTCTCCAGACGCTAAATAGCACGCCATCTGCGTCGGGAGTCGTGTCGCGTCGGTATCATTGCTACAAACAGCCTAGGATGCCGTATTAAGTTACTCGAGATACGCGTAACCATGAAATCATTTTCGAGTGAAGTGTTAATTCTGGGTTGACTTTAATTATCTATCTTCAGTTTTCGTATGTCGTATTTTCACGTGCCGCCGCGGGACAAACATTTTATCATTATTTAGCGTGGCGTTTGATGAACCTAATCATTAAATTATGGCGAGCATTCATTTAAATATTCAATTTGGACAGTTATAGTGGCATCAGCGCATTAGACTCTGAACTGCTCTGTTAGTTAGATTGTGTGGATTCTTTTGTTTTCATCTGTGACTTTCAGAATACAGAACGTTTTTTCACGACCGTTTTTGATTATAAATCCCAGACAATCTCCTAATTCCTCAGAGCTATAAGCTGTAACTATAAGTGTATTCTCAGATGAAGTGGGCACTAGGAATTCTAATTACAGGCTTCACGTTTTGCTAATCACTTTCTGGTTGCCAATATTGTAGTTAGAGAGCCAGTGTTGAGAACGGCAAAAGACAGGATAAATAATAGGAACATTTAACAACAATAATTCCACCCGCCGCCGCACATATGGTTAATCGGCCGGGAAATGCAGTGTTTCTACATTCAAACATTTATATATCACAATATTCCATCCGCCGCCCCACATTGTGTACGTGACACTACCACTCTACAAGTGCATGTCTGCACCCTATGACTTGTCACCTAAGTGTGGGAGGATAACAGAAGAGGGTGACTGACTGCGGCAGTATTGGAGGCATGCTCACAACGCAGTAATTTTTAAAGGCGGGCAAGGTCAGAGCAGTTCCCCTGTCGCCTGCTGCTCGACTTGTTTGCGGATCGTGCCGGGCCGAACTAAGGTCGTGGTGGACGGAACTGTACCTCCGTAGTGCCTTCTGCCCAGGCGGCAGCCTTATTCACTGGCTGCTTTCTAATTTATTTGACCAGCAAACAGCCAACACCGGCGCAAACAACACATCACACACGCTTCTACAGGCAAGCGGGCAGCCCAACGGAATGGACTGTGTACATACGCTGGTCCTGTACTCGGTTTAGTCCGCAGCTCGTGGTCGTGCGGTAGCGTTCTCGCTTCCCACGCCCGGGTTCCCGGGTTCGATTCCCGGCGGGGTCAGGGATTTTCTCTGCCTCGTGATGACTGGGTGTTGTGTGATGTCCTTAGGTTAGTTAGGTTTAAGTAGTTCTAAGTTCTAGGGGACTGATGACCATAGCTGTTAAGTCCCACAGTGCTCAGAGCCATTTGAACCATTTGATACTCGGTTTACAATTCAGAGACACGAGAACAGATTAAGATTTTCCTTAATTCGAATTCCTTATTTTATTACTATATTGGTCATAGAGAATATGAACTTAGTTTAACATATTAAATCAACCTATGCGAATGAAGTATAGGATAAAATATTTTCGCTCGTTTGTTTATTACACTACTGGCCATTAAAATTGCTACACCAAGAAGAAATGCAGATGATAAACGGGTATTCAATGGACAAATATATTAAGCTAGAACTCAGATGTGATTACACTTTCACGCAATTTGGGTGCATAGATCCTGAGAAATCACTACCCAGAACAACCACCTCTCGCCGTAATTACGGCCTTGATGCGCCTGAGCATTGAGTCAAACAGACCTTGGATGGCTTCAACACGATACCACAGTTCATCAAGAGTAGTGACTGGCGTATTGTGACGAGCCAGTTGCTCGGCCACCATTGACCAGACGTTTTCAATCGGTGAGAGATCTGGAGAATGTGCTGGCCAGGACAGCAGTCGGACATTTTCTGTATCCAGAAAGACCCGTACAGGACCTGCAACATGCGGTCGTGCATTATCCTGCTGAAATGTTGGGTTTCGCAAGGATCGGATGAAGAGTAGAGCCACGGGTCGTAACATATCTGAAATGTAACGTCCACTGTTCAAAGTGCCGTCAATGCGAACATGAAGTGACCGAGACGTGTAAACAATGGCACCCAATACCATCACGCCAGGTGATACGCCGGTATGGCGATGACGAACACACGCTTCTAATGTGCATTCACCACGATTGCGCCAAACACGGATTGGGACCATCAAGATGCTGTAAACAGAACGTAGATTCATCCTAAAAAATGACGTTTTCCCATTCGTGCACCCAGGTTCCTCGTTGAGTACACCATCGCAGGCGCTCCTGTCTGTGATGCAGCGTCAAGGGTAACCGCAGCTATGGTCTCCGAGCTGATAGTCCATGCGGCTGCAAACGTCGTCGAACTTTTCGTGCAGATGGTTGTTGTCTTGCAAACGTCCCAATCTGTTGACTCAGGGATCGAGACGTGGCTGCACGATCCGTTACAGCCACGCGGATAAGATGCCTGTCATCTCGACTGCTAGTGATACGAGGCCGTTGGGATCAAGCACGGCGTTCCGTATTACCCTCCAGAACCCACGGATTCCATATTCTGCTAACAGTCATTGGATCTCGACCAACGCGAGCAGCAATGTCGCTATACGATAAACCGCAATCGTAATAGGCTACAATCCGACCTTTATCAAAGTCGGAAACGTGATGGTATTCATTTCTCCTTCTTACACGAGGCATCACAACAACGTTTCACCAGGCAACGCCGGTCAACTGCTGTTTGTTTATGAGAAATCGGTTGGAAACTTTGCTCATGTCAGCACGCTGTAGGTGTCACCACCGGCGCCAACGTTGTGTGAATGCTCTGAAAAGCTAATCATTTGCATATCACAGCATCTTCTTCCTGTCGGTTAAATTTCGCGTCTGTAGCACGTCATCTTCGTGGTGTAGCAATTTTAATGGCCAGTTGTGAATAAGCGAGGGAGATGCCGCGACAACAACAAATACGTTGCACTAGTATTTCGAGCACAGCAGTCCAATATCCAGCCAGTGATTCAGAATCAAGTCTTCTGTGAGTTCACTAAGCTGGTGAAAGCAGACGTCTATATGGTTTCTTTTAAAGATTTCTCTGTATCCAGTAACTTTGATATCGACTAGTCGGTAAACCCTGCATATAATCAGATGATAATTAAGTCAAGACCCTACGCTATCGACAGGCGTTGATATACATCAACGGGGACAGTTGAAAATATGTGCCTCGACCGGGACTCGAACCCGGGACCTCCTGCTTACATGGCAGACGCTCTATCCATCTGTGCCACCAAGAGCACAGAGAATAGTGGGACTGCAGAGATTTATCCATTGCACGCTCCCCGTGAGACCCAAATTCTCAAATTAATGTCCACACACTACATTCGTAGTGCCCCTGCCCATTACTCACGGCAGACAATGTTACCGAGTTCCGTAAGAGTCCGGGCAATGCGTGTGCATCCAGCACAGAAGAAGAAGGTCATGTGTCCGAAAGAACAGATACCATCTGCATGAAGTTTGTGCTGAACTCTTACGGGACTTGGTAAGATTGTCTATCGCGAGTAATGAGTGTAATGGGCAGGGGCACTACGAATGTAGTGTGTGGACATTAAGTTGGGAATGTGGGTCTCACGGGGAGTGTGCAAGGGATAAATCCCTGCAGTCACACTATTCTCTGTGCTCTTGGTGGCTCAGATGGATAGAGCGTCTACCATATAAGCAGGAGGTCCCGGTCGGGGCACATCTTTTCAACTCTCCCCTTTGATGCATATCAACGCCCGTCGACAACGTAGGGTCTTCATTTAATTATTTCGTTCTAGAGCGCTGCATGGTCGGGCATGTCCGAAAGAACAGATACCTTCTTCGTACGGCATATAGACTAATCGCCCTTTCTTTTAATTATTTTTGCCGGCCGCGGTGGCAGAGCGGTTCTCGGCGCTACAGTCTGGAACCGTGTGACCGCTACGGTCGCAGGTTCGAATCCTGCCTCGGGCATGGGTGTGTGTGATGTCCTTAGGTTTAAGTAGTTCTAAGTTCTAGGGGACTGATGACCTCAAAAGTTAAGTCCCATAGTGCTCAGAGCCATTAGAACCATTTTTTTTAAAATTATTTTTAATTTTTACGCGTCCTGTAGCTGTCCAGCTATTTACCTAACTACATTCTTACTTAATATGTTTACAGTAAGTTTTCGATGCAACTCTCGCCAATCTGAATAACATAATCATTCAAACGCTGTTAAAAGTCATCTCGCTGCACACCATGAGCTCATGAGCTGGATGACAAAATATTTAATTGCCAAACTGGTATTTGGATATCATCTTCAGTGTCATATAAAGGGTGTAACAGGTATAAATGCAGATATTTCTACTGGTGACTGAGGACGGTGTACCGAACAACATTTACATTAATATTTACGTCATTTGCAGACATAATTGTGGCTTTCACAAACTGTACGTTTTGAGGTAGTATAGTATCTTCAAGTACATGTGACAAGAGCAAGCAATTTGTCATTATTTCACCCTAGGCAGCAGTTCAGTGGCGGCTGGCGCTAGGGTGTTCGACTTGCATCGCTGATATCTACACTCCTGGAAATTGAAATAAGAACACCGTGAATTCATTGTCCCAGGAAGGGGAAACTTTATTGACACATTCCTGGGGTCAGATACATCACATGATCACACTGACAGAACCACAGGCACATAGACACAGGCAACAGAGCATGCACAATGTCGGCACTAGTACAGTGTCTATCCACCTTTCGCAGCAATGCAGGCTGCTATTCTCCCATGGAGACGATCGTAGAGATGCTGGATGTAGCCCTGTGGAACGGCTTGCCATGCCATTTCCACCTGGCGCCTCAGTTGGACCAGCGTTCGTGCTGGACGTGCAGACCGCGTGAGACGACGCTTCATCCAGTCCCAAACATGCTCAATGGGGGACAGATCCGGAGATCTTGCTGGCCAGGGTAGTTGACTTACACCTTATAGCACGTTGGGTGGCACGGGATACATGCGGACGTGCATTGTCCTGTTGGAACAGCAATTTCCCTTGCCGGTCTAGGAATGGTAGAACGATGGGTTCGATGACGGTTTGGATGTACCGTGCACTATTCAGTGTCCCCTCGACGATCACCAGTGGTGTACGGCCAGTGTAGGAGATCGCTCCCCACACCATGATGCCGGGTGTTGGCCCTGTGTGCCTCGGTCGTATGCAGTCCTGATTGTGGCGCTCACCTGCACGGCGCCAAACACGCATGCGACCATCATTGGCACCAAGGCAGAAGCGACTCTCATCGCTGAAGACGACACGTCTCCATTCGTCCCTCCATTCACGCCTGTCGCGACACCACTGGAGGCGGGCTGCACGATGTTGGGGCGTGAGCGGAAGACGGCCTAACGGTGTGCGGGACCGTAGCCCAGCTTCATGGAGACGGTTGCGAATGGTCCTCGCCGATACCCCAGGAGCAAAAGTGTCCCTAATTTGCTGGGAAGTGGCGATGCGGTCCCCTACGGCACTGCGTAGGATCCCACGGTCTTGGCGTGCATCCGTGCGTCGCTGCGGTCCGGTCCCAGGTCGACGGGCACGTGCACCTTCCGCCGACCACTGGCGACAACATCGATGTACTGTGGAGACCTCACGCCCCACGTGTTGAGCAATTCGACGGTACGTCCACCCGGCCTCCCGCATGCCCACTATACGCCCTCGCTCAAAGTCCGTCAACTGCACATACGGTTCACGTCCACGCTGTCGCGGCATGCTACCAGTGTTAAAGACTACGATGGAGCTCCGTATGCCACGGCAAACTGGCTGACACTGACGACGGCGGTGCACAAATGCTGCGCAGCTAGCGCCATTCGACGGCCAACACCGCGGTTCCTGGTGTGTCCGCTGTGCCGTGCGTGTGATCATTGCTTGTACAGCCCTCTCGCAGTGTCCGGAGCAAGTATGGTGGGTCTGACACACCGGTGTCAATGTGTTCTTTTTTCCATTTCCAGGAGTGTAGTTATTTTTCCTGTGTGCAAAGTTTGCGACCTTGGTTGGCCCACTTGGTATTTTTAGTATAAGCATGTTTCACTGTGGACCTTTATGTGGGCAGTTCAGTTTTATTAAGCTTTAAGATCTCTTTGTTCTTAATGAAGTTGTGGTATTATGTGGCTGTGTATGGTGTTATTGGTCTCTTGAGACATGGTTAAACAGAAACGATTGTTTGTGATTGATTATTCACCGTGCCTACTATCTACGATTTTGGTTGCGGGCGCAAAATAATATGATTTTTATTCGTGTTTATGTAATTCAATCAAAGTGAAGATTTGTATCTTGCATCAGTAAAAGGGCAAGTGTCCGGATTGAAGATTATAATAAAGTCTGTTTTGAGTCAAATTAAAACTGTAAAACAATCACAAGCTTGTCCATCACCAGTGATCCGGGGCTTCCTATTTCCTTTAAATAACTCCATACAGGTCACTTTCAAGGACATTAAGGGATTGGTATCTGATTCCTGGTTCACGCCAGATGAAAACCCGCCGAGAATCACTGTTCAGACTATACCTGCACACGTCCGTGAACATAACCTGGGACCTCTGTTCCAGTGACCATGTACTGTGTTCTTGACACCAGGCTTTACGGGCTCTCCTGTGACTAGCGGTCAGTGGAATGCACCTTGCAGGTCTGCGGGCGAATAAACCATGTCTGTTCAGTCGTCTGTAGACTGTGTGTCTGGAGACAACTGTTCCAGTGGCTGCGGTAAGGTCACGAGCAAGGCTACCAACACTACTCCGTGGCCGGCTGCGGGCACTGATGGTGAGATATCGGTCTTCTTGTGGTGTTGTACACTGTGGACGCCTGGATACGTTTCCTGTCTGCTGGAATCGTTGCCATAATCTTGAGGTCACACTTTGTGGCACACGGAGGGCCCGTGCTATGACCTGCTGTTTGACCAGCCTCCAGTCGCCCTAATATTCTACCCCTCATAACGTCATCAATAAGTGTTCTCTGAGCCATTTTCAACACACAGTTACCATTAGCACGTCTGAAAACGTCTGCACACTTACTCGCTGCACCGTACTCTGAAATGCACCAACACACCTCTGTGTATGTGGACTGCTGCCAGCGCCACCGTGCGACGACCGCAGTTCAAATGCACCACATGGTCATACCCCGAGCTGATTTAAACCCGCAAACCGCCCACCAGAGCGTTGTTTCACCATGTATCAGCACTATCCTTAATTTATGAGCATGAGTGTAGAAGTAAAAAAAATGGTTCAAATGGCTCTGAGAACTACGGGACTTAACATCTGCGGTCATCAGTCCCCTAGAACTTAGAACTACACACATCCAGGCCCGAGGCAGGATTCGAACCTGCGACCGTAGCAGTCGCGCGGTTCCGGACTCAGCGCCTAGAACCGCTAGATCACCGCGGCCGGCAGTGTAGAAGTAGCCTCATGGTTGCACAGAAAGGTTTGTGACACTCTTAGGTAGAAGAATCTCCAGCTTTCTCGATTTGTTAGTCGCTTCAAATCAAATTCCTTGATACCCTACGGATGTCATCGTCCTCAGGTAAAAAGCTGAGTACCGGAAACATTCCAGTGTCCTCTACGAACACTGGTGGAACCGGGCGACAGGGATGGTACAAATATTTCACCATCTTTTCGAGACACGGTGGCACTCGAAGCTGTGCACCTAAGAATTAACGCTTTTATCTTTCGAGATGCCGAGGGAGGCTTTTTCTCAATTGAATGGTGTACTCCTTCTAACGGCATTTTGAAGACTCTTGAGAAGAAAAAACGCTAATATAACGCTCTTTATCGTTTGCAGAGCAATTTTTCGCAAACGTAATCGCAGTAGTAGACATTTCCATAGCAGTCCAACTATGACTGTCTAAAACTACAATGACAGAAACAAATTAATCGCATTAACAGCCACAATAATCTATTGACACAACATAACGCATTTCGAGGTACGAACTACACAGCCTCTGCATTTGCATTATTCTGAGAGGTATCGTTATCTTTACGGCAGAATGCACTGCGTTTGATGGCTAAGTGCGTCTGCACACACTCAGGCTTCATCTGTTTTCTTAAGAACCATCTCTCTTGCGTCTCGTTTGGCGTTTTTTCCACCTGTTCCAGTCTTGTTACCTGCTCGCCTCTGTCTAACTACTATATCTAATATTACGTCCTGTTTTGTTTGCTGTAGTTCTTGACTGCCCATATTATTTTCTTCTCCATTGCTCCGTCGAACGTTTACAGTTCTCCCAACAAAAATGAAAGTCTCAAATTCTGTGTGGGCGCTTCTAGCGCTGAGAAACAATGTGTCCTGCGATGATCATAATGGCATCACTGAGATGGAACTAACGCTATTTATGCGGTTCAAATGAAGGTGACAATAATCTGATGATAACAGCTATGATATTTTAATGCATAGTCACACGTTAGTAAATCATTCTGGCTGTTAGTCAATTAATTTGACATATTCTACCAACTGAGGAAAAATTTGCAAACTGTGACGGTCAAGGTACTAGTACGATTGTAGTTACATAATTGTTACGTGAAAGCAGAACTGGATCTGTGGTGCAAGTAGATAAGTCCTTTGCTTTTGCTTTTAGTTTTGTAACGTCCCGTTAGAAAAATTATACATGACTGTGTTTAAACTGACACACAATATTTTTAGCGCAACGCAATCTGACTTTCAAAAATCCCTACAAAAGAATGGCCCTGATTAACACTAACCTACACCTTTCACAAATAACGTACCTCACAAAAATCTTCGTTACTCAAGCTACTGCAATACAGCGAGCGCCACTACTGCCAGATAAATAAAAAGATTCAAACTACTGAAGGCACTAACTACTGATATGCATAGTTAGCAAATGAAAGATTTTGATAGAGAACAAACAATGTATTTACCTTAATAGTGTTCAAAAGTCATAATATATATAGCAGTTCATGACATCCATTCTTACAAATTTACTGTCTCTGATGGACACACGTCCAGATCATCCGCTCTCAACACTCCGCCATTTCTCTCTTCCCCACATCCACCACTGCTGGCGGCTCACCTCCAACTGCGCAACTCTACGCGCTGTCAACAGCCAACTGCCCAACGCTAGAATGGCGAATATTACTCCAACAATGCAAACCAACCACAGCCTTCACACAGCACTGTCAGTGATTTTCATATAGAGTGCTAAATGGCGTTACCAATATAAAAACCTAAACAGCCTACTTACAGTTTAAATATTGTAGTGATTTGTTAGTCTCGCATTGGGTGCCATTTCATGTGCAGGGCAACTTGCTAGCCCCACATTGGGAACATAATTTCTGTGTTGCCGCTTGGGCAGCTAATTTAATTATATGTATTACTTATAAACAATACACTTAAAAATGAAATGATAATTAAGTGGACACCCTAGCTGCAAACAGGCGTTGATGTACTTCATTGGGGACATGTTGAAAATGTGTGCCCCGCCCGGGACTCGAACCCGGGATACCCTGCTTACATGGCAGATGCTCTATCCATCTGAGCCACCGCAGGCACAGAGGATAGTGCGTCTGCAGGGACTTATCCCTTGCACGCTCCCCGTGAGATCCACATTCCCAACATGACCACACCACTACATTCGTAGTATCCTCTGTGCCCGCGGTGGCTCAGATGGATAGAGCGTCTACCATGTAAGCAGGAGATCCACGGTTCGAGTCTCGGTCGGGGCACACATTTTCAACATGTCCCCAATGAAGTACATCAACGCCTGTTTGCAGCTAGGGTGTCCATTTAATTATCATTTCATTTCTAGCAAAGCTGCATGGTTATCCACGGTAACTGTTCTTTCGGGAACAGATACTACCGTCATATACACTTAAAAATGTCAGCTGCAATAAAAAATAAACGAGTTAGGTTTACCAGCTGCAGACATGTAAGTAAAGTAATTGTCAGTTGCTTTTATTTCCATAACATTTCAAAAAATTGGTCTACATCTAAATTGATAGTAGTTACTCTTAAGTTAGTTAGTATCATTCGTTGAACCGTTGGCCAAAGCTAAGACAAGAAACAAAATATTAACAAGCCCATTTTATTAATGATAATAACAGGGTCACTTTCCTAGATGTATTTTTTCATACAAGTTTTATGATTATTATCAATGGACCAGAAACTATACTGTGTCGGCTAACATTTAATTTTTCCATTTTTATTTAATTTTCATCCAGAAGTTCCATTGTGATCCCTGCTAGATAGCTACACTGTCCGGCAAAAAAGTGAAACCCCCAGGATGCCAATGTATTTTCGCTGGTATGTACAGAGCCGTTATAATTAAATTTTCACTACTTAGAGAAGTGTAGGCGGAAAACCACTTACCCTATAGGTGCTCAACCTTATAGGAACGATGTTCAGACAGTGAGCTGCACGATTCGCGTTGTGAATGGTGTTAGTGTCAGGCGCCGGTGCTGGTGCGGCGATGCGGGATTGAAACAGAAGCGTCGCTGTGCATCGTAGTTGCAGAAGGTCGGTCAACATGAGCCTGGACGAAGTAAGCAGGATTTTACTCGTAAAGCTGCTTTCTCAAAACAGCAGTAGTGTTGCTGCACTTCGCGAGTGTGGTTCATTAAAGGAATAAGGAGAGATCCTCACTCCGCACCGATGTTGTCAGAACGTGTTTCGGAAGATCAAATTAACTAGAGAGTTCGGAATTGCCTGGGACAGGCCGACGGCCAACTGCGCCACAAATTGTTCAAGAAGCTACTGTTGCGATGGCTGAGAATGCTGCCCGCAATGTGTGACTTCATAACAGTGCACGAGCTGTGTCACTACAGCTGAACATTCCATGGACCACCGTTCGATAAGTGCTTCGAACAGTAGCAAAATGTTATCTCTGGTTCGGTTCCAGGCTGTAGTGGATGCAGAGAGTCATCACACTGAGCAATGTTTGTAACCTGGAACGTAGAAAAGAAACATGATACGTGATTAACAAACGTTACCCTGTTCTGTGGAAAATAGAATGTGTTTCTTTCAATGGTTTATTCGTTGTTTCTCTTCCACAATATTTCATGGTCTTAGGATCACTCGTTTTTCACGGGAACTTTCTCAAGTAGCGAAAGGTCAATCATAGGAGTAGCACTTAAAACGGCCGCCGGAGGGGATTAGTCGTATTTGTGTTTAATGTTGTTACCAGGCTTGGTAGGGCAAACGAGGTGCTATCAAAAATTTTCGGGACTGATGCTGCCATCTGTTGGGAAAACCTTACCTTTGGACTAGCGGTCACCATCACCCTCGAAATAGTTCCCATCCGCACGTACACACCAGTCCCAGCTTTTCTGTCACTGGTCAAACGTTGTCTGGAGACCCTGTTTTTTGACGGTGTTTATCACTACTAGTGAAGCTTCTTAAATCCTCTCTGGAGTGTCGAACCGACGGCCTTTCAACTTGAGTTTCAGTTTTGGGAATAGCGCGAAGTCGCAAGGTGCCAAAGCTGGCGAGTACGGTGGGTGGGGTACAACCGCCATGTTGTTTTTTTGCCAAAAAGGTCCTGGTCAATAAGGACGTGTGACAGGGCGCATTGTCGTGATGCAGCAGCCAGTTCCCTTGACGCCAAAGTTCGGGCCGAAGTCGCCGCACGTTTTCACGGAGCCGTCGCAAAACGTCACAGTAGTACGCGGAATTCACTGTTTGGTTGCGTGGGACGAATTCTTTGTGCACAATTCCCTTATAATCAAAGAAAAAGATGATCATGCTCTTCACCTGTTAAGTGGTTATCATACTTACGTCGAAAATTCCGCGCGATTTAGTTGCGAAGTTGCAGGATTGTATTTTTCGAAAAACACAATCCTGCAACTTCGCAACTAAATCGCGCGGAATTTTCGACGTAAGTACGATAGCCACTTAACCTCACATATTTATTTACTCTATATTTCATCGTTTGGAGACTATACTACCTGAGTCTCAATACGGGTTTCGACCTTCAAGAGGGACAATTGACATGATCTTCTGTGCACGACAACTACAGGAGAAGTGCAGAGAACAGCAAAAGCCTTTACTACTTGTTTTCTACGATCTAGAAAAGGCCTTTGATACAGTTCCCAGAGAAGCCATGTGGATGGTCTTAAAACGCTTCTGCTGCCCTGAACATTTTGTTGACCTGATTGAAGCTCTCCACGTTGATATGACTGGACAGGTCCTCTGCCAGAATGAAATGACTGGTGAATTCCCAATAACAAGTGAGCTTAAACAAGGATGCGTTCTTGCACCAACATTATTTGCATTGTATCTGGCAGCTATGCTTTACCAGACAACCGTAAACAATGCAGGAATAGAACTAAAGTACAGGTTTGATGGAGGATTATTCAACCAGTCCAGACTCCATTCAAAAAGGTTCACCAGTACCACTCGTGTGACAGAGCTCCAGTATGCTGATGACAATGCCTCTCCAGCTCATTCACCTGCAGAGTTGCAGCTGTCAGTTGATTCCTTCAGCAGGGCGTACGAACGATTTGGTCTCTCCATCAATATTCCAAAGACAAAGGTGATGGCGCAGCCAACTCCTGGCTCCTCCGTTCCTGACTTCAGCATATCCATCTATGATACACTCTTGGAACAAGTGGACCATTTCCTCTACCTGGGAAGCATACTGTCATCCAACTGCTCATCTGGAAAAGATGTGGAGAATAGATTACGTGCTGCACATGTAATATTTGGTCGTCTTACAAAGCGTGTCTTCCTGAATAAAGACCTAACACTGTACACCAAACTGATGGTGTACAAAGCTGTAGTCATTTCCACCCTGCTATATGGTTGCGAAACCTGGACGTTACATCGCTGCGATCTGAAGAAACTAGAACGCTTCAACCAATAGAAGCTAAGATATATCATGAACCTGAAATGGGATGACTTCATATCCAACACGGCTGTTCTAGAGAAAGCAAAAATGCATAGCATGGAAGCTCTTATCATTGGGCATCAACTCAGATGGGTCGGACATGTCCAGCGGATGAAAAATGACAGACTTCCACGCCAAATGCTGTACAGCGAAGTGAGCACAGGTAAAAGGCCACGAGGTGCCCCTCTCAAACGTTATAAGGATCAGTACAAGAAAAATCTGAAAAACTTGAACATCGATCCGAGTAACTGGTCCACAATAGCAGAAGACCGAAGTCGCTGGCGCTCAGTTACCTCAAATGCTCTTCAAAACTTTGAGCTGGAACGTCGAAGAATGGAGAATGACAAACGCCAGAGACGTAAACTCCTCCAGGCTCAGCCACGTCCTCCACCTTCCATCAGCTGTAATGTCTGTGGCCGCCTGTTCCACGCTAGGATTGGATTGCTAAGCCATCAACGACACTTCCACGCCTGAACCGTGACAAAGGAAATCTCAGGAGAGAAATGAAAACTCGGATACGAGTATCAGCCGACGACGACGATCGTTTGGAGGTTAGTTATTTTCACATAGGGCGCTTCTAACACTGTTGTCTACCGTAGGGCACCAACACACCAAAAATATTTCGCCACAGTGGAAGAATAAAAATCGAAAACGGACGATAATGTAAAGTCTATCTTGCAAATCATGTGAACAGCCGTCTGATGATGAACTGACAAGTCCGAAACCGGTAACGGCGCTATTTACCTAAATAAATAGCAGTATTAATAGTGGCTGGTTGCTGTCTTCTTCTTTGTAAGAATTAAGCTACATTAATTGTACACAGCCACGGTCTCACCATGTCAGTTTTAGACAAAATAGCACTTTTTCTTTTTTAATAGGCCAGTGTAATCTCTCAGTCCGTGGAGTTTCATTTCGTAACCTCCCCACCTTGTGGGTGTCTGGAGACGAAGGTACCACCGCGTAGTTTTCCTGGGGAGCAGCAGCAGCAGCCTGTTGGCATTGCAGCGAGGCCTCTAGACTGCGGCTACTGCTGCGCCGCGCACCAGATTCGCCGCTCACCAGTCTACCGGCTGCCGCGTTGTCTGCCCCGCGGGCAGCCGCCGTCACAGGGGCGGGCAGCGGCGACTTGAAAGCGCGCGCTTCTGCCCGCCGTATTTGCATAACGCGTTCCCCGTTCCCCGGACAGCGCCAATACCAGCGCGAGTCGCCCATGCTAATGCGGCCGGCCTGCTGCCCAAGGGCCCCGGGCTCACGCCGAACCCAACAGTCACGCACACTCACCTACGGCTCTCTCTTCCTCGCAACGCGTAACGTTAGTCACTCGCTGGTAACCGCCGGACACGTAACAATAGCTGCTCCCCAAGTACCGGCGCAGTTGTTTCTGTCTTTGTGCTTCAGTACTAAATCGCGTTAGAGCTCGGTGGCTCAGACTACACATCAAAGAATCAGTTTTAGTTTGGTATGAGCTGTGGCATATCTTTGGATCAGTAAACTCAGAGAATCGCTGTACGTCACCACAACTACAACTTAAAAAAACAAAAATCAGAACGACGAAAAGAAAATTTTCAACGACTACACTTTTTTTTCTGCTAATATTATCATTATACGAGACCCTATAGCCGTCGTCCCACGGGAAGTGGCAGCTAACGTTGACGTGGTCGCAGACGGGACGTACGACGTCACAAGACACAGTGCCCTCGACACACGGGACTAGCTGGTTAACGTGGTTTGCGCTCTCAGCGCTCTCCAGCGGCCGTTGTCGGTTTTAATTGGTTCGCATACGCAACTACGGCTGTTGGGGTGAGAATCTATGACGTCATAAACAATGAGATGCATGAGCAACTGCCCTACTATGCATAACATTTAAATCTAATACTTCTGTGCTATTAATTTTATCCGCAATTAACTTCGCAGGCGTTATCCACGTATGTCGCAAAATGCAGTTACGAAAATATATCATGACACCACACACAGTTCAGGCGAGGTCTACTAGAAAGACAAGCCGCGGCGCGTACGTCACGAGTGTAGGCGTGAGCTAGCTCGCTCGCTCAGCTCAGCAGACGAAATGCGTTTCTAATCGTGTTAACTCTACTGAAGTACGCCTTTATAGAGTCTTACTGATTACTAGTACAACAAGAAAATACGCAACTTTGCAGTGGCTATAATTTAAGATCTATGCCCTGCATAAATGGTATAACAGCTCGTTTGTAGCGTTTAGTCTCTACAGTCCTCATTTTATACGAGGTGTTGTGCTTCATCCAACTGATAAAATTTTGCTATACCCAGTACAGCCGTAACAAATTATTAGTAGGCATATGGACTTTCGATCGTTATGGGACTAATAAACAAGCTAGCATGTTCACAATAAAAGATGCAAATCTCATTTGTACGTAAACACGCAATTACAAATTCGTGACGTACGCGCCGCAGCCTGCGTTTCTCGTGGGCCTCAAGTTCACAACATACGACGTCATAAACACTCAGATGAGTGAAAAACTGTTGCCTCATGCTTGGCGTTTAAATTTAGTATTTCTTTACTACTAATTCTATTCCCAACATATTTCGCTAACAGTATCCGCATAAGTAGCTGAATATACCTACATAGGTATGTCATGTAGGACACATAGGTCAAGAGATACAATGTCATAACCATTTAGATACGTGAAAGAGTGCCGCATCATGCGTGAAGTTTTAATTCATTTATTCTTCACTACTAAGACGCACCTATAGTCATACCGGCTTATGGAAATACCTGGCATCTGCAATGCTTTTGTCTGCTTTCAACTGCGAGTCGCAAACGGCTGTAGGTGAAAATCATAGCCGTCCGTATAGCTATGGAAAGGCGTTGCCATAGATACTTTTACAAAGTCGCGTTGCAGACACGCGAAGCAGCCACGTGCCGCGTTCAGAAGCTGTCCAGGACTGTGTTTCTTAATCTGGGTACTGTACTTAATCATTTGCACATTATGCATATTTCTTTGGACGACTGTTTCGTAATTTCATAGGTGTCTCAGGAACACTTGGAAATGAAACGTTTTCGATACCTCACTACAAACACTGTCCAGCTTTTGTTTTCGTTTCTAATAGAAAATTGGCAAATAGAATACCCGAGCAATGACGGGTTTATCGGCTAATTAGATTATAATTCTTCGCAAAATCTGGTAAATTCAGTCCTTAGGCCGGCCGAAGTGGCCGTGCGGTTAAAGGCGCTGCAGTCTGGAACCGCAGGTTCGAATCCTGCCTCGGGCATGGATGTTTGTGATGTCCTTAGGTTAGTTAGGTTTAACTAGTTCTAAGTTCTAGGGGACTAATGACCTCAGCAGTTGAGTCCCATAGTGCTCAGAGCCATTTGAACCAACCATCAGTCCTTAGGGACAGTGCACTTATATTTGCATAACATCGAATATTACAGAAAATATTTCTATTAATGGAATAAGAATGTCGCACAACCTTTCAGAAGACGCGTAGAAAACAGAAAGAAAACTACATATAGCAGACACGAAGCCGCTACACTATGTTACGTAATTCAGTGCCCCAACCACCTACGCTGTGCTTAACTCCTACAGCACACGGCAAAGTATTTGAGCTACAGTATTCTGAAAGCTTTAATCGTTGACGTGTTCTTAGCTGGCTTAATTGTAACAAATCCTACCAAGAATGACGCGTCTTTGTTGAATAATCGCCGGCCGCGTTGGCCGAGCGGTTCTAGGCGCTTCAGTCCCGTACCACGAGGCTACTACGGTCGCAGGTTCGAATCCTGCCTCGGGCATAGATGTGTGTGATGTCCTTAGGTTGGTTAGATTTAAGTAGGGGACTGATAACCTTAGATGTTA
Organism: Schistocerca serialis cubense; assembly: GCF_023864345.2. Lineage (NCBI taxonomy): Eukaryota > Metazoa > Arthropoda > Insecta > Orthoptera > Acrididae > Schistocerca > Schistocerca serialis. The sequence continues at coordinate 37,301,592 of NC_064641.1, forward strand.
AGTCCCATAGTGCTTTAAGAGCCATTTATTTATTTATTTATTTATTTGTTCAATGTTCAATGTACTGTTGTCCTGAAACGGCGTACTTTCATGACGCGCAAGTTATGACACGAAAATGACTAAATATGAAAATTCCTTAACCACAGATGTGTTACAATAAATCGCACTAACAACAATGCGTTTTCGAGAGACGCTCATTCTGCTGATGCTTATAAACATCATATATTTATAGGATGTAACTTCTAATGTGAGACCCATCAAATATGGGCATCTCCTGGAAAGGACAAAAGCAATATGGTGTGTCACAAGTTCTGCTTGTGACTCAGAGAGCGTTCTTGCCTCTTATTGGTTCAACCTTTCGTAGCATGTTGCAGGAATATCGCAGCACTTGTGTTTCACGCATGGAAATGTCTCTTCCACGCGGTGGTGACGTCACAGAATTCTTACAGCTCTTCGTCGACGTGTGGTAACTCGAAGACTGCTTTACGGAATCTAGGTCCGAGTGCAATTGCGTCAGTGACTTGGTTTCCAGTCTGCGGAAGACAATGGACTCTGGTGGACACCATTCGCTGCTACCGGTTTGTCGTGCAGCGTAATGATAACTTCGCTACTAATTCGTTGTGACGGCACGGGTGCTCCACTTCTCACTTTGTCAACTAAACACACACACACACACACACACACACACACTGCACTCTCGCGATCTATTGACGCCCATCTCCAGGCCCTGCTGGAATGCGTGTGTCTCTTGGCCATCCCTGGCGCTGGCCGGCTAATGAACGCCCGATACATGGCCGCGTGTGGGGGAGGGGAGCCGGTTGCATGAGGTGGGGGGGCGGGAGGGGAGGGGAAGACAACGCGCGCCGGCGGCTGCGCCGGCCGCGGCATGAATATTCAGCGCGGGGCTCTGTCCGGCATCTGCCCGCTGCCTGCAAATCGCCAGCCGTCCCGTGCCAGCCCATCGCAGGCCTGTGTTCCTCCGCCGGCCATTCTCCACCTCTCCGTCCGCACTGGCCAGGCCCTCGCATTCCACGCGGTAATTACCGCCTCTATCCCCGCATATAAACCAGCCGGCGGAGATCCTAATCAGCGCCATCTCTCGGGGACTCGAACCCGGATCCTTGCCTTTTGCGGCCAGCCGTCCGCCCATACGAGCACACGTCAAAAAAGGAACGAAAGCCATTATCACCGGGCGATGGAATAATCAGCAAAGTTTCCAGCATTATTAACTCCTTAACGCAGAAGTAAGATGCTAAGTTTTCTTGACAGTATCGCGTTCAGTATCTTGTACAGAAACAAGGGTTGCGCTGTCTCCACTATAATAATAATTTTTACTGAGAATAAAACACGAATAAGAGATTACTTTGCTAATATACCCCTTCATATGTCCCATGCGAGAAATAAAAACTTTAATGGTTGATAATGAATTTGTTATTCTCTAAGAAAAGGATTTGGAAAGTCTACTGAATGGAATGGACAGTGTCTTGAAAAGAAATGCGATGAAACTAAATAATAATTTTACAAAGTTGGTAATCGAGGTCGGAAAATTAGATCGGGAAATGAGACGCTTCAGTAATAACTGAGGATGGCAGAGGTAATGCGAGTATAAAATATATACTGGGAATAGCAAAATAAACTTTCTTGAAGAAGAAAACGTACACATCAGATATAATTTTTTTTCGGAAGTCTTTTCTGACGGTATTTGTCTGGACTGTAGCTTTACTTTGAAATGAAACGTGGACGGTGAAAAATACAATTACTAAGACGCTGAACAATTGATGGATGACTAAAGGGGATGTCCAAATGTGAATATTTTAGCTTAGGCTTTACCGTGACTGTTACTGATATCGCGTGCTGGTCCCGGCGGAGGTTCGAGTCCTCCCCCTCGGGCATGGGTGTGTATGTGTTTGTCCTTAGGATAATTTACGTTAAGTAGTGTGTAAGCTTAGGGACTGATGACCTTAGCAGTTGAGTCCCATAAGATTTCACACGCATTTGAACATTTTTTTGATAGCGAGTGAAACAACAAGTTTACTGTTACCAGTGACTTTATATTTATATCCACAATGGGTTTCAGAAGTTCAAACCTTTATCATCAGGTGGATTTACACTCCTGGAAATTGAAATAAGAACACCGTGAATTCATTGTCCCAGGAAGGGGAAACTTTATTGACACATTCCTGGGGTCAGATACATCACATGATCACACTGACAGAACCACAGGCACATAGACACAGGCAACAGAGCATGCACAATGTCGGCACTAGTACAGTGTATATCCACCTTTCGCAGCAATGCAGGCTGCTATTCTCCCATGGAGACGATCGTAGAGATGCTGGATGTAGTCCTGTGGAACGGCTTGCCACGCCATTTCCATCTGGCGCCTCAGTTGGATCAGTGTTCGTGCTGGACGTGCAGACCGCGTGAGACGACGCTTCATCCAGTCCCCAACATGCTCAATGGGGGACAGATCCGGAGATCTTGCTGGCCAGGGTAGTTGACTTACACCTTCTAGAGCACGTTGGGTGGCACGGGATACATGCGGACGTGCGTTGTCCTGTTGGAACAGCAAGTTCCCTTGCCGGTCTAGGAATGGTAGAACGATGGGCTCGATGACGGTTTGGATGTACCGTGCACTATTCAGTGTCCCCTCGACGATCACCAGTGGTGTACGGCCAGTGTAGGAGATCGCTCCCCACATCATGATGCCGGGTGTTGGCCCTGTGTGCCTCGGTCGTATGCAGTCCTGATTTTGGCGCTCACCTGCACGGCGCCAAACACGCATACGACCATCATTGGCACCAAGGCAGAAGCGACTCTCATCGCTGAAGACGACACGTCTCCATTCGTCCCTCCATTCACGCCTGTCGCGACACCACTGGAGGCGGGCTGCACGATGTTGGGGCGTGAGCGGAAGACGGCCTAACGGTGTGCGGGACCGTAGCCCAGCTTCATGGAGACGGTTGCGAATGGTCCTCGCCGATTCCCCAGGAGCAACAGTGTCCCTAATTTGCTGGGAAGTGGCGGTGCGGTCCCCTACGGCACTGCGTAGGATCCTACGGTCTTGGCGTGCATCCGTGCGTCGCTGCGGTCCGGTCCCAGGTCGACGGGCACGTGCGCCTTCCGCCGACCACTGACGACAACATCGATGTACTGTGGAAACCTCACGCCCCACGTGTTGAGCAATTCGGCGGTACGTCCACCCGGCCTCCCGCATGCCCACTATACGCCCTCGCTCAAAGTCCGTCAACTGCACATACGGTTCACGTCCACGCTGTAGCGGCATGCTACCAGTGTTAAAGACTGCGATGGAGCTCCGTATGCCACGGCAAACTGGCTGACACTGACGGCGGCGGTGCACAAATGCTGCGCAGCTAGCGCCATTCGACGGCCAACACCGCGGTTCCTGGTGTGTCCGCTGTGCCGTGCGTGTGATCATTGCTTGTACAGCCCTCTCGAAGTGTCCGGAGCAAGTATGGTGGGTCTGACACACCGGTGTCAATGTGTTCTTTTTTCCGTTTCCAGGAGTGTATATGTGTTAATACGACTGTGTGTATTGTGTTGCGATTTTGGAATAGCAAAAGTCGTAACACCACACATATAAAAGTCGTATTAACGCTTATAAATCCACCTGGTGGCGAAAGTTTAAACCTTTGTAATGCGTTGTGAATGTATATAAACTGTGACTGATAACAGTAAATCTGTTGTTTCATTCGATAACGAAGATGTGCTGAATAGAATCAGCGAGAAAACGAATTTATGGCGCAACTTTGACTAAACGAAAGGATAGCTAGACAGGACACATGTTTTAGCACCTAAGACTAGCCAGTTTGGTAATGAAAGGTAATTTAGTGGGTCAAAATTGTAGAGGGAGACCGAAACTTGAATGCAGTAACCAGGTTCATAAGGAGGAAGAGGAGATTAGTTGTTCAAATGTGTGTGGATTTCTAAGGGACCAAACTGCTTAGGTCATCGGTATCTAGACTTACGCACTACTTAAACTAAGAACAACACACACGCCCATGCCCGAGGGAGGACTCGAACCTCCGGCGGGAGGAGATAGAGATCCCGTCGACAACGAGGGCATTAGAGACGGAGCACAAGATCTGATTAGGGAAGAATGGGGAAGGAAATGGGCTACGCCCTTTCAAAGGCACCATCCCAGCATTTGCCTGAAGCGATTTAGGGCGATCAGGGCAAATCTAAATCAGGATGGCCGGACGCGGGTTTGAACCGTCGTCCTCCCGTATGCGAGTCCAGTGTACTACCCACTGCTCCACTTCGCTCGGTAAGTTCACCGGGGTATTGATTGATATATTGTGTGCTTTATATTCATTGCCGCTAGATGTCGCGGCTGTGTTCTGTTGCTTGCTTACCGTTGTATGTTGCAAAACGTCTTCTCCGCATCAGAAATAATTTTGTGCCCTCGAGTTTGCTAAGTGTAATTCTGCGATTACAGCCGAGAGACGTTTCAGACTGAGTTACCGAACTGATCCTCCGAAGGGATGGAACAGTCGCAGATGGTATCGATAGTTTGTAGACACAGGCTGTGTGTGTAAAGAAAGGAGTCATGGGGGAACATCGTGTTTCCGGCGAAAATGTCACACGATTTCAAGCCGCTTCCAAGGTAGTCCTACAAAATCAACTCGTCGTACCGGTCGGGAGTTACAACTGACTACAGCAACAGTTCTGAGACTTCGGTTAGTTATGAAGCCATGCAAGTTGCAGCTCGTACAGTCTCTACGTCATGACGATAAACGCAAACGCGTGGCATTTCCTGGCAAGCTTCAGAATGCTATTGACAATGATAACACTTTCGCACAACGCATCGTATTCAGTGATGAAACGACTTTCCGCAGTAGCGTAAAGTAAACAAACACAATGTTCGAATTTACGGCCTACAGAAGCTACATGCACACTCTGAACATGTCCGAGATTCAACCAAAGTCAACGACTTTTGTGCAATATCCCATTCAACTGTTTACGGCCCATTCTTCTTTGATGGTAAAACTGTTAACGGTCCGCAGTATCTAGCTATGTTACGAAACTGCTTGTTTCCCAAGTTGAACAGGGATAACTTCAGTTTTCGACAAGGTGCGGCACCCCCTCACCGGAGTCGCCAAGTGCGTGAATATCTGAATGAAACTGTACAGAGCCATTGGATCGGTTATCAAACAGCTGGCGACGTAGCGCTTCTCACATGGCCTCCACGGTCACCGGGTTTAACACGCTGTGACTTCTTCCTGTTGGGTTCCATTAAGGACAACGTTTATGCACCGGTACTACCGCAGAGCCCAGAAGAGTTGAAGAAACGGTACTGCCAAACATCAGCGACGATGGACATGCTCACTGCGATTTGATATTGCTCATGTCGCTGGTGGAGAACGTGTTGAACATCTGTAATCTAAACTTGTGTGTTCCAAGTTTCACAGTTCTGTGTCTTACAGTTAATAAATATGTGATCCAAATCCGCAGATTCTTTTTGAAAAACCCTGTATTATGAATCCGTTTACGTTTAGGGTATAACCATTCTAGACGCTTCGTCAATAGGATCGAAGCGCTTCCAGTGAAAAACTGTTTCAGTTTGCGGCATGAATAAGACAGAAAGTACTATAATGATGATCGCCATTGAGGAGGCTGTTTACCCAAACAGGTGCATTTCATCATATTTATGTATGTCGAGCGTCAGCTGACACAGATTCTTATAACCTTATCCAATAAAAAGTACCCTCTGGAGTGCACTTCATCGTGATCCGCAGGGTACTGACGTAGATGAGGATCCTGTACTGCGTGACAATTTTATAAAGATGTTACCTTCCCGTCCTCAGTGGCGTCATCACTATGTTACAGTAACACACTTTCTTTGAGGCACACTGGACGCTAATGCATGCCCATTAAGAACGACGCCTTATATCCCGTTAGCGATGAGGTTTCGCTGCCTTTGAGGTACACCGAACATAACTTCCGCTTCTGACACTGTCCCCTCTTTTAGAACAGCGACGGGTGTAGCCTTCGGTTTAACGGAATAGCCGTTCCAATGCTCCGTGTATTATTTACTAAACTACAGTGCCTAACTGTATCTACTACCGCACTCCGCAAGTAATCGCCGAACTGTGTGCGGCGGAGCTTTGCTGATGCGCCAGTCATGACGCCCCTTTCCTGTTCCAATCGTGACAAGAACGAGTCCCGGTAAACCTTTGTATGAGTTCAGATTTCTTTGATTTTCCCATCGTGATCTTTCCATGAGATGTATGTGAATTGAAGTACCGTATTTCCTCGATCTGCTTGTAACGGACCCCTTCTCAGTGAGGCAGGATACCTCCTCCGCGCTTTCTGTCACTGCGAGTAGTCAAGCGTCTCTCTAATTCCTTCGGCGTACTAAGCGAAACCCTGATGAAACGAACGGCTCTTCGATGGATATTTCCTGAATCGTCTAGTAATTCTCGCTGGTAAGTACCCCATTCACAGACAATCGACCGCAGGTGTGTTCTTTCGTGGATGCATTACATTTCCTTAGAATTCTTCCAGTGAATCAGCCTGACGTTTGCATTTCCTACCACTAGTTTCATGTGGTCATTCTTCTTTCGATCGATCCGGCCACTTACTCCCGCACATTTTACCAAATTAAGTGGCGCAGTTGTCACGATGACTCGCATTCTGGAGGATGCCACTTCATATCTCCGTCTGATCATCAGGATTTAGGTTCCAGTGGTTTTGCTAAGCCACTTGAGGAAAATGGCGGGATTATTAATTTGAGAAGGGAAAGGTCAATTTGTTCTCCCCACCTTTATACAATCTGAACTTGTACCCCATCTCCATTGAATTCCCCGTCGAAGTGACGATGAACCCTAGTCGTCGATGGTTTAATCGAAGAGTAATGGGTGTTTCCGCCTTCTAATTCGTATTGTGCTACGTTTGTTAACGTTGTTGGTCAAATGTCAGACTTTGCATCAATTGCCGATGCTATACGCGTCTTCCTGCATTTCGCTACAATTTTCTGGAGTTGTGACTTTGCCATATACAACGTCATAATTTTCGAACAGCTTTCCTTGTTGTTCACTAGATGATTTAAATAGTGCGCGAAACTTAAGGACGGAGGTAACTTTCGAATGATATGTCACTTCCAAGTTACATCGCTCGATGAAACTCGGACCGTATGCAAAAAGAACTTCTACAGTACAGTACATATGGTAACTGAAAGCATTTCGCCATAAGACAACCGGAGATGACACTTTTATTCAAGGCAGTTATTACACTGAAGCCACACCGACTCATAATGATCGCCTGGACAACACTAAGGTGGGACATGGTTCTTTATAGGATTTGTGATCACCTCAGACGACAATGCACGCTTTGCAACGTGCTCCAATGCTTGCCACGAGGTGGTAAGGAGTTCTCGTGGCCGAATATTCTTTTGTTCTACGAGCTCCTGCACCAGCGCTGTTTAGTACGGTCGTGCACTGACATTAGAAAAAAAAAATGAAGTCTGGGCGTATTCACCCCCGGAAAAGACGTACCGGGAGAAGCAGTACAGTGTCACAATAACGCTGACCGATGAATGTGGCGTACTAAAAGATGTGGAGGTCAGTACACCCATGCAACATTATGCCTCCACACACCATAGCACCTGGATCACCAATAGGATGATGTTCGGCAATCTTCCTGTGTGCATTACGTGTTCCCACGTCTCGCCATTTGACGGTACCAGAATCACAACTCAGACTGAATCTGCTCTCACCCTTGACGTCAGTGACATAGGTATGCGCAGCCTGCGCTAGAAGACTATAGAACGATTTTTGCCTATTTCCAGTTACGTGAGACTTTCCGTTCTAACATCTATCTTGATAAACTGCTTTCTTAGAAGAAACGCTATTTCTTCCGCAGATTTGACGTGGCATCTATCGCATATGGTACTCCATCATTTCTACTTATCCTTCCTCTACTGAGTGATTTCTGTTATTTTTCCAATAACGCCCTCATTTATTTTATATCTGTCATTTTTGCTCCGGCGCAGTAATCAAAAAGTGTTGCTTTTACAATACAGGTATAACGAAACACAGATTTGTTTTTGTTCTGGCCAGCTAGGGACCAAGTTCACGTTTCAACTGCTTACCATTTGTTAATTCTTCTTTCTCCAATATTGCTTAATCTCTTCGCTACGTCTCTTTCTTTTTCTTTAGAGCATTTCACAGCTATTCTTTTACCTCTTCTACCTTAGAATCCGTCTTATTCTAATACTTTCCTCCTGAAAAGTTTCCTTTTGCTACTTCTTATTCCTTTACATTGGACATTGCTACATCTTTTTAGCTTCTTGGATCTTATTCTTGTTAGCTTCTTATCCCAGAGGTACCAGAAGATCTGTTGCCGTTCATTCAGCAAAACTGTTCAACAAATATTAGTCATATTTTCCTTTTTGTTTCTGACATTTTGTACGTTTTCATCATTATTTTTAATTTCCAGAATTCCGTGCTTCTTTTTAAACACAAGATATTTTCCATATTTTTCTCTCTCTAGAATTATACTAGTTTGTCGAACTTCAGACATGGGTTTTTGCGTACATAGACACATTCTAGTCTCACCATCGCGATGAATGGGTTATTTTTGCTCTTCGCGATATGGGCTTCTTACTGTAAAAGTTCTTAATTAATCTATACACGGCTTCCATTTGTGAACCGTTCCATCTATGGCAGATTTTTCTAAATCAGTATATTGAGTTCTCTCTCCTTTTCAAAGTTTACTAATTTACCGATGTGTGTTACTGCACATTTTGATGCACTTAATATGGTTGTTATAAATTGGTTCTATCAGCGTAGATTATTAACCTACTCTATTGGCTGTTTGTTCCAAGACAATGAGTTTTTTTTTTTTTTTTTTTTTCATCATAGTGATGGAGGACTTGGAAAATTCAGCACCCGAGAAGTTGCTGCTTTGTTTGGGCTCAGCCTTTCCTTTCTTTACCTTATCTTAACATGAAGACACCATTTCTCGTCACCAGTAAAGAGACGGGATAGGCTTGATCGGTGTTGTTTGCGACGAGCAAGCAGGGACGCAAATATAGCCGCCCGCAGATTTTTGTGATTTTTGGTTAGAGCATGCGATATCCGTACGCCCGACTTTTGAACCTTTCCCATTACGCGCAAATGATCACAGTTCAACACATCTTCCCGTTCACGGGTGCACTGACGTGGATCATTGTGCGTTAATACTGTTAAACGATCTTCATCAAACGCTGAACGTTGACAGTCACTAATGTCAAAACGATCCTACTTAAAAATCAGAAAAACATTTTCTTGCCGTGTTTTTTCCAATGGCTTTATCCTCATACCCTGACCTCGTATTTCTGGCTGTGCCCGCCTACCTCCAAATCACAGAATGATAACACGTAAACTCAAATAGGAACAGTGAACTAAAAATAAAAATTACATTCGATACAAAGAACCGTAGCAACCAGAATACCAAAACGCAAAACAAACATGCTACGAATTTAAGCACCAATCTGATACACTACTGGCCATTAAAATTACTACACCAAGAAGAAATGCAGATGATAAACGGGTATTCATTGGACAAATATATTATACTAGAACTGACATGTGATTACATTTTCACTCAATTTGGGTGCATAGATCCTGAGAAATCAGTACCCAGAACAACCACCTCTGACCGTAATAACGGCCTTGATACGCCTGGGCATTGAGTCGCACAGAGCTTGGATGGCGTGTACAGGTACAGCTGCCCATGCAGCTTCAACACGATACCACAGTTCATCAAGAGTAGTGACTGGCGTATTGTGACGAGCCAGTTGCTCTGCCACCATTGACCAGACGTTTCCGATTGGTCAGAGATCTGGAGAATGTGCTGGCCAGGGCAGCAGTCGAACATTTTCTGCATCCTGAAAGGCCCGAACAGGACCTGCAACATGCGGCCGTGCGTTATCCTGCTGAAATGTAGGGTTTCGCAGGGGTCGAATGAAGGGTAGAGCCACGGGTCGTAACACATCTGAAATGTAACGTCCACTGTTCAAAGTGCCGTCAATGCCAACAAGAGGTGACCGAGACGTGTAACCAATGCCACCCCATACCATCACGCTGGGTGATACGCCAGTATGCGGATAAGATGCCTGTCATCCCGACTGCGACTGATACGAGGCCGTTGGGATCCAGCACGGCGTTCCGTATTACCCTCCTGAACCCACCGATTCCATACTCTTCTAACAGTCATTGGATCTCGACCAACGCGAGCAGCAATGTCGCGATACGATAAACAGTAATCGCGATAGGCTACAGTCCGATCTTTATCAAAGTCGGACACGTGATGGTACGCGTTTCTCCTCCTGAGACGAGGCATCACAGCAACGTTTCAGCAGGCAACGCCGGCCAACTGGTGTTTGTGTATGAGAAATCGGTTGGAAACTTTCCTCATGTCAGCACGTTGTAGGTGCCGCCACCGGCGCCAACCTTGTGTGAATGCTCTGACAAGCTAATCATTTGCATATCACACCATCTTCTTCCTGTCGGTTAAATTTCGCGTCTGTAGCACGTCATCTTCGTGGTGTAGCAATTTTAATGGCCTGCAGTGTAGATTAAGGACACCGCTAAATCATTCATCATGGGAAAAAATGTGGCCACTGAACTGAGAACATGAAGAAAAGGATTCTCACCATTATCAAGATTCTTAGGCGCAGCCCGATTTTTTTCAGGTGGTAATTAAGACTTCGTAGTAGCTGTGGGACCATAAGACAAAATTGAAAATTTCAACCTATTTTCCCCTTTATCGGATTACCTTATAGAGGTATAGTTATCAACGAGAATCTCGACGCACCATCGCCATCAGTTGGATGAGGTGTAGGACTTCGGTGGCACGCTGCCGGAAGCTGCGGTGAGCGCCCACGCCCGCCCCCGCAGCTGCTGCGGCTTCCGCCGCTGGTCAGCTGGCGGGCGCCCCACCTGCGCCTGGTCAGCCCTGCCTGCGCTGCTCCCTAATGAGTACCTGCTGCCCCCCCCCCACCTACAACAGAAGGCTCTTGTTACGCGGGGCGCCTCGTTGGTGGCCGAGCCGCGGCAGCACACAGGTACCTCTGTAGCGGCGCAACTCCACACCAGCTTCCTCAAGGGCCGTTTCAAAACGGTTTCTGTAAGTGTCTAAAGCTGTCTCCATTGTTTAGACGCATACAACCTGAGCTCTGATAGTGCCAAGCCCTGTTGATTTACGTAACCTTACGACAAAGGCGACTGGTCGTAAATTACAACGAGCACAAAGAGCAATAGAGAGGATAATGCTGGACATCAGAAAGCTGGGACAAGATCAGAACCAAAGTCCCTAAGAGGTGTTAATAAAGGCAATAAAATATCTGAACGCCCTTTAGATCCACCAATTAATTATTTATGGTACATGCGTAGTAGAGAGGACATAAAATGTAGACTGGCAATGGCAAGGAAAGCGTTTCTAAAGAAGAGAAATTTGTTAACATCGAGTATAGATTTAAGTGTCAGGAGGTCGTTTCTGAAAGTATTTGTATGGAGTGTAGCCATGTATGGAAGTGAAACATGGACGATAAATAGTTTGGACAAGAAGAGAATAGAAGCTTTCGAAATGTTGTGCTACAGAAGAATGCTGAAGATTAGATGGGTAGATCACATAACTAATGAGGAGCTATTCAATAGAATTGGGGAGAAGAGGAGATTGTGGCACAACTTGAAAAGAAGAAGGGATCGGTTGGTAGGACATGTTATGAGGCATCAAGGGATCACCAATTTAGTATTGGAGGGCAGCGTGGAGGGTAAAAATCGTAGAGGGAGACCAAGAGATGAATACACTAAGCAGATTCAGAAGGACGTATGTTGCAGTAAGTACTGGGAGATGAAGCAGCTTGCACAGGATAGAGTAGCATGGAGAACTGCATCAAACCAGTCTCTGGACTGAAGACCACAACAACAACATATGGAGACTGAAGCGACGAATGAAAATTTGTACCAAGGCCGACATTGCGAAACAGTTTTCCTGCTTACTAGGCCACTCTGGTACAGTGGGTTTGCACAGCTGCGCGGACTATCCTAGTACGCCTCCTGTAATATATTGATTATTCCTTGCTACTGTAGTGTTATCTTGAAGCTGTGAGAAAGGAGGACAGGCGCTCCAAGGAGCGGAAGCAGAGACGATGCTGAGGGCAGATGAGACTAGGAGAGATATTGTTACATGAAGTAAATCGTAAGGGGAGAGCCTTGGGAAAATGCAGACGCGGTCTCAGGGCGCTAGTTACTCTTCAAGGAATTAACATGTAACCTCATATGTCGTCTAGACGCTGTGGTAGATTGCCACCGTAGAATTTTGTAACTAACAGGCACCTATTAGCGTATAAAGTCAGCTTGATACCAGCCCTGAGAACAGCAACGTCAGTAGGCTCACAAGAGTTAGAAAGAGAGCGAAAATGCCAAAAAACTGTTGACCTAGCGGTCCCTACTCCGGGGAGCCCGAGGGGCGGGACTAAATGACGTATAACAATAATGTTGCAAGTCTTATTTGGCAGAGCAGTTACATTTAGCTTTCAGCTGAACAATGTTGATACCAAATACGGACTTAGTTAGTGCAACAGCATTAACATCCCCGCCTTAGGAGCAGTAGAGGGGACCTAACTAAACCGTGATTGACAGGCGCCTGCAAGAGACCTGCGGGATTGGATGGGTGGCTTTAAGTGGGAAAAACAGTGCCCCCACGCCACTCTTTAAAACCCCTAGATTCCGAAATTTGGCGGAGTTCTCAGTCAGACGATCTGGGATCCGAATCCGCGTCCATCGACTCCAGCCTCTGTCCAGCTCCGCATAAGTCTGCTCTCTCACTTGGAGTGCTACAGTGAACAGTGTCACATTCATTACGTTTTGTTTTGCAACTAAGTTGTTGCCTTAAGATGCTGCTAGTGTTCGCTACTGTGGTTAGCATCCCCTCCTGGGACTTCTGCACTGGTTTCTGTTGTAACAGTGTTTTTCATGCTTTTTCTAACCATCGAACTAGCCTGCAGTGTATTAGATAGTCCTGTCTGGAATAAGCAACTCTTTCAAAACCATGTTTGTCCAAGAGTCTCAACAATGAGTTCCCTACCAAGTCTCACCACCTGCATTTCTAGTAAATGCCTGTACCAGTGCTGGCTCAGATAGAAGAAAACAATGAAATGTCTTCACCGCTCCCTCTCCCACCTATGTCAGGACACGACACTCCCTCGCCAATGAAATTTACCATTCATGCCTCAGTCTATTTGCTCTTTTCCCCAAAACTAGGTGCTGTTCCAATACAGTTTTAGAGCCACCGCAATACTCTTCAAGTTTAGGGGGAAAACCAAGTGGGCTGAGGTGTGAATGGCAATTTGGAGTCAGGAGGGAAGCGTGCTAGGTTGGTAGGCGCACCTGTACAAAGAGACTGTGCCATGGTAGCCTAGTGGTTATCACATCTGCCTAGTGAGCGGAAGACCTGCGTACGAATCCTGACATTGGTACCATTTTTCATTCGTCGCTTCAGTTTGCAGAAATACATCACAGTTGTTCGAGACTCGAAAAGGTCTTTGGATCCATATGATTTCATTTAATTATTTGTTGTCGACACCTCAGTCTCTGACCTCCCTTACAATTTTTGTCCTCTAAGCCTCGCTCCTGCATCACGGAAGTTATGCTCTGACGTCTCAACACACGTCGATCATGCTCACTCTTCTTTTTGATTAATGTTTCTCACAAATTCCTTTCCTTGTCGATTGTGGGCAGAACTTTTCCATTTATTTCCTACAACCTACGTACAACACAAAACAAAGTGACGCAACGACGGTTTTTTGTCATGTGTTCACAGCTCGTGAAGAGTGCAAACCACTGGTGTCTCGTTTCTCACCAATCGCGTCCTTACACATTCCCTTTCGCATCGGATGTTCTTGCATAACTCGCTCGGCCACTGTCTTCCATTCTAAGGAAGGATCCAATTTTCCAACAGCACTATGTTGCAGTTGCCGTAGTTGCGTGAACAGCCGAGCATAGCGTCCTTTGCCGGCCGCGGTGGTCTTGCGGTTCTAGGCGCTACAGTCCGGAACCGCGGGACTGCTACGGTCGCAGGATCGAATCCTGGCTCGGGCATGGATGTGTGTGATGTCCTTAGGCTAGTTAGGTTTAAGTAGTTCTAAGTTCTAGGGGACTGATGACCTAAGATGTTAAGTCCCATAGTGCTCAGAGCCATTTGAACCTTAGCGTCCTTGCGTCGCTCTCGCATTGCATTCACTGAATACATAACGGATGTGCACATCTCGTAATTCATGACTAGTAAACCTGTACCTTCTGGTGTGTACCACTGATAACTTACAACCAACGTTGCCGAAAAAGCAAGCACGAGAAAGACCAGATCAGTACTGAATGCGAGCTATACGTTGGAGAGCGAAGTGGACATCACTCGGATGTTACCAGTTGATATTTATTTATATCTACAACGCGTTTCAAGTGCTTAAACCTCCACCATCACGTGGATTAATATGTTTTAATATATGTGTGGGTTGTGTTACAACTTTGAGGTCAACTGAGGCAACAAAACACTATTTCTGAACATGGTTTTGGAGATTTCTGACAAAAAACTAACATAAAAGTAAATGTGAGAAAAAATAATTAAAACAGAAGTACCTCCAGTACTCACAGGTTCCTTTCTCTAGGGAAAACAGAAATATTATTTCTAAGCACCAAAAACATAAAGCAAAACAACACTATTATTTCAAAGTAAGTTTTTAAGCATTGTCGCAATCTTTGTTTGAGTTGATGAATACATACGTTAGAATAAATATTTCAAGTGGTATACAAGTCCTTTTGCGTCAAGTTTACATAGCTTATGTAGCTTAACTTTCGTACTCGTTTATGTAATCAGATGACATGTTGCAAACTTGAGTGGAATAATTATGTTGCCAATAGTGGTAAAATTATACATAAATAACAGTTTTGGTTGGGATTCAGAGAAAGATGGAAGGATTACGAGAAAGAGAGCTAAATTTTGGAATATGCTGGAGCTGTGGGTTTGTTACACTGACATTTGTTACGTGTTACAACAAAGTAAATACTGATGTAATACTTTGGTAGCGAGTTAAAGATTTGCAGACATATATATACTCTTCACAATATAAACAGATATATGCAGTAGCAGGCTGATGCGAGGTACAAACTGTTGTTTTATTTGGGTGGATCTATTAAGTTTTATGAGTTAGGAAAGTTACTGTTCAGTTGGAAAATGTGTGATGTATTACGACAGAAGAACGAGTCTGTGACCACTCGAGACATTTTAATTGTTTTATTCTCACACTTACATTACCGCTTAGTTTTTAGTCAAAAACCTTCTCAAAACATGTTCTGAAATAGTGTTTTGTCTCTCCACCAGACAGTGCCACAGATGGTCCCAAAGTCTTAACACAACACACCTATGTCTTATTAACACATATTAACCCACCTGATGATGGAGGTTTAAACCTTTGAAACGTGTAGTGGATATAAACAAACAGTAACTGTAACAGTAAACGTGTTTCATTAAGTTTCAAGAACTGTGACGGTAAGGCCTAACATAAAATGTTCGCATTTAAAGTGCGCTTTACTGTTGTCAACAGCAAATGCCATTAATGAATGAAGCAAGTTGGTTTCCAAACAATATACAGAGCGCATGCCGTCGACATTAGCAGTGTTGCACCAGATTTTTTTGTGCAATACAGATGCAAAGATGAAGGGTGCTAAAAAATCAGACGACATGCAATTACTCTGTAGCCGCCACCATAGACGATGGGTCCCTCGTATTCAAAAAACATCCCTGAACAACCTCCAAAATTTAGTGGGTGGAGTTCGGGTTCAGTCCGTGTATGCAGTTACGGCTAAAAAATCGATCATTCGACGACTCTCAGTGGTTAGAGAGAATTTTTTTCCACATCTTTGTCTCGTCATTATAGGGGCGGGAGCGAAGCCCGCAATTCAGGAAAGGTCGAGGAAGGGTCCACTAATCGCCCGACCCAAATTCCGCAAGTTGCCCTTCAGATAAAAGGGCACGTAAATATGTTTGGGCGGACGAGTCCTTTGTGATTTGGAGATGGGCAACTGCGTGCGAAAGTTTTCGTTCTCGTTTTAAGTGTTTGAATTGTCTCACTAAAATTTATATTTTTGTTAGTAACATGAGAAAAGCTACAAGAGATCTTGGATTCGGCTATGTAGCTCTGTCTCCATACCAAAAAATAGACAAGTAAACCTAAGAAGGTCAAGTATCTTCATCCAGAACAAAATTGCACAACGAAAAATGATAAAATGGACAGAGAGCACTCACTGAAGTGTGTTTCGCACAAAACCTTAAGTGTAGTCTGCATGAAAGCTCGTTGTTATATTTTCCTGTCTCTAAACACTGTCATCATCCTTCTGTCAGAATAGTAAAGATAGTAATTTACCTTCTTTGAATCCATACATATTATAAAAATGTATGTATGTCAGTACTATGAATATTCCAAATCTCCTTCAAAACCACTGTACGGATTTCAACCAAATTTCATCAACATATGACTTACTGTCTGAAGAGAATCGCTGTCACAGTAAGAACCACCTACCTATCGAATCGCTGTCACAGTAAGAACCACCTACCTATCGAAGTGGTGGGGATGGGGTTGAAAAAGAAGTGTAGGCCACAAAGCACGAATACACATACTGAGACCACTTAGTGACTTGCAACAAACTTTACACTTAATTTCAAACCTTTGCGAAAATTTTTCTCCCTGGCAATTCCCACAAAATGAAAGGAAAAAAATTATCGTTTACTCCATTTTCGCTGTTCGTGCAGTCAACCTGCTGCATCAGGAATGAAGTTTTTATTTATTACAGCTATACTACTACCTTTATTCGCGACAGATTTCGTAGACAGTATTCTCATATACTACTGAATATTATTTCATTGTACGACACATAGCTCGGGAGAGATGACGTAATAAACACGGATATGCGTGAAAATCTACAACGTCATGCATGACGTTTAAATTTATTACCTCTTTGCTACTAACTCTATTCGCAATACATTTCGCAGATAGTAATTACATATGCCTCTGAATGTACCTACAAAATTATATCACTATGCGCCAAATAGGTCAGGAAAAATGACTTCAAACATTGGGCTGTGCGAAAAATGAAACTGCAGATCGAAATACTCCAGAAATACAGGTAAACTATGTGTGAAATACATTAAATACATGTGAAATACACGTGAAATGTGCATACACTAGCAAAGCCACGGGTAGAAAGCTTCTCCTAAAGCCCTGGATCGATTTTATCCAAACTTGGTACACACACTACTCACTATCTGGAAGGAAATAGTGTGGGGTTATGAACTAGTAACATCTTATTGGGATAGTGATGATAACGTGAAGAGAGAAGAGTGCAGGAGGAGATGGACGGACAGGGAGGGGGAAAGAATGAGATGGACACAAATAGGGGGAGGTGAAAGTGGACAGAAGGAGCAGGAGGGGAAAATTGAGGAAGAGAGGGACAGAGAGAGGGGGAGGGGAAAATTGAGGAAGAGAAGGACAGAGAGAGGGGGAGGAGGAGAGGAACAGAGATAGTGGTAGGAGGAGATGGACAGAGGGGGAACGAGAAGATGGACAGACAGGGGTAGGAGCACGTAGACAGAGGAGCAGCTGGACAGGGTGACGAGTTGGAGGAGATGGACTAACAGAAAACTGAAATCCATGCATACCCGGGAAAGGCCGAGTACTCACTTAGTCACGTAATAAAAATGTAGTACGGCTTGTAACGGGACATACTCCTCTAGCATTACTTTTCCTCAACAGCAGTTGTCGATACCATTATTATTTTTCGAATTTTCAACACGTCAGAGTTATCTCAGCTGCTATCCTGAAAATTTTCATATATTTTTATACAGAGTATGTTACATTTCAAGTTAAAATTTATGAAAAAGAATTACTTTATTTTCAATGTTATAATCAATAAGGACTAGTTCTCAACGTATAGTTAAAATTATTATTTTTTTAGAAACATGTGAAATTACGAAATATTGGAGCACTTAAATTTTTTATTATTAATTACGCAGTACTGTACTGATTACTATGTTCATTTCTGGATTAATTTATGAAATAATAATCCGAAGCAATAATGTACCGCCGGCCGCGGTGGCAGAGCGGTTCTAGGCGCTTCTGTCCGGAACCGCGCGACTGCTGCGGTCGCAGGTTCGAATCCTGCCTCGGGCATGGATCTGTGTGATGTCCTTAGATTAGTTAGGTTTAAGTAGTTCTAAGTTCTAGAGGACTGATGTTAAGTCCCATAGTGCTCAGAGCCATTTGAACCATTTTTGAGCCAATAATGTACTCAGAAACTCATAGAAATTCATTTGACAAGAAACATTGTGAACCCTTTGGAATATTTCCAAAATGATATTTTCACTCTGCAGCAGAGTGTGCGCTGATATGAAAATTCCTGGCAGATTAAAACTGTGTGCCTGACCGAGACTCGAACTCGGGACTTTTTCCTTTCGCGGGCAAGTGCTCTACCAACTTTTTTTTTTATCGTTGTGTTTGGTTGTTGCGGAAGTCACATGACATCCGTTCAAGTTCGTTTTGTTGATTCTTCCACTCAGTTTTTTATTATAGAGGCCAACCAGCTCTTTGAACGAATACGCTGAGCTACCGTGCCGGCAAACTTTACAAAAGCTCTCCTGCGAACCTTGCAGGAGAGCTTCTGTAAAGTTTGGAAGGTAGGAGACGAGATACTGGCAGAAGTAAGCTGTGAGGACGAGCTTGCGTAGCTCAATTGGTAAAGCCATTGGAATATTGTTATTTCCGCTGAGTGAGACGGTAGTAAACATACCTCTGATGTGGTCGGACGTATTTTTCTATTTTGTGCGAACAATCTAATTTCGGCTTTGTTAATGTGAAAATTCAAAAAACTGTATGATATACTAAAATGTGACAAAATATATTAAAGTAACGACAAAAATTCTGCAACAACAATCTTCAAATTTGTTTAGATCAATTCAACTGTGTGAACCTAAAATGTGAGAATTCCAGGTTCAAGAATCAGGTCCCTGGACAAGAAGAACTGGAGACAACTCTGCGTGAAAAGACAAGTAAACTAGAAAGTTTATTCCAATCTTCGCTCCTCTCAAGTCTTCGTAAAAGACTAATGTGGACAATAGATGGAATTAGGAAGGAGGTGGAAGATTACATGCTCTTCAGCTTAACACTGGTAGATTCCACCGTGGGAAGTGACCAAGAGGAGATGTCAGATCAGCTGTTAGTGGTGGAGTTCGGTACTCGCGGGAAGGACATTTTTATACAAGTTCTAGAGGTCGGGTGTTGAACACGTAAAAATAGCAGTGATCGTGTGAACTGCATTGTAGAGATCACTGGGTCGAAAAATGTGAGCAATCACCAGGTTTGGGCTGGATTCGTGCGTGGAATGTGGGCTGTGGGGGAGGTGTGGGACGAGGGAGGTGCAGGTAGAGAGGCGGTGCGGTCTGGTCTGGTCTGGGATGGGGCAGACACATGCGTCTGCGCCGACAGGGCGGCTCGGAGTGGCGGACCGTGTACGCAGATAGCATCGCCTGCCGCCAGGCCGCGGCTAATGGCGCGACCTGCCCCAAACCCTCCGCGAACAATACAGGCTCCGCTGCGCTGTGGAGGCGCCACTGCTGCAGCTGCGGAAACCTGGAGGGAACGTCTGCACAACGCCCCAAGGACAGAAAACCACAATTAACAAACTTTGTGGAAACTTAAAGTAGGGAAGCGAGCCATCTTGACAGTGACGGCAACTATTGACGATAAAATCTACACTGGTAATATTTTAATTAGCACCTATATCATTCAAATACTGAGAATAGCATACAAAAAGGGGAGATAAAAGGAAAGGATTATCAAAGATTCTTTATCAAACATCTATAGAATAAATTCAAAATCATATGAACGAAGGATAAATCCAAGAAAGTAGTTCAGTCGAAGATAACATTTACCACGGAAGAGAGTTGTAGCTGCATAGAAAAGGAAATTCAGTGCGACTAAAATGCAAAAAAATGGCTCTGAGCACTATGGGACTTAACTTCTGAGGTCATCAGTCCCCTAGAACTTAGAACTACTTAAGGGGGGTAGGACGTCAAACGGGACGACTTGGAGCAGGAGAGGCACCAGAGGACATTTTAATTTCCACTGTCTATACTTTTGCGAATAAATTTATAAAACTTTGTCAAAATGGCCAGAAAGAATTCAGGATTACACTCATAGAAGTGGAAGTTTAAAAATATAAGAAAATTTTTTTTTACATTTGAAATTTGACCTTTTTTCACTTACCATTGGCTGCATTTGTTGCTATAGGTACACTTTTCTTCATAAGTAACGGAGATTCTTCGATGAATTTTACACAGCATACAAATCATACTTACAGGTGTATGAAACTCTAGAATTTTCCAAATCTATTGACAACTGTGGTAAAAATTGAGATAATTAACTATAAAATTTGAGTTTTTTCTAAACATGAAGTTTAAAATGTAACAGCACCTTCATTTTTTCATAAATTAAATAATTTCTTGACTTTCATACACCTGTAAGTATGGTTTGTATGCTGTGCAAAATCCATCGAAGAATTTCTTTTACATATGAAGAAACGTGTACCTACAGCAACAAACGCAGTCAATAGTAAGTGAAAAAATGATGAACTTTCACATGTAAAACAAAATTATTTTGTTATTTTTTTGAAATTCCACTGCTATGAGTGTGAATTCTGAATCCTTCCTGGCGATGCTGACAAAGTTTTATGAATTTATTCGTAAAAGTATAGACAGTGGGAATTAAAAAGTCCTGTGGTGTCTCTCCTGCTCCAAGACGGCCCGTTTAACGTCCTACCTCCCTTAAACCTAACTAACCTAAGGACATCACACACATCCATGCCCGAGGCAGAATTCGAACCTGCGACCGTAGCAGTCGCGCGGCTCCAGACTGTAGCGCTTAGAAACGCTCGGCCACCTCGGCCGCCTACTACAATGCAACTCGGATATAGAAATGTTCAGTTAGTTAGTTGCTCTTGAATCACTCTACTTTTGCTGTAGTTGTCTGGACGCAAACGCTATTAGATTGTTTCAGTTTTGGAAGTTTGATAATTCGTGAGGTAGAGACTGAAGTATTGCTCAGTCATTCCACTGATGAAAGTTAATCTTTACCTTTCTCAACGCGACGGTATAGTAAGACGAGTGATAGATTTCAATTGAATAATATTGGTTTATCGGACTTATCCTTCGCAGCGATAAACAGCTAGAAACCTTGAGACCAATGGATCAACGACAGAAAAACAATTGGTAGTCTTGAGTAGGACAGAATAAAACGAAGACACGAAGAAAGACAAGTATGCCGATTAGTCAGAAGTTGTCGTCAGCGTCACGATTACTGAACTGAACAGAAGTTAATCTTTAGTGATATATCGGTGTGCGTGTGTTGTAGGGACAAACAATTCATTACAGAAGGAACAATAAAATCTGAGTCAAAAGATAAATCTTACGCGTCGCCGAACTCATTAAACGGACAACACAATGTGTATTAATGCAAGTTGATTGACTCTTTAAACATTTTAAGTGACTAAGTGAGTACATGAATAATGGACAGTGAAAAGTGATTAGTTTAAACCAGTATTACGGCGTATAAAAAAAAGAAAAGAAAACATTTACTCCAACATAAGTTACCTGTGGAGTTACGTCGGACCGTTGTTAATAACTTGACGTAGCAACGGCATAGCAACGGAATAGTAGACAGGAAAATTTCTTCCTCGCTATGTATGATGTGAAAAATGACCGTAATGATTAAATCAAGAATCAGATTTTATTTCATCACGGAACTAACCTTGCATAAAAATAAAAGATTGCAGTTTACCAGTTCGCACAAGCTGAGTTGACTGTTGCGGACAGATAACAGAATATTTCTAAACCACGCGAGGAGTAGTGTTCTTATGAGAGTTACAGGTGCTGTTCTACGTCACACCGACGGGGAAGAACATCGTTACGAGTCGCGTCTTCTCCCGGCGTGTGAGGAAGGACGGAAGGGACAGTCTGCACAATGCCACGTCGCTGAGCCCCGTATTGAGAGGCGAAGGTGAATTTGTGAGGCATCGTACGACTTAGAAAAAGTCGGAATATACCGAGCTACAGAGGTGATGAGTCTGAACGAGTCATCAAAGAGATTACTAATGGAACTCGATCTGGATGAGAGTAATAAAGTGACTGACAAATGATCATGGAAGGTGGGGGAGAAGTTGGCACTTCTCCTTTATGCGCAAGCACGGTTTGGTTCCAGAAGAAACAGCTGTGTGGTTCCGTACTGAGTAAATTCACGTGTTCCCCCGTTAACGTGCAGTACTGAGTCCGCTTGGGAGAATCTTACTAGTCTTATCACTTTCTCTACGACACAGTTACTGTGGCACCACACATCACGTAAAAGAAACATATTACAAAGAGAAACAAAGCGCATTAGACCGAATCACAGCAGTTACTATATTTATCGGCCGCAATTGTCGTCTGCAGCTAACTGGTAAGTGGTAGCAGAGCGACATTACAACTGTACACGGAAGGTATGACTAAAGCTATTCTCCGATTGCTTGTCACTAACAAGGGGAGGCCGCCAATTGTGAAATTCAGATTCGATTCATACTGCGCATAATAAAAGCTCATGACCAGAGGTGTAATGTGGCAAAGTACCAAGATGCACTTCTCAGCCGTTGACGAGAAAATCGACAGTTAAAAGAAACCGTTGCGGTGAAATACTCTCTACGTTTAATAATTTTCTGCAGCGTCGTGGAGCAGCGGTAAGCGCTCGGGGTCGTAATCCGAAAGTCGCCGATTCGAATCTCGCGCCATGCAACCATTTTTTTAGTAGTTTTTTACAAAAAACAAATACTAAAGTTGCAACAATTATGCATATAATAAGTTGTTGAAAGTCGTTTGTCGTGGAAAAACTGGCGACTTCGAACGTCATTATGTTTTCCGCAAACAAAGTTGTATTTCACAAATGTTATTAATTATCTTCATAATGTTATCCACGTATAGTTAACGGAAGACGTAGAAACGATATTCCGAAACGAATACGTATAGCGTAAGTCAAACGTTCGAATTAGAATAGAGACCCCACGAACACAAATTTGCTCTCGCAGGTATGAAATATAAACTCCGTTATTCGCTCGTTACACTTGAAGGACAGATGTTGAATGGGCCGAAACGAGCCGCCGCATATCAGCGTAGTTGCCTGCTAACTTCGAAAGAAGGTAGATGCGGTCCCTAGCGCAACTTATAACATGGTCGAAAATCAGTGCGGACGGGAGAGCTTTGGTACACCCTGTTAAAAAAAGGGAAAAATGGAGGCGGTACAATTGGAGAGCGATCCGCCTTCACCAACATGCGTGAGCAATTCATTAATAGTATATATATATATATATATTTGAATTATAAAAAACAAATAATAAAAAAATTGCATGGCGCGAGATTCGATACGGCGACCTTTTTTTTTTTAATCTCATTATGTTCGTTGTATATGATCGGGGCGGACGTCTCATGACACCTGTTGAAGTTGTTCGTTGAACCGTTCACTCAGTTTTTTTAATACAGAGGGTAGCTAAACCCTCTGACCGAACACGCTGAGCTACCGTGCCGGCGCGAGCTTCGGATTACGAATCCGAGCGCTTACCGCTGCGCCACGACGCTGTAGAGAACTGTTATTCGTAGAGAGTATTTCACCGCAACGGTTTCTTTTAACTGTCGATTTTCTCGACAACGGCTGAGAAGTGCATCTTGGTGCTTTGCCACATTACACCTGTGGCCATGAGCTTTTATTATGCGCAGTATGAATCGAATCTGAATTTCACAATTGGCGGCCTCCCCTTGTAAGACGCTTGTCTAGTAAACGATTTTCTGTCACTCACTTTGTTTTGTGATCCAGGTGTGGCAATGACAGCAGATTTAAATTTGTCCACGTTGCATTAAATTCGTTGAGGTCTGCGACTGTATTAAGTAATTAATAAAATAACTGTTTTTCAGCTTCAGTCACGTTTATTTTCCAATATTCATTGGCACTACTCGTTTCGGTAGCGTGGTGACCCTCCTCGTCCCCTCCCCAGGGGCCTAACTCTCGTTCGTATATCAGCTCTTGTAACATAATCATACGGAGTGCTGAAGTGCGAAGAGGTATTTTGCCGTGTTTGTCAGTGGGGCTATGCTTTGAAATGTTGCACTGACAGATTAATTTATGTAAGTCTGTAGCATTATGTATGATTAAGTACTCTAATTTCCTTACATTACCGTAACACACGAGTAAAAATGTCCCGGAATCTATCCCTTTTCCTAGACCTCTCCAGTCCTTTTCCTTCACGCCTCTTCCTTCCCCTTCAACCCTCCTGCCTGTAGAAGGATCCATTGGCTCCGCAAGATTGCCTAATTACAACTTTCGTTTAAGTGTGTGTTCTACCGCCGCATTGTGAGTAGGTTTTTTCTCTATCCCATTACATTAGTTGAGTAAAGATATCAGAATTATTTAAATTTAGAACACACATGATCGACGTTTCTTGATTCACAGCATTCAGGGCTGGTCGGTGTGGCCGAGCGGTTCTAGGCACTTCAGTCTGGAACCGCGCTACCGCTACGATTCGAATCCTGCCTCGGGCATGGATGCGTGTGATGTCCTTAGGTTGGTTAGGTTTCAATAGTTCTAAGTTCTAGGGGACTGATATCAGATGTTAAGTCCCATAGTGCTTAGAGCCATTTGAACCATTTGACAAATGAAAATTTGTGCCGGACCGGGACACGGAACCGCCTTAAACATTTCGGCTACCGGAAAACGCGCCCAGTGCCGATCAAAAGCTCCAAATGTCACGTAGTCACGATCTAAACGGACGCACATTCGTGAAACTAAGGCCGGTATTACACTATCAAATTTCTTTGTCAAAGATTTGATCAAAGATGTGATCCAATATTCCGTCCAATACATTTGACAAAGATCTTTGACGTAGCGCTAGACGGGGTATTACACTGTCATCAAATTTTTCGTCAAAGTTCAAGATGGCTGACAACTTGTTATTAACCGCAGCAGTTCTACGTACCCCAATTGCTTTGTGTGCACATGCGGAAAAGAAGTGGGGGGAAAAAATGGAACCATACATACGAGGTTGACAGTCTTAAAAGTCCTGGGATTACAACTTGATAATAAATTCAGTTGGGAGGAGCGCACCACAGAACTGCAGAAAGGCCTTAACAAATCTGTATTTGCAATTCGAGTGTTAGCAGACACAGGCAACATAAAAATGAAAAAGCTTGCATACTTTCCTTCCATAATGTCATATGGGATAATATTTTGAGGTAAATCTTGAAGTCAAACAAAAGTTTTCAAGGTCCAAAAGCGCGTAATACGTATTATTTGTGGAGTAAATTCACGGACCTCCTGCAGAAACCTCTTCAAAGAACTGGGTATACTAACTACTGCCTCTCAGTATACTTACTTCTTAATGAAATTTGTCGTAAATAATATATCTCTTTTTCCAACAAACAACTCAGTTCACACATACAATACCAGGAACAAAAATGATCTGCACAAGGACTCACAAGCACTTACTTTAGTTCAAAAAGGGGTCCACTACTCAGGAACACTCATCTTCAATAATTTGCCAGGAAACATAAAAAATTTAGTTAGAAATAAAGATCAGTTTAAAAGGAGCCTGAAAGACTTACTACTGGCCAACTCCTTCTACTCCATTGCCGAAATTTTTAATAGAAACAAATGATGTATTGTATTTATTCATACTATTAGTATTGTTATTTCAGCTTAAAAAAATCGACATGTTCCACATCCACGAGGATCTCCTCAGCACGGATCTACGGAACGAAAAACTAATCTAATCTGGGTGAAGCCGTGGGTTTTACGACGACACGATAAAAGCATTCAACAAAACTTGTTACGTGAGCTTACAGTGGAAGACGTCAAGTCGTACATCAATTACTTAAGAATGGATGAGCATACATTTCTGTATGTGCTCAATGAAGTGTATCCTCATATCACAAAGCACAATATTCACTTAAGAACTGCTACAGCTTCAGAAGACAGGCTCACTATAACACTCCGATTCCTTGCTACTGGAGAGGGTTATGTTAGGTTAGGTTAGGTCAGGTTAGGTCTCCAATCTTCTTAATCTGTCTTTGTATTCAGGGTGCCTCACGTTGTAAAGCGCCTCATCAGCTTCAGACATCTCTATTAATTTTGTAGTTGTCGGCACACACCAATTGTATTTACCGGCAATGGTTATAAAAACACTACAGACGACAGAACGCTGCAGCGATGCTAGCGCTCCATGTGGTAACATGTCACATTGCAGTGAACAGAAGACAAGCGGTTTCTTTGATCAAATATACAGCGAGGCCCTAGATTTGATCAAATATTGGACGACATTTGACAAAGTCCCTATTACACTATCAAATATCTTTGACAAAGATTTTTGACAAAGAAATTTGATAGTGTAATACCGGCCTTAGGGCAGAAAGACTATTTTTATTTTGCGAACGAGTTCCAATTCTCTGTGACAGGTATGAAGCCCACCAGAGTGCTTTTGTGTTATTCGTGTTTAGTGTCGTTACCAGGCGTGATAAGGATATATAAGGGCCTTAATCGGCGTCATATGTTGAATCATCACTGTGAAGGACATGGAAATGCCACGTATTGACGAGAGGCAGCGTTATCAGCGTGTCACAGACTATGGGAGGACCTCCATATGGACGCGATGGCAGGCATACCCGTCGCCAAGATTTCTTTCGATCACGCCTGACTACAGCGAGGCAGGTTTGCCGTGTTGTGCAGCAAGCACAACGTAACAACTTCACACCTGAAACTGCTATCCGAGAACAAATAATAAGCCGGCCGCTATGGCCGAGCGGTTCTAGACGCTTCAGTCCGGAACCGCACTGCTGCTACGGTCGCAGGTTCGAATCGTTCCTCGGGCATGAATGTGTGTGATGTCCTTAGGTTAGTTAGGTTTAAGTAGTTCTAAGTCTAGGGTACTAATGACCTCAGATGGTAAGTCCCATAGTGCTTAGAGCCATTTGAACCATTTCTGAACAGTTAATGGACTCATCTGAACATTCTGTGTCATTCCGCACCACTGCTCGGAGAGTAGCAACGCCGGACTAGACACTTATCGTCAGATGCGTAGGCTGCCGGTAACACCACAACACAAACGGCTGCGTTTGAAGCGATGCCGTGGCCGGTAAGCATAGAGTGCTGACGAATGGTGTTGCACTGTGTTCAACGACGACCCTGCGAGAGATCCCGTTCTTCTGTTGTTTGTTCCATTCTTTCAGTCTTTCGGGGAGGTACAGTGTGTTATTCTGGCATCTAGGCGGAGGGGGGGGGGGGGGGGGAGCCATCAGATGTGACTGGCACGAGCGCCAGTATTCAGGATACCAACGATCAGATACAACAGTTGTGAGCGAGCTTTCATTGGGAGAAAATACAACGACTTTCTGGTACCCTTCCCTACCGCACTAGTGTATGCATCCAGCCCAGAGGGGGTCACAGGCAGTGTATATTCCGAAGTAACCTCTTGTAACGAAGAGTTTTCGGAGCAAAGATTGCAGTGAAGAGGGGCGGATGGATTGGAGAAGAAAGGCTTGTAATGGTGGATGAAAACAAAAAACCGAAAAGCTGTAAATTCAACTAAATATCTAGGTATTACATTTACGAACAACTTAAATTGGAAGGAACACACAGAAAATGTTGTGGGGAAGGCTAACCAAAGACTGCGTTTTATTGGCAGGACACTTAGAAAATGTAACAGATCTACTAAGGACACTGCCTGCACTATGGTTGTCCGTTCTCTTTTAGAATACTGCTGCGCGGTGTGGGATCCTTACCAGACAGGACTGAGGGAGCACATCGGAAAAGTTCAAAGAAGGGCAGCACGTTTTGTATTATCGCGAAATATGGAAGAGAGTGTCACAGAAATGATACAGGATTTGGGATGGACATCATTAAAAGAAAGGCGTTTCTCGTTGCGACGGGATCTTCTCAGGAGATTCCCATCACCAACTTTCTCCTCAGAATGCGAAAATATTTTGTTGACACCGATCTACATAGGGAGGAACGATCACCACGATAAAATAAGGGAAATCAGAGCTCGTGCGGAAAGATATAGGTGTTCGTTCTTTCCGCGCGCTATACGAGATTGGAATAATAGAGAATTGTGAAAGTGTTTCGATGAACCCTCTGCCACGCACTTAAATGTGATTTGCGGAGTATCCATGTAGATGTAGATACTAGAAGATGAAGGAAGAGGCAAAGGATAGGGGGAAGTGATAAGCGTTCAGTCCGTACTTGTGCTAAGACAAATTTGCCTGAGACGAAGAAGAAGGCAGTTCAGGGTGGACTCCAAACTTCACAACACCTAGGCTTTTTTCACATACTCAGGTCATTGCCAGATTTAAAAGATGCGATACGACACAGAAAAAATTTTAAGAACGACTAGGAACTGTCTCCTGGAATTTTGCACTTGCAGTCTGGTACCTAACTCTAGAGCCACAGAACGCATGACCTGGAATTGCTCTGACATTCACGTCGTGATTTCGATACAGAGATGTGGGTTACATATTGTCGAACTCTTCTTAAGACGCAATTTCCAGAATCACGAGAGTGTCTTCACGACGCACAACGCCTGTCTTTAGTCTCTGCCGAGTTTGATGGGCGTCTCCGAGACAATCTAACACTCTCAAATAGAACCTGTGACGCAACTCGCCGCTCCTCTTCAGTTTTTTTTTATATTTCCTCTACAATTCCTACCTGGTAATGATGGCAGATTGACGAGAAACAGAGAAGAACGGACTGAACATGCATTTTGTAAGCTGCCTATTTTGTAAGTGAATTATATTTCCTCAGGACTCTTGTGGTGAATCCCAGTCCAACATCTGATTTGCTACGACTCGTTTTAGGCCATCGTTCCACTTTAAGTCCATTCGGTCGCATATTCTTAGATATTTTACGGTAGTTATTGTTTTTGTAATCGATCACGAATAGTCTAATCGAACAAACACGAGTCTTTCCGCCTGCAAAACGGTAAATTTATACCGGTATGTGATGTACGACGCTGTGATCCCGTGCAGGTCTCCCTGTACCTCGGTAAAAATCTCTGGCATATCGACTTGGGTGTGCGACAGAGCTCACGCCCAGAACCGACGACAATGCGAGGTAACTGTGGCAACGCCTTAATAGGCGGCTGGTCGCGCTGCCTCGTCGGCGCACCTCGCTTCCCTGACGAGCGGAGTGGGGTAAGTGTGATTACCTAGAGCTAAATACTCGACAAAATTCCATCCCTGCATAACATCGATTTTCAAATATCGGCCTCAGACTGTCACCGGCAGCCTTACTGCACATGTGCTACCGCAATGAGTTTGAGATTTTGGTACTCCTAGAACGCTTGCCTTGCTTCATTTGTAGTGTTAGCGTGCAGCACTATCCGCCAACTTTTTCTAGCAACATGCTAGATTCCTTCTTTCTGAACCTAAATTACTGTCTTTTGGGCTTTTCGTACTACAATTTGCACGCTAATAAAATATGATGCTTGTGGGTACCGGCGTATTAACCTTGTAACTACTTGCCACGTATATGTCAATTATAAACTTTCACGTGCTGTGTGCTAATGACGTATACATCGTGTCAGTCAAAAAAATTTCTAAAATGGATTTTTAAAAAACTGGGAAACGTTAGATAGAGGTTTTAATGCTTCAAGAGTTCTCCATAGTGCCTCTCAGCTTGATTACAACGCACAGAACGTTCACAACAATGTTAAACTGTCACAAAAGTACTACTTCAGGATGTTCTTCAGCTCGAGCGTCTAACTGTCTTGGATGTCGGTTATGTCGTCAAAGCGTTGGCCCTTCATATGAATTTCTGCACTTTGTCGTTTTGTGGTAAGTTAGTACTGTTAATACTAAGTCTCGTCACGCGTGACGATTTTTTCCAAAAAAAGAAATGTACGCGTTTTGCGTTTCAGTCAAGTCGCGGGAGGCTTCCATGCGCCCTTGTTTTGATCCGGGAGT
Organism: Schistocerca serialis cubense; assembly: GCF_023864345.2. Taxonomy (NCBI): domain Eukaryota; kingdom Metazoa; phylum Arthropoda; class Insecta; order Orthoptera; family Acrididae; genus Schistocerca; species Schistocerca serialis. Next base: position 37,331,667 of record NC_064641.1, read on the forward strand.
CAAAGTGTGCTACATAAACTTTGCAATCGCTTTACTCTTCCTCAAAGCATTATGGAGAATGTCTTGAACACTTGGTTAGGAGATATTGTTCCATTGTGACTTGCGATACAACAAGGTTGCCACAACATGGCCGCAAGTCCACTACGCCGGTCGATGTGGCCGAGCGGTCCTACGCGCTTCGGTCTGGAACCGTGCGACTGCTACGGTCGCAGGTTCGAATCCTGCCTCGGGCATGGATGTGTGTGATGTCCTTAGGTTAGTTCGGTTTAAGGGGCTCCGGAACGCCCTATACTTGCAATGTTAAAATAACGCTTATAAATTACATCTTTCCTCACAAAGTATTTGAGGTAGGAAGTTGAACTTTTTACAGATTATTTATTGGAATATGGGCTACAACTTAACATACGGATTTTACAAAATTTTAGTTCAGTTATTAAAGATGATTTTTTTTCAATTGTAATGAAAATTCACAACATTTTTTTGCAATTTTTTATTTATATATTCAAAAATATACAGTTCTTTGGAAAAGGCTGTGTTAAATTATGCAGAAGGTACTGTGTAACATTTACTGAAAGTTTGAAACAAATATGTTTGGAAGATCCTTAGAAAACATGTAATTAGTATGAGAAAATAAAAATTTTGGGAATCGAGCGACAAAGATTGGATTAACTTTTTAGTGCATTCCAGGTCCATAGGGTGGATTATCTTCATCCTCTGCAAACTCCTCCTCCAGCGTCCTCTTGTTCCTCCTCCTGTTTACTCTTGCTTGTATTTCTAGACTCTTTACAGCCCTGTCTGCAGCCCGAAGGCGTTCCTTGTCTAAAGCAAGCATCGCTCGTTGTTGTGTTCGTAGATTTTGCTACCATTTTCTTCAGTTGCAGTTACTGCAACACTGTTCCAAAAGGTGGTCATGTATGAACACTTATCACATTTCAGTTGTATTTCACTAGCAAGTCCTACGTGCTTTATTATGGAGAGTTCCAGACCAACTTCACTACAATTAATACATCTTACACAGTTTGAAAAAATTCCTTTGAGAACCGACATATCAAATATTTCATTCACATCCGATTCGCCCATAAAACATTCATAGTTTTCACTCATTGAACCAAGCTTCTTCTGTGAAGTATTTTCTTTCCCACTTTGACTGCTATGCGCAGGTGTACTTGAGAGGTTAGGTTCACTCACTTGGTTATCGTCTTTATTGTTTACAGTAATAACACATACCTTTGGCTTTCCAACATTTCTCCTTTTCTTAAAAGCCTTCAGAGGATTTCTAATAACTTTACTTTTACTCATTATTATACTTCAACAAAACAGAGACTCAAGAAACAGAATTAATTACGAATATTTTCGAGATAACGACAGCGATATATATTGAACCATCACAGGTAAACCACAACACATACTTTATCTCACATCAGTAAAATGTACCTGATGAACACGGACGTTAATAATAACACCATTTGACAGCAGTTTAACTGCGCCACAGTGGGTCACGCCCATGTAGAACACATTTCAAAAAAAATTTAAAAATAGTTGTAGTCTTCGGAATTGAATAAATTATATATCTATTAAAAAGGTAATAGTCTGCAGATTCAGAAAACGCAAAAAAGTAAAAATTGAACTTTTCATGATTTTGAGCCTTTCCGGAGCCCCTTAAGTAGTTCTAAGTTCTAGGGGACTGATGAGCTCAGATGCTAAGTCCCACAGTGCTCAGAGCCATTTCAACCATTTGAACCAAGTCCACTACTTAACACTGCCTGCTCACAACCGACTGGTCAAATGCATGTCTGTTGTTTCAGTTGTTAGTTCAAGCTGTCGTCTTACTTCCCGTGCTGACTTCACCTATACGCCCGGAGTTAGTAGCACAAGGAGAGCAAAAATACATACGTTTCGATATTTTAAAGCAGTATGGTTCAAATGGAAGTTTTCTGGCGACAGTGCAATTTCAGCTTGACAGTAGTCTTTAATAAATGCACATAAATGTACAATCACCAACGATATTACAGCGTATTTTAGCGTAGCTCCGAAAATTCAGTACAGAATAACTTTAATAACTGCCGTATACTTATATAAATAATGTGGCGTGCAACAGTGAAAATTACAGCTTCAGATGAGTCTTGACGTACTGTAAATAACATCCGATACACCACACAAGAACTTTGAAATTGTACTTTTGGGGACGGGGTACATATGCTGGAGAGATGCCAGGTAGTCGCCAGTGTCAATTATCGAAGTGTCACTTGTAGTTTCACTGCATCTCTAATGTGAGTCTTGGATTATTTAACGAAGCTCGATATACACCTCAACAAGTACTTGAAATCTGCTTCTGTTATTCGAAAGAGGTTCACAAATGGATCTTCCGTTTACGAATGCTACTTCCATTACAAGTGTGTGTGATGCCACACTGCGAAATTCGAAGGGAAATTCAAAACAAACGCAGGGGAATGCTGGCAAGTTGAGTCCGCTCGCTTCATGACAACGCTCGGCTTCACACAGCGCTCGTAACCAAAGCACTACTCAAACAGTTCAGATGGGACGTATTGGACCATCCGCCATACAGCCCCGACCTTGTGCCCACCGACTTCCATGTCTTCCGTTACCTGAAGTCGCAACTTGGTGGAAAATCATTCCATGACGATGAAGAGATCAAAGATGAAGTTGAAATGTGGTTCCAACAAAAGGCGGCAACCTTCTATGACTGTGGGATACAAAAGCTTGTGCACCGACTTAACAAATGTTTGGATAACGGGGGTGATTATGTCGAAAAATAACAAATAATCCAGTTAATAAGATGTAACTGATGTTTTCTAAATAAATGTTCCATACAAGGACTGCGAGCCATTGTATCTTTTACTTTTCGAAATGCCCTCGTACAACTGTGTGAGAGGAGTTGGTGACGCCATAGCTGTAGGGGAAGTGCAGTCTGGAAGCAGTCTGCTCTGCTCTACTCTGCTGTACAGTGACGTCCTGAGGTCTGGCACGTCTGTGGAGTCGCGATAATTTTTTGTGCCTTCCATTAGAGGGGCGTCTCCCGTGGTAATGGCGCCAGCGCCCAGCTTCCGGGACTGCAGCCGCCTCCCACCCCCGGATGCCGCCGCCTCTCAAAGACCCTCAGAGTGGATGTGGATGGCGCGCGGCGCGCAGTCTGCTGCGATACGGGCCCCTCGAGAGGCGCAGAGCTTTTAAAAGCCTCCTGGCTTGCTGTCTGCCGCTCCGTGTCGTGTAGGCCGCCTTACCTACCCCGTCTTCCCAGAGAGCGGGTCACCTCGTATCGCCCCAGATAACTCACTCACGATTCCGCAATGGGCCGAAATCTTGCGCACGGGATACCGGCTAAAAGGTTCTCCGGGACGTCTAGAAACACTTCACCGATAACACGCAAGGGAGATGGAGTATTGGCGTTGTCCGCATACTTACAGCGAAGAAAAATTACAAAAGAAGAGTTCTAATTGGCCATTTCTAGGGTGGAGCCGAAATCTAAAGATAAAACTCCGGAGATTGTTCCGGGATAATTTCTAAGTATTTTAGTATAAGCGGCCTGGAAGACCGCACTGCAGTCTGGAACCGCAAGACCGCTACGGTCGCAGGTTCGAATCCTGCCTCGGGCATGGATGTTTGTGATGTCCTTAGGTTAGTTAGGTTTAACTAGTTCTAAGTTCTAGGGGACTAATGACCTCAGCAGTTGAGTCCCATAGTGCTCAGAGCCATTTGAGCCAGACCGCACTGCAGTTCCTTCTCTAAATCCTCGCACAAACGAAAAAATGGCTGACATCGAAATAAGTGTCCAAGGAATAGAAAAGAAACTGAAATCACTCAACAGAGGAAAGTCCACTGGACCTGACGGGATACCAATTCGATTCTACACAGAGTACGCGAAAGAACTTGCCCCCCTTCTAACAGCCGTGTACCGCAAGTCTCTAGAGGGACGGAAGGTTCCAAATGATTGGAAAAGACCACAGTTAGTTCCAGTTTTCAAGAAGGGTCGTCGAGCAGATGCGCAAAACTATAGGCCTATATCTCTGACATCGATCTGTTGTAGAATATTAGAACATGTTTTTGCTCGCGTATCATGTCATTTCTGGAAACCCAGAATCTACTCTGTAGGAATCAACATGGATTCCGGAAAAAACGATCGTGTGATCGCCAACTCGCTTTATTTGTTCATGAGACCCAGAAAATATTAGATACAGACTCCCAGGTAGATGCCATTTCCCTTGACTTCCGAAAGCCGTTCGATATAGTTCCGCACTGTCGCCTGATAAAGCAAGAGCCTACGGAATATCGGACCAGCTGTGTGGCTGGATTGAAGAGTTTTTAGCAAACAGAGCACACCATGTTGTTCTCAATGGAGAGACGTCTACAGACGTTAAAGTAACCTCTGGCGTGCCACAGGCGAGTGTTATGGGACCACTGCTTTTCACAATATATATAAATGACCTGGTAGATAGTGTCGGAAGTTCCATGCGGCTTTTCGCGAATGATGCTGCAGTATACAGAGAAGTTGCAGCATTAGAAAATGCAGGAAGATCTGCAGCGGATAGGCACTTGGTGCAGGGAGTGGCAACTGACCCTTAACATAGACAAATGTAATGTATTGCGAATACATAGAAAGAAGGATCCTTTATTGTATGATTATATGATAGCGGAACAAACACTGGTAGCAGTTACTTCTGTAAAATATCTGGGAGTATGTGTACGGAACGATTTGAAGTGGAATGATCATATAAAATTAATTGTTGGTAAGGCGGGTGACACGTTGAGATTCATTGGGAGAGTCCTTAGAAAATGTAGTCCATCAACAAAGGAGGTGGCTTACAAAACACTCGTTCGACCTATACTTGAGTATTGCTCATCAGTGTGGGATCCGTACCAGGTCGGGTTGATAGAAGAGGCAGAGAAGATCCAAAGAAGAGCGGCGCGTTTCGTCACAGGGTTATTTGGTAAGCGTGATAGCGTTACGGAGATGTTTAGCAAACTCAAGTGGCAGACTCTGCAAGAGAGGCGCTCTGCATCGCGGTGTAGCTTGCTGTCCAGGTTTCGAGAGGGTGCGTTTCTGGATGAGGTATCGAATATATTGCTTCCGCCTACTTATACCTCCCGAGGAGATCACGAACTTAAAATTAGAGAGATTCGAGCTCGCACGGAGGCTTTCAGACAGTTGTTCTTCCCGCGAACCGTACGTGACTGGAACAGAAAAGGGAGGTAATGACAGTGGCACGTAAAGTGCCCTCCGCCATACACCGTTGGGTGGCTTGCGGAGTATAAATGTAGATGTAGATGTAGAGTGGCTCTCTACAGCCAATTAATGCCTAATTATAATTTACTAGCGACTCGCCCGCGTTTCGCACGGGTAGCGCAAAACAGTCGGACGTCTTGTTTATAATATGTAGTCATATACACCAACCTTCCTCGTGAATTAGCCTATCTACTACCGTGAAACGTAGCAAAACTTTCTACATCTACATGGATACTCTACAAATCACATTTAAGTGCGTGGCAGAGGGTTCATCAAACCACCTTCACAATTCTCTATTATTCCAATCTCATATAGCGCGCGGAAAGAACGAACACCTATATCTTGCCGTACGAGCTCTGATATCCCTTATTTTATCGTGGTGATCGTTCCTCCCTATGTAGGTCGGTGTCGACAAAATATTTTCGCATTCGAAGGAGAAAGTTGGTGATTGGAAACTTCGTGAGAAGATTCCGTTGCAACGAAAAACGCCTTTCTTTTAATGATTTCCAGCCCAAATCCTGTATCATTTCTGTGGCACTCTCTTCCATATTTCGCGATAATACAAAACGTGTTGCCCTTCTTTGAACGTTTCCAACGTACTCCGTCAGTCCTATCTGGTAAGGATCCCGCACACCGCGCAGCAGTATTCTAAAAGAGGACGGACAAGCGTAGTGCAGGCAGTCTCCTTAATAGTTCTGTTACATTTTCTAAGTGTCCTGCCAATAAAACGCAGTCTTTGGTTAGCCTTCCCCACAACATTTTCTATCTGTTCCTTCCAATTTAAGTTGTTCGTAATTGTAATACTAGGTATTTAGTTGAATTTACGGCATTTCGATTAGACTGATTTATCGTGTAACCGAAGTTTAACGAATTCCTTTTAGCACTCTGTGGATGACCTCACACTTTTCGTTATTTAAGGTCAACTGTCACTTTTCGCACCATTCCGTTATTTCTTCTAAATCGTTTTGCAAGTTGTTTTGGTCTTCCGATGACTTTATTAGTCGATAAACGACAGCATCATCTGCAAACAACATATAACGGCTGCTCAAATTGTCCCCCAAATCGTTTATATAGATAAGGAACAGCGAAGGGCCTATAACACTACCTCGGGGAACGCCAGAAATCACTTCTGTTTTACTCGATGGCTTTCCGCCAATTACTACGAACTGTGACCTCTATGACAGGAAATCCCAAATCCAATCACACAACTGAGACGATATTCCATAAGCACACAATTTCACTACAAGCCGCTTGTGTGGTACAGTGTCAAAAGCCTCCCGGAAATCCAGAAATACGGAATCGCTCTGAAATGCCTTGTCAGTAGCACTCAACACTTCATGTGCACTTCATGTGAATGAAGAGCTAGTTGAGTTTCACAGGAATGATGTTTTCTAAATCCATGTTGACTGTGTGTCAATAGACAGTTTTCTTCGAGGTAATTCATAATGTTTGAACACAATATATGTTCCAAAGTCCTGCTGCATATCGACGTTAACGATATAGGCCTGTAATTAAGTGGATTACTCCTACTACCTTTCTTGAATATTGGTGCGACCGGTGCAACTCTCCAGGCTTTGGGTACGGCGCCTTCGTAGAGTGAACGGTTGTACAGTATATTATTGTTAAGTACGGAGCTAAAGCATCAGCATGTTCCAAAAGGAACCTAATTGGTATACAGTCTGGACCAGAAGACTTGCTTTTATTAAGTGATTTAAGTTGCTTCACTATTCCAAGGATATTTACTTCTACGTTACTCGTGTTGGTAGCAGTTCTCGATTCGAATTCTGGAATATTTACTTCGTCTTCTTTTGTGAAGGCATTTCGGAAGGCTGTGTTTAGTAACTCTGCTTTGGCAGCACTGTCTTCGATAGTATCTCCATTGCTATCGCACAGAGAAGGTATTGATTGTTTCTTGCGACTAACATACTTCACACACGACCAGAATGTCTTTTCTGCCAGGTTTCGAGATAAAGGTTCGTTGTGGAAACTGTTATAAGCATCTCGCATTGAAGTCCGCGCTAAATTTCGAGCTTAGATCGCCAATCTTGGGGATTTTGCGTCTGTTTAAATTTGGCATGTTTATTTACAGATATTATAAACATAGAGGAATAAGACAGAGGTAGAAGACACCTGTAGATTCTGGTAATAATAATTTAGTGTGGCTCAGTGACCTGATGAAAGCGATGGTTCCTTTCAAAGGGCACGGTCGACTTCCTTCCCCGTCCTCCCCTCATCCGATGAGACCGATGACCTCGCTGTCTCGTCTCCTTCCCCAAACCAACCAACCAACCAACCAACCTGATGAAAGTCTTTCAACTGTACGCCACTTTGGTGACTTGCGTATCCCTGACGTACCCCTCTTATTCAACCGTGGAGAGGGGTCTTACAGTCTAACGTGGAATCCGGAACGCGTGCCCATATCACGAATCTCCGAATCATTGAGATCTGAATGATATGTTAAAAGGCAGGCTGAATTTGTGCACCGACCGGGATTCGATAACGCAACTTAGCGGTTTCCAGACACGAGCTTTACCGGTGGACCATCAGGTCCAAACTAGATTCTTGTCGCCGTTCTCTGGATTTTCGGCGGCTGTTGATTTATTGCTGTTGCCGCCACATGCTGCTTCATCTCTAGGTGATCAGCTCGCAGCTCGCATAATTGCCTTTAGATGTCACTCCAAATGCCACTGAAATATGCAACAATTGAAGTAATTATGTAACACACTCATCATTACTTAACGGTACTAAATTAAACACAAACACCTTGCTTGAATCAGTCTAAGTGGTTCCCAGCCTTTCTGAGATAATTACCCTGGAGTGCTACCAGATATTAGGTATTACCCCTTCTTCTTTCCACAACCATCATCAAATGCCTCTAAGCACTGTGGGACTTAACATCTGAGGTCATAAGCCCCTAGGCTTAGAACTACTTAAACCTAACTAACCTAAGGACAGCACACACATCGATGCCCGAGGCAGCATTCGAACCTGCGACCGTAGCAGCAGCGCGGTTCCAGACTGAAGCGCCTAGAATCGCTCGGCCACAACGGCCGGCAGAATCATCATCATTAGAGCCTAAATAAACTTTACAGTGGAAAAGAACTTTCTGTGAACACTTCCATTTTTAAAATGACGAAAGGTAAATGGCATTTAGTTTTCATCTATATCTACATGTATCTGCATTTATACGATTACTTTGCAGTCACAGTTCAGTGCCTGGCAGAGGTTTCTTCGAAGCACCTTCAAGTTATTTCTCTATCGTTCCACCCACGAACGGTGAGCAGGAAAAACGAGCACTGAAATCTTTCCCTGTTAGCTCTGATTCCTCTTATTTTATTATTATGATGATTTCTCTCTATGTAGGTGGGCGCCAACAAAATAATTTCGCAATCGGAGGAGGAAGTTGGTGTTGAAATTTCACGAGAAGATCCTGCCGCAATGGGTTTCTTTTAATGATTGCCACCCCAATTTTCGTATCGTGTCCGTGGTACTCTTCCCCCTGTTTCGCGATAATACAAAACGAGCTGCCCTTCTCTAAATTTGTTCGGCGTCCTCCATCAAGCACATCTGATGTGGATCCCTCACCGGGCAGCAATACTCCAGTAGAAGGCAGACAAACGTGATTAAGCAGTTTCTTTAGTAGACCTGTTCCACTTTCTACGTGTCCTGCCAATATATTGCAGTCTTTGGTTTGCTTTCCCACAACATTATCTATGTGATCGTTCCAATTTAAATTACTGAAAACTTTAATCCTTAAAACGTGGCATTCTCCGAATGTAGTTCTGACCAAAGAGCGATTCTGGTAGGTGGAGTCCAAAGTTTTTGTTAATCATGCCTTTTGCGTTCTTGTGGAGATGTTTCTACAACAACTTTCATCCCCTAACAGATATGTCTTTGTATCTTACCGAGAAGTGAAATACCAAATTTCATAAATTAAGCTGTAAATTTTTTAAATGTTTTCTCTTCACGTTTATCGGCTGTCACCGTCGCCGTTTTCGAACCTAGATAGAAACAACAGGCATTGGCGTAGGTACGTGTAGTGAGCAATCAGGGCAAACTTCAACGTTGCGCCCTCATAGTTAAAAATATGGAATAACACACAGGTCAAAGCCACACTGCTCGCAGCACTAACATGGTTATTTTGCCACTGTTTCATTGCTGACGGACGCAATATCGCAACAAACAAAACAACAAACGTAAAATATGCTCTCCATTAAATGGCCATTGCGCTCCATGTAGTAACCGAAAAGAAACACAAGCGTCTCTGTTACAGAAAGAGGTAAGCTTTATGAAACTGTTGTTCAACACTGTGTAATAGGAATATCCTGACGATTTCCTTTCCAACGTCTCAGCCACCTTACGTTCTGAGTGCTTTGCAATCCATTTCCTTCTTCTTTCGCCCTTTACTGGGCTCTCCCTCTTTTCTTTTTCAGTCCCTAATATTTCCATCTGTTCCAAAATTCCGCCCACATAGCAACGGCGTCCATGCCAATTGTCCCGGCCATATCACGGTTAGTTGCAGGTGAGTTTTTCGGCTCATATGATCACGGTATGATCATGGTCCATAACACTATTTTCGTTTCATGGAGCCCGACCATACAAACTGAATGAACCACCAGCAGCTAGACATCTAGTCACGAACGCCTTCTTTGTATACCATGGATATGTTACTGATGAGACAAACCACTTTCCCACAGGCCAGCGAATGTGGATCGCGCTGACATGGGAGAAGAAACCTTGTCGGACACTAAGGGAACCTTCAAATTGGCCACGGTGTGGTGGATCGTGAAGCTGGTCCTGGGGACGCTGCTGGAGGTGGTGGCTGGCACGTTCGTCCTGCTGCTCCTCTTTGCCACCTACCAGCGCTGGCGTGCCTCGAGGACCTAGCCACCACCAGCACGTCAGAGGTGAGGACCTAGTGGTTACCAAGGAGACAGAGCTAATGGCCTAGTCACCACCACAGAACCAGAGGTAAGGACCCAGCCACCACCAGGGAGCCAGGGGACAGGGCCTAGCCATCACCAGCAAGCCAGAACTGGGGCCTACTCATCACCAGGAGGCCAGAGGTGAGGACCTAGTGATTACCAAGGAGGCAGAGCTAATGGCCTAGTCACCACCACGGAACCGGAGGTAAGGACCCAGCCACCAGCAAGGAGCCAGAGGAGAGGGCCTAGCCATCACCAGCAAGCCAGAACTGGGGCCTTCTCATCACTAGGAGGCCAGAGGTGAGGACCTAGTGATTATCAAGGAGGCAGAGCTAATGACCTAGTCACCACCATGGAACAGGAGGTAAGGATCCAGCCACCAGCAGGGAGCCAGAGGAGAGGGCCTAGCCATCACCAGCAAGCCAGAACTGGGGCCTACTCATCACTAGGAGGCCAGAGGTGAGGACCTAGTGATTACCAAGGAGGCAGAGCTAATGGCCTAGTCACCACCACGGAACCGGAGGTAAGGACCCAGCCACCAGCAGGGAGCCAGAGGAGAGGACCTAGCCACCACCAGCAAGCCACAACTGGGGCCTACTCATCACCAGGAGGCCAGAGGTGAGGACCTAGTGATTACCAAGGAGGCAGAGCTAATGACCTAGTCACCACCATGGAACAGGAGGTAAGGACCCAGCCACCAGCAGGGAGCCAGAGGAGAGGGCCTAGCCATCACCAGCAAGCCAGAACTGGGGCCTACTCATCACTAGGAGGCCAGAGGTGAGGACCTAGTGATTACCAAGGAGGCAGAGCTAATGGCCTAGTCACCACCACGGAACCGGAGGTAAGGACCCAGCCACCAGCAGGGAGCCAGAGGAGAGGACCTAGCCACCACCAGCAAGCCAGAACTGGGGGCCTACTCATCACCAGGAGGCCAGAGGTGAGGACCTAGTCATCACCAGAAAGTCAGATGGAGGGTCCAGCCGACAGCAGCAAGTGAGAGGTGAGCCACACGGCTGCTCTCGTCTTCGAGAAACATTATATGATTTATTATATATAGTCAGTACAGCCACAGACAGAATGTCTGGATGTCAGATATTAGCTACACATCTACAAAGCTTCAATCATAGATTGATCAACCAAAACAATAGGACCACCGATCTACTACCGATACAAAGTCGTCCACGTCCTGGCGAAGAATGATTGTTAGTCAGACACACGCACAGTACATTGAACGTGCTGTCCTTTTTTTTTTTTTTTTTTTTTTTTTTTTTTTTTTTTTTTTTTTTTTGCTTTTTTTTTATTAGAAAATTACCTCTTCCACTTCAGGCGTTGGCCCCTATCACCCATACTACCCACAAAAACCTATCTAGCCTAAAAACAAAAACAAAGCTAGTGCCACCGCCACTTTCATCCTGAAGCTAACTAGGACGGCCGTTCGCCGCCACTTCAGGTTCCGCCAACGGACAAAAATTAAATATGCCTCTGAACTTTGTATAAAGAAAATAAAATAAAAGAAGAAAGGAAAGGGTATAATACTTTATTAAATTTTATTTGTTGTTCATTTTGTTCTTATTTTGTTCTTGTGTATTTATGTGGATTTGAAAGCAGGTCTCCTGCCCACTTCTTTTTTTTTTTTTTTTTTTTTTTTTTTTTTTTTTTTTTTTTTTTTTTAAATGTGCGAACAGTCACAGTTAACCAAGCCTGGAAAACTAAAACAGAATGAAGGCGCCATCGAAGATATGAGACATAAATGGCATGAAAAGAAAGCTACCACGTCGTAGTGAGGCTTCCCAGCGACTGCGCCCACTGATAAGATTGTTCAATATATGGTCGTTTGCAGTTCGTTCTGACCTCATCTGCCACTGCCTGGAACATTCCAGCTACACGGCGGGCTGTGAAAGGCACTCCATAGGTAGTTTGCGAAGCACTGTCGATATCTGGTATGCCGGGAAATAGCATGATGTCTTTCTTGCAAATAGAGCCAGAAGTCAAGGAAATCCTTGTGTCCGTCACGACAGAGGTAATGGACGGCATGTCCACGTATCCAGGTGACAGAGTTGGTTCGAGTCTTGGGGTAAAATGTCTCATCCGGAAACAATAACGTGCGTGCAGATATATGCTCCGGCCTAACTCGCAAGAGATAAGCCAGCATCTGCCGCACTAGGTGCCAAACCGGTTCCGCCTCTCCACAGCTGAGGCGGTGCTCGTCAGAATCTACTGTATTACAATCCACACAATTGGGAGATTCTGTCATGTGGATATTGTAGAGACGTTCCTGCGTCACGAGCTTCCCATTCACGACGACGTACCATTGAGAAACAACATCGGAATCAAGCATGGCATCGTGTACAGTCTTCCACACCACGCGCCACCGTACGTCAGGATATTTTAGTTCGACCACATTTAGGGGGCGGCGTTGCAGCATGTCATGATATAGGCGTCGAGTTGTGGCCATTTGAGGTGTCGTGAGCGCGACACTGCAATAACTTTGTTCTAAATAGAAACGTCCTATATAAAAGAGGGGCGCTGGGATGTCCTGTAGTGGCACCGGCGCTCTTAGTGAAGCAGGACGTAGCGCCGTCAGAAGCAGACTCGTGAGGCTCGTAGGACAACGGCGCAGCAGACTTAAATGTGAGCTAACATAGAGGGCAATGGCCCTATCATGGACGTTAACTAGGCCGAGACCACCTTTTTCCTTGGGGAGGGTAAGAGATACGTATCTGATCTTCAGTAACATACCAGTGGTGACGAAGCATCCCAGCGCTGCCATAATGCTACGAGCCAAGGGCTTCGGAATGGGTAGCGTTTGGGCGACATGCGGTATGCGGGACGCAAGGTATACATTGGCATAATACGCCCGCTGAACGATGTTGAGGGATCGCAAGCGCTGATTTGCAATTCCGGCCCTAATTTGGTTAAGAAGGCGTCGATAATTGAGCGTCGTCGCGCGTCGCATGTCGTTCATGAAATCTAAGCCCAAGCAGCGTACAGTATCACTGAAGCGTAAGGGGGCAATGTGTTCCTGCGGTAGCCCAATCCCGACGCTCAAGGCGACGGACTTGTCAACGTTGATTTGGCTACCAGAAGCTGTACCGTAGGTTGCAATCCAGTCCAAAGCCGCGGCCATATCGTCAGCTCCTCGTATGACGATCATCAAATCATCCGCATATGCGGTGCAGCGATAGATGGAGCCGCCGAACTGTATCCCAGTGAGCCTGTCTCGGAGACCACACAACAAGGGTTCTAAGGCCAATGCAAATAACAATGTTGATAATGGACATCCCTGTCGTACTGATCGGCGGATCGGCATGGGTGCCGTCAGTCTTCCATTGACAAGAACTCGAGAAGTTGCACCATGTAGTAGTCGTGTCAACACTGTGATAAAGGGGTCGGGGTATTCCATGCGCCGTAGAACGGCCGTGAGGAAAGTGTGGCCCACACGGTCAAAAGCCTGGCTAAAGTCGATAGACGCGAGGGCTGCCGGCAAACGTCTCACCCGTGCAAGGGAGATGAGATCTCGGTAACGACATAACGCAGTTCTGATGTTGTTGGGTCCCCCCAAGGACGTCTGATCGCCGGACAAGACGTGCAATAGTGTGCCGCGAATACGTCCTGATAGCAGCCTCGAAAAGATCTTGAAGTCACTGTTCAATAACGTTAAGGGACGATAGTCGCGGACATGATTCCGTCCCTTCGGTTTATGGATGGGGACAATCAGACCTGCCAAGAATGGTGCAGGCAATGTTATATCCGGGGACATCAATTCCTGGCAAATTTCAATCAAACACGGTAGCAACAGTTGTGTAAAGGCTCGATAGAACTCTAATGGTAACCCATCGATTCCTGGTGATTTATGGGGAGCACCTTTACCAATGGCGTCGAGCACTTCCTCTTCTGTCACTTCTCCCAGTAAATTCGGTACCATGTCTGGTGGAACTGTACCGTGGACATGTGCTGAAACGGTGTCTACCGTTGCCATATCAGGGAGCACTGCTGAATAAAGTTGAGCGTAATGCCCATAGAAGGCTTCTGCTATATCTGCTTGTTCTACCACATGTCGACCGTCGTCGGTTATCATGTCGGTTACCAGTGCCCTGCGGCGCCTCCTGCGTTCTATGAGCACGTGGTGCATAGATGGCCTTTCTGATTGTATCATGTCTGGAGCACGCGACCGTATAACAGCGCCTTGTAAATGATGGCGTGCTAAGGAGACGAGCTGCGCTTTCGCGCGATTGACTATGATCTGCCTGTCAGGTGAGGGCTCCATAGCAAGACATTCCCGTAGGACGGTGTAATAAAAGTTTTCCGTGCTCCTCCTCCATGCCGCTGCTTCCCGGCCGTAAGCCATGAAGGTGCGTCTAAGAGCAGGCTTCGCACATTCAATCCACCAACTGAGGGTCGATCGGTACCGACCACGACACCGTAAGGACGCGGTCCACGACTCTTCGACAGCACCTTTACATGCCGGCTCGTCCAGATGGGCGACGTTCAGTTTCCAGGGGGGCCTACTGCGCCACACACGTGCAGGTTGGAGGGCAATGGTGCAAATATAGGCTGTGTGGTCGGTGAATGCAGTGGGCCAGAGCTCTGCTCCTCTCGTCGCCGTCGAAAGGGTGCTTGTGACGTAAATCCTGTCCAACCGACTTGATGAATGGCTTGTATAATGGGTGTAACCAGGAGCTGGGCCATGGATGTGGCGCCACGTGTCAATCAGGTGGAGGTCACGCACTAGCATTTCCAATTCCGCACACGGGACGTGATGTGGCTGCTGATCAGATGGAGATAATGTACAGTTAAAATCTCCTCCGATCACCATATCGTCTATGTGGCCCATAAATAGACGCGTAATATCTTCCGAAAAAAAGCGGGCCCGATCTCTCCGTCTCCCTGATCCTGAAGGGGCATATACATTGATGAGTCGTACACCGTTGACAGTTACTGCCATGGCTCTTGCACTCGGTAAGTACAGTACGTCCGTAGCCGCCAAACCGTCCCTTAACAGAACAGCCACACCACAATCGGTAGAAGAGGCGTGGGAGATGTGGGCGGTATATCCGTAGAAGTCAGGGAAACTAGCGACACATACTTCCTGTAAGAGGGCCACGTCGATGTCCGCCGCATCAAGCATGCGTTGTAGCATTGTCAGTTTGTGTGGTGCCCTTATCGCGTTGATATTGATTGTGGCAAGGCGAAAGGTGTGCTGCCTAGCCTCTTCACCTAGGGTAGACGCCATGGCAATAAAAGCTAACCGCAAGAGATGCCGGACCCACCAAACCCGTTACAAATTATGAGTCGTTCACGCTAGTAGTGGCATCCCCAATGCCGCCCCCTCCCCTGTCACCCGTGCCCTCTTCAGGAAGTACCTCAACATCGTCCGACCACAGTGGGTGCAACACGATGCTGTGTGGCTGATCAGCACCTAAATCTCTCTCACGTACGTCGTCTTTGGTAGAGGTAGACGGATCGCCATCCATCGACGCGACCTGCCGCGTTTGTGGTGCAAGAAGTAACGGGGCACTCGTAGTATGGGCAAGTGAACCGTCTACACCACTTAGATCCTCAGCAGGCGCAGCATCCATGCCGTCTGATGAGATGTCACCTTCTTGACCGGCCGTGTGTAGGAGGCAATCGTCAGAAGGGGTCCGCCGACGTCGCTTGCGTCGTCGGGGCGAACGTTGCTTACGAACGTGGACATCCGTATCCGAATGTGGGAGGCAATCCAGCGTCGTATCACCTTCCGCTAGGAAAGCCGCGGTCGGGACAATGTTCGCGTCCACGTCCATCGCGTTCTGAATGTTATGTTGCGTCTGGAGTCCGTGGGGCTGTTGCTGCTGTTGTTGCTGTGGAGGGGGCGACATATGGGTTGGCACCGAGGGTCCTTCCTCTTCCTCCCGTGGTACTTCTGGCGTCGATGGATGTGTCTGATCGCCCGTTGCGTTCTCAACTATGGTGCGCATCGTCGTCTGAGCGTACGTGAGGGGCAGGATTGTCGTCCCCGTCGGGGAAACGGAGTCTCCCACTGGTGTCTGCGTAATTCTACGTTGTAAGCAGCTCGATCGAACATGGCCTTCCTGCCCACATCCGGAACAGGTACGCGGTTGACCGTCGTACATGATGATTGCACGACAGCCACCGATGTTCAAATAGGACGGCACATGTTTCTTGAGCTCAAGTTTAATTTGGCGCACACCATTGTAGACCTTATACGTCGAGAAAGTTTGCCACTTTTCTGCAACGTGGCTGATAACATTGCCATATGGTCGGAAGGCGTCCTTGACAACTTCCTCTGGGACCTCGAAGGGGAGCTCAAAAACTCTTACAGTCCTTAGGCCCATGCCAGCATGATCCACCGTCACTGCACCGATATGCCCGTCAGAATGTTTGAATCGGAGAGAGTTCGAGTATTTAGAAACCACTGTCGTGCAGACCTCTGCACTGGTCATTTTAACATAAACCACGCTCGCCGTTATAGAAAAATGTATTCCGACGACAGTCGCCGGATCTAAATGTAGATCGTCGCGTATGAACTGTTCTATTTCATAGGCTCGAGGACGCGCGTGATCTGGTTGGAAAGTAATTTTGATCGTATCGTGGCGCCATGTGTGTGCCATAATCGGACTGAACTTGGAACAAATACAACTCGCGCCGCGAGAAGGTAAACACAAGCAAGCGCTCACGGTCGCGCACGGCGAGGCGCAGCGGACGTCCTCGCCCCACCGCAGCCGAAAGCAGACTGTCCTTGGGTAGAATGGGGAAGGCACGCGAAGTATATGAGTCAGAATGTGGGCAGATTGTGATGGCTTGGAGGCTTGACACGAGCATTTAAGAAACTGCATGACTTTTAAAGCTGAAACGGGAATTTTCTGTCTCGAGTTTGCTCATAAAGGTTACCCTTAAAAGCCGCGAACAAACCAATCGTGATTTCAGTTCTGCCGCAGATTGCCGATGCCGTTTTCTCGGTTACATTGCACATCACGAGGTTGTGGTTACGTTAGGACATGAGCTTAAATTCAGGAGTACAAAACGCGTCGTCTGCCGCAGTTCAGTCATTGATCACTTAAACTGAACTGTCGACAGGGCATCCCCCATTTGCGTCATACCTCGCTGCGGCCGCTTTCAACATTGTTCCACGTTACACATTAACAGCATTTGTGAGTGACCCGCCGTGTTTGTGTGTCGCCTGTAACCAGGCGGTAGCCCGCAGCGGACGTGGCAACACTGTAGCGGCAAGTGACAAATGTCAACTATCAAGCTATAGTTACTAACTTCTTTCTCTTTTTAAAAAATTCTCAAACAGGATGTTCCGACTAACATCAGCACACTTAAAACCCTTCGCTACATCGCAAAATTTCCCAGTTGTTAGTCATAATGGATCACTTAAAAGCATTGTTTTGTGTTGAGTGTACGAACAAACAATTACAACCGGTTACCGAAAGGACATCAGTACAATGAAATGGAGCGCCATAGAAGTAGATAGTCGGCACGAGTGTTTACTCGCGGCCACACAAGTTGTTGGAACGCGACCCCGTTTGGCCGCTGAGGGTTATCCACCGCCACTGACCAGAACGGATAACCGGTCAGTAGCCTGCTCTTCCAGGACTTTGGCTACTCGCAAACAGCTTCTCTACCAAGGCGGTACACACGTTTCCCACATTTAATTTGTCCAAGTAAAAGACAACATCGCTTTAGCTGCAGTTCGTAGCCTGCACGGGAAACTGCTTCTAGAACAGTTCTCTCATGTGTTCTGAAATGTTGTCTGTACGTCCTCACTTACAATGCTGGATGAAGGATATTTGGGAAATGCTTTACAGATACCATTACTTTTGTTCAAGTACAGTGATATTTGACCGAATTGCTAATATCGTGATATACATTCTAATTCGCTCTCTTGTTGTAGCTCACGATGTAGGTAGTCCTTGTTCTTGCATACGATATGTCATTACACGATAAGCTCAGTCGACTTTTTTGTACTCCAGGCAGAAAAAAATATTTTCCGTAACGCCCAAAGAAATTATGGTTCATGATACTTCCTGGCAGATTAAAACTGTGTGCCGGACCTACACTCCAACTAGGGACATTTGTCTTTCGCGGAAAAGTGCTCTACCAACTGAGCTACCATCTGCCATGAAGTTTCATATCAGCTCACACTCCGCTGCAGAGTGAAAACTTCATTCTAGAAACATTATGGTTCTCTATATCAACATTTTTGCTTTCAGACTAATCAGTTTTTTAACGTGACCAAATAGTACGGAAAAATTAAAACTTTGGCATGATATTTCATTACTGTAGATATAAATTATGTTCTAAACTGGGCTATTCCAGTCCTAACGGATATTTTTCATAATTTTGTCATACAGGGGTTTTTAAAAAGAATATACGTATTACGGAGTATTATTTTATCCAAACTATCGATCGCTGCGCCTCGGCTTGGCTATTGCAGAAACGAATACATAGTCTAGTTTATATTAATAGCCGCTAGATGTCAGTTGTCTTCTGTTTTGCTTGGTAACCGTCATATGTTTAAAATGACTACTCCACAGCAGAAATCATTTTGTGGTCACCAGTTTGCCAAGTGCAATTCCGTGATTACAGTGCAAAGATGTTTGGGTTTGAAGTACCAAATTGATGCTCCAAATGGGTGGAACATTTGCAGATGGTATCGACAGTTTCTAGATACAGGAAGTGTATGTAAAGGAAAGAGTCCTGGCCGCCCTCGTGTTCCAGAAGAAAATTTTGCACGAATTCAAGCTGCTTTCTAACGTAGTCCTTCAAAATCAACTCATTGGGCCAGTTGGGAGTTACAATTGCCTATGACAACAATTTGGAGTGTTTTGAGACGTAAGTTGGTTATGTAACTATACAAGCTACAGCTGTTACAAGCTCTGCGTCCTGATGACAAACGCAAATGCGTGGCATTTTGTAACGAGTGTCTTGATGCTACTGACAATGATAAGACTTTCAGACAATGCATAGTGTTCAGTGATGAAGCGACTTTCCATGTTAGTGGTGAGGTAAACAAAAACACTGTTCAAATCTGGGGCCTACAGAACCAACATGCAGCTATTGAACATGTATCAGATTCGCCCGAAGTCAATGTGTTTTGTGCGATATCTCGATCATCTGTTTACGGCCCATTCTTCTTTGATGGAAACACGGTTAACGGTCAGCAGAATCTCACTATGTTACAAAACTGGTTGTTTCCGAGGCTGCACGAAGACATCTTCATTTTTCAACAAGACAGGGCACCCCGCAACTGGAGTCGCCAGGTGCGGGAATATCTGAATGAAACTCTACCGAACCGTTGGATTGGTCATCAAGGAACTGGCGACTTAGCATGTCGCAGCTGGGCTCCACGGTCACCGGATTTGGCACCCTCCGACTTCTTCCTGTGGGTCTTCGTTAAAGACAACGTTTATGTACCATCACCCCCACAGTACCCGGAAGAGTTGAAGAACTGAACCCGTACTGCCGTAACATCAGTGACGAAGGACATGCTTGCCCGAGTATGGGAGGAATATTGTTCGTGTCGCTGATGGAGGACATATTGGACATCTGTAATCTGAACTTGAGAGGTTTGTCATGTGTGTGTAAAGTTTCATATTCGTATCTCTTAAAGTTTAATACATATAAGCATACGATATATGCATATTCTTTTTAAAACACCCTGTATTCATTTCATTTTAAGTGGCTGTGGACCAAATCCTTCGCTGTAAAAACTTTCGCGTCGAAGAATTCGTAATGGAAGTGATTTATTTTTTGTACATTTCTTGTGTCACTTGGATCTAGTTGGGTTGAGTGCACGACTTTCACCCCTAAATTCATCTCTTAAATTCTAGAAAAAATTCAGAGCACTTCTTCAGTTTACACTTGACAACACCAGCATTGCCTGTTTACGTGAAATATAATTTCCGCCTTTCCTTGACAAGCTATGCCGATGTTCCAGTTCTAATGACTTTAACGTAAACGAGATGCTGGTTAACTAATTTCTCTTCGATAAAGATGAATGACTGTGATACGCTGGAACCGACATTGTTACTCAGCTTGAAGGGATGTGGAAACTAAAGCATCAAATCGATTTGCTGATTAAAAGTAATACTGCCCCCTTCTTGTATTAGAATTAAACAGCGTACGCGGCTTTCGCCCAACCAGTCTCCACTACAGTCGATAACAACAGATGCCGAAAGATCGATAAACCTTTATTTGCCGGCCACATCTCCCTTTCCTGACAAGCCTCTTCTGGTTTCGTGTGCTGGCCTGAGCTGCGCTGTCTGCTATAGAAAACAACGTGCTGCAGCGATACTCGGCAGCTGCTGGAGTACTCCTTTTCTCCGCGTCCTTGTTAACACATATCATTAAACAAAATATCGTATCAGACCAGTATAAGACCGTTAAATCGCAAGAGTGCATAAAGAAGCAATCTGTCTGTCTGTCTTCCGTTGACATTGGACGTGGCATGAAACACTGAAACATACCAAAGGTTGTCAGTTGTATGCGTTGCGCCGCTTTGTGTAAGGTATTTATAGTTGTATTCTTTATTCTATTAACAGTAGAGCACGAACAGTTGTTTACTGTCGTGCACGTGATGTCAATTTTATTGGCCCTATTCTCGGAGCTTGTAGTAGGGCTACGTGAAACTGGATGTTGCTTCCGCGATATTGCAGAAAGCCTAGGCAGGAACGACACCATTGTACATGACTGCTGGCAGCGGAGGTCTTGGGATGGCACGGTCGCAAGAAGCCGGAGCTCCGTACGGCCACGTGGCACTACCGAGAAGGAAGACCGTTGTGTTTGGCGTATGGCGGCGTCATATCGTACTGCATCTGCAGCAGCGATTCGAGCACCAGTTGGCATCACAATGACACAACGAACTGTTACAAATCGATTACTTCAAGCACAATTCCGAACCACACATCCCGTAGTTGATAGTGTCGGAAGTTCCATGCGGCTTTTCGCGATTGATGCTGTAGTATACAGAGAAGTTGCAGCATTAGAAAATTGTAGCGAAATGCAAGAAGATCTGCAGCGGATAGGCACTTGGTGCAGGGAGTGGCAACTGACCCTTAACATAGAGAAATGTAATGTATTGCGAATACATAGAAAGAAGGATCCTTTATTGTATGATTATATGATAGCGGAACAAACACTGGTAGCAGTTACTTCTGTAAAATATCTGGGAGTATGCGTGCGGAACGATTTGAAGTGGAATGATCATATAAAATTAATTGTTGGTAAGGCGGGTACCAGGTTGAGATTCATTGGGAGAGTGCTTAGAAAATGTAGTCCATCAACAAAGGAGGTGGCTTACAAAACTCTCGTTCGACCTATACTTGAGTATTGCTCATCAGTGTGGGATCCGTACCAGATCGGTTTGACGGAGGAGATAGAGAAGATCCAAAGAAGAGCGGCGCGTTTCGTCCCAGGGTTATTTGGTAACCGTGATAGCGTTACGGAGATGTTTAATAAACTCAAGTGGCAGACTCTGCAAGAGAGGCGCTCTGCATCGCGGTGTAGCTTGCTCGCCAGGTTTCGAGAGGGTGCGTTTCTGGATGAGGTATCGAATATATTACTTCCCCCTACTTATACCTCCCGAGGAGATCACGAATGTAAAATTAGAGAGGTTAGAGCGCGCACGGGGGCTTTCAGACAGTCGTTCTTCCCGCGAACCATACGCGACTGGAACAGGAAAGGGAGGTAATGACAGTGGCACGTAAAATGCCCTCCGCCACACACCTTTGGGTGGCTTGCGGAGTATAAATGTAGATGTAGATGTAGATGTAGCGTGCATTTCACTGACCCCAAATTACCGCCGTTTACGACTGCAGCGGTGTCAAGCGAGAGCTCATGAGTGGGCGGAGTAAAGATCTGTTGTGTTTCCTAATGAAAGCCGGTTGTGCCTCGATGCCAGAAATGGTCTTGGATTAGTTGGGAAGAGACCAGATGAGCGCTTGAAATCAACCTGTCTGCGGCCTGGACACACTGGATCTACACCTGGACCTATGGTCTGTGTGCGACTTCGTATCACAGCAGGAGCAGTCGCGCGGTTATGCCACGCACCGTGACTGCAAATTTGTACGCCTGTCTGGTGATTCGACCTGTTGTGCTACGATTATTGAACAACATTCCAGGGAGAAAAAATGGTTCAAATGGCTCTGAGTACTATGGGACTTAACATCTGAGGTCATCAGTCCCCTAGAACTTAGAACTAAGTAAACCTAACTAACCTTAAGGACATCACACACATCCATGCCCGAGGCAGGATTCGAACCTGCGACCGTAGCGGTCGCGCGGTTTCAGACTGAAGCTCCTAGAGCCGCTTGGCCACACCGGCCGGCCATTCCAGGGAGAGTGAGGGCCGTTGTGACCGAGCGGTTCTAGGCGCTTCAGTCCGGAACCGCGTTGCTGCTACACTCGCAGGTTCGAATCCTGCCTCGGGCACGGATGTGTGTGATGTCCTTAGGTTAGTTAGGTTTAAGTAGTTCTAAGTCTAGGGGACTGATGACCTCAGATGTTAAGTCCAACAGTGCTCAGAACCATTTGAATCAGGCGGTGTTTTCCAAACACGATAACGCTTGCCCAAAAACCGCTGCTTAAACCCGACATGCTCTTCAGAGTCATTCTCAATCAGCATTATCCGTCCCTGTATTCACTAGGCATGGAGTTCCATCCCAAAAATTGCCATCCGGTACCAGAACGACACAATGCATGTACGTTTGCATGCTTGCATTAAGTATTCTGGCTGATGCAGTAGTTATTAATGTACCTGCAATTCACTTTTGCAATGACTTTCCTCGCGCTTAAATTAACTTGTGAACTTGCAACGTTAATCCCTTAAATATGTTACCTAGACAAATATATTCCCGAAATTTTATTGTCTTCAAATGGTTCAAATGGCTCTGAGCACTATGCGACTTAACTTCTGAGGTCATCAGTCGCCTAGAACTTAGAACTAAGTAAACCTAACTAACCTTAAGGACATCACACACACCCATGCCCGAGGCAGGATTCGAACCTGCGACCTGAGCGGTCGCTCGGCTCCAGACTGCAGCGCCTAGAACCACACGACCACTCCGGCCGGCTCATTGTCCAGATTATTTATTTCTTAGTGTTGGGATTTTATTTTCCGTCAGTGTATAATATACAGGGTGAGTCACCTAACGTTACCGCTGGATATATTTCGTAAACCACATCAAATACTGACGAACCGATTCCACAGACCGAACGTGAGGAGATGGGCTAGTGTAATTGTTTAATACAAACCATACAAAAATGCACGGAAGTATGTTTTTTAACACAAACCTACGTTTTTTTTAATGAAACCACGTTAGTTTTGTTATCACATCTGAACATATAAACAAATAAGTAATCAGTGCCGTTTGTTGCATTGTAAAGTGTTAATTACATCCGGAGATATTGTAACCTAAAGTTGACGCTTGAGACCTCCGACGTTCAGTTGCGTGTTGTAACAAACACGGGCCACGGTCGGCGAGCAGTGTCATGCGCATACTGCATCGTCACCGCTTTCACCCGTTTCATGTGTCGCTACATCAGCAATTACATGGTGATGACTTTAATCATCGACTGCAATTCTGTCAATGGGCATTAACAGAGAATGCGTTGCAGTTCTACCTGTTTACCGATGAAGCGGGTTTCACAAACCACGGGGCAGTGAATCTACGGAACATTCATTACTGGTCCGTGGACAGTCCTCTCTGGCTCAGACAGGTAGAGCGATAGCGACCGTAGACTGTAAATGTATGGTGCGGAATCATTGGCGACCACCTCATTGGTCCTCACTTCATTGCAGGGGCCCAAACAGCTGCAACACACATCCCCTTTCTACAGAATGATCTGCCAACGTTGCTCGAAAATGTCCCACTGGAAACGCGTCGACGTATGTGGTATCAGCATGATGGTGCACCTGCACATTCCGCAATTAACACTAGGCTGACCCTTGACAGGATGTTCGACGGGCGTTTCATAGGACGTGGAGGACGCATAAATTGGCCAACCCGTTCGCCTGATCTTACACCTCTGGACTTCTTTCTGTGGGGTACGTTAAAGGAGAATGTGTACCGTGATGTGCCTACAACCCCAGAGGATATGAAACAACGTATTGTTGCAGCCTGCGGCGACATTACACCAGATGTACTGCGGCGTGTACGACATTCATTACGCCAGAGATTGCAATTGTGTGCAGCAAATGATGGCCACCACATTGAACATCTATTGGCCTGACATGTCGGGACACACTCTATTCCGCTCCGTAATTGAAAACGGAAACCACGTGTGTACGTGTACCTCACCCCTCATGGTAATGTACATGTTACATGTGCGTCAGTGAAAAGGACCAATAAAAAGGAGCTAGCATGTGGACGTAATGTGCTGTTCCAGTCTCTTCTGTACCTAAGGCGCATACCGTTCCCTTTGGATCCCTACGTAATTCGGTGCTCTCCGATACACACGATCGAACAGCGGAAGAGTGGTACTCAAGCGTCAACTTTAGGTTACAATATCTCCGGATGTAATTAACATTTTACAATGCAACAAACGGCACTGATTACGTATTTGTTTATATGTTCAGATGTGCTAACAAAACTAACGGGGTTCCATTTAGAAAAAACGTAGATTTGTGTTAAAAAACATACTTCCGTGCATTTTTTATGGTTTGTTTTAACCAATTACACTAGCCCATCTCCTCACGTTCGGTCTGTGGAATCGATTCTTCAGTATTTGATGTGGTTTACGAAATATATCCAGCGGTAATGTTAGGTGACTCACCCTGTATATCCTGCAAATCACTGTGAAATGCAGTATACCAGTTATCAGGGCGTCTTACCATTCCAGTCATGTATCGAGCGCCGGAAGAATGATTGCTTAAATGCCTTTGTGCGCACTGCAGTTAATCTAATCTCGTCTTTGCGAATCATATAGGCGCGAAACGTAGGGGATTTAGTATATTCCTAGATACATTGCTTAAAGTTGGTTGTTCAAACTATATAAGTGGGTTTTCACGATACATCTGCTTATTTCTTCCAGTGTATGCCAGTTTAGTACTTCCAGCATTTCCGTGACGCTCTCGAATGGGTCAAACAAACCCATGACATTCGTGTTGATCTTCTTTGTATACTATCAATGTCCTCTGTTGGTCCTGTAACGTTGCAAAACATGAAAACTGTAAATAACTGGTCGGCGGGTGGCCGAGGGGTTCTAGGCGCTACAGTCTGGAACCGCGCGACCGCTACGGTCGCAGGTTCGAATCCTGCCTCGGGCATGGATGTGTGTGATGTCCTTAGTTTAGTTAGGTTTACGTAGTTCTAAGTTCTAGGGGACTGATGACCTTAGAAGTTAAGTCCCATAGTGCTCAGAGCCATTTGAACCATTTTTGTAAATAACTGTCGAAGCACTAGAAAAATGTGGTTGACGACTGTTACGTGACATACTGGGTAACTTACACATCAAACACACAGTTCAAGTGACAAGAGAACCGTTTTAAGCCCTTGTACTGTCAAATGAATTCAAACATGATTCCATTCTGTTCACGGTTATCGGCTGTCGAAAGTAGATAGAAACAACAGGCATTGGCATAGGTACGTGTAGTCAGTGCCCAGGGCAAACTTCAACATTGCGCCCTCATAGTTCAAAATATGTAGTAACTCACAGCCCAAAACCACACTGCTTGCAGCACTAACACGATTATTTGGCCACCTTTTCATTACTGATCAACGCAAAATCGCAACAAACAAAACAACAAACGTAAAATATACTCTCCATTAAGTAGCTATTGCGCATAGTAGCCGAAAAGAAAACACAAGCATATCTGTTCCAGAGAGAGGTAGGTTTTATGAAACTGTTGCTCAATACTAAGAGGAATAGCCTGAAGATTCCCTTTCATACATCTCCGCCACCTTACGTTCCGAGTGCCTTCCAATCCAACCCCTTCTTTCACCCTCTACTGCGCTCTGCCATTGTCTTTTTGCAGTCCCTAATATTTTCGTCTGTTCCAAAATTCCGCCAACAGAGAACGGCGTCCATGCCAGTTGTCCCAGCCATATCATGGTTAGAATCCATTAGTGTTTTTCGTGTTTAGTGTTGGGTTACCAGGCCTGGTAGGGAGTGTAAGAGGCGTGATCAGCGTTAGATCTTGAGTCACCTCTGGAGATGCCACGTAATCAAGTGAGACGGTAGAGTTTGGAAGGGACTCACTGACTGTTTTTATTTGGCCAGCTTTTCGAATGGTGGAATATTCAGATATGTGGGGCATTCAGATGTCAAAACAGCGCGATGTTGGACTGCTTGGGAACATGAAGGCAGGTATAGTGATAGTCAAGGTTCAGGTCGACCGCATCTGACCACCACAACGGAGTATCGCTGTTATGTGCACAAAGCACATCGTACGCTATTTAGTGTGCGTCTGCCGTCCATGAACAACTAACGGACTCCTCAACATTCTGTGTCGTCCCCCCTATTGGTCAGAACCCCGCAGTGGCCGGATTTGGGATTTATCATCCCACGCAAAGGTTGCCGTTAACATCACAAAACAGAAGTGTGTGTTTGGACTGGTGCCGTAACTGGAAAGCATTGCGACTTTACCTCCAACCTGGGCATCTGAACTATGAACCACCCTAATTTTAAAAAGATTTGCTTAATAAAGTCATAGGTTCGAGGCGTACACTTCTCTTATCATGCTCAGCAGGTAGACTGGCTGCAAATAATAACACGTACCTGTAAACCTGCAGTCAAATAGTCCTTGCATTGGCTAGAATCGTGAGTTATTAAACACCCAGGAACATAAACTAAAAGATAAATGAATAATTAATGAAAGGATTTTATTCTAAAGCCTCAAATTGATGTGGACAACCCAGGAATTATGATGATTAATGTTTATTCAAGTAAGTAATCTGAGATAAACGTAAGTGGTTTACAGTTACAGTTATAATTCAGACAGAAATATAACCTTATTAAAATGCAAAAAAGTTGTTTTAAGTGTGAACAAGAATGGTAACACAATCCCCAGACAAAACAGTCACCCGTAATGTGCGATAAAAGCCCATTTAGTGATCACAGTAACGAAATATTCGCCAGCTCAAAATAATTCAGACTTAGCCATGACGATTTACACATAAAGACACGAGAGATAAAGAGTATAAACTCATGCTCTGAATAGTTTGAATTCTATAACTCAAGGGGAGAAAGCTAGAGTTCTGAATTGAACAACAATCAGACTTCGTGAAATTTGAAAAGTCCCTTCGAAAGTTAAAGTATGCTAGTGGTCGTTCACCAACCAGAATCTGTCAACTACATGGCCGAATATTACACGTGACCTCAGGCAGGTCTGCTTTCTTCCAGATTTGGTTGTAAAGTGCTCTGAATCGTTCCCTTGAGCTCTCCACTCAAAAAGCGCTTGTCTTCACTTGACTCGTATAGTGTTCCATCACTGCCTAATTATCATTGGCTGAAGGCCATATCCGCCAAAAGTACATCATTCTTGTGTTCTACAGACATGATTTCACTCTACCACCTTCCACGCTGAACTAATGAATTATAACAATAATCAGTAACAAAAATGTTATAAACATTCAGTCACGCTCTGACCATTTACATTAAGTATAAATAACAGTTTGTTCCTAAATAAATAAGCCAACGTTCTTTTGCATGTGTGCTCATGTGAAACTTACTGACAGATTAAAACTGTGTGTCGGACCGAGACTCGAACTCGGGACCTTTACCTTTGATGGGCAAGTGCTCTACCGACTGAGCTACCCAAGCACGACTCACGACCCGTCCCCACAGCTTTAATTCCGCCAGTACCTCGTCTCCTACCTTCCAAACTTCACAGAAGCTCTTATGACGCCTCAGTGGTCAGAGAGGGACTGGTATCCCATCAGGTCCAGCGGGCTTTCCTCTTTTGAGCGATTTTAATTGTTTTTTATCCCTCTGTCATTCTCAATGGAGAGAAGTCTTCCGAAGGAAGAGTGATTTCTGGTGTGCCACAGGGGAGTCTCGTAGGACCGTTGCTATTCACAATATATATAATTGACCTTGTGGATATCATTGGAAGTTCAATGAGGCTTTTTGCAGATGATGCTGTAGTATATCGAGAGGTTATAACAATGGAAAGTTATACTGAAATGCAGGAGGATCTGCAACGAATTGACGCATGGTGCAGGGAATGACAATTGAATCTCAATTTAGACAAGTGTAATGCTCGGCAAATACATAGAAAGAAATATCCTTTATCATTTAGCTACAATATAGTAGGTCAACAACTGGAAGCAGTTAATTCCATAAATTATCTGGGAGTAAGGCATTACGAATGATTTAAAATGGAATGACCATATAAAATTAATCGTCGGTAAAGCAGATGCCAGACTGAGATTAATTGGAAGAATCCTAAGGAAATGCAGTCGTAAAACAAAAGAAGTAGGTTACAGTACACTTGTTCGCCCACTGCTTGAATACTGCTCACGGATGTGGGATCCGTACCAGATAAGGTTGATAGAAGAGATAGAGAAGATCCAATGGAGAGCAGCGCACTTCGTTGCAGGATCATTTAGTAATCGCGAAAGTGTTATGGAGATGATAAACTCCAGTGGAGGACTCTGCAGGAGAGACGCTCAGTAGCTCGATACGGGCTTTTGTTGAAGTTTCGAGAACATACCTTCACCGAGGAGTCAAGCAGTATATAGCTCCCTCCTAGGTATATCTCGCGAAGAGACCATGAGGATAAAATCAGAGAGACTAGAGCGCACTCAGAGGCATACCGACAATCTCTCTTCTACGGTCCCAGGTTAGAATCATGTCTCGGGCATGGATGTGTGTGATGTCCTTAGGTTAGTTACGTTTAAGTTCTAGGGGACTGATGACCCCAGAAGTTGAGTCCCATAGTGCTCAGAGCCATTTGAATCAATCTTTCTTTCCACGAACAATACGAGACTGGAATAGAAGGGTGAACCGATAGAGGTATTCAAGGTACCCTCCGCCACACACCGTCAGGTGGCTTGCGGAGTATGGATGTAGATGTAGATGTTATGTCACGCACATCCTGTATTCTCCCATGTCTCTATGAGCTGTCGGCACGATGAAGAACTCGAATGCCCAGCAAGATCCCCAGATATGTCCCTGATAGAACATGTGTGGAACCAGCTCAGAGTGGAAATCTATGCCAGTACCATTACCCAGGATATCATGAACCAGTTACAACAGATGTCAGCCAGCTTGACTCAGTAGACGATGCAATGGCTTAATGGCAACTTCCCTGACCAAATCAGTGTATGCACACATGCCAGAGGGGGTACAACATCATGTCGATAAGCAGGCTCATATTGTCAAGTTCTCTGTAAATTTTATTTGATTTTGCTATCGCTGATATAACAAGACAAAACTCTCAACCTGTGAAGTTTTATTTCATTCATTTCGTGAGGCAGTGTGCGGGGGCGCGGTTCTTTCCGTCCCTTTAGGACGGACCTGCACCTACCTGTGAACATTGTCTCAGCAGATCATCAGTAGGGAAGCCGAGTGAAGCCTATTGTACTTCAAAGTGAACCAGGCTGAAATTAAAGTCACTAATCTACGTTTCGGGAGAAAGTTTTCATATGAAATGAAGGGTTGGAAATTTTGTCCTCAGTTAATATATTCTGAAACTTAGGTGAACAGGTATCACTGAGAAGCCCGTGCTAGTCTTAACACAGTCACTGACAATCCCTTTCACTTACGTTAGCAAGTTTACGGTGTTGCATTTCCCGAAAACGTAATAGCTACAAAAATACTGATTGTTTTAGATCGTTAATGCTCACCAAAGGTATTAAGTCTGTCGGTACCAAATGCAGTCACAGTTTTTAGCCACCGACCTGCTCAATATATTCAATAAGAATATATGTCTTTTCTCGTCTCAAAATTCACTTAGAAATTCTGAAATTTCTACTCACACATCGGAATAATTATGCCATCACTTTCCAACACTTTTGATGTATGAAACACTGCTAGATCCGGCAACTTATCATTTCCATCGGAACTACTACTGCACACGTCCGATCTCTTTCATGGCTAGGCTTCAACTCCTCTCTAGAATACTCCTTCTCTACCAGCAGGTCTAGCGGTTCTAGGCGCGCAGTCCGGAACCGCGCGACTGCTACGGTCGTAGGTTCGAATCCTGCCTCGGGCATGGATGTGTGTGATGTCCTTAAGTTAGTTAGGTTTAAGTAGTTCTAAGTTCTAGGGGACTGATGACCAAAGTAGTTAAGTCCCATAGTGCTCAGAGCCATTTGAACCATTTTTCTCTACCAGCAGAGAAAGGCGCGCGAAGAATATTGGTTTACCATTGGTCAGTTTACTTAACAGCCAATAGCAAAACACCACTCTCCCGCCTCAGTCCGCGCTTTTCAACAATAACCAATGGCAAAATAGTAAACCTAACGACTGCACCTTTTGCCGACGTAATTATCTAATATGCTGAAGTTTTGTTTATGCATACGGTTATTTACTATTTTTATTTATACCTGAATTAACTTTCTCTTTAGCATAAAAATTACTTTACAAATCTATTCTACAAAAATCCCCTTTGTCCATATCTATACTTCTTCTAAATGTTCCCACACTAAATCCTACTACATAACTCGTTAAACAATAATCTTCATATTAATCTTAAACCACACTCACGCATCATTCATACTGCTAACACATATTTATAACGATTTACATACACAAAAAGACATATAACACTTTATGAAAATACTAGAACAGTGTATGAAAAACATTCAATTACTTTAGTGCACTCTAGTGGGCACAATCGAAACTAAAATCACAGTCCCCCTGTTCAGTACTTTCCTCTATCGGCTGATACATAAACTAATTACGCGTCCAGTCTCGCGTCACCATCTGTCACTATCCAGCTGTGAGACACATCTCCCACGTAACTGCCTCCAAGGCAGGATCGTTATACGGCGCTACGCCTCAAGTGTACGTTCATGAATGGGAAACAAATCACACGTGAGGCGTCACACTGGAGCTATCTTCCAGAGAGAACATGCTATGTTGGGTACTCTCCAGTGGCGAAATGTTACACAGGGTACGTTCTCCAAGGGGCCACATTATGCTGGTTTATATGAAACGTAGAATAGCTATGTCTTCTGGAGAGGACACCTTATGTCGAGTGTGTTGTCTACAGGGAGCGGCGGCCGGGCAGCCATGCTGCGTCTCCTGCTCGGGACGCTGCATATGGCAGTGCGCGCCCTGGTGGGCTTGGTGCTGGTGATGACCATGTTCTTCATCTTCCTGTTCGTGTACGCGCTCTGGGTGGTGGACCAGTACGACACTGCGGTGAGCCACTGCCCGAGGCCAGTCCAGGTGCAGCTACCGCCGCAGCTCGCGCCCTCCGTCGACCTCGACCCTGACGAGCAATGAAGACCGGCAAGCCGATACGCCTCCAGGCCACAACGCTAAATCTGCAGCTACAGTTATTGCCGCAATACGTCAATAAATAACTCCTGCCACTGAACATGGTATCGTTAAAGTAGATATTGAGCGCCTTTTATGTTACTAGGAGGTAAGAGCCATTATGTCGATTTGCGGCGGAGCAGTTCTTTCCGTCCCTTTACGACGGACCTGCACCTACCTGTGAACATTGTCTCACCAGATCATCAGTAGGAAAGCCGAGTGAAACCTTATGTACTTCGACGTGAACCAGGCTGCAATTAAAGTCACTAATCTACGTTTCGGGAGAACCACGAAATGAAACGTTGCAAATTTTGTCTTCAATTAATATACAGGGTGTTACAAAAAGGTACGGCCAAACTTTCAGGAAACATTCCTCACACACAAAGAAAGAAAATATGTTATGTGGACATGTGTCCGGAAACGCTTACTTTCCATGTTAGAGCTCATTTTATTACTTCTCTTCAAATCACATTAATCATCGAAAGGAAGCACACAGCAACAGAACGTACCAGCGTGACTTCAAACACTTTGTTACAGGAAATGTTCAAAATGTCCTCCGTTAGCGAGGATACAGGCATCCACCCTCCGTCGCATGGAATCCCTGATGCGCTGATGCAGCCCTGGAGAATGGCGTATTGTATCACAGCCGTCCACAATACGAGCACCAAGAGTCTCTTCATTTGGTACCGGGGTTGCGTAAACAAGAGCTTTCAAATGCCCCCATAAATGAAAGTCAAGAGGGTTGAGGTCAGGAGAGCGTGGAGCCCATGGAATTGGTCCGCCTCTACCAATCCATCGGTCATCGAATCTGTTGTTGAGAAGCGTACGAACACTTCGACTGAAATGTGCAGGAGCTCCATCGTGCATGAACCACATGTTGTGTCGTACTTGTAAAGGCACATGTTCTAGCAGCACAGGTAGAGAATCCCGTATGAAATCATGGCGGTGAATCGAGGAAGTACAGTACATACTGACGAAACTAAAATGAGCTCTAACATGGAAATTAAGCGTTTCCGGACACATGTCCACATAACATCTTTTCATTATTTGTGTGTGAGGAATGTTTCCTGAAAATTTGGCCGTACCTTTTTGTAACACCCTGTATTCTGAAACTTGAGGTGAACAAGTATCACTGCCAAGCCCGTGCTAGTCTTAACACAGTCACTCACAATCCCTTTCACTCACGTTAGCACGATTATGGTGTTGCATTTTCCGAAAACGTAATAGCTACAAAAATACTGATTGTTTTAGATCGTTAATGCTCACCAAATATTAAATCTGTCGGTACCAAATGCAGTCACAGTTTTTAGCCTCCGAGCTGCTCAATACGCCACGCAGAATTTGTCTTTTCTCGTCTCAAAATTCACTTAGAAATTCCGAAATTTCTACACACCCATCGGAATAATTATGCCGATGTATGAAACACTGCTAGAGCCGGCAACTCATCATTTCCATCGGAACTACTACTACACACGTCCGAACTATTTCACGGCTAGGCTTCGACTCTTCTCTAGAATACTTTTTCTCTACCAGCAGAGAAAGGCGCGCGAAGAATATTGGTTTACCATTGGTCAGTTTACTTAACAGCCAATAGCAAAACAACATTCTCCCGCGTCAGTCCGCGCTTCTCATCCACAACCAATCGCAAAATAGTAAACCTCACGACTGCACTTTTTACCGACGTAATTATCTAATATACTGAAGTTTTGTTTATGCATAAAGTTATTTACTATTATTATTTATACCCGAATTAACTTTCCCTTTACCGTACACTTACTTTAAAAATCTGTTCTACAAAAATCCCCATTGTCCATATCCATACTTCTTCGAAATGTTCCCACACTAAATCCTACTACACAACTCTTTAAACTGTTACCTTATAGTAACCTTAAACCACACTCACGCATCATTCATACTGCTAAAACACATTTATAACATTTTACATACGCAAAAAGACATATCACACTTTATGAAAATACTAGAACAGTTTATGAAAAACATGCAATTACTTTAGTGCACTCTAGTGGGCACAATCGAAACTAAAATCACAGTCCCCCTATCCAGTACTGTCCTCTATCGGTTGATACATAAACTACGTGCGCGTCCAGTGTTGCGTCACTATCTGACACTATCCAGTTCTGATAAGGGAACCTCCCCATCGCTCCCCCCTCAGATTTAGTTATAAGTTGGCACAGTGGATAGACCTTGAAAATCTGAACACAGATAAATCGAGAAAACAGGCCTTGAAAATCTGAACACAGATAAATCGAGAAAACAGGAAGAAGTTGTGTGGAACTATGAAAAAATTAGGCAAAATATACAAACTGAGTAGTCCATGCGCAAGATAGGAGCGCCGTGGTCCCGTGCGTGAGCATCTGCGAAACGAGAGGTCCTTGGTTCAAGTCTTCCCTCGAGGGAAAAGTAATTTTTTTCATTTTCAGACAATTATCAAAGTTCAGGCACTCACACTTAATGAACTTCACTCTCCAAAATTCCAGGACATGTTCAGATTTGCTTGGACATATGCAGGATTTGACGGTCTACACACGTAAAAATTTGAAAACGTTAAAAACATATGTTTTGACAGTGCACAGGGAAAACTGTGCGACTGTGAAACTGTCGCATTCATTTGTTGCAGTTTATCTGACAAACTCTTATGTTTTCATCACTTTTTTGGGAGTGATTATCACATCCGCAAGAAAACCTAAATTGGGCAAGGTAGAAGAATCTTTTTACCCATTCGCCAAGTGTACAAGTTAGGTGGGCCGACAACATATTCCTGTCATGTGACGCACATGCCGTCACCGGTGTCGTATAGAATATATCAGACGTGTTTTCCTGTGGAGGAATCGGTTGACCTATGACCTTGCGATCAAATGTTTTCGGTTCCCATTGGAGAGGCACGT
The DNA here is from genome assembly GCF_023864345.2 of Schistocerca serialis cubense. Classification (NCBI taxonomy): domain Eukaryota; kingdom Metazoa; phylum Arthropoda; class Insecta; order Orthoptera; family Acrididae; genus Schistocerca; species Schistocerca serialis. The sequence continues at coordinate 37,366,172 of NC_064641.1, forward strand.
CCTTTCGTCTACTAATCGCACGGTTATGCGGTGCGGTCGCAAAATACAGACACTAAACTTATTACAGTGAACAGAGACGTCAATGAACGAACGGACAGACCATAACTTCGCGAAAATAAAGAAAGTAAACTTTTCCCTCGAGGGAAGACTTGAACCGAGGACCTCTCCCTCCGAAGCTGTTCACGCTAATCACGGGACCACGGCGCTCCTGAACTCACATTTGCCTTGATGTTGCCTATCTTGCCCATGGACTACTCAGTTTGCATATTTTGATTTTTTTCATAGTTCCATACAACTTCTTCCTGTTTTCTCGATTGATCTGTGTTCAGTTTTTAAGGCCTATCCAATGTGCCATCTTATAATTAAATCTGAGGGGATGCGATGGGGAGGTTCCCTTGTGAGACACATCTCCTAGTTAACCGCCTCCAAGACAGGATCGTTATACGGCGCTACGCCTCAGATTCTATGTGCATGCACAGAGAAAAAAACTGTGCACGACTCTTCTCACAATATTTGCTGAGAGGTTTTGTACAGTTGGACGCTGAGCAAGTCGTCAGGAAATCATGCTATCTGTATCGTTCATCGTTAATGGCTTCACGTATCACCATTATCGCTAGTATGAAGATGTTCTGGGATTAAAACAGACTTGTTATAAAGTGTCTATGGGTGTATATGTGATCCTTTGGCAATATCATCACTGTAGCACTGCTGTGCGCAACATCACAAGAGTAACGTGATTTGCTGTTTTGAAGATCAATGCATAAAATTTTCTTTGTTCCAGCAACTAGTGAGTTTATAGAAGACACTCTGGCTCATTTCAAACCCACATGTATGTCCAACCCCAACGATATAACCCGTCCACATTGACGGAGTTCCAATGCAATGGTGGAGGACAGTGCAACTGCAGCCAAACACATGCACCCCTTTCCTCCCTCCCACCTCCACCAAGAAATCGACTTTGGGGACTGCATGATTCTCTTACGAGAAGTCGTGGCGGTCTCTAGAATCTCCATATCTACCGTAGTTCCACTGCCGGATGGTCACACCTGCTGTCACGATAATCGACATCTGATGAATAAAGAAGCTGAAGGAAATTTAATGAAAGAGAACCAAACGTTAATGTACAAATCACCTAAACAAAAAGGAAGAAAAAACGGCAATGTTGTGAGGGTATACTGTAGTATTCCTATTGTGAAACAATACGCGATGGTCACTAACATTGAAAATATGCGACGGACGAGTCATCGAGCAACTAGATCTTGTAGCTCAGTACAACAGCTTACTTTTAAATAGGCCAATGAGAACACACGTATTTCTTAATACAGGGTGATTCAAAAAGAATACCACAACTTTAGGAATTTAAAAGTCTGCAACGACAAAAGGCAGAGCTAAGCACTATCTGTCGGCGAATTAAGGGAGCTATAAAGTTTCATTTAGTTGTACATTTGTTCGCTTGAGGCGCTGTTGACTAGGCGTCAGCGTCAGTTGATGCTAAGATGGCGACCGCTCAACAGAAAGCTTTTTGTGTTATTAAGTACGGCAGAAGTGAATCGACGACAGTTGTTCAGCGTGCATTTCGACCGAAGTATGGTGTTAAACCTCCTGATAGGTGGTGTATTAAACGTTGGTAAAAACAGTTTACAGAGAATGGGTGTTTGTGCAAAGGGAAAAGTTCTGGACGGCCGAGAACGAGTGATGAAAATGTAGCACGCATCCAGCAAGCATTTGTTCGCAGCCCAGGAAAATCGACTCGCAGAGCTAGCAGAGAGCTGCAAATTCCACAATCAACTGTATTGAGAGTCCTACGAAAAAGGTTAGTTATGAAACCTTATCGTCTGAAATTGGTTCAAGCACTGTCTGCAGCTGATAAGATTAAAAGAATCGATTTCTGTGATTTTATCCTTGCTCAAATGGAAACAGATGAATCTTTCGTTTCAAAGATTGTGTTTAGTGATGAAGCAACTTTCCACACTAACGGGAAGGTCAACCGTCACAATGTCTGTATATGGGGCACTGAGAATCAGCGGGAAACAACTCAGTATGAACGTGACTCGCCTAAGGTGAACGTTTTCTGTGCCATTTCAGCCAATAAAGTTTTTGGTCCCTTTTTCTTCGAAGGTGCTACTGTAACTGGACTACAGTATCTGGAGATGTTAGAGAATTGGCTGTTCCCTCAGCTCGAACAAGAAGCACAACAATTCATATTTCAGCAGGATGGAGCGCCACCACATTGGCACTTATCTGTCCGTAACTACCTGAACGTCAACTACCCGAGGCGATGGATCGGCCGCCAGGCAGCCCATGACAGAGCACTTCATCACTGGCCTCCAAGAAGCCCTGATCTTACCCACTGCGATTTTTTCTTATGGGGGTATGTTAAGGATACGGTGTTTTGGTCACCTCTCCCAGCCACCATTGATGATTTGAAACGAGAAATAACAGCAGCTATCCAAACTGTTACGCCTGATATGCTACAGAGAGTGTGGAACGAGTTGGAGTATCGGGTTGATATTGCTCGTGTGTCTGGAGGGGGCCATATTGAACATCTCTGAACTTGTTTTTGAGTGAAAAAAAACTTTTTAAATACTCTTTGTAATGATGTATAACAGAAGGTTATATTATGTTTCTTTCATTAAATACACATTTTTAAAGTTGTGGTATTCTTTTTGAATCACCCTGTATATTTACATGACATGAGTAATGTACAAAAACGAGATCTGTTCCCTGGTACCGGCAGTTTTTATACGAGTATGCAAAGAAATAAGAGTACCTCCAAGACAGCTCCTTACTTAACGTTATAAATAAGTAACATTCTTCCAATAACTGCACACCTTCTCTTAGTGCTGATCTGTGTTCGGCTTAGGCAAATCCAGTCGTCACTTAAGATTGCAAGTAAACAAGATGTTCGTTGCCTTGACCAAAAATGGTTCAAATGGCTCTGAGCACTATGGGACTTAACTGCTGAGGTCATCTAACCTAAGGACATCACACACATTCATGCCCGACTCAGGATTCGAACCTGCGACCGTAGCGGTCGCGCGGTTCCAGTCTGAAGCGCCTAGAACCGCTCGGCCACTCCGGCGGGCACCTTGACCAATCTAACGGCCAGAAATGCCATGTTTGGTGTCAGTGGCTGGGAATTACGAGTGTCATTCAATAAGTAATGCCCCACATTTTTTAAAAATAGCCATTAATATATGTAGCCAAACGTCCATTTGGTGCTTCACATTTGATGTTTTTTTTCTGTGCGCCGGTGAAGTTTCGAACCGTTCTGGTAGATGGCAGAGCTGTCGTACAGCGTCAAAATGGCGTCAACATAGGCTCACGTTAGAAGCAGCATGCTACACTCCTGGAAATTGAAATAAGAACACAGTGAATTCACTGTCCCAGGAAGGGGAAACTTTATTGACACATTCCTGGGGTCAGATACATCACATGATCACGCTGACAGAACCACAGGCACATAGACACAGGCAACAGAGCATGCACAATGTCGGCACTAGTACAGTGTATATCCACCTTTCGCAGCAATGCAGGCTGCTATTCTCCCATGGAGACGATCGTAGAGATGCTGGATGTAGTCCTGTGGAACGGCTTGCCATGCCATTTCCACCTGGCGCCTCAGTTGGACCAGCGTTCGTGCTGGACGTGCAGACCGCGTGAGACGACGCTTCATCCAGTCCCAAACATGCTCAATGGGGGACAGATCCGGAGATCTTGCTGGCCAGGGTAGTTGACTTACACCTTCTAGAGCACGTTGGGTGGCACGGGATACATGCGGACGTGCGTTGTCCTGTTGGAACAGCAAGTTCCCTTGCCGGTCTAGGAATGGTAGAACGATGGGTCCGATGACGGTTTGGATGTACCGTGCACTATTCAGTGTCCCCTCGACGATCACCATTGGTGTACGGCCAGTGTAGGAAATCGCTCCCCACACCATGATGCCGGGTGTTGGCCCTGTGTGCCTCGGTCGTATGCAGTCCTGATTGTGGCGCTCACCTGCACGGCGCCAAACACGCACACGACCATCATTGGCACCAAGGCAGAAGCGACTCTCATCATTGAAGACGACACGTCTCCATTCGTCCCTCCATTCACGCCTGTCGCGACACCACTGGAGGCGGGCTGCACGATGTTGGGGCGTGAGCGGAAGACGGCCTAACGGTGTGCGGGACCGTAGCCCAGCTTCATGGAGACGGTTGCGAATGGTCCTCGCCGATACCCCAGGAGCAACAGTGTCCCTAATTTGCTGGGAAGTGGCGGTGCGGTCCCCTACGGCACTGCGTAGGATCCTACGGTCTTGGCGTGCATCCGTGCGTCGCTGCGGTCCGGTCCCAGGTCGACGGGCACGTGCACCTTCCGCCGACCACTGGCGACAATATCGATGTACTGTGGAGACCTCACGCCCCACGTGTTGAGCAATTCGGCGGTACGTCCACCCGGCCTCCCGCATGCCCACTATACGCCCTCGCTCAAAGTCCGTCAACTGCACATACGGTTCACGTCCACGCTGTCGCGGCATGCTACCAGTGTTAAAGACTGCGATGGAGCTCCGTATGCCACGGCAAACTGGCTGACACTGACGGCGGCGGTGCACAAATGCTGCGCAGCTAGCGCCATTCGACGGCCAACACCGCGGTTCCTGGTGTGTCCGCTGTGCCGTGCGTGTGATCATTGCCTGTACAGCCCTCTCGCAGTGTCCGGAGCAAGTATGGTGGGTCTGACACACCGGTATCAATGTGTTCTTTTTTCCATTTCCAGGAGTGTATTATTGAATTCTTGTGTGCAGAAAAAGAAACCGTGGTCAGCATCCATAAACGTTGGTGTGCAGTTTATGGCGATGCTGCAGTTGATAGGGCTACAGTTGGGCGATGGGTAAACCAAGTGAATAGCCTCAGGAAATGCAGAAACAGAGCTTCATGATCGGCCACGCTCGCGACGTCCTGTCACAGTCCACTGCTCCAGTTATACCGAATCGTGCGGATACCATTATTCGTGCCGACCGTCGCATAACTCGACAATTGGCTCAACAGTTGTCGGTCAGCATTGTAAGTGCGTTTGCAATGATCGTGACTCTCGGATATTCAAAGAGGTGCTCACGACGAGTTCCACGAATTCTCATAGCGAACCACAAGATTCAAAGAGAGGCCATTTCATCTGAATTTTCGGGGTGAGACCGACGGAGACGCCTTTCTGTCACGGATCGTTACGGGGGACGAAAGCTGGGTGCGCCACTTTGCGCCGGAAACAAACGGACAATCCATGGATTGGCATCGTCCTCACTCACCACGAAAGGAGAAATTCAAGACAACCCCGTCTGCCGGAGAAGTCATGGTGACAGTCTTCTAGGATTGTGATGTTGTGGATGTGATGCCAAGAGAGTCAACCATCAATTCAGAGGCATACGTGAAGACTCAAGAAAAGTTTCCAGCGTGTTCGATCGGACAAGAATCCAGCAGAAATCTTGCTCCAACACAATAATGCGCCCTCACACACAAGTCCGAGAACCCCGAAACACATCGCCAAATTAGGCTGGACATCACTGCCTCATCCATCCAGATATGACACCCTCGTACTTCCATCTCTTTGGGCCACTTACAGATTCTCTACGGGGAACATACTTTGAAGATGACGAGAGTGTCAGTCGTGCAGTGAAAACATGGCTACGCCTGCAGGACAAGAGCTTTTACCAGCAGGAAATACATGCTCTTCTACAACATTGGGGTACGGCCATAGAACATGATGGAGACAACGTAGAAAAATAGGACATGGACAAGATACGAGGGTTGTTTTTTAAGTAAGGGCCGTTTTTATTTTTAAAAAAGATACAAATACTTATGTAAAAAAACTTTTATTTTCTGATTCTACACACTTTTACCTATTTTTCTACATAGTTGCCTTGTTTATTTAAGCACTTGTCATACCGTACAACTAAGTTTTTAATTCCCTCTTCAAAGAATTCGGCCGCCTGCTCCGACAGCCAAGAGTTCACGGCCGCTTTCACTTCATCGTCGTCATTGAAGCGCTGCCCGCCAAGATGGTGTTTCAGGTACCGGAAAAGGTGAAAATCGCTAGGAGCAAGGTCGGGGCTGTATGGTGCATGGTCCAAAACTTCCCAGCCAAAAGAATCAATCAAATCCCGAGTCTTTTGAGAGGTGTGAAGCCTAGTGTTATCGTGCAGGAGCAAAACTCCTTTTGTCAGCATGCCGCGCCTTTTGTTTTGAATTGCTCTGCGGAGCTTCTTTAGAGTTGCACAGTAGGCATCTGAGTTGATTGTCGTTCCTCGTGGCATAAAGTCCACTAGCAAAACACTGCGCCGGTCCCAGAACACAGTTGCCATAATCTTGCGCTTTGACAGCGTCTGTTTGGCTTTGACCTTGACGGGTGAGGTTGTGTGTCGCCATTCCATCGATTGTCGCTTGCTTTCGGGAGTGATATGGGATACCCATGTTTCATCTCCAGTGACAACTTGACTCAACATGTCATCCCTTTCTTCCTCGTAACGAATCCCTTTGTGGTGACGAGTCTGTGTACCCACCGCCGGCCGCGTTGGTCTCGCGGTTCTAGGCGCGCGGTCAGGAGCCGTGTGACTGCTACGGTCGCAGGTTCGAATCCTGCCTCGGGCATGGATGTGTGTGATGTCCTTAGGTTAGTTAGGTTTAAGTAGTTCTAAGTTCTAGTGGGAATGATGACCACAGCCGTTGAGTCCCATAGTGCTCAGAGCCATTTGAACCATTTGGGTACCCACCGAGAACACAATTTCTTAAAGTTTAGGTTTTCAGACACAATTTTGTACAAAACCGATCTTGAAACTTGTGGAAATTCCAAAGAAAGAGTGGAAATTGTGAATCTTCTGTCCTCACGAATCTTTGTTTCGACTGCAGCCTCCAAATCATCAGTGATCACAGAAGGCCGGCCTGAGCGTTCTTCGTCATGGACGGTCATTTTTAAACTCTCTAACCCATTGACGCACTTTACCTTCACTCACTGCATTCAAGCCATAAACTTCTGTTAACTGACGATGAATTTCTGCAGCTGATAGGCTTCTCGCGAGCAAAAAACGTATCACTGACCGTATCGCACACGCGGCGGGCGATTCGATAATAGTAAACATTATAAAGTAGCACAGCGATGCGTACATGTCAGCTGCAGAGCTGCAACTTGCATCAGTGTGAACGGGAAGGATGCCGGCAAGTGGCGCAGTGGCTTGTTGCGGCGTCCACGCGAACTACGGGACTATACGCGCGAACGGCCCTTACTTAAAAAACAACCCTCGAATGTTGATGTATATTGTCACCTTATTCTGACTCTAAACGAAAAATATGTTCTGAGGAAAAAAAAGTGGGGCATTATTTATTGAACGACCCTCTTATCTACATCCAGAAAACGTGAGCCGCTTTGTGAACAGATAGTAGTAAGTGCATCTGCTGGGAAGAGTTAGGTTTGTTCGACACCCACATTGAGTACTTTCTAGGGAGCTGTTCTCCTCCACCCTCAGAACACGCCTGAGGGGTGATCCGCCCTCGCGGACGCCAGGGTTGGTTATAAATACCCGCACTGGGCGCCGCGCTGGCGCCAGAATTAGGCGCCGTCAGGCCTCTCTCATCACTGACTGGCGCCAGAAACACTCTCCTGCCCTGACTCTGTTATTCTCACCCAACAGTAGCCACTTGTATTCACTCAAAGCATATCCAATATTCCGTCTGGAGCACGCTTTTAGTTTATGTAAACCATGTGCGCTAGTGTGTTTCAGTCTAACAAGGAGACCGTGGCTATTCATCATTACCGATTTCGTACAAATTTGTGGTATATGCAGGGCGTGGCCAGAAATGAAAGTGGCAGAACTGAGAGCTCCAGATGGCCAACCGTTTAGAAAAAATAGCTTTTTGGCGCGAATCTGAACAGGCATGAACCATTTATGTTAGAATGTGAAATAGTAGAGCCTGTGAAACTTCCTGGCAGATTAAAACTGTGTGCCCGACCGAGACTCGAACTCGGGACCTTTGCCTTTCGCGGGCAAGTGCTCTACCAACTGAGCTACCGAAGCACGACTCACGCCCCGTACTCACAGCTTTACTTCTGCCAGTACCTCGTCTCCTACTTTCCAAACTTTACAGAAGCTCTCCTGCATTCCAGTAGAGCCTGTGTTATTAAAAAGTATACTCAGTGGTCCTACGGATATGTGCAGGTTGCGGTAGAAGAACGACGACGTATCGAAGTTTGAGTCTGAACGTCATTCGTGCACGGATGGCTGAAGAGGTTAAGGCAACTGATCGCCTAAAGTGACAAATCCCGGTTCGAGTCCCAGTGCGGCACAAATTTTCATTGGCGCCATTCTAATATACAGCTGATGAGCAGCGAAAGAGCAACGGAAGAGCAACGAAAGAATAGCGGAAGAAGAATGGTACCCAAGGATGGGGGGGGGGGGGGGGGGGGGGGGGTAAGAGTCCCAATGCGGAAACGTTTCTATTTTCAGTTTTTACGTTACTTATCCAAATAAACCGAAATAATACTCAATGTATTGAATTTATTAATGGTATCATAGAAAGAATAAAATGAAAAGCAAAGAAAAATTTTGTATCTCAAACTAATTTCTAGAAAGGGATTGGAAGGCATACATGAGAACATTGTAAACCAATTAAATTCTTTTATTGTTTTACAGTTGTGATTTACACGTGCTGGAGTGAAATTCACCGTAAAAGCAAGGGATGTAATAATTTCCTCGGCATACAGCACATGCTCCAAACGCCTCATTTTTTACAATTACGTCGTCGTTTAAAGTTTATGTCGGAAAACTCTTGGTTTACATTTATAAAAAGTAGGCTCGCATCGCACGATTTGGCAACAAATTACACGTAACGCATCATGTCGCCAAATATTGGTGCGGCTCCCAAACACTCGAGCAATACTAAAGAATGGGTCGTAGTAGTGTCCAATATACGGTGTCCTTTACAGATGAACCACACTTTCCTAAAATTCTCCCAATATCTCCCGAAAATGTAGGCGTTGTATCAAAGCGTCTAACCTTTCGCCTTTGCTACTACAACCTTTTCATGCTCGTACTATTTCACATCACTTTGCGACATTACGCCTAGATATTTAATCGAAGTGGCCGTCTCCAGCAGCACGCTACTAATGATGTATTCGAACACTATGTGTATGGTCTTCCCATTCATCTGTATGAGTATCGTCTCAGTTGTGTGACTGGATTCGTGATTTCCTCTCAGAGAGGTCACAGTCCGTAGCGATAGACGGTAAATCAACGAGTAGAGCAGAAGTGATATCTGGCGTTCCGCAAGGTAGTGTCATAGGCCCTCTGCTGTTCCTGATTTACATAAATGATCTACATGATAATCTGAGCAGCCCTCTTAATTTGTTTGCAGATGACACTGTAATTTAACGTCTAATAAAATCATCAGACGCTCAATTCCAATTACAAAATGATCTAGAGAGAATTTCTGTACGGTGCGAAAAGTGGCAACTGTCACTAAACAAAGAAAAGTGCGAGGTCATCCCCATGGGTTCTAAAAGAAATCCTGTAAATTTTGGGTATACAATAAATCGCACAAATCTAAGGGCTGTCAATTCGACTAAACACCTTGGAATTACAATTACGAGTAACTTAAATTAGAAAGACCACATAGATAATATTGTGGAGAAGGCGAAACAAAGACTGCGCTTTGTTGGCAGAACACTTAGAAGATGCGACAAACCCACTAAAGAGACAGCCTACATTACACTTGTCCGTCATCTGCTGGAATACTGCTGCGCGGTATGGGATCCTTACCAGGTAGGATTGACGGAGCACATCGAAAAAGTGCAAAGAAGGGCAGCCCGTTTCGTGTTATCGCGCAATAGGGGTGAGAGTGTCACTGATATGATACACGAGTTGGGGTCGCAGTCACAGAAAGAAAGGCGGTTTTCTTTGCGGCAAGATCTATTTATGAAATTTCTATCACCAACTTTCTCTTCCGAATGCGAAAATATTTTGTTGACACCCACCCATGTAGGGAGAAATTATCACCATAATAAAATAAGAGAAATCAGAGCTCGAACGGAAAGATTTAGGTGTTCCCTTTTCCCAAGCGCCATTCGTGAGTGGAATGGTAGAGAAGCAGTATGAAAATGGTTCGATGAATTCTCTGGCAGGCACTTAAGTGTGAATTGCAGAGTAAGCATGTAGATGTAGATGTAGAAGTTGTTGATCCTGTTAGTGAGAAAATTGCTGAAATTTCCATCGATGTTTGGCAGAACATGATAATAATATTGAAAAGGAAAAACACTTTCTAACGTTCTGCAAAATTATGCTTATTCAGTTACGAACCGGCTTTCGGCTTCTCAGGCCATTTTCAGGTGACAACTGAACGTCGCAAACAGAAACAAAACTGATGTCCGACTTACACAGATATTATTTGTACAGAAGGTACAAGTGATGAAGTGTTTACATAGGAAAATATTGCAATGATTACATTAAATAAAAAAAGGGTTAACTTCACATAAAAACTTCTTTTCCTTTTTTAGTTAACGTAATTATTTTAATATTTTCCTGCGTAAACACTTCGTCATTTTTGTATCTTCTGTACAAATAATACTCGAGTAAGTAGCACATTGTGTTTGTCTTTGTTTGTGACTTTCAGTTGTCACCTGTAGATGGCCTGGGAAGCCGAAAGCCGATTCGTGACCAAATCAATGCAATTTAGAAGAAAATTACATTGGAACTTGTAATGTCTCTTGCAGCGGTCTCTCCACGATATTTTCAGAAATTTTATAAATTATATAACTCAGTACATACCTCGAAATATCTCTTCTTATCTTACCGATTAAATGCAAAGTAGTTTCAAGCCCAGTTATTCCTTGGAGCGTCCATTTACTCCATGGAATAGCTTCTCTGTTATCTATGTTTTCTCTTATAGAAAAGAATAGGAACTTCTTGCCGATTAGTCGTAAAAGAAGGAGGTATATATGTACGTATTGTTGAGCGAGTCGCCATCTTGATGAGATTCTGTATGGGAAGGAGTTTAATACATTAACTAAACTAAAGTAAGTGTGTTTGAGTATTATTTAACGGATTATTATTATTGACAGTGTCTGCTTACTACGCCGTGTTGCACGGGATCAGTGGGGAACGTCTGATTTACACTGGACGAACCTGCCGTTTTGAATGCTCAAGATATCCAGTTACTTCAAATAAATAGGCTAACACGGTCTTACCAGCAGATCTCCGGTCTTCCCCATGTGATCACCGAAAGTTAATAATTATTACAAATGTTTCCAGGAGATCGACTCACAATTTTCGTCGCACCGAGACTTCGAAATTGCTTCACTGCCTTATGGAATTTAAGTTAAGCTTAATTTAATCAGGACAGAACAGTATTGAACTGTGTGAATGTGATAAGCCTGCTTTGTCAATGAAAATTCCCTTAATATACGCATGTTTTTACTATCCTGATCAGTGAAGCTAAACCAGGTCGGTGTGAGAGAGGTTCTTTAAATTTTAGAAATATTAAAAACTGACAATATGTTCAAAAGTCCTGCAGCAAACCAATTTTAAGGATGTTGGTCTATAATTTTCCGGATCCCTTCTTTTATCCATGTTAGATGCAAGAGTCACCTGCGTTTTCCTTCTTTCAAATGGTTCAAATGGCTCTGAGCACCATGGGACTTAACTTATGAGGTCATCAGTTCCATAGAACTTAGTTACACCAACTAACCTAAGGACATCACACACATCCATGCCCGAGGTAGGATTCGAACCTGCGACCGTAGCTGTGGCGCGGTTCCAGACTGAAGTGCCTAGAACCGTTCGGCCACAGCGGCCGGCTTTCTTTCTTTCTTTCTTTCTTTTTCAGTCGTGTAGGACTGGGCAAGAGATTCGCGATAAAATCAAGCTAAGTTGAGGGGCCAATGCCGTAGAATAGGCTAATCTTTGTAAAATCGAACTGGTATTCCATCCGGAACTGGCGACTTACTTGTTTTCAACTCTTTCGTTTGTTGCTCTACGTCAGTGATGCCTATTACTATGCGCTCCATACGACGGTACGACGGTGAAACGACGATATGTTTGTACGATTCTCCTGTTTGAACGAGAGCGAAATTAAAACCTTCGGATTTCCCTTCACACCCGACTGGTCAACAAGTGACTGGATAGAAGTCGTGGACCCGCTTAGGGATTGCACGTAGGGCCAGAATTTTGTCGGGTTTTTGACAAGTTCATTTACTATGGCATGACTGTGGTAATTCTGTACTTGACGATGGTTCAAATGGCTCTGAGCACTATGGGACTTAACTACTGTGGTCATCAGTCCCCTAGAACTTAGAACTACTTAAACCTAACTAACCTAAGGACATCACACACATCCATGCCCGAGGCAGGATTCGAACCTGCGACCGTAGCAGTCGCGAGGTTCCGGACTGGGCGCCTAGAACCGCTAGACCACCGCGGCCGGCTGTGTACTTGACGCATATATCTTTTTACAGACATACGAATCTGTACTAACTTTAGCCTGTTGTCATTTGCACGTCCCGTTTTGAACCGAGAATGCAACAGCCTCTGCTTCCTCAGCATTTTCCAAGTTTCGCTGTTAAATTTCGGTTAAAGTTTGGTCAAAAAGTTCGTTTCAGTTGGTATATTACCCAATAATTTCGTCCCTGTGTTAGGCGCACGTTGCGAGGTTTAGCCTGCTGGCGCAGGACAAAGCGACGAGAGACTGCAAGGGCCCCTTAGCTTGTGGCTCCCCGAGGGCGTCGGCACGGGGTGCGGCGGGTGGCGCCTGGCTCGGAGCCAGCGGCGCGGTCTGCATCCTGATGATGGGAGCGCGTGCCGGAACGCACCTCCCAGCACGGCGCGCCGCGAGGACCACACACTCCACACCAGCGCCGCAGTGCTCCGAGTGCACACTGCGACTCGAGATGGCTGTGTTTGACAGTGGCGTAACCGGTGTGAGGAAACAGTAAACATTCAGAGAAGCAGCAACGAACTTGTTATGGAGGGTGTCCCATAATGCGTATCATTTCCATTCTACACTACTGGCCATTAAAATTGCTACACCACGAAGACGCGAAATTTAACCGACAGGAAGAAGATGCTGTGATATGCAAATGATTATCTTTTCAGAGCATTCACACAAGGTTGGCGCCGGTGGCGACACCTACAGCGTGCTGACATGAAGAAAGTATCCAACCGATTTCTCATACACAAACAGCAGTTGACCGCCGTTGCCTGGTGAAACGTTGTTGTGATGCCTCGTGTAAGGAGGGGAAAAGCGTACCATCACGTGTCCGACTTTGATAAAGGTCGGGTTGTACCCTATCGCGATTGTGGTTTGTCCTATCGCGACATTGCTGCTCGCGTTGGTCGAGATCCAATGACTGTTAGCAGAATATGGAATCGGTGGGTTCAGGAGGGTAATACGGAACACCGTGCTGGATCCCAACAGCCCCGTATCACTAGCAGTCGATATGACAAGCATCTTATCCGCCTTATCCGCATGGCTGTAACAGATCGTGCACCCATGTCTTGATCCCTGAGTCAACATATGGGGACGTTTGCAAGACAACAACCATCTGCACAAACAGTTCGACGACGTTTGCAGCAGCATAGACTATCAGCTCGGGGACCATGGCTGCGGATACCCTTGACGCTGCATCACAGACGGGAGCGCCTGTGATGGTGTACTCAACGACGAACCTGGGTGCACGAATGGCAAAACGTCATTTTTTTCGATGAATCCAGGTTCTGTTTACAGCACCATGATGGTCGCATCCGTGTCTGGCGACATCGCGGTGAACGCACATTGGAATCGTGTATTCGTCATCGCCATACTGGCGTATCACCCGGCGTGATGGTATCGGGTGCCATTGGTTACACGTCTCGGTCACCTCTTATTCGCATTGACGGCACTTTGAACAGTGGACGTTACATTTCAGATGTGTTACGACCCGTGGCTCTACCCTTCATTCGATACCTGTGAAACCCTACATTTCAGCAGGATAAAGCACGACCGCATGTTGCAGGTCCTGTACGGGCCTTTCTGGATACAGAAAATGTTCGACTGCTGCCCTGGCCAGCACATTCTCTAGATCTCTCAGCAATTGAAAACGTCTGGTCAATGGTGACCGAGCAACTGGCTCGTCAGAATATGCCTGTCACTACTCTTGATGAACTGTGGTATCATGTTGAAGCTGCATGGGCAGCTGTACCTATACGCGCCATCCAAGCTCTGTTTGACTCAATACTCAGGCATATCAAGGCCGTTATTACGATCAGAGGTGGTTGTTCTGGGTACTGATTTCTCAGGATCTATGCACCCAAATTGCGTGAAAATGTAACCACAGGTCAGTTCTAGTATAATATATGTGTCCAATGAATGCCCGTCTATCATCTGCATTTCTTCTTGGGGTAGCAATTTTATTGGCCAGTTGTGTAGTATGTTGGCAACGCTGAAACTTGCACAGTGTTCGTCTGTTTCCTTCGTAGTTGGTAAGAGAGCGCTTCGCGATAGAAAAGCGTGTTGTCATAGTGAAAACTTACAACAGACGTGGTGGGTGTTGTGCTGCAATGTATCCCTCAATGAATGAATGTTAAATAAAACGACTGAAGTTTAATCCCCCGAAGACTAATTTTTCAGATGTGAGACACATCACGGTGAGCACAGCAGGAGCGTAGTAAAAAATATGAATAACCGGAATTTTGTCTGTGTTAAGTGAATGAAGTTCGACCCTGCTTCAATTTACGAGATGTGTTTAACTGGAGTGAACTGTCATGTGGCTATCGTAATGAATGTTATTCCATGGCTCAGCGGTTGATATGATAATTAGCTTAGGCTCTAAACTAGTCATCGAATAATAAAGAAAATTAATCTTGCAACTTCGATGATTGTCTGCAATTTACTGCATAATTACCATACAGCTGCTGAGGTCACGCAGTCCGGAATCCTGGAAACAAGTAACTAATAATTTTAATGTTAAATGGAATTATAAGTCCTACGTGGCCAGAGACGTCATCATTACTTGCTGTTTTTAGATTTCTTTTAGTGTCAGGTGCAGAGTTGTCTTTGGGAAGCGGAAAAGCTTGGTGACGGCGGACCGTGATAACATGAAGTATGAGGCAACAAATGATTTGTCTTACACAGAAACAGTAATAGACAATCAAACTCTGTGTACGCCATTAGTAATGTAATATGGACCAGTTGCCTCTAATGAAAAACATAGATGAAGTTTAACATTATTATTATAACTAAAATTACGGAGAACAAGGAAAAGCATCCTTACACGAAGGCAGTTGCGAGACATAACGTTAGCAAGGGGCTTCACTATATACGTTGTTACAAAACGGAAGATGAACGAAAATCAAACACAGATATATTTAGAAAGGTGTAAGTTCGGTTATATGCTCAACATGATAGCATTACTGACCCAACGAACACAAAGATTTGCTGTGATACAAAGACGGTTCGCAAGCTCTGTGGAAAGTTTGGTCAATGGTATGTACCGAATAAGTCCACTGTGATGAGACTGATTGCTAAATTTAGGACAACCGGTTCGGTTGTGGACATTGGACCCTCGTGTTTGTCGTTCTGCGGGAAACATCGCCATCGTGGGAAATAACGTTGCTGCAAGTCCGGTAAAAGCTATTCGCCGACGTTCGCAACGATCGGATATTCCCAAACCGGCTTGCAACGAAGTCTGAAGGTAGATCTGAATCTTTGTGCTAATAAAATCCAAAAAAGGCTCCCTTAGACACGTTCCCACGACACTTCGTTTCGACTGCCTCCCACAGCCTCGTCAGGAGGCACTGAAGTCGGAGCTTAAATCAGTAAAACTCAAACTCAATAGGACCGCAAGGCCCGAATGAGTCCCCGTCAAATTCTTCAGAGAATTTACGTAATGAGCTCCATTTTGATCATAATTTACAGTTAATCCCTTAAACAGAAGCACACTTCCTGTGATTCGAAAAAAGTACATGTCACACACATCTACGAAAAAGGAAGAAGAAATATCGCACGGAACAACCGTTCTACACCAGTCAGGTCTGTTTGCTGCAGAACTCTAGAATGTTTTGTGAAATAACATGTTTTGGCCTACTTGGGACAACATTACCTTCTCCGGGGAAATGATCACGGGCGCCATAAAAATCGTTCATGTGAAAATCAATTCGTTCTCTTCGTTCAAATGGTTCAAATGGCTCTGAGCACTATGGGACTTAACTTCTGAGGTCATCAGTCCCCTAGAACTTAGAACTACTTAAACCTAACTAACCTAAGGACATCACACATATCCATGCCCGAGGCAGGATTCGAACCTGCGACCGTAGCGGTCGCGGGGTTCCAGACTGTAGCGCCTAGAACCGCTCGGCCACTTCGGCCGGCTCGTTCTCTTCGTACGCGAAGACTTCAGTAGCATGGAGAGAAGACGTCAGAGTGATTCTGAACTTTTTGATTCAGTATCAAGTCCCGTGTAAAGAACGCACGTTTGTATGGAACATCTAATGACGCTTTAACTCTACGATTGTTAATGACTGTCAGTAACGCCGTTTTCCCCCAATATATTTTCTACCACAGTGCTTGTGCTGGATTCACTTCCTATCTCTCAGACATAAGCGTAACTGTTACACACACATACATACACAAATGGTTCAAACGGCTCTAGGCACTATGGGACTTAACATCTGAGGTGATCAGTCCCCTAGACTGAGAACTACTTATACCTAACTAACCTAAGGACTTCATACACATCCATGCCCGAGGCAGGATTCGAACCTGCGACCGTAGCAGCACACACACACACACACACACACACACACACACACACAACATATACACGCTCTCTATATGCTACACAGTAAGTACTTATATAACACGCAACTGTTTTACAGTAACAGATAAATGAAGATTGGTGATGCAACGAAAATGTAATTGTGGCGCCTGGTTGTATGATGGCTTGTGATATCAGCGACTTCGACAAATAGTTCTGTAAGTCGTTTAATGTCCGGTACTTCAAAACTACTTGATAAACATCGTTTTCTGCTCCCTTTTAACTATAACTATCAAATTTTAAATGATATTGCAGTGCTATTTAGTTTCAATGGTTTGTCAAATGCAATTATCTAGTTCTCAGTCCAATACTTAGCTCTCTAAATGTTGATTGCGTTATGTAACCTTCTACAGTTAATGGGTTATTTTAATGTATAATTATAAACGAGTTTTTTTAAAGTGATATTTTTTTCTCTTTTACTAGCTCCAATTCTGAGTCTACTTCATTGCTTGTGAAGTTCATTCCCATACATAAGCAGTGGCGTATGAAATTCTCAATAGCTGCACAGTCTTTTCTTACCACCGATCATTTCCGTCAAAGACTAGAGATATGTCAGAGAGGATATATCTGGGGTTGAAGTAAGCTCGCTGGTGCTGCAACAAAACCTATGAGGGCCACTACCCAAAGACAAAATTGGCGATCTTTGTAATGGCACGTCACCAATTTTTTATATCGGTAAAGAGTAGATTGAAAGTCCACGATAAGAATTTTTGCGGAGAGCATCCACCGTTCGACACTTTGCGATATGCTGAAAGTCTCGGCAATCACGAACGGATTCTAGCATAGGCGTTTGACGTCTAACTAGAACAACACAAGGTCAACACAGTCAACAGTATACGTCCGTTCCAAGTTTATTTCATCAGAGCGTTCACATATATTTTATTCCTCACAGACACCGCGTAAAAATGTGCGAAAGGCAGTCAGTTAGCTTCTGTGTGTTTAAATCTTAGTCGATTGCCTACAACCTCTCCTTAATACTACCCTTAAAAAGATTTCAAAGTTCAATACACTTCAGCATCTAATTAACATAGTTCATAGTTCTTATTGGAAATTCTAACTGATCAGACTTCCATCTCCCGCAATATTCAAATTCACTAGCGCAATCTCTTAATAATCTCCGGGGTTTAACACAGCAGTAGCCTGCATTTCCATAATCAGTCAGCGCACAAAGCTAATGACCCACAGCCTCCACGTCGTCTTCACTTAGCCGAGCAATACAAAATAG
The DNA here is from genome assembly GCF_023864345.2 of Schistocerca serialis cubense. NCBI lineage: Eukaryota > Metazoa > Arthropoda > Insecta > Orthoptera > Acrididae > Schistocerca > Schistocerca serialis. Next base: position 37,384,209 of record NC_064641.1, read on the forward strand.
ATCTCAGTGGAACCATTCTCAAAACGACCCATAGGCCAAGCTCAGATCGGTTACCAAAGTGTGTCACAATCAAATAAACTGTCCATATTTCGCGTCTGCAACGTCCTCTCCCCCAAAGCCACCTACATTCTCATGATTTTCTTCGACAAAATCTTAACAACATTTGCACAGATAAAATATATCTCTAACTGGACCGGCACATTTCCTCGAATATAGAATAATATTTTCAGATCATATTATAATTACAACCTAGACAATACATATACACGAGAAAAACAAAATATAATTCTATGGCTGTCACTAGACGTACATTGACAAAATAAGCAATATTTTGCGGAACGAAATCGGAGAACGAATGATTGAACATACAGATTGACGCGTAAATGTTTAAAAAAAACTATCCGTTTCGAGGAGTGCGACTGGACCGAATGTTTCCTCAGAGACAGGATGATGCGCGCTATCCTGGAGAGTATAAAAGAAACGAAGGTCGGCGAGGGTGCACAAAGAACGACGATACGAATGATTACGGGCTTGTCTAACTTGAGAGAGTCTAACAGAAATGTTGAAATATCATTAACTGGTAGACACTAGAAGAACCGGCGTAAACCTGACGAGAACCTGCTTAGCAAGTTTCAAGAAACATCTGTCAGAGGAGAAACGACAAATATTCTTTAACCTGTACGTACCCACAACGTACTGGCCGCGCGTATACAGTGAGGCAAATAACAGCTCGCACAGAGCCGTACAAGTAGTCATTTGTCCCCATACTTCAAACGTGAACAGAACGGGATAAAAATCGTAATGTATGGTACGATAGCAAGGATGCTATACCATTCAGTTCAAAGTAATTCGCAGAGTATAGGTGTAGATGTTTCATAACGCTGCAGCACGTCGGTGATCAACCAGCGCACCTTTGTTTACCTGAGTTGCAGAGCGCATTAAAAGATGGCAGGACTGTTCAGAGCCCTCAAGCAGCGTTCTGAAACGCATCACTGCTCCGGCGACGTACCGTAAACACAGCGGCTAAAAGCGGGGCAGCCTCGCTGTAGACTCCATTTAGATGCTGGAAGCAAATACAGCAGAACGGGACCCGCCCGAGTCTTCTATTGACCCCTGCCAGCTTTCAATTCTGACGTCTCCCAAACGCTGGACGCCTCTCGCGCAGTAACTTCTCTGCGGAACCAGCTTGACCCCAAACACACGCCGTGTGTACTTACCAATTAGTGGCTGAAACATTAAAACAGCCCGCACAAACACACTCCATATTCATAAATTGATTACGACGGAGGGTTTTGGGCGCCATATTAGGAGAACTAATCGAGGCATGCCCTTGTTTTGGGGTTATCAGAGTCCGGCGAAGTTCTCTCGTTATCTGTTCGCTCCCCCTCTCATGCTCTACAGACCAGGGGTCAGTCTGATTCATCCTGGACGGATTTCCAGAAATTACGCTATCGTCCGCGATTCACGCTACAATCGTAAAGCCAGACAAACTTTTGTTGTAGAAGGGTTAGTCAAATCAAAACGGTACAACTTTATAAATATGTTTGGTAGGCTGACTGTTTAAAACATAAGTAGAAAGCCAACGTAACCAGTCAGTGAATTTAACTTCTTTCATTTACGACGCTTCTCAGAGGCTTTGCGTTATTATCAGGTGGCAGTTCCGATGTTCAGCTCAATTCCGATGTTCAGATCAGGTAAATTACTCCTGGAAAACAAACGATGCCGAAATATCTGTAGTCCGGTCCAAATGTGTTGTGTACTTTCCACGAGGGCATCGCTCCCTTTTCCCTGATGAAATGTCGTCCGAGTTTCAGTCTATTGGCTTTCTGTTCGGGATCTACCCATGTAACCATCTCAGTAGTGGAATGTGAATTACAACGAAACTAACGTGAGGACATCACATCAACCAGCCCCGAGCGGAGAAAATCTCCGACCCGATACAGATACAGAAGATGCATAAAATTCAGACTCTTGGCAAAGGAAAGAATTAATTATATGTCATGCAGGAATGGTTACATTCAAGTAAAAATTTTATGTTTCCTCTGTATCTTTATGAGCATTGTGTGTGTAAGCCACACGTCATTTTGTCTGAGGTTCCGACATTCAATTGTCACCTGACGGTCACTTAAGAAGCCGAAAGACTGCTCGTGACCAACTAAATCAGACTGGAAAACATCATCAAAGTGTTTCTACATCTACATCTACATCCATACTCCGAAAGCCACCTGACGGTGTGTGGCGGAGGGTACTTTCAGTATCTCTCTCGGTTCTCCCTTCTATTCCAGTCTCGTATTGTTCGTGGAAAGAAAGATTGTCAGTATGCCTCTGTGTGGGCTCTAATCTCTCTAATTTTATCCTCATGGTCTCTTCGCGAGATATACATAGGAGGGAGCAATATACTGCTTGACTCCTGGGTGAAGGTACGTTCTCGAAACTTCAACAAAAGCCCGTACCGAGCTACTGAGCGTCTCTCCTGCAGAGTCTTCCACTGGAGTTTATCTATCATCTCCGTAACGCTTTCACGATTACTAAATGATCCTGTAACGAAGGGCGCTGCCCTCCATTGTATCTTCTCTATCTCTTCTATCAACCCTATCTGGTACGGATCCCACACTGGTGAGCAGTATTCAAGCAGTGGGCGAACAAGTGTACTGTAACATACTTCCTTTGTTTTCGGATTGCATTTCCTTGGGATTCTTCCAATGAATCTCAGTCTGGCATCTGCTTCACCGACGATGAACCTTATATGATCATTCCATTTTAAATCCCTCCTAATGCGTACTCCCACATAATTTATGGAATTAACTGCTTCCAGTTGCTGACCTGCTATATTGTAGCTAAATGATAAAGGATCTTTCTTTCTATGTATTCGCAGCACATTACACTTGTCTACATTGAGATCCAATTGCAAAGACCTGTTTAATACTGTTGTCGGGCTCTGCCAAGTACAGAAGGAAAATTCTATTAATGTTAAAAACGTGTACCTTTTACTTCATTGTAATGTCGTGATGGCCTCTATGAGCGAAAAAGAAGGGTTTAAGCGAGGATGAAAATAAAAGACCTGGAACAAAACGCAGTCCTAACATCTACATCATACCCCGCAATCCACCTAATGGCGTGTGCCAGAGTGTACTTACGAGGTGCATTCAAGTTCTAAGACCTCCGATTTTTTTTCTCCAGACTGGAAAGAGATAGAAACATGCGCATTGTTTTAAAACGAGGCCGCGTTCAGTGTCAATACGTCCCAGAGATGGCAGCACCGTACGGCAGATGGAATTTTACCGCCAGTGGCGAGAATTAGAACTGTTTTAAATACTTAACCCTTAAATGCATGATTTTTTATTTCAAGCTGTAAAAATTACCATGTTTAGTTTATAGTGCCTACATTTCGAAAAAAATATTGAAAATTTTTTAAAATTAAATTAACAAAGCACTATTGTTGAAAATCGCTTTGTAGCTGATCAGCTACATTTTGAGTTAACACCTTACGAGCCACAATAAATGTGCTTATTTTGCTCCCTCAATTTTGACCAAATCTCTCGTAATTTAATTGTTGATTATGATTAAATACTTTGTATAGGAAGGGAAAAATCCTAAAATAATAAATAGGACATTAATGTTGTAAATATTGAGCATTTATTGTGTATTTTATACACTTTTATATATGAACAATAAGGTATCTAGTTCCAACAGGTTTGTACCCAAGCATGTGATAATCACTTTACATGAAAAGTTTGAAAACAGTTCTTTTGTTTGTGCAAACACAATGCAACTGCACATTTATTACACTGAACCCAGGAAAATCCCTTGCATCCTGGCATTTTGCACCTCTGTCTCACTTGCAAGTACGAAGGCAGGTGACCTACTTGATCCAGCCTTACATCTTGTGGAGGTACATGTGCTGTGGGCCCCTTTGTCTTCTTAGCTTGTATTTGGTTTTCGAGTTCATTACTTGGCCTTCCACGTTTTGCTGAAGTTTGACCTGAGCGACACAAACAGTGAGCAATTTCCATTCGAAATTCGGAGAGTTTCATAGTTCTCCTAATCCCTTTGGTTTCTGCTACTCTCCTATACAACAGCCAGGAATTGACTACTCCCATGTCCAGGAGATGGTAAAACAATTTTATATACCATTTTCGACTTTTCACAAGAATTTTATGTCGACCCATTATGCTGTCAAGAAGGTCAAAACCTCCCATATGTTTATTGTAGAGCTTAATTATTTGTGGACAAGGTATTGTTATTCTTGACTTTGTTTTTTTGTCATACCTCCCTGCTTCATGAATAGGCTGCTGTCCAGCAAGTGTAGAAAGCAACATCACACTCTTGTTATCTTTCCACACTACATTTGATATGTCGACACCATCCACTGTTGCGACGCGCTCTACTGATGCACCTCGTGCCATTTTCTTCAGCTCAGCTTCTGAAGGGAGCTTGCAGTCTGGCACTCTGTTTCTTCTGACTGTCCCAAGTGAGTAAATTCCTTGTTTATGTAACCATACAAGCAGTGGCAGACTTGTGTAATAATTGTCACAGTACAGTTTGTGGTTCATATTTCTTGGTAGTATCCTACTGAGTCGAACTACAACATTTGCACTTGCTCCCAAGTCTTCCTCCCCAGTCACTCTTTTTTTTGGTTCATTTTCATCTCCAGTGAAAATCTCAAAATCGTAGGCATAACCAGATATGCCACTAATAACAAATAATTTGTATCCATATTTATGAGGCTTGTTTGGCATGTATTGTTTCAAATAACTTCTAGCCTTTGTTGAACATATCTGTTCATCAACAGAAACACACTCCTCAACAGGTATTGTTTGAAACCGAGATCTCATCAATTCTATTATGGGTCTTATCTTGAAGAGTCTATCATGACCTTTTTCACCCCTGGGTATCATTGCACTGTTGTCATTGAAGTGAAGAAACTTACGTATTTGCTCATACTGATTCACTGTCATTGTTGTCTTGATCAGATGAGTACCAGTAACTTCTCCCCAGTAATCCCTCGTATTAGGTACATGAACTATTGACATTACGAGACAGATGCCTATAAATTTTTTTATGTCATCACAGGATAAATCTATTGGTCTATCAGGATTACACTGCACACTGTATCTATGAGACTCTTCGACAATTAGATCAAACAATTTAGATGGAAATATATGTTTGAAGAATTGGTATGGAGTATTTAAGTTTATTACTTCTTCTGGTAACGAAGTATTGCCATGAAATTTTGACTGCAGTTCGGGAATAATCAACTGTTTATCTTTCCAAACCACACTCCTGCTGTTTTTGGTAACATTTTTGCTGCTGCATGGCAGTTTCAGAGCATTATCAGACAACTGTGACGTCAATTCCTTCATTATAACATCAGATTGTCTTGTTCCAGAAACATCTTCAGTCCTAATTACTGGTACTTGACTTTCTTCGTCACTACTGTCACTATCACAATTAACAGATTCTGGAGCAACATATGTCTCATCTTGAATGGAATCGTCAGAGAAACACTCAAGATCGTCATCACTGCTTAGTGGAATCTCTAACCATTCCATAAGCATTTCTTCTTGACTCTTTCGAGACATTTTTACGTCAGCGCCTGAAATGCAGTAAATGAAAAATGTAGCTGATAAGCTACATACACAAAAACAGGCCTCATTTCAAATCTATCGCAAAGACACTCGAATTAACTGTTTACACCATATCTACTTACGTTTTCAAAATGAAAAAGTAATTTTCAAACCCAGAAATCAGTGCACAAACACCAAAAACACACCTCAACTTTCCGCCAAAACACACACTTGGCAATATGTCCACACAGCTCACTGTCGAACTGCTTCAGCTCGTCCTGCCATCTATGATCGCTATGAAGAACTACTAGAAACTGCAGCGGAGTGTATACACTTAGCTACATAACGAATTTGATCAAAAATGTTTCTCCATATGGAATAAATCGAAGAAATGAGGTCTGTAGCTTATCAGCTACAGTATGCATTAAAGGGTTAAAATGCCGACGTTTTCCTTACTTGAACAGCGTGCAATCATTCGTTTTCTGAATTTGCGTGGTGTGAAACCAATTGAAATTCACCGACAGTTGAAGGAGACATGTGGTGATGGGGTTATGGATGTGCCGAAAGTGCGTTCGTGGGTGCGACAGTTTAATGAAGGCAGAACATCGTGTGACAACAAACCGAAACAACCTCGGGCTCGCACAAGCCGGTCTGAGGACATGATCGAGAAAGTGGAGATAATTGTTTTGGGGGATCGCCGAATGACTGTTGAACAGATCGCCTCCAGAGTTGGCATTTCTGTGGGTTCTGTGCACACAATCCTGCACGACGACCTCAAAATGCGAAAAGTGTCATCCAGGCGGGTGCCACGAATGCTGACGGACGACCACATGGCTGCCCGTGTGGCATGTTGCCAAGCAATGTTGACACGCAAAGACAGCAGGAATGGGACTTTCTTTTCGTCGGTTGTGACAATGGATGAGACGTGGATGCCATTTTTCAATCCAGAAACAAAGCGCCAGTCAGCTCAATGGAAGCACACAGATTCACCGCCACCAAAAAAATTTCGGGTAACCACCAGTGCTGAAAAAATGATGGTGTCCATGTTCTGGGACAGCGAGGGCGTAATCCTTACCCATTGCGTTCCAAAGGGCACTACAGTAACAGGTGCATCCTACGAAAATGTTTTGAAGAACAAATTCCTTCCTGCACTGCAACAAAAACGTACGGGAAGGGCTGCGCGTGTGCTGTTTCACCAAGACAATGCACCCGCACATCGAGCTAACGTTACGCAACAGTTTCTTCGTGATAACAACTTTGAAGTGATTCTTCATGCTCCCTACTCACCTGACCTGGCTCCTAGTGACTTTTGGCTTTTTCCAACAATGAAAGACACTCTCCGTGGCCGCACACTCACCAGCCGTGCTGCTATTGCCTCAGCGATTTTCCAGTGGTCAAAACAGACTCCTAAAGAAGCCTTCGCCACTGCCATGGAATCATGGCGTCAGCGTTGTGAAAAATGTGTACGTCTGCAGGGTGATTACGTCGAGAAGTAACGCCAGTATCATCGATTTCGGGTGAGTAGTTAATCAGAAAAAAAATCGGAGGCCTTAGAACTTGAATGCACCTCGTATGTACCACTAACTGAGCGCTCCAACCCTGTTCCACTCGCGAACAGCTGTTTATTGGTCTCATTAGTCATTACCGGTTTCAGTCATTAACCATCGACGAGGCTGTAGGCTACAAGAGATTAGTTAAAAGCATTCCATATTCCTTTGAAGCTGAACAGTAGCGAAATTATCCAGGGAAATTTTACACAATGACATAATTTGTCTTAGAATACTCTATTATTCTCTAGTATTCGCAGACAAATTATTGTCCGGTGTTTGTACAGTTTCACTGGATAATGTCGACATTGTTCTTCTTCAAAGGAATATGGAATGACCTACATCCTGGATGATGATTAGTAACCGAAACCGGTAGATGACTAATGGGACAAATAAACAGCTAGTGATTAAAATGCATTTTATAAAATACTTTACTGCTGTTGAACCTTACCTTATGGCTACATTACAGAATGATTATCGGTAAGCTTCTGTATTGCTTCTAATTTGTCGGATTCTCTTCTCGTGGTCATTACGCGAGACGTATGTGGGGAGGAGTAATATGTTGTCCGACTCTTCCCGGAAAGTGCTGTCTCGAAATTTCAATAGTAAATCCCTCCGTGATGCACAACGCCTCTCTCGTAACGTCTACCAATGGAGTTCTCCGTAACGTTCTTGCGCCGGCTGAACGATTTCCTTACGAAACGTGCTTCTCTTTGTTGGATCTTCCCTATCTCTTCTATCAGTCCTGTCTGGTACGAATCACAGATAGACGAACAGTACTCAAGAATCGGTCGTACAAGCGCCTTATAAGCCACTTCCTTCGTGGATGAGTTACATTTTCTTAAGGTTCTTCCTATGAATCTGAGTCCGCCATTTGGTTTTCCCACTATTTGTTTTACGTGGTCATTCCTCTGGCGCTCGCTCTGGATAGTGACTCCCAGATACTTTTCCAGCGATCTGTCATCAAGAGTGTAGCTGTACAGTAGTAGACCTTCTTCAGCTGTGTGTGCGCAATGTATTACATTTATTTACTTTCAGGGCAAACTGCCAGATCCTGCACAATTCATCATTTCTCTGGAGGTCATTCTGCAAATCGTTTCTATCTTCCAGCGTTGCTACTTCATTATAGGCAACAGTATCATCTGTGAACACCCTTGAAGAGCATCCGACGCTTTCTACTAGATCATTTACATATATTGTAAACAGTAACAGTCCTATCACTCTTTCTTGGGGTGCTCCGGATATTACTACCTTTACACCTGTTGATTTTGTTTCGTTAAGAGCAACGTGTTGAGTTCTATCTGCAAGGAAGTCTTGTATTCAACAGCAAAACTGCTCCAATACTCGCACTGCCTGTCATAGTAATTTCATCATTTTTTCATTGCCGGTCGAAGCAAAGGCCTAAAACAGACGCAAAGTTTACAATTCTAAACTTTCGTTGCACTAGCACCACATTAAGAATTAAGATGTCTCCGTAGCAGGGAGAGGTAGGCGTTACGGAACTGTTGGTCAACGCTGCCCGTTCCTAATCTCCTGATGATTTCCTATCACATATCTTCGTCCTCTTCCCATTTTGGTGCCATCTAATCAGTTTTCTTCTTCATCTACTACTCCTTCATCGTCTTCCCCCTCCTACGCCGTTCAACGTCTTCCTCTTTTGTTTTTCTGCTTAATTTTTTTTTCACCTGTCACAAAAATGCACCCCTACCAAAAGGAGTCCAGGCAATGCGCCCTGACTGCCACACCCTACTTTATGGCGCTGGTCCTGTGGATCCAAGTGATCCTCAACCCTTAAAAATGAGTCCCAATGACACAAAGAAATTAATTTTAAAATTTTTCGCAAAATTGATCTGTATCATCATAGTATGCAACTAATACTGGAAGAAATTGGCAAAAGTGAACAGTCAATTATTTTAAGGGCGTGGTTTCACTTTGGAACCACTGGTACACATAGTGTCAACCATCCATCAGGTCATGAGCTATATTTGAAAGGAATTCCGCATTTTCTTAGACACAATCCCAAATCTGAAAATTTCCATCAACTCATAATGCCTAAATCAAATGATAGTCGTAAGTAATAAACAAAACTGGGCCTAACATTTAATAAATCTCTATCAAAAATACGTTCTGCTCCAGTGGTGCTCTTAAAAGCAATAAACTAAAATACACGTTACAATAATTTTAGATATACTTAGTTTCAATGTCAATGACGTTCTGAGTAGGATCGCTAATAAAAAAAGAAACGAAACACTTGTCAAAATCTCTTAAAATCACTTAGCACGATCTCGGCGCCGATTGTTCCTTTGATCGCTGTACTTAACTCCTACAGTGCAATACATTCGTAGAAGTACCTCAGTGTATCACTAGATGTCTCTGCTTTGCAGTAGCATCGTTGGTTTCGTGTGAAAGGCACTGGTACATAAAAAATAAAATAAAAAATTGCTGGTTTCAGGCAGAAAAAATTGGAACTCAAAGTGTTAAGTGTATACGAGAACAGATGACCCAGCTACAGATAAAAAATTAAAAAATGGATGACTCAGCCACTCTGGAATGTACTATAATCTCCCTCTCAATATTTTAGCATCATGCCTTTGCACTAGAACTATATTTTTAATCAACTGAATTTTTTGATTAACAAATATATCTGTCTGAAAAAAAGGATTCCGAATCTAGAAGCTAAATAGTGAAATGTGATTACCACAAAGCTTTTAGTATGCGTTTTGTTGTAGAGAATAGATCATGCAAGCAGATCGTTTTCGTGTGGACAACGCTTTCAAGCTACGCACGACGGAGCCTTGGTACGACTCAAATCTTGAAAGAAGCGTGCTCAGTCTTTTCCCCAGTGCTCAGAGTGAAGGCGGCTCGCGCTGAAGGGAGCAGGTAATTAGGAGAGATGTCCCCTTTCGGGCCTGGTGACCTCCAGATATATGCAGAGCGCCACGACCTCCCCGGCAGCACACGATAGCCCTCCCTGCTAATGGATCCGGGGCCCCACAGATAACGCGGCCATTCCTTTCTGCTGGCGATCCATCTTTTACGGGTCCAGGCCGCCATTAGGTCACGCAGATAACATGCGCTCCTGCCGGCAGACAGGTAGTCTGGGAAACATCTCGCTGGGAAACTCAATGAGAGAGGACTGAGAGGCCACGAAAAACCGAAAGCTCTTCTCATAATCATAGCTTGATAGTACTAGTGACAAAGAATCGGAAGTATGTCTGGCACTCGGCTGAAGTCGGAAAGCCGTCGGGTGACGTCCCTTGCCCTTGTGGGAGGAACTTTGTCTTGACCGACAAATCTTCATCTCACAGTAACACTTACGTCCTCAGTTACGGGTATTTGTAGGGTATATTCCAGTCTATGCCTTCTCTACAATTTTTACCAACTAGAGCTCCCTCTATTACCATGAATGGTTATTCTGTGGTGTATTTTACATGCCCTATCATCCCCTCCCATCTCCTTTTCAATGTTTTCCATATGTTCTTTTCTTCGCCGACGCAGCGGAAAACTTCCTTATTACTCGTCTTACCAGTCCACATAATTTTCAACATCCTGCCATTGCACAATATCTCAAACACTTCGACTCTCTTCTTTCCCAAAGTCCATTATTTCCTGTCAGCAATGCTTCGTTCCAAAAGTACGAGAGCCGTTCAAACTGTAACTTACACACGTCGTCCCAAGCCAACACCATTGCGCTACAAGAGTGGCACATTGTCGGAAGAGAGTATTTGTTCCGGGTTTCCTGCAGGTACGCTTCTGCTGCGGTGCGTATAACACGTGGGTCTCAGGTAGCGCGTGAAATGGCGCCGTAACTAAAGATGCACTTCAAATTAAGTACGCAGAACAGTATGATTTTTATCGGAAAAACGTCAAATTTTACGCAGATCACCGTGAAATTCTAGCGGTATATGGACCAAATGTGATGTCACATCTGTCATAAAGAAATGGTGCCAACGATTTGACTAAGTCCGCACATATGCGGGTGAAGCTGATTGGGAAGGAAGACCATCGACACCGAGCACAGACGACGACGTCCAGGTTCAAAAATGGTTCAAATGGCTCTGAGCACTATGGGACTTAACATCTATGGTCATAAGTCCCCAATAACTTAGAACTACTTAAACCTAACTAACCTAAGGACATCACACAACACCCAGTCATCACGAGGCAGGGAAAATCCCTGACCCCGCCGGGAATCGAACCCGGGAACCCGGGCGCGGGAAGCGAGAACGCTACCGCACGACCACGAGCTGCGAACAAGTGACGTCCAGGTAATCGAGCAACTGATTTGCAGTAAATGCCAATTTTCCGACAGTGAGGATGTTCACACAGCTGTTCCAAATGGTTCCGTGACCAAGGAGCGGATTGCTGTAGTTGCAGAACTGAACGATTTGTAGAAAGTTCCGACAGTTATTTACGGAGACTTGGTAATGAAATGTCGTGTGGCTAGGACCTCCCGTCGAGTAGTCCGGTTGAGTTGACACCACTTTGGCGACTTGCGCGGCGATGGGAATGATATGATGATGAGAACAACACAACACCCAGTCCCTGAGCGGAGAAAATCTCCGACCCAGCCGGGAATCGAACCCGGGCCTCTTTGCACAGCATTAGGCCGCGCTGACCACTCAGCTATCGAGGCGGACGCGGAGGCTTGGTGACTACGTTGAAAAAATTGCATCACCTTTCTGTGTCACTTTGAAGTTTAGTGAAGCATTCACTAAAAGTTACTTGACCTGCCACAATAAAGTGTAGCTTACTTTTCGGAGTCCCCTCTTACACTCTCAGATTAAGACCGCTGTCTCCATGCTAGGAACCATATTCTGGGCAGGAAAGCCCTCTTTTCCTGTGCTAATACGCTTTTTATGTCCTCCTTGCTTCGTCCGTTAAGCCCTTATTCTTCTTCTGCTGCTGCTGCATATTCACTAACGCGTGTTCGCGATCACGTCTCCCCAGTCTTCTCTATCTCTTCCAGTATGGGTCAAGTCTCCCACAATTCTTATTCCTGTCCACTGTCTGACGTTGCGAAGCCATGATATCCTCCTCCTACCAATCCCTCTGTTGCCTTCAATCTTCCCCTCGATTATCAGTTGAAGAAAGCGGTACCTTTCATTTTGTATCACATGACTTTAGTAAGATTTTTTCTTATGTTTGATTGTGATTAGCAGTTCTCGGAATCTTTTTACTGTTCTCAAGAGCTCTTCATTTGCTTTCCTTTCTACCAACAAATGTTAAGGATTCTTCGATATAATCACATCTGAAATGCTTCCAAATCGTTCACAGTGTTTAGTTTCAGCGTCCAACTTTCCACGCCATACAAAAGTACTGACCACACATTTCCACGTCATACAAAAGTACTCAACACACATAGCTCTTTATAAACCCGATTCTGAGATTAAGAGCGAAGTCAATGCTTGTAAACACTTTGTTAAATTTCATGAATGCATTGCGGGCCTTCTCTATTCTACACCTTATTTTCATGCCGGACGACTAATTTTCGAATAGCCACGTCCGTAATGCATTGTTTCTACATTTTGATGTTCGTTTGGATTGCGATTATTATCACAAAATTTGTGTTTTTTTTGTGTTGTACTAAGGTCCATACTCCTACTGTGTTCTCTCATTGCAGTAAGAAGGCCTTGTAGGTGTCATGTTATCAGCAATCGTCCGCATATACTATGTTGTTAATCCGTACCACATTTACTTTGATATTTAGCTCGAGGTATTCAAGTGCCTCCAAGTTCTGAGTACACATTAAAGAGGAGTGGTGACAGCACACATCCTTGTCTAACTCCTCTACAGATTGAGATTTTCACTCTGCAGCGGAGTGTGCGTTGATATGAAACTTCCTGGAAGATTAAAACTGTGTGCCCGACCGAGACTCGAACTCGGGACCTCTGCCTTTCGCGGGCAAGTGCTCTACCATCTGCTCTGCCACAGCTGTGGATAAGCCATGTCTCCGCAGTATCCTTTCTTTCAGGTGTGCTAGTTCTGCATGGTTCGCAGGAGAGCTTCTGTAAAGTTTGGAAGGTAGGAGACGAGATACTGGCAGAAGTAAAGCTGTGAGTACCGGGCGTGAGTCGTGCTTCGGTAGCTCAGATGGTAGAGCACTTGCCCGCGAAAGACAAAGGTCCCGAGTTCGAGTCTCGGTCGGCCACACAGTTTTAATCTGGCAGGAAGTATCCTCTACAGATTCTTTGCACTTCTGTCACTTGACTGCCAATTTTAACCTCAGCTGTTTTATTTCAATACAGATTTCTTATGCAGCGATATCTCTTCTGTCTGTGTCAAGTCTTCTCAAAATTTGTATAAGTTTATGGTGTTGCACTATATCAAAGCATTTTCGTAATCTATGAAGCACAGCACTACATTCTTCCTCTGATCGTAGCATTTCTGAACCAATACTTTAATTGTGACCAAAGCTTCCCTCGTACCTGGACCCCGTCAAAAACCATACTGTCACGATTCCATATCTCTTTCACACTGCTAGTGTTTCTATATTGAAAGATCTTGAGAAATATCTTTAGGGCATGGCTTATTAGGCAAATTAGTCTGTAATTTCCGCATTTTGTTGCATTGCTTTTCTTGGCTGAAGGGACGAAGTGTGACATCAGCCATTTGTCAGGAAATTTACCCATATCATAAATTTGATCTTTTTGGAGAACAAAGGTCTACTACCAGGAACAAAACGTTAGCGACTACTCTCAAAACTTCAAAAAGCTAGCGTAACTAAGTTTTACGTTAAGTGTTTTATAGTAGTGTAGATCTGAAAGATTAGCTGACAGCTGAGGTTCGAAAGTGGTAGCGGAATATTCTACCTACTAACAAAATAGACTTACCGTAAAGCATTGCTTATTCTTCGAGCGCTATCGCCATTGTACAATTGTCTTAATATTGTTGATTAACTGGGAAATAGGTTCCCCCAAATATGAGAGGAGGACCATCTCAATACACAAAGTTCAGTATTTCTTGCAGCATTTCTTCTCGGATTTTTTAGAGCTTATCCGTGATACTCTCACGCTAATTAAAGAAACCCGTGCGTAACAGCAGCTCTTACTTGGACCGTCTCTACTTCTTCCGTTAATTCAACGTCGTAAGGGTCCTCGACCGATGAACATCTTACAAAGAGAAACAAATATTACTACAGACCACTTAGAAAGCATAAAAAACGAAGATACTAAGGAGATAGTCATAATCAATCTAGAGACTAAGGAACGAGAGAACACATCTAAAATGATGAAATACGCTGGTATCGAAGCTTCACTCCTCGTCATTCCTCGCAGATGGTGAGTAACTTTTCCGTGACATGTTGGCAGATTGTCTCCGACCTTCGCCTCTCTTGATATGTAGCCATATTAGCATTTTATTTCTCGGCACGGTTGGCTCGCAAAAGGCATGAGATACATTTCCCGCTCTCGGTAACTTTTTTTTACTCTTCAGAAAAATTATAACAGATAGTGCTTTATTGGCGTATTCAAGAATACTTAGCGGTAATCGCATGACCTCTGCGTCGAACATGAAGCATCTGTCAGGCTGGTAAGCCAAAAAAATCGGCCTAATGGCTATACAGATAAAGCCACGAGGTTAACAGAGAAACACCAGAGGAGACGAGAGACAAAGAAATAAAGCACATGTTGTTAAAATGAGAAATGGACTTCGCGTACTGTTAAACTGAAGAAACTTTGTTGTTAAAGGTTTGAAGAAGGGAGAAAGCAAAAGAGATTTGGTTTTAAGGTACTGTCGACGAAGAGGTCATTGGGGTTGGGGTACAAGCTCGGATTGGAGGAGGAGGAGGAGAAGGAAATCGGATGTAACCGCTTCAAAGGAACCATCCCGGAATTTGCGGCCTCTGTGTTGGGTAATTTAGGGAAACCTTAAGTCTGGATGACCTGATGGGGATCTGAACTCTTCGTCCTCCCAAATGCTTGTCCAGTATCTTAAGTATTGCATATCCCACTTCCGTACGGTGTTGTGGAAGATCTAAATGGATGAGCACACGCGTGAACGATTCTGACGTTGGAAATAACGAAGTTTTGGCCTACTTACAGGTGACCTAAAGCACAGTTTTGTTGCGCTAGTTCTTTGCAGATTATAGAATCGGTACAAAGCATATCATTAAACAATCACTGCTGGCCGAGAAAGTTAGTCATGGTGTCCGGCTTTACATTATAACATCCGCATTCATCAAAATTACAACTTTCAATCATTACGTTACATTTCCGGAACATGACAGAACTTAGTAAGCCGGCCAGTGTGGCCGAGCGGTTCTAGGCGCTTTAGTCTGGAACCGCGCGACCGCTACGGTCGCAGGTTCGAATCCTGCCTCGGGCATGGATGTGTGTGATGTCCTTAGGTTAGTTAGGTTTAAGTAGTTCTAAGTTCTAGGGGACTGATGACCTCAGATGTTAAGTCCCATAGTACTCAGAGCCATTTGAACCATTTTTGAACTTAGTAACAAGTTGTAACGCCAGCTTCAGTCACTTATCTGTTATCAAACGGCTAAGCCAGAACACGATCCCAATTGCAGCTTGCAGAGTTCTGGAATCCTCTCGAGTTAGGGCTAGAGTCGAACCGTGGATTTATACGACAATTAGCACGACGCAAAATCGATACGAAATGTGAGAATGATGTAGATGACGAATGAAGGATGGAAACACGAAGAAAGGAAAGTAATCAATGTTACACCTGAAGACATTTTGACAATAAGATGTTAACAAGTAGCATTAGTCAAATAATTAAGGATATAACTTGCCATACACAATTTTCAAACGAAAGTTCGTGGCTTTAATGTCGGTATTCCAAATCAAGAGAAATAGTAAACCAGTTTCTGTAAAAATTCACTTGGGAAAAATCAAGAATGGCTCAGCTTGTAGTGAAAGTTGTACTGCAGTAATACCGAAGACTGCCATTGCGATCTTGAACAGTTAGTGTTGAGATCCCATACATGTGAAATGGACAGTTACTTCATTACGGCCTTTACTTATTCTGAAATATAGTGCGTAGGAAACTCTCCTACGACTGATAGTATGACGTATTGCACGGAAGGGAAAAAATCGCATCACCAAGAAAGAGTTGTGCGACATAAACGAAAGTTGGTAGGCGTGTTTCTACACTTGAAAGATGCTGTCAATTCAAATTTCGCGCCAGTCGCATAAGAGTGACGCTAGTAATGCCATTATGAGGATGCCAATCGGGTTTGTTTTAAATCAACACTGTAACGGTCGTGAGCGTTAGTTACTGTTGTGTGCGTACTGTAAGACTGTCGGTACACACACCATTAGATTATTTGACTTGTCGCTCTAACGAAGTAGGCGAGTGTCAGCAATATGTCTCGTGGTCGTATCGTAGCGCGTTTATCTTCTGCCGTTTGGTCAGACGATAGGAATGCCACTAGCACGCTTAGAGTAGCAGATTGATGGTGACCAACTTTAAACAGAACTTGATTAATTTTCACAAACATTTATTAAAATAATAAAATAATAATTGAAATAATAAAAAGCGTGACTTGATTCTGGATGCTGTTTACAACTGACAATCTGAAGTTCCTTTGGTCTTGGTACGTTAATCTTATTCTCACATATATCTGATACTTGACAAAGTGTCTATTCATTTATCTTCATGGCTATGTACAGGAATATGGTAATCTTATTAGGCGCAGACTGAAACTTGACTATAGACTGGTACAGACTAAAGTAGACTGGTACAGACAGGTGCAGATAAATGCAGATTCGTACACACTAATGCAGACTGACTAATCGGAGGTCTGTACACTCGTTATAATACCTCGCGCGTTCAGGTATCACTGCGCGAGTGTGATCCACGAGGAGAAAAGGTTCTACGTTAGCAGCAATCTCATTGGCTGCGTTACATATTAATACCCGGATCGGCGGAAGCAGAATTTGGTCTGTCTCTAATGCAGCGCCATCTCGTAGTGCGGCGACGGACGAGCGTCGCGCCTGCGCTGTTGTGGTTAGCGGGGCGCGCTCTAGTGGGGAAGTTGTGTACGCGCTGACTACGCGGAACTATGTTCACAACAGTTACCTTCGAGATTGGACGTGGTGAGTTGCTGATAGTCAAGAACGCCCTTCAGGTGACATAGACGCCATTATCAGCACTTCACTGAGTTTGAACGAGCTCGTGTAATAGGGCTAAGAGAAAGTGGATGTTTCTTCCGCGAAACTGCAGAAATAACTAGCAGAAATCTAGCCACCGTACACGTGACTGCTGGCAGCGGTGGTCACGAGAATATAGGGTCGCAAGAAGATCTGGAGTCCAGACGGCCACGTGGCACTGCCGAGAGGAGTATGGCGCTGGAGCATCGTACTGCATCTGCAGCAGAAATTCGAGCAGCAGTTGGCACAAATGGTTCAAATGGCTCTAAGCACTATGGGACTTAACACCTGAGGTCATCAGTCCCCTAGACTTAGAACTACTTAAACCTAACTAACCTAAGGACAGCACACACATCCATGTCAGAGGCAGGATTCGAGCCTGCCACCGTAGCAGCAGCGCGGTCCAGACTGAAGCGCTTAGAACCACTCGGCCACAACGGCCGGCCAGTTGGCACAGCGAACGGTTACACATCGGTTATTTCAAAATAAAGGACTGCTCCGAGCCAGAGGTAGCAGGCTTTCCACTGATCCCAAACCATCTCCATTTGCGACTGGCCTCGAACCCGGATGCTCTGCTTCTCGAGAACGGCTGCCTTAATCCCTTCGACCATCCAGACTCGCTTTCCGACAGACCCGATGCCGATGTAGCGTCCCTGTCCGTGTACCCCTCGCCGGACCTGTAATCGCGCGCATCGGCACTGAAGGACTGTTTCCGTGTCAATATATACGAGGGTTGGAACTTAAATAGTGGCAACTATTTATTCACAACCGATACAAGAAAGTTACATGTTTGCACCTGTTACTGTCCTTCAAAGTAGTCACCCGCGATGTGTAGAAAATGGTTCAAATGGCTCTGAGCACTATGGGACTTAACTTCTGAGGTCATCAATCCCCTAGAACATAGAACTGCTTAAACCTAACTAACCTAAGGGCATCACACACATCCATGCCCGAGGCAGGATTCGAACCTGCGACCGTAGCGGTCGCCCGGTTCCAGACTGAAGCGCCTAGAACCACTCTGTTGTATAGAACTCGTTGCCAGCGATGTGGGAGATGTAGTATACCGGTAGCGAAGCCTGTTCTGTTGATGGTGCGAATGGAGCGGTCTACTGCCTGTCGAATCCCTGGAACAGTTCTGAAGCGAAGTGGTTCCCTCATCCAATCAAAGTCACAAGGACTTAAGTCTGCTGGCCGGTGTGGCCGTGCGGTTAAAGACGCTTCAGTCTGGAACCGCGTGACCGCTGCGGTCGCAGGTTCGAATCCTGCCTCGGGCATGGATGTGTGTGATGTCCTTAAGTTAGTTAGATTCAATTAGTTCTAAGTTCTAGGCGACTGATGACCTCAGAAGTTAAGTCGCATAGTGCTCAGAGCCATTTGAACCATTTTGACTTAAGTCTGGGGAGTATGCTGGATGGTACAGTACTTCCCAGTCCCATCGACCGAACAGATCAGCCACAGCTTGCGCTGTATGCGCTCGCGCATTGTCGTGCAAAGTGATGGGTGGGTTGCGCAGGAAGTGTCGCCGCTTCTTTCGCAAAGCTGGTCGCAGATGATGTTCCAAAAACGAACAGTAATACTGTGCACTGACGGTCTGCCGTGGAGGAACGTAATGCGTTAGGATAACACCATCACAATCGTACACCAGAATCACCATAACTTTAGACCGCTCCATTCGCACCATCGACAGAACAGGCTCTGCTAACGGTATACTACGCCTTTCACATCGCTGGAAACTGATTTACAAAACGCTGGTGACTACTTTGAAGGACAGTAACAAGTGCAAACATGTAACGCTTTTGTATCGGTTGTGTGAATAAATAGTTGCCACTGTTTAAGTTGCAACCCTCATATATACATATATATATATATATATATATATATATATATATATATATATATATTCTGTTTACTTTAAGCGGCAACTAACAGCATTCGTATTTTAAAATTATGTATACCTAAATTTCACAATTACAGTTACAGCATTAGCCATTTTTCAGGTAAAACGTAGTGAAAATTTCGCGCTTCAGCGAATGTCAAAGCAATTCCAACAATTTAGTTGAGAAGGTAGTGAGACAGTGTAGTAGCCTATACCCTATGTCACTCAGTCAGTGAATGAAGCCTATAAGAAATTTCGAAAGGGAAAAGTTTAGAGAGAAGAAGTAACTTTGAGGTTTATTGACGACGTTGCAATTATTTCAGAGGCAGCAAAGACTAGGAACTGAAGCTGAAAGGAATGGACAGTCATTGAAAAGAGATTAAAGCTGAGGGTAACGAATTGTAGTGGAAATAAGTCAGGCGAGGTTGAGTGAATAGAGGGGATATAAAATAACTGGGAACAGCAAGAAAAGAGTTTCGGAACATCTCGTGTACATTTAAGTGCTTGAAGGGATTTGTCTGGAGAATAGTCTTGTACGGAAGTGAAACGTGGACGATAAACAGTTCAGACGAGAAGAGAATAAAAGGTTTTGGAATGTGTTGGTACAGAAGAACGGTGAAAATCACATGGGCAGATTGAATAACTAATGAGCAGCTACTGAACTGAATAGGAAAGAAAAGAGGGGATCGGTTGACAGTACACATCCACAGGCGTTAAGAAATCATCGTTACGCAGAGATGAAGATACTTGCACGAGATAGAATAGCGTGGAGAACTGCATCAAAACAGTCTGCGGGCTAAAGACCACAACACTGCGGTCTAAGGCGACTGCGACGTATTTTAAAAAGTCTTATCCGACTGTGAACCCCACCCAAGAAAAATTAAACAAATTCTGATTATCTTAATGAAATTTGTGACTTTTAACTTTCTTGAAATATAGGACAAGACGAGGAGGATGGGAAGGGGGGTGGGGTGATTTCGGTGGAAGCTTGCGCGCCACTGTCCCAGAAAAGCCCAGTAACGGCAGGCGGGTTATCGCTGACACCTCACTGCAGTTCTCGTTATGAGTGGAGGCCGTCCCAGCGGGTCGGCTGAGTCACGCGCCAGCAATCTGCCCTGTCAGACAGCTATCCCGTCTATACCTCCCTCTGCCATCCTCCCACTCAACACACACACACACACACAGAGGGAGATACAGGAATGTCATCTAGACAAAGCAGGCCAGGGGAGAGACGCATAGTCATTAAGGACGATCTTAGATCGGAACGATAAGGAGTTGATTCGGTACACAGCCAGTTGTTAGAGGGAACCAGTTCTCGCTGGTCATATCTTTACCGTAACTTCCTGTGGTGGCACGTTCGACACTGGTATCGAGATGAAGAATCTGTATTTCAGTATCTTTGCTGCTGGTTTGTTGCCTCGCAGTAGGTGCATTACATTTTCTTCAAATTTCTTCCTTACAGCTACCGTGAATTCCCAGCGTACATCCGACTAGGAAAGTGTATGGCACAAAATTAAGGGATACTTTCGGTAGGGACTACTTTCAACCGTCCAGTAACTCTTGCGCAGAAAGAGAGGAAGAAAAGGCTTTGTTGAGATGTTGAAATTAGTTGCAGATCGTTCCACTGATGCATTATGTTTACAGTTCACGATCTGTCATTCGATAACTGCCAAAAAGTAACACGAAATTTTTATGGAAGGTAGATATGTGACCTATATTAACAACGCAGTAAATAAAAAAAATTACGTTCTATGATGTTCTGAGGACGTCACTTCGTCTAGACAAACACTTGAAAATGGCAAATATGCCGAAACAAGTTTGTCGCTGCATCTACGTAAAAACAACAGGAAATAAAATATTTGCAGCTGATTTTGTAAAAGATAAATAAGCTGCCATATGACCTCATACAAGCTGCAGGCCCACCAGAGAAGAATTTTATGTTTATCTACTCACGAGTGACGCCTAATTCAAGGCATCTTTGGATTGGCAGATGAAGGTTGACAAGCAAGTTATGGATATCGACGATAAAACATCCGCAAAAATAAATTGCCCTAGCCACGTGCAAGAAAAATAGTTCATTATTTTTCTTACTTCTTACCATGGAGAGGAAAAGCTTTTCTTATACAGAGAGCATTTATTCCGTTATTAATTTGTTGCGCCCATGTATATATTCTTTCCTTAACATAAGGTTCTTGTGATCTTTGGTTGTTGGCAAATGTGTGGTATCTTTGTTTAGGATGTAGTCTTTGCATTGTAAACAAAAACATTACGTGTAAAGCACTTATCTGAGGCCGAAACTGGCATGATGAATGCCAGAAAGTGTTCGTGTGCCACAGTAGTTTGTTCAGCAAGTGTATGCCGTTGACATTTCAACACTTTGCGATCGATCTGAAAGAGCGTAAGGGCAAAATGAGACGAAACCCGTTCACTAGTACAAATGTACGTGTATATAACTCTTTTACTTCATATCTAATCAAATGTAGGCACATTAGCATATATTTGCTCTCCGCACAACATATAATGTGACGCTAACTGCCTAAATAGCCTTACGCAGAGCAGGAGCGGACGATATGTTACTAAAGAACACATTACTGCAATTAAACATGTGTAGCCGTCTGGAGATGAGGATGATAGCTCGAAACCGGTCATGAAATTAAAACAAAATTTTTAATTTCCGACTGGTTGCGTTCTCCACCAACAATCCTTAACGGGCAAGGGACTCAACGACATTCAGCACATATAAAACAACTCTAGTGTTTCATTAATATTACCTCCATCATGGAATTCAGCATGGGTTTTCGAAAACATATATCTCTCGAAACTCAGCTCGGACTTCGCACACACGATATCTTTAGTATCTGAAGCAGACGAAACCAGGTTAATTCTGCATTTCTAGACTTACGGACACCTTTCTTTAAAAAAAAAAAAATGCTATTCTGTATATCTAACATGTCATGTGGGACGCAGCACGTTATTATGGGTAGAGTGTCATCTGTAGACGTTTAGATGTGATGTCTGATGTGGCTGATGTCCATCGTATGCATTAATCACTTAACAGACAGTATCCGGTAAAAAATACAGCAGTATTCAGTTACACCTAGACAAACATAGCGATGTGGACGAAAGACTGAAAATTGTCTGTTAATGTAGGGAAACTCTACGAAAGGCAAACGCGCGGTATCTTTTGAGTGACAACCGGAGTCAGTCACGTCATACGAATATTTAGGAGAATCCGTATATAAAGATGTGAGTGCAACTATCACACAGGGTGCAGTGCACGTAGAGCAAATGGCTGGCTGCAGTACATTGTAGGATACTGAAAAACTGGAGTCGCATTCGGGAGGACAGCGGTTCAAACCTGCGTCCGGCCATTCTGATTCAAATTTTCTGTGATTTCCCTAAATCACTTCAGGCAAATGTCGGAATGGTTATTTTGAAAGGGCACGACAGATTTCCTTCCCCAGGCCTTTCCCTAATCCGAGCTTGTGCTCCGTCTCTAATGACCTTGTTGTCGATGGGACGTTAAATACTAATCTCCTCCTCTAATCTCCCAGCTTCTCTGCAGGGGAGATTACATACAAAACATTTGAACAGTACATATTCTAATATTACTCAGGTGTATGGGTCCCGTAGGACAACGGCCTTGCTGTAGTGGTAACACCGGTTCCCGTCAGATCACCGAAGTTAAGCGCTATTGTGCTGGGCCCGCACTTGGATGAGTGAGCATCCGGTCTGCCGAGCGCTGTCGGCAAGCGGGGTGCACTCAGCCCATGTGAGGCTACTTGATTGGGAAGTAGCGGCTCCGGTCTCGTAAACTGACATGCGGCCGGGAGAGCGGTGTGCTGACCACATGCCTCTCCATATCTGCATCCAGTGACGTCTTGGGCTGAAGATGACACGGCGGCCGGTCGGTACCGTTGGGCCTTCGTGGCCTGTTTGGGCGGGGTTTACTTTAGTTTTATGCGTCCCGTATCAGGCCGGATTAATTGCAGACATCAACAAAACACAAAGAAGAGAGGAGCGAACAGTCAGGGGCTTGCAATACCTGACATAATGAGGAGTATAGAACACCGATCTTATAGATTACTTTTAAAAAATTAAAAAATATTACAAAATTTTTAAAATTGTCTAGATCGCAAATAATATACAATGTTAAACTTTCTGGTTGTGCAAACAACCACCTTCAGATCGATCACGGTGAGGTACTATGTCAGCTTATACACAGTATGCCTCTGAACTTGGTACGTGGTCTTATAAGAGTCAACTTCAGTAAAATGCTGGCTATACCAACGTAATAAAAGGCTGATCCAAAGCCATGCTCAATAAATTTGTAGTCAACTACAAAATATTTACACTTCATCGTTACCAGTTATGTTTTGTAGCCATGAGGCGTAAATATTTCACACTAACTGCAATTTAATTAAGCACAGTTTAGGATCAGCCTTATATCACGTCGATACAATCAGCATTTTATGAAATGCTGTATCTTAAATCAGCATACGCCACATTATACAGATAATGTGGTATATACGCATTCTATACATTTCAAAAAAGAAGATGGGGAGTATTGTGTTGTTGGTGGCGGAACAGCAACAGGAGAATGGGTAGGTCGGAAGAGCTCTGTGAACGTGGTGTAGTCACACTGGAAGACACTTAACAGATCTATCAGGGACGTTTCACCCCTTTCACAGCTGCCCACATTGACTGTGATGCGACTGTGAGATGGAATTGCGAAGGAACAGCCACAGCATAAACCAAGACCACGCAGATCTCACGTGCTGACAGGCAGAGAACTTCGTGCATTGCGGAGGGTGGTTGTAGAAAATCCCATGGTATTAGCTGAAGTCACTCGCGAGTTCCAAGTTCAACCAGCAGTCCAGCTAGGAATGTGATGGTAAAGTCGACAGCTCATCAAAAGCCACAAATTTCCGTAACCATTGGTAAGCGACGCTTGCCATGATGTAAATAACGGAGCCGTAGGATGGTGGATGAGTGGGAATGTGTGATACGGAGTGATGAATCACGTTATACACTGTGGTAGTCCGAGCGACAAGGTCTGGGTTTGACGAATGCCTGTAGAATGTTATCAGCCAACAGTGCAGCACAGACGAGGTGCCGTTACGGTATGGTGGTATCTTCCGTGCTTTGGGTGTGGTGCCCTTATTGAGCTTAAGAAAACGCTAAATGCGGAAGGATATGAACACATTCTACAGCATTGTGTGTTGTGTACAGTAGAGGAACATTTCGAAGTCGATGATTGTTTGTGTCAGTATGTCAGAGCACCATGTCGCAAAGTAGCGTCTGCGAGGCAATGATTTGTGGACAATAACGTTCATGAAATAGACTGGCCTGCCAAGACTCCATACCTGAAGTCCTTTGGGAAGAGTTAGAACGGTGACTTCGCCCCCAGACTCCAGCATTCACCACTCTTGTCTTCTCTGGTTTCGGCCCTTGAGGAAGAATGGGCCGCCGTTCAACCGTAGACGTTCAGGAAGCTGATTGAAAGTGTCCCCAGCACAGTTCAAGACGTCATGAAATTGCAGGCTGAGCGCAGTGCCCCTATTAATGTCCAGCGGTAGGTGTCCGGATACTTTTGATCAGGTAGTGTATGACGGCGGCAACATAGAGGTCGCACAGTCTTCTTCGAATACCAATCCTCCAAACTTACCACATAGGGTTACGCAGGGATTACATTTCCGTTCTACCAAAAATTCCCATTTAAGTTTCTGGTGCATCTGCTACACTTCCTTATGGTTACACCGTCCTCTTACAAGCCTACCTACCCGTCTCTAAGGCCCTTCGATGTCTATTGCCATGACTTCTTTATAAGGACTTCAAACACTGGACAACAGTCTATAACTGGTCGCATTTAGATCTTGTGTGCGATTTCCTTTAAAGACGCACTGAGGTTTCTCACAACTCTTTCAAGAAATCTAAGCCTTCCATTAGGTTTTCGCAATAGTGATTATATGTGTTTGCTCCACTCATGTCGTTTCTTAGTATTACCCCATAAATACATCTACGATGTGGTATACGCCATATGTTCACTAGAATCTTGTAATC
The DNA here is from genome assembly GCF_023864345.2 of Schistocerca serialis cubense. NCBI lineage: Eukaryota > Metazoa > Arthropoda > Insecta > Orthoptera > Acrididae > Schistocerca > Schistocerca serialis. Next base: position 37,409,368 of record NC_064641.1, read on the forward strand.
GGATAATGTTGAGTTATTTTCGTTTGTTACTTGGAATTTACAGAGAGCTGTCGTTCATTAAATCAAGTGGTCTTCGCATTTCCGTACGATCGCCCAACGGCGATACTTTCCTGCATACAAAAGTACACTAATGGCCATTAAAACTGCTACACCAAGAAGAAATGCAGATCATAAATGAGTATTCATTGGACAAATATATTATAATAGAACTGACATGTGATTACGTTTTGACGCAGTTTGGTTGCATAGATCCCGAGAAATGAGTACCCAGGACAACCACCTCTGGCAGTAATAACGGCCTTGATACGCCTGGGCATTGAGTCAAACAGAGCTTGGATGGCGTGTACAGGTACAGCTGCCTATGTAGCTTCAACACGATACCACAGTTCATCAAGAGTAGTGACTGGCGTATTGTGACGAGCCAGTTGCTCTGCCACCATTGACCAGACTTTTTCAATTGATGAGAGATCTGGAGAATGTGCTGGCCAGGGCAGCAGTCGAACATTTTCTGTATCCACAAAGGCCTGTACAGGACCTGAAACATGTGGTCCTGAATTATCCTGCTGAAATGTAGGGTTTCGCAGGGATCGAATGAAGGGTAGAACCACGGGTCGTAACACATCTGAAATGTAACGTCCACTGTTGAAAGTGCCGTCAATGCGAACAAGAGGTGACCGAGACGTGTAACCAATGGCACCCCATACCATCACGCCGGGTGATACGCCACTATGGCGATGACGAATACACGCTTCCAATGTGCGTTCACCGCGATGTCGCCAAACACGGATGCGACCATCATGATGCTGTGAACAGAACCTGGATTCATCCGAAAAAATGATATTCGTGTACCCAGGTTCGTAGTGGAACTGTTCGTGCAGATGGTTGTTGTCTTGCAAACGTCCCCATCTGTTGACTCAGGGATCGAGACGTGGCTGCACGATCCGTTGCAGTCATGCGGATAAGATGCCCGTCATCTCGACTGTTAGTAATACGAGGCCTTTGGGAGCCAGCACGGCGTTCCGTATTACCCTCCTGAACCCACCGATTGCATATTCTGCTAACAGTCATCGGATCTCGGCCAACGCGAGCAGCAATGTCGCGATACGATAAACCGCAATTGCGATAGGCTACTACCCAAGCTTTATCAAAGTCGGAAACGTGATGGTACGCATTCCTCCTCCTTACTCGAGGCATCACAACAACGTTTCACCAGGAAACGCCGGTCAACTGCTGTTTGTGTATGAGAAATCGGTTGGAAACTTTCCTCATATCAGCACATTGTAGGTGTTGCCACCGGCGCCAAACTTGTGCGAATGCTCTGAAAAGCTAATCATTTGCATATCACAGCATCTTCTTCTTGTCAGTTAAAGTTCGCGTCTGTAGCACGTCGTCTTCGTAGTGTAGCAATTTTAATGGCCAGTAGTGTATTTTTATGCGCTCCCAGTAACGTACGCCCCGCTGAGGAGTACACAGATGTCATTATGCTGTGTGTACGCTCCGCAGTTCCTGCCAGGCCGCTTCCTGTGTCCTTGTGCAGTCAGTGGCACGTCGCCGGGAGGCAGACGGAAGAGGGTGCTTTGCGCCTGCAGGAAGGTGCGAGTAATTCAATTGCCGAGCAGACGCAGGCCGCCCCGCTGGCGCGTGAGTGATGGCCGCGCGGAGTGTTTTGCGGGCGGCCTGTCAACCCGGCGTGATGGATACGTCAGCCGGCTGACTGGGACACGACGACACAGCTCACAGGCGGGCAGCGGGAACCGGAACGCCCGGTGCGTCCGCATTACGCAGTGCCCGGGGATCGGAGAGGGGGCTTTAGCGCGTTCATCTGCACTACTGGCCATTAAAATTGCTACACCACGAAGATGACGTGCTACAGACGCGAAATTTAACCGACAGGAAGAAGATGCTATGATATGCAAATGATTAGCTTTTCGGAGCATTCACACAAGGTTGGCGCCGGTGGCGACACCTACAACGTGCTGACATGAGGAAACTTTTCAACCGATTTCTCATACACAAACAGCAGTTGACCGGCGTTGCCTGGTGAAACGTTGTTGTGATGCCTCGTGTAAGGAGGAGAAATGCGTACCATCACGTTTCCGACTTTGATAAGGGACGGTTTGTAGCCTATCGCGATTGCGGTTTATCGTATCGCCACATTGCTCCCCGCGTTATTCGAGATCCAATGACTGTTAGCAGAATATGCAATCGGTGGGTTCAGGAGGGTAATACGGAACGCCGTGCTGGATCCCAACGGCCTCGTATCACTAGCAGTCGAGATGACAGGCATCTTATCCGCTTGGCTGTAACGGTCGTGCAGCCACGTCTCGATCCCTGAATCAACAGATGGGGACGTTTGCAAGACAACAACCATCTGCACAAACAGTTCGACGACGTTTGCAGCGGCATGGACTATCAGCTCGGAGACCATGGCTGCGGTTACCTTTGACGCTGCATCACAGACAGGAGCGCCTGCGATGGTGTACTCAACGACGAATCTGGGTGCACGAATGGCAAACCGTCATTTTTTCGGATGAATCAAGGTTCTGTTTACAGCATCATGATGGTCGCATCCGTGTTTGGCGACACCGCGGTGAATTCACATTGCAAGCGTGTATTCGTCATCGCCATACTGGCGTATCACCCGGCGTGATGGTATGGGAAGCCAATGGTTAGACGTCTATGTCACCTCTTCTTCGCATTGACGGCACTTTGAACAGTGGACGTTACATTTCAGATGTGTTACGACCCGTGGCTCTACCCTTCATTCGATCCCTGCAAAAGCCTACATTTCAGCAGGATAATGCACGACCGCATGTTGCGGGTCCTGTACGGGCCTTCCTGGATTCAGAAAATGTTCGACTGCTGCCCAGGCCAGCACATTCCCCAGATCCCTCACCAATTGAAAACGTCTGGTCAATGGTGGCCGAGCAACTGGCTCGTTACAATACACCAGTCACTACTCTTGATGAACTGTGGTATCGTGTTGAAGCTGCATGGGCAGCTGTACCTGTACACACCATCCAAGCTCTGTTTGAGTCAATGCCCAGGCGTATCAAGCCCGTTATTACGGCCAGAGGTGGTTGTTCTGGGTACTGATTTCTCGGGATCTATGCACCCAAATTGCGTGAAAATGTAATCACATGTCATTTCTAGTATAATGTATTTGTCCAATGAATACCCGTTTATCATCTGCATTTCTTCTTGGTGTAGAAATTTTAATGGCCAGTTGAGTACATTATGGGTGGGCAACCGGCGGCCGGATGCGCGTCGCGATTGGTCTGTAACCGTCCCGCGGAACAAAAATGGTTCAAATGGCTCTGAGCACTATGGGACTTAACATCTATGGTCATCAGTCCCTAGAACTTACAACTACTTAAACCTAACTAACCTAAGGACAGCACACAACACCCAGTCATCACGAGGCAGAGAAAATCCCTGACCCCGCCGGGAATCGAACCCGGGCGCCCCGCGGAACACATTTGTGGGAGAGAGCGGGATGCATTTTCGAATATTTCCGCCGATCGGTTCGTTACACGAGTGCTGCTTTCTTTCTGGCCGTAGATACGATAAAAATTTTAGTGCTTTCTGATTTCTCTGGTTAGAGCAGATTCGGCTATTTCGTAGAGTGCTAACATCGCACGAATCGTGATATCATCTGCAATGGGAGTAATGTCACACGGAAGTGCCCTCATACTTCTATCACTGTTGCCAGTACGTTAATATAAGGACCGTCTGAGAGCGAGTATTGTCGTATTGTTAATAAGAGAAATAATGACGAACTGACCAAAATATACTTAGCATTACCTAAACGTGTTTGAACGTGTTAGGGCGAATATAGACGATTTGACAATTCATTATTTTGTTGTTCGCATTTTTTTCAGTTTGGCTTCTGTATATTAACAGCCGATGACTGCTCAATTCAAGCGATTTACACGTTTAAACATTTTCAAATGAATTAAGAAATGATGACATAATTTATTCAGCGTCACGGAAACAATACATGACTGTGCAGTCTGTCATCAAACGTATTTCTGTACAAATATTTAGAAAATGACTGAAAATAGTGTTTGTGGATATGAACGCACGAAATTTCAAACACTCCACTGACCTGCTTGTGGCCAAAAATTCGCAATGCTACTCCTAGCTGTTTGTCGACTGGGACTGCCTTCCTCATTGCCATACTTTATTGTTCTGTTCTTTCTGGCACTAAAACCAATAAAGAATTTTTGTCCGTATCGACGTATTAGAACTCTGCACTATTGAAACTGAAGGTAATTCGTAATGAATTAGCTGAAACCAGTTACTTTTATAGGCGATTTTTTTTCCATCATGACATTTCAAGATACCTGGCATCCCATCTTCAGATGTTTATATCTATTTACGTGTGAAGAACATTGTTTCATTACTAACAGCGATGTTAAACTTTGCAACGGAAGTTTTCACAGCTACTACATAACGTCATAAGTAAAGAGACAATGCTCACGACGGGTAAATAAATGTAAGCATCTGAAGATGAGACGAACGTGAAATGAATATACTCTCAAAAACGCGTGTTTTGATGCATAATTCAAGAAATGGTTCAAATGGCTCTGAGCACTATGGGATTTAACTTCTGAGGTCATCCGTCCCCTGGAACTTAGAACTACTTAAACCTAACTAACCTAAGGACATCACACACATCCATGCCCGAGGCAGGATTCGAACCTGCGACCGTAGCGGCCGCGCGGCTCCAGACTGTAGGGCCTAGAACCGCTCGGCCACTCCGGCCGGCGATGCATAATTTGTTGGCGTAGAGTGTGGGGGAAAGGGGTGACATTCAAATCTGTGCGTTAATCCATAAACATTAACGTCACGGACGCTATAGTTTTGCCTTTATGCGCTAGGAACCCGTGACCTTAATTATGTACGTGAATCAGGCCCGCTTATCACCAAAGGTTGCCTGCCTGATCTACATTTACTGTGCAATTTACACCTACTGTGCAATCTACATTCCGTAGTGTGGCGTAGCATTCTTTAGTACCGGTGCCATTTTCCATTCGCGACTGGTACGTCGAAAGAATGACAGTCGGTACTTGAATTCTATTTGTGTAGCATTCCCGCTTGGTTGCTTCGCGAGATATACAGGGTGCTTCAAAAATGACCGGTATATTTGAAACGGCAATAAAAACTAAACGAGCAGCGATAGAAATACACCGTTTGTTGCAATATGCTTGGGACAACAGTACATTTTCAGGCAGACAAACTTTCGAAATTACAGTAGTTACAATTTTCAACAACAGATGGCGCTGCAAGTGATGTGAAAGATATAGAAGACAACGCAGTCTGTGGGTGCGCCATTCTGTACGTCGTCTTTCTGCTGTAAGCGTGTGCTGTTCACAACGTGCAAGTGTGCTGTAGACAACATGGTTTATTCCTTAGAACAGAGGATTTTTCTGGTGTTGGAATTCCACCGCCTAGAACACAGTGTTGTTGCAACAAGACGAAGTTTTCAACGGTAACCAAAGGACCGAAAAGCGATACAATAAAGGATCTGTTTGAAAAATTTGAACGGACTGGGAACGTGACGGATGAACGTGCTGGAAAGGTAGGGCGACCGCGTACGGCAACCACGGAGGGCAACGTGCAGCTAGTGCAGCAGGTGATCCAACAGCGGCATCGGGTTTCCGTTCGCCGTGTTGCAGCTGCAGTCCAAATGACGCCAATGTCCACGTATCGTCTCATGCACAAGAGTTTACACCTCTATCCACACAAAATTCAAACGCGGCAACCCCTCAGCGCCGCTACCATTGCTGCACGAGAGACATTCGCTAACGATATAGTGCACAGGATTGATGACGGCGATATGCATGTGGGCAGCATTTGGTTTACTGACGAAGCTTATTTTTACCTGGACGGCTTCGTCAATAAACAGAACTGGCGCATATGGGGAACCGAAAAGCCCCATGTTGCAGTCCCATCGTCCCTGCATCCTCAAAAAGTACTGGTCTGGGCCGCCATTTCTTCCAAAGGAATCATTGGCCCATTTTTCAGATCCGAAACGATTACTGAATCACGCTATCTGGACATTCTTCGTGAATTTGTGACGGTACAAACTGCTTTAGACGACACTGCGAACACCTCGTGGTTTATGCAAGATGGTGCCCGGCCACATCGCACGGCCGACGTCTTTAATTTCCTGAATGAATATTTCGATGATCGTGTGATTGCTTTGGGCTACCCGAAACATACAGGAGGCGGCGTGGATTGGCCTCCCTATTCGCCAGACATGAACTCCTGTGACTTCTTTCTGTGGGGAGACTTGAAAGACCAGGTGTACCGCCAGAATCCAGAAACAATTGAACAGCTGAAGCAGTACATCTCATCTGCATGTGAAGCCATTCCGCCAGACACATTGTCAAAGGTTTCGGGTAATTTCATTCAGAGACTACGCCATATTATTGCTACGCATGGTGGATATGTGGAAAATATCGTACTACAGAGTTTGCCAGACCGCAGTGCCATCTGTTGTTGAAAATTGTAACTACTGTAATTTCGAAAGTTTGTCTGCCTGAAAATGTACTGTTGTCCCAAGCATATTGCAACAAACGGCGTATTTCTATCGCTGCTCGTTTAGTTTTTATTGCCGTTTCAAATATACCGGTCATTTTTGAAACACCCTGTATATACGATGACTTAATACATTGACTGGCTCTTCTTTGAATGCTCTTTGAATGGTAATAACGTCTCGCATGTAGCGTCTGCTGAACGTACATCACCTAATAGTGCGGATACATCTACGAGCAACATGCTCGTGAGCCAGTCATGAACCGCTCGGGGAAAAAAACTAGAGACGCAGGGCAAAACCTGCGAGTAACATACAAATGATAAAGTACTGCCTCCTAAATACTGTTTAATGTAGTACATATTTTATCGAGCAAATAAATGTCGGTATTTTGAAATGTTTGGATGACGTTTTTCCTATTCTTTCATTTCTCACAGTGTGAAGAATTCAGCGTGCGATGTTCGGCAAGAAATAGAATGAATTTTGCTTTGGTCGTTAATAAACTGTATTGATAATGCTGCTTCCTTGATTCCATTTTATTTGCTCATCAGGCTATGTGGAACCTTGCGAGCTAAAGATACTTGATCATAGAACAAGGCAGTAAATATCGGGCACATTGTTTTTCAAAAAATGGTTCAAATGGCTCTGAGCACTATGGGACTTAACATCTGTGGTCATCAGTCCCATAGAACTTAGAACTACTTAAACCTAACTAACCTAAGGACATCTCACGCATCCATGCCCGAGGCAGGATTCGAACCTGCGACCGTAGCGGTCACGCAGTTCCAGACTGAAGCGCCTAGAACCGCACGGCCACAGCGGCCGGTTGCAGAAGTTTTTATCGGCCAGTTAAGTTTCAAAACAGAGCACACTCTGCAGCGGAGTGAAAGATCGTTCAGTAATTTGTGACCGGTTGCGGATTTTTTGGATCCTTGGTTGACGACAGTTTTAGTCGGCGGAGGGTGCAGGTATTTGTGGTCTGTTTCAGCGACGGCACGCACGCACGCATACACACACACACACACACACACACACACACACACACAGAGGAGCCAGTTATCCCGCGCAGCTCACTCGCTGTGTGTTTGGGCCGCCGCTACACGGCCGGCTGCCGCTCGTTAATTACTCCAATTTAGCCAGCCTGGTGAGCGCCGCGCCGCGCCAGCTTCCATAAAAGGCCTGCCCTTTGTGCGGCCGAGCCGGGATCGCGAGCCCGGCGCAGACACCGAGGAAGAGGACGCGCCACAGTGGCTGCGATCGCCGGGCGTAATAACCACGGCTCCCGGCGGAATTAAAACCGTACCACACTTTGTCCTGGAATTTTCTGTCTGTCACTTATTTCTCTCACATCTAGCAGCGTTAGCTAACGTGAGAAAGTGTTGTTCACCAGCAAAGTCGTGAGGCGTAGCGCCATATACCGATCCTGCCTTGGAGGCGGTTAAGTGGGATATGTGTCTCAGAGCTGGATAGTGACAGATGGTCACGCGAGACTGGACGCGCACGTAGTTTATGTATCAGTCGATAGAGGACAGTATTGGATAGGGGGACTGTGATTTTAGTTTCTGTTGTGCCCACTAGAGTGCACTAAAGTAATAGAATATTTTTCATAAACTGTTCTAGTATTTTCATAAAGTGTTGTGTATGTAAAACGTTATAAATATGTTTTAGCAGTATGAATGATGCGTGAGTGTGGTTTAAGGTCAATATGAAGATAAATGTTTAACGAGTTACGTAGTAGGATTTAGTGTGGGAATATTTCGAAGAAGTATGCATATGGACACAGGGGATTTTTGTAGAATAGATTTGTAAAGTAAGTTTATGGTAAATGGAAAGTTAATTCGGGTATAAATAACAATAGTAAATAACTTTATGCATAAGCAAAACTTCGGCATATTAGATAATTAGGTCGGTAAAAAGTGCAGTCGTTAGGTCTACTATTTTGCGACTGGTTATTGATGAAAAGCGCGGATTGACGCGGGAGAATGTTGTTTTGCTATTGTCTGTTGAGTAAACTGACCAATGGTAAAGCAATATTCTTCGCGCGCCTTTCTCTGCTGGTAGAGAAGACTTGGAGTATTCTAGAGACGAGTCGGAGCCTAGCCGTGAAACAGTTCGGACGTGTGTAGCAGTAGTTCCGATGGAAACGATAAGTTGCCCGATCTAGCAGTGTTTCATACATCAAAAGTGTGGTAAAGTGACGGCATAATTATTCCGATGTGTGAGTAGAAATTTCGGAATTTTTAAGTGAATTTTCTGACGAGAAAAGACATAAATTCCGCGTGGCGTATTGAGCAGGTCGGTGGCTAAAAACTGTGACTGCATTAGGCACCGACAGACTTAATATTTGGCGAGCATTATCAATCAAAACAATCAGTATTTTTGTAGCTATTACGTTTTCGGGAAATGCAACACCATAAACTTCCTAACGTGAGTGAAAGGGATTGTGAGTGACTGTGTTAAGACTAGCACGGGCTTGGCAGTGATACTTGTTCACCTAAGTTTCAGAGTATATTAATTAAGGACAAAATTTCCAACCTTTCATTTCGTGTGAAAACATTCTCCCGAAATGTAGATTAGTGACTTTACTTGCAGCCTGGTTCACGTCGAAGTACACTAGGTTTCGCTCGGCTTCCATACTGATGATGTGCTGAGACAATGTTTACAGGTAGGTGCAGGTTCGTCGTAAAGGGACGGAAAGAACGGCGCCGTCGAAGTAGACCACATTTAGGACACTAGTGCGACTCTTTCTTGAGTACTGATCGAGTGTTCGGGATTCCCTTCGGGTCAAATTAAAGGAAGACATCGAAGCAATTCAAAGGCGGCCTGCACGTTCGTTACCGATAGGTTCGATCAGCAGGCAAGTACAAGAGGGGCTCAATAAGTAATGCAACACATTTTTAGGCCGGCCAATTTCGGTTGAAAAACATTTGAAATTTGCTGTGGGACATAGTGGTGTATTCCCGCTTCGGACCCTACATTTAAGTTCTGATAAGTGGCGTCCTTATACGTAGCAATCAAAATGGCGCCTGCAACGGAGGTGCGTTCCAAGCACAGAGCTGTACCTGAGTTTCTTTTGGTCGATAACCTGAGCATCGCAGATATTCATGGGCGATAGCAGAATGTCTACTGAGACCTAGTGGTGAACAAAAGCACGGTGAGTCACGGAGCGAGGCGTCTGTCGTCATGGTAACAAGGTCGTCCACACCTGTCCGATCACCTCCATGCCGGCCGGCAGCACACAGCTGTGACTCCCACAACGTTGGAACGTGCGGACACTCTCATTCGAGGTTGTTGTTGTTGTTGTTCTTGTTGTTGTTGTGGTCTTCACTCCTGAGACTGGTTTGATGCATCTCTCCATGCTACTCTATGCTGTGCAACCTTCTTCATCTCCCAGTACCTACTGCAACCTACATCCTTCTGAATCTGCTTAGTGTATTCATCTCTTGGTCTCCCTCTACGATTTTTACCCTCCACGCTGTCCTCCAATACTAAATTGGTGATCCCTTGATGTCCTACCAACTGATCCCTTCTTCTAGCCAAGTTGTGCCACAAACTCCTCTTCCCCCTAATTCTATTCAATACATCCTCATTAGTTATGTGATCTACCCATCTAATCCTCAGCATTCTTCTGTAGCACCACATTTCGAAAGCTTCTATTCTCTTCTTGTCCAAACTATTTATCGTTTACGTTTCACTTCCATACGCAGCTACACTCCATACAAATAGTTTCAGAAACGACTTCCTGACACATCCATCCCGATGTTAACAAATTTCTCTTCTTCAGAAACGCTTTCCTTGCCATTGCCAGTCTACATTTTATACCCTCTCTACTTCGACCATCATCAGTTTTTTGCTTCCCAAATAGCAAAACTCCTTTACTACTTTAAGTGTCTCATTTCCTAATCTAATTCCCTCAGCATCACTCGACTTAATTTCACTACATTCCATTATCCTCATTTTGCTTTTGTTGATGTTCATCTTATATCCTCCTTTCAAGACACTATCCATTCCGTTCAACTGCTCTTCCAAGTCCTATGCTGCCTCTGACAAAATTACAATGTCATCGGCGAACCTAAAAGTTTTTATTTATTTTCCATGGATTTTAAAACCTACTCCGAATTTTTCTTTTGTTTCCTTTACTGCTTGCTCAATATACAGATTGAATAACATCGGGGAGAGGCTACAACCCTGTCTCACTCCCTTCCCAACCACTGCTTCCCTTTCATGTCCTTCGACTCTTATAACCGCCATCTGGTTTCTGTACAAACTGTAAATAGCCTTTCGCTCCCTGTATTTTACCCCTGTCACCTTCAAAATTTGAAAGAGAGTATTCCAGTCAACATTGTCAAAAGCTTTCTCTAGTCTGCAAATGGTAGAAATGTAGGTTTGCCTTTCCTTAATCTTTATTCTAAGATAAGTAGTCGGGTCCGTATTGCCTCACGTGTTCAAATATTTCTACGGAATCCAAACTGATCTTCTCCGAGGTCGGTTTCTACCGGTTTTTCCATTCGTCTGTAAAGAATTCACCTTAGTATTTTGCAGCTGTGAGTTATGAAACTGATAGTCCGATAATTTTCACATCTGTCAACATCTGTTTTCTCCCATTTCATCTTCACCTACATCCTCTTCCATTTCCATAATATTGTCCTCAAGTACATCGCCCTTGTATAGACACTATATACTCCTTCCAACTTTCTGCTTTCCCTTCTCTGCTTAGAACTGGGTTTCCATCTGAGCTCTTGATATTCATACAAGTGGTTCTCTTTTCTCCAAACGTCTCTTTAATTTTCCTGTAGACAGTATCTATCTTACCCCTAGTGAGATAAGCCTCTACAGCCTTACATTTGTCCTCTAGCCATCCCTGCTTAGCCATTTTGCACTTCCTGTCGATCTCATTTTTGAGACGATAGTATTCCCTTTTGCCTGCTTCATTTACTGCGTTTTTATCTTTTCTCCTTTCACTGCCGGTAGTGCTGAGACATTCGTCCACCAGCTAGGCTACTCAAAATCGTGTGACCGCTGGGTTTCTCGCCACCTAACAGTAGACCACAAAGAACAACGAAGGACTGTGCGGAACTGTTTGCGCATTAAGAGGCTGAATACGTCATTTTTTTTTTCCAAACGTTGTTGCAGACGATTAAACACGGGCTCATCGCTTCCAACCGGAAGTGAAAGAGCTATCCGTGGAGTGCCGCCACATCACCTCACCTCCGAAGAAAGAGTTCAGTCACGTCCTCAGCCAGTAAGGGCACGAAACTGAGAAAACAACTATAGCGAGTTCGTTGCCACAAAAGCGTAACGAACTTCTCCACGACAGCGTAAGGTTTCACACAAGTCTGCGCACCCGAGAGGAGCCCACAAAATCACATTGGACTAAAACTTCATCCACACTGCAGCTTGGCTCTCGCACCTTCCGACCTCCAACTGTTTGCCCCAATAGAGAATGCACTCCGAGGGAAGCAGTACACGGATGGTGGGAAGGTTATTGATGCAGCAAAACGTTGGCTCCGAGTCGACCAAAAGAGTGGTACCTTACGGGCATACAAACTGTTCCAGTAACGTGGCGTAAGGGTGTCGCATTGAATGGAGATTGTGTTGAAAAATAGAATTTTACAGCCAAAACAACGGAGAATAATATGGTGTATTGGAATCCTGAATAAAACCAACCAGCTTCCAGAAAAAAAGGTGTTCCACTACTTATTACACGCACCTAGTGTTACCGAGTAGCCTCTGGAGCTCGGATAGGATGCCTGGAGCGAAGGCGACATTCTTTTCGAGGAAAGCTATTGAGTAAAACTTAGAGAACGGACATCTGAAGCTGACTGCAGATTCCTACCGCCGCCAACGTACATTTCGCGTGAGCATCACAGACGTAAGACAAGACAAATTAAGGCTCGTCTGGGGGCATACAGATAGACGTTTCTTCCTCGCTCTGTTTGAGAGCGGAACAGGAAGGGAAATGACCAGTAGTGGTACAACGTACCCTTCGCCACGCACTGTTTGGTGGCTTGGGGAATATGGATATCAGTGTATATGTAGAAAAATGTCAAGTTGCGCTGTTTTTCGGAGGCCATATTTATCTGTAGAATAATCAGCTTCGTAATGTCTCAGGATGTGTCATGCTAATCTATCCATTCTTTCGACAAGCTGTGCCGTTAAACTTCTGTCCCTGATTCGAATCAGTACCTCTTCGGTACTTATTCAGTCTATCCGTATAATCTTCAGCGCTTTCGTGTAACATATTATTGCAAAAGTTTCTGGTCTCTCTTTTTCGGTCCTATTTATCGTCCGCGTATTCGGGCCTGATGGTTTTGTTGGTAAAGCGCGTGCATGAAAATCGAAACGTCACGAGATCGGATCCTGGAAATTTTTCACTCTGCCTTTAACGTTGCTTCTGTCTCTCAGTGATATGAACATTCGCAGCGGATGAGACGTCGGGCGGAGACGGCTTTAAATTATAGGGCTCCTTTTTTCCCCAGTAGGGTTAGTGGCGTCCAATTGAGACTTGCATCAAGCCGTTAAGCCTCATGAAATTGTCATCGTACATGTTTCCCCTCCATACAAACCTACACTCCACGCCATTCCTTCCAATAAACAGACCCTAAGATTTAAATTTATTTTTGATGATGACATATATTTTTTGTAAAGATTTTATTACTACTGCTAGTCTGTATTTCATACCCTCATTACGTATACCACGGTTATTTCATTACCGAACGAGTAAAATTCGTCTATTACTTTGAGTATCGCATTTCCTAATCTGCCAGCCGCTGTGGCCGAGCGGTTCTAGACGCTTCAGTCCGGAACCGCGCGTCTGATACGGTCACAGGTTCGGATCCTGCCTCGAGCATGGATGCGAGTGATGTTCTTAGGTTAGTTAGGTGCAAGTAGTTTCTAAGTCTAGGGGACTGATCATCTCAGATGTTAAGTCCCATAGTGCTTAGAGCCATTTGAACCATTTTTAGTGGCCGCGCGGTTCTGGCGCTGCAGTCTGGAACCACGAGGCCGCTTCGGTCGCAGGTTCGAATCCTGCCTCGGGTATGGATGTGTGTGATGTCCTTAGGTTAGTTAGGTTTAACTAGTTCTAAGTTCTAGGGGACTAATGACCTCAGCAGTTGAGTCCCATAGTGCTCAGAGCCATTTGAACCATTTTTTGAACCATTTTTTTCCCTAATCTAATTCCTTTAGCATCACTTAATTCGTCTATAATCCATTGCCCTTTGTTTTACTTTTGTTGATACTCATAACATCTTTTCGAGGCAGTATCCATTCCGCTCAACTGCGTTTCCAAGACCTTTACCGACTCTGACATAATTACAGTTAATCGGCACACCTTAAAGCTTTTGGTCTCTGGGATTTTTATCGGAGTTATTCGTTAATGAAGCGCTTCCGAGTGTTCTGCCAAGCTGTTGTTTGCAATTTCTGCATAATATTTCGACGATCGACCCATCCGTCTTCTTTAGGTGTTTTGCTGTAGTGTGCGCTCTGCCTGGACTCCAGCCACTATATATAAAATCCCAACAATTCGGTAATACGCCCGGAAGCACACCATTAAGTAAAGCTTTTATTTCTTCTCCTTGAACTGCAATCCTCAATCCAACTTTCTCCTTGGTTTCAAACAATGGAAAATCCAAGATGCAATTTCTTACGTAATGTATTATGGAAAGGAATTTTGCCACTCACCATATAGCACATGCCATGTGTGTGTCAGTTGCGTGTACGTGTGTGTGTCAGTTGCGTGTACGTGTGTGTGTGTGTGTGTGTGTGTGTGTGAGTGTGTGTGTGTGTGTGGTCTATTTTTGACGAAGGCCTTGCTGGCCGAAAGCCTATTTGTGACAGTCTTTTTCTTGTACCTATCTGCGACTCAGCATACCCACTATATGGTGGGTGGCAACTTCCTCTTTGGTTTCCTTTGCTGATTGATCCAATGTACTGACTGAATAACATGGATAGGCTGCAACTCTGTACTACTCCTCTCTTCGCTAATGTATCCCTTTCACGTCAAAATTTCGAATAATGTATTTCAATTGTGAAAAGCTTTTAAAACAAGAAACGCTATTGCACGCATGGTAAAGGGATAGTGGCTTTGACTACAAGTCGAAATATCTCACTATTTAAATTTTTAATAAAAATCTTTAGCAATATCAGCCGAAGACCTCCGATATAATGAGTCACCCTCTTGGCGAGTGGGGTTAAAATTCAGGGTTATGGTTCAAATGGCTCTGAGCACTATGGGACTTAACTTCTAAGGTCATCAGTCCCCTAGAACTTAAAACTACTTAAACCTAACTAACCTAAGGACATCACACACATCCATGCCTGAGGCAGGATTCGAACCTGCGACCGTAGCGGTCGCGCAGCTCCAGACTGTAGCGCCTAGAACCGCTCGGCCAAAATTCTGGGTTAAAGATACGAATAAGACTCGTTGAAGACATTGCGATCGTCCGTGAAAATAGGAAGAATGGCAGGGCCTGTTGAATGTAATTAGCAATTTAATGAGCACGCTTTCACACTTTAAGGACTGAGAATAAACCGAAGCAAGACGAAAGTAATGAGGAGTAGAAGAAGTGAGATGATAAATTTATCAAAATTGGTGACCACGAAGTACAGGAAATTATGAAATTATGCTGAATGACGGACGAGACAAGGAGGACATAAAATGCAGAGTAGCTGAGGCATAAGGGCCATTCCTGGCCTAACATAAGCGTTAAACTGAGGATTCGATATTTGTGAATGTAGCGTTCATAATGGCAGTGGGAAAACCATAAAAGAAGAGAATCGATGCGTTTGAGATATGATGCTATAGGAGGATGTTGAAATCCAATTTGAACCGCGCGACCGCTACGGTCGCAGGTTCGAATGCTGCCTCGGGCATGGATGTGTGTGATGTCCTTAGGTTAGTTAGTTTTAAGTAGTTCTAAGTTGTAGGAGACAGATGACTTCAGAAGTTAAGTCCCATAGTGCTCAGAGCCATTTGAGCCATTTGAAATCCAATTTACTGATCAGATAAGGAATAACAAAGTTCTCCAAAGTAACATACGGACTACAAGAAGGGGCAGGATGACAGAACATGTGTTTAGACATCAGGGAATAACTTCCATGGCACTAGAGGGAGCTGTATAGAGCAAAAAATGAAGGGGAAGACAGAGACTAGAATGCATCGAACAAATAACGAGGACGTAGTATTCAAGTGTTACTCTTACCTATATACCTTGGGACAATAGAGGAATTCGTGGTGGGTCGCATCAAACCAGTCACAAGAATTATGACAAAAAATGCCTCTGCCTCTATTCGACCTATTGTCTAGGATATGATGTAGATAATCAGTCCTGGTGACCGACGTTTTTTTTCGTGACAGATTAGTCGATAGCACGAGAAATGCTGTGACATAACAGCGACTCCCTCTCCGCACACACACACACACACACACACACACACACACACACACAGAGAGAGAGAGAGAGAGAGACCTGTTGTTGCTCAAGGGCGCGACAATTGCCAGCTACGCCGTATTAATCGTGGTGTCATCGCTGCTATACAAACACGGCTTTGGTTTTCTCTTCAAGTCTGGGCGCGCGCGCGGTGCAGGCAGGGCTCAGGTAAGCTTCCTGTGGCGGGGAACAAACAAGCGGCGTGGCAGGAGGAAGACGTCGCAGGGGGCTGGCCTACCGCTGCCTGTACAGGGATAGGGGAGGGAGGCAAGGCTGGCGCCACGGCGAGGCGCAGCGGTCAGTTCTTTGTGTCTGCACAGCCCTCCAGCCGCGCGGGCCTCCTGCAGACAGTCTCCAGCTGTGGCCGGCCCTTCGCTACAGTATTGGATTTCCTATTGTCGGAGCATCGCTGTTCCCAAAAGACATGAGGTGGGACCATTACTGGACGGCGTCCGAACTGTACACCCTTACTCAAGAGAGATCCCCAGCAAGTAAAATCATCGCTCGAGTAGAGGTCTGCTTTGGTGCGCATATCCGAAGTAATAATTACGTTGAGGGTAAAATCCCACGCCGATGAGGATACTTCTGCGGATGTCCGCAGTAGTAATTACTTTCTAACTAAAAATTAAAGGATATGTTAATTTGGGTTGTGTCGAAAATCTTCCTTAAGGCGCGTTTACATTGAGCTGAGAACATGTTTTTGTTCGGAACATTGTGTGCAACTTGTTCCCTCAACATGTTGGCAACGTTGTTCGTTCTTCGCATTCCCGTTTACACTAGCGACCAACATTTCTACTCATTCGCATAGTCTGCTGCGGTGAACTGATAGGTTACTTGGTGTATTCACACCAAGAGATACGCTATGTCAACTGAAGAGATAGAATTAATGACATTTGGTGCTGCATTAATAATACTTAACGAAATGAAGAGACGAAGAAAACGACGTAGTCGTCGTTGGTGAACCAAAACATACTATAGAAAACATGGCGGGAATGACATGCTTTGTAAGTTGAATTTGGAAAACGGTTCTGGCTTTCGTAACTATGGAAATGATAGATAGGAGTGGAGGTGGATAGTGGGAAATACACATATTGGAGAGACAGAGGATGAGCAGTAGTGTGGTGCGTGTGTAGGATAGTGGTTACAAGAGAAAAGGGATGGGAATAGATGGAGAGGGAAAAGGAGAGAGGAGCCCAGATGTGGAGTGGGTTAGGTCAGGACGAAAACGTTAGCGTCCACTGACGAAAATGTGAACCGTAAATGTACCGAAGAGCCATGAATTTAGAGAGACAGCCGGCCGAAGTGGCCGCGCGGTTCTGGCGCTGCAGTCTGGAACCGCGAGACCGCTACGGTCGTAGGTTCGAATCCTGCCTCGGGCATGGATGTGTGTGATGTCCTTAGGTTAGTTAGGTTTAACTAGTTCTAAGTTCTAGGGGACTAATGACCTCAGCAGTTGAGTCCCATAGTGCTCAGAGCCATTTGAACCATTTTTTTTTAGAGAGACTGTATGATGATTAGAATCTATTCGGATTGTAATGACTGACGATAGTTGAGATAAGCACTTATTGCTTACAATTTGATTCATATTTACAAGTCAAAATATGCATATTTGCTGTTTTACAACGGCGCGTGGCCACAAGCTAATGGCCGCTGACCGACAGAGAGGCGTTTCACAACTCTTCCCACCCTAGCCGTGGCGAGTATACCGTTATGTGCCCTTGGAGGAATTGGTCGCTGACCATTGTCCCACAGGTATAAATATCTCTAGAGAGGGCAGCACTCTCCAGTGGTTCGGTTGAAAGTAGAGACCGAACAGTTGTGGAAGGGTTGAAGTTGGTCGGAGGCATAAATATCAGGGTGGATCTCATTGTCTGGGAGAGGGAATTGGTTGCGTTGAGGTGTGTAGGTGTAGGGACGGAGGGATGCGTTTGTGAAGACATGGCAGCGTACCAGGGTTGGTGGCCAGACGGTAGACAGTGGAGTTATTGGAATCTGGTTTGCGGATAGTATAGGAGAAGCGGAGGTGTTCGATGTGGGTGAGGAGGGGTCTATATTTTTAACTGTATTAATTTTAAAATCGGAAGTGTGATGCAGGTTCAACTGAGCTAACGAATAATCCCTACTATCGCGTACATCAGATCGTTGTGCAGCATATGTAGTGGTACTCTACCAACAATTCTCTGTTCAATCACCGGCGAGTCCAGAATCTTCTTCGCGATTTTCTCGGCCCTTCTTCGACGATCGCTGACAAGAGTCAACGCAACTACAGGGTGGCGCAAGGAATGTGTTACCAATTGTTTCTTTCACAATTTATGACGCACATTAGATATCCCGCTGGGATCTCTACAGCAGAACCAGCAGAACTTGGAAAAACAAATGAGTTACGAAATGATGCGTAATTCACGATACTGCCGCTAGGGGACTAGTAAACAGCAATGGCTGACAACGGAAGACCGACGACACAGCAACGATCGGCAATTGTTTTCCTTTTTCATGAAACGAAAAGCCTTGTTGTGACTCGTAGGCGTTTTCGACAACAGTTTAACACACGATGGGTCCCTTGCAAGAAGACCATCCACAGGTTGTACAATAAATTTGTTCAGGAACGAACAGTATCGGAAGCGAAGCGACCTCTTCCTAAGCCTGATTGTTCGCCGGAGAATATTGAAGCGGTGCGAGTTGCTGTACAGAGAAGTCCTGGGAAATCGTGTAGAGAGGCAGCAGTGCAATTGGGAATATCCAGACGCTCCTTTCAACGCATTCTTAAAAGTGACCTCCATATGTACCCGTACAAGAAGACCTATGCACAGAAGCCACTGAGGAACACAAGCAGCAGAGACTACTGTTTTCTCAGTGGGCGGAGGATAGGGAAGAAACTCTGAACAACGTTTGGTTTTCAGACGAGGCGCATTTTCATTTAGGCGGTGTGGTTAACAAACAAAATGTACGCTTTTGGGCCACTGAAAACCCACAAGTGCTTCATGAACGACAACATTATGCTCCGAGGATTACAGCGTGGGCAGCAATTTCCAGTCACGGACATATTGGACCCTTTTTCTTTGAAGAAACTGAACAGCGAGCGTTATTTGAATATGCTTCGCAATAGCTTCATTCCACAGCTTCTTGCTACTGCCTTGCCCTTCAACACGCAGTGGTTCATGCAAGATGGAGCAAGGCCACATACCGCAAACACTGTGTTGGAGTTTTTACACGAGCATTTCGACATGCGGATCATTTCACTCAGGTTTCCAGGTCGCTTCAACGACGGACGAAATTGGCCCCCCGATAGTCCAGACCTCAATCCATGTGACTTTTTTCTTTGGGGGTACCTAAAGGAAAAAACTTTCCCGAAACGTCCACGTGATTTAATGGAGCTCAGAAGACTTATTGTTCAAGCTTGCAGTGAAATTACTGAAGACATGTGCCGTAGGGTAATCACTAACTTCAGTGTTCGTTTGAAGGAAGTTAGGAAACTAAATGGTCGACATACTGAGCATGTGCTGAGTTAGAACAAATCTCCATGGACGGCTCTTCATTGTAGTATATGTTCCTTTCAGATTGTATTGACAATAAAGTTTATGAAACTTCCTGGCAGATTAAAACTGTGTGCCGGACCGAGACTCGAACTCGGGACCTTTGCCTTTCGCGGGCAAGTGCTCTACCAACTGAGCTACCCAAGCACGACTCACGCCCCGTCCTCACAGCTTTAGTTCTGCCAGTACCTCGTCTCCTACCTTCCAAACTTCACAGAAGCTCTCCTGCTGTGAGGACGGGGCGTGAGTCGTGCTTGGGTAGCTCAGTTGGTAGAGCACTTGCCCGCGAAAGGCAAAGGGCCCGCGTTCGAGTCTCGGTCCGGCACACGGTTTTAATCTGCCAAGAAGTTTCATATCATCGCACACTCCGCTGCAGAGTGAAAATCTCATTCTGGAAATAAAGTTTATATTCAAAAACATAATGGTTACACATTTCGTGTGCCACCCTGTATTTGACGCTCGTCCATTTCTGTAAACAAACTGTGTGACTGGAGCGCCAACTGCCGCTGGAGTGCGCTATGGTCGCAAACCACCATGACGACCACGTTCCGTGAGATTCAGTAGGTCGTTGCAGGGCGTACAGCAACCACGACGCATGTCTGGCGTGCTTCGCGATGAGAACCACGTGTGCGGACGAGTTAAGATCCTCTTTTTTGTAACTCCTCTTTCGTTTACATTAACTGCTGCCAGTTATGGAGACACCGAAAGCTGCCGCAATGCGGTTCCAACGTTTGGAACATTAGCTCCATGTTGTAACTCCTGTTTGCCCTTCATTTGCAATATAAAGAATGTATGTGAAGAGTTTGATAGAACACTGAAAGACCTAAGTCGAAACAACACCCGAGGAGTAGACAACATTCCATTAGAACTACTGACGGCCTTCGGAGAGCCAGGCCTATCGAAACTCTACCATCTAGTGAGAAAGATGTATGAGACAGGCGAAATACCCTGAGACTTCAAGAAGAATATCATAATCCCAATCCCAAGGAAAGCAGGTGTTGACAGATGTGAAAATTACCGAACTATCAGTTTAATAAGCCACGGTTGCAAAATACTAACGCGAATTCTTTACAGACGAATGGAAAAACTGGTAGAAGCCTATCTCGGGGAAGATCAGTTTGGATTCCATAGAAATGTTGGAACACGTGAGGCAACTCTGACTCTACGACTTATCTTAGAAGAAAGATTAAGGAAAGGCAAACCTACGTTTCTGGCATTTGCAGACTTAGAGAAAGCTTTTGACAATGTTGACTGGAATACTCTCTTTCAAATTCTGAAGGTGGCAGGGGTAAAATACAGGGAGCGAAAGGCTATTTACAATTTGTACAGAAACCAGATGGCGGTTATAAGAGTCGAGGGGCATGAAAGGGAAGCAGTGGTTGGGAAGGGAGTGAGACAGGGTTGTAGCCTCTCCCCGATGCTATTCAATCTGTATATTGAGCAAGCAATAAAGGAAACTTAAGAAAAGTTTGGAGTAGGTATTAAAATCCATGGAGAAGAAATTACGGGGTAGCGACAGGAATGGCATCCGGCCACCCCTTAAAATTAACATGCCACACCTGATTAACCAGCAGACCCCGAAAGTCGGGATAAATGCTTGGAATGAGAGAGAGAGAGAGAGAGAGAATGAATTTCGTAATTGTTAAGAGCCTTCTTATGTTGTACAGTCTTTCTCGACAGTAAACAGAGCTTTCAAGAACGCTTTTCTTTAAAGTCAAACCCTCCTCCATCATTTGTAGTAAAGTGCATTGCAGCTTACACCACAGGCACAAGGAGATTCTTACATGCAGATGACCTAACCCTTGCTACGCAGAGCTCATGCTTTGAAAAAGTGGAAAGAAACCTGACAACAGCACTTAGAACACTGTCAAGCTACTACAATTGGAACCAACTCAGACCACACCCTTCGAAGACACAAGTGTGTGCCTTTCATTTAAGGAACAGGGAAGCTAATCGTGAGCTACATATTGCATGGTCAGGCATCCAACTCCAGCATCATCACGCACCTAAATACTTGGGAGTCACTCTCGATAGAACTCTGACATTCGAAACTCACTGCAAGAACACCAAAATGAAAATCTCCGCTCGAAACAACCTAATTCGCAAACTAGCGGGGACACAGTGGGGATCACATCCACAAACTATTCGCTGTTCTGCAATGGCACTGTGCTTTTCTACTGCTGAATATGCTTCTCCAGTCTAGTACAGGTCATCTCATGCCAGACAAGTAGACATTGCTCTCAACGAAACCTGCAGGTCGATCACAGGTTGCTTAAGACCTACCCCAACTGATAAGCTCTACTGCCTGGCTGGAATAGCGCCACCATGGATACGCAGAACAGTGGCTGCCAACAAGGAGAGACTGAAAGTGGAACAGGACAGTGCCCATCCACTGCACGGACATAATCCACCGCAGCAACGGCTGAGATCGCGAAAGAGCTTCCTGAGAACATCCGAGAAGCTCACCATTTCACCATAGAAGGCAAGGCTGGAGTTATGGAAGAAGTCGACGCCTCACCTGCAGACGCCAGAAGCTGAAGAACTGCCACCTGGACACAACGAGAGCTGGCTGGTGTGGAAATCTTTAAACAGATTACGATCAGGAGTTGGACGATCCAATGACAACCTAAAGAGATGGGGCTTCTTAACAGAAGATACGTCCTGTGATTGTGGACAAGAACAAACCACAAGCCACATGCTCTAGTGCCTTTTGTGCCCTACATCCTGCACGAAGATTAATCTCCTGCAAGCCACTCCAAGCGCCTTGGAATTGCAAAGTACTGGGCACATGTAATATAAATACAATTTGTCTATATATATGTACATATTTATTGATGTGTATGGCTACTGTAAATTTGTATGTTTCTGATTCGAGAACAAATAAACCACACGCTGCCACAGATTGTTTTTGACAAGAAGCAAAGAAAAGTTTCGTAGTAAGTAGATTATTTTTCTGTAGCTGCTGACTTCAATTTGGTTTCGAGAACGTCAGTATACCAGACAAAAAGTAGCATGCCGAGAAAGAGGTAAGTTACTTTTCCTTCACGGGAAATCTTGCTTGAGAATCTCGAGAGCAAATAGTATGTAGTCAGAATTTCCGGTGGTTGTGCTAAGGAAGCAGATTAATTTACGCTAAACAATGAACATAATCTTCAACAGTTATTTTCTTCTGAACTGAGCAGTATTTTATTTCATGGATACTTCCAGTCAGACATTGCACTTCATGTTACATACCTTTCATAACGTATTTCAGTATTGAGTTTCATTGAAAGTTTCCTCTGCATACACAATTAGGTTCTTTTGGGATTTAATTAGATTCATTTTCATTATTTCAAATTTAGAATTTCACTAAGATTAAAGTTTTGTTTCACGCACTCTTCACAAGCACAATACAGGGCCAATCAGCAGTCAGTATTGCTCATTGCTCAGCAGTTGAATGTGATATCTTACGGACACGTCACACGAGGAGAAAGTTATTGAAACGAATATTCAGCTTACAACATTAATTTGAATCTTCACATCACTGCGAAACTGTACATATAAACTACATCTACTTCTATACTCTGGAAACCACTGTGAACTGTACAGTACAAGGTAGGTCTCACTTACTCATTATTACGGTTTTTTCTGTTCCATTCACATATGGAGATCGGGAAGACGGCTGCCCAGATGCCTTTGCGCGTGCTTTAATTAGTACAATTCTGTCCTCGTGATCACTATGAGAGCGATACGTATGGAGGTGTGGTAGCGTTCTCGCTTCCCGCGCCCGGGTGCCGGGGTTCGATTCCCGGCGGGGTCAGGGATTTTCTCTGCCTCGTGATGACTGGGTGTTGTGTGATGTCCTTAGGTTAGTTAGGTTTAAGTAGTTCTAAGTTCTAGGGGACTGATGACCATAGATGTTAACTCCCATAGTGCTCAGAGCCATTTTCTTGATACGTATGGAGGGGTCTCTAGAATGTTCCTACATTCGTCACTCGAATTTGGTTCTAGA
Source organism: Schistocerca serialis cubense (assembly GCF_023864345.2). Classification (NCBI taxonomy): domain Eukaryota; kingdom Metazoa; phylum Arthropoda; class Insecta; order Orthoptera; family Acrididae; genus Schistocerca; species Schistocerca serialis. The sequence goes on from NC_064641.1 coordinate 37,432,864, forward strand.
AGCTTCCTGTGTAGGTTTTCGTGGCATAGTTTGCGCCTACCTTCATGCGTCTGCCAGTTCATTTCTTTCTTTCAGCATCCTCGTGATACTCTCCCACGGGTCGAACAAACTCGTACTGCCATTATTTGTATCCTTTCGTACTGCCATTCTTTGTATTCCTTCAATGTCCCCTGTTAATACTATTTGTTAGGGTCAACACGCTTGGGAAATATTATTGAACGGGTTGCACGAATGTTTTGCATGCAATGTAGACAGGTTGTATTTCCCTAATATTTTACCCATGAACCGAATTTCGCCACCTGCTTTACCTGCAACCTAGACTATGAGATCATTCCGTTCATATCCCTATAAACTGTTACACCAAGGTATTAATATTCATTGACCTATTCCTCGTTGACATTAGTCATAGGATACTAAGTTATTCTTGTTGTGAAATGCACAGATTTACATTTCTGAACATTTAAACCAAGCTGCCAATCTTCGAACCACTTCGAAGTCTAGTTAAGATTTGAATATCTGTGCAGCTTTTTATCTTAGACAGAGCTTCATTGTAGGTAACTGTGTAAGTAGGCTGTTTAGGTTTTCTTATTGGCAACGCCACGTAGCGCTCTGTATGAAAATCACTGGCTGTGCTGTGTGCAGTCTGTGGCTAGTTTACATTGTTGTCTGCCGTTGTAGTGTTGGGCAGCGGCAGCTGGATGTGAACAGCGCGTAGCGCTGGGCAGTTAGAGGTGAGCCGCCAGCAGTGGTGGATGTGGGGAAGTGAGATGGCGCATTTTTGAGAGCGAATGATCTGGACGTGTGTCCATCAGAAACAGTACATTTGTAAGAATGGATGTCATGAACTGCTGTATATATATTATCATTTTTGAACACTATTGAGGTAAATATATTGTTTGTTCTCTATCAAAATCTTTCATTTGCTAACTATGCCTATCAGTAGTTAGTGCCTTCAGTAGTTTGAATCTTTTATTTAGCTGGCAGTAGTGGCGCTCGCTGTATTGCAGTAGTTCGAGTAACGAAGAATATTGTGAGGTAAGTGATTTGTGAAACGTATAGGTTAATGTTAGTCAGGGCCATTCTTTTGTAGGGATTACTGAAAGTCAGATTGCGTTGCGCCAAAAATATTGTGTGTCAGTTTAAGCACAGTCTTGTACGTTTCAACTGTATCATCCGTGAACCGTCAGAGGCTACTGTTAATGTCGTCTGCCAGGTCATTAATATACGAAACGTCCGACAAGGGTACCAACATACTTCCGTGGGACACATCTGAAGTTACTTCTACATCTGTGGACGACTCTCCAGCCAAGATAACATGCTGCGTCCTACCTTACAAAGAAATCCTTAATCCAATCACAAATCGCGCCTGCTACTTTATGTGATCGTACTTTCGATAATAAGCGCATGCATGGTACCGAGTCAAATACCTTTTGGAAGACAAGAAACACTGCATCTAACTGATTCTCCTGGTCCATGGTTTTCAGGATGTCGTGTTAGAAAAGCGCGAGTTGTCTTTCACATAATCGATATTTTCAAAATCCATGTTACACGTCATTTCCATAAGGACTTGTTTCCACGCATGAATAACACTTCGAACTAAAATCTGACCCTGTTTTGTTCTGTCATTCTGATTCACATGCAAGGCGAACTCAGTTACACACACACGGGACTTGAACCTGTGACCTCCAAATTAGTCACTGGCGCTACATGCCTTTAGCACCAACTTACGCTCCCCACAAAATGATGCCTTCATCGGATCAAGCATGTAGCTCGCATTGATATTTTCCTCTCTAAGTTTGTCCTGAGGCGTCTTCCATACTATTTACATAACTATTCCGAAAACTAAAACGTCATCCTGGCAGAAGACGAGCTTGTTCATAAAAAACGGAAAAAATCTTCATGTAGACTCTTAGTGGAAATAAAAATTAAGAAATCGCCTCTTTGAAAAGTACTAAACTTCAGCATGTGAGGAAAAGAAAATTATAACAAATTGGTTTCAATAAACCATGTATTATGGCAACTGATTTGGCAGTTTTTTCATATTTTCCTACACGAATAGCAACTCTTCTTGAGAAAAATGAAATATCTTGAAAAGAAAAAAAAAAGCACAAAGACTCTTCATGAGAAGCAGCAAATCTATTGCTGAGAAAAAACGATAGGGCTCTTCTCGAAGACTAAAAGATACTTGTATGAAAATCTCAGTCTATTAAGAGACGTTTCTAGAAAATTGCTGTAATTTTTTATATTTCTGTCGCGACTTTCTTTTAATAACCAGTGTTGCTCAATTAGTCTCTAGTGCCTGATACTTCTGATGTTGAAGTCGTGAGTACGTAAGAGACAAAGTGATCCACGTACCGCAGATAGCTGTTCTGCTCTGCAAGCGGATAAAAGTACCAGTTCGGTCGTATTATATTTTTAGTGGTTTTGTTGAAGGCACCGTGCGGATGAAATGGCCCACTCTTTTACGGACCAAAGACAACGTTTCGTTTTGATTAGCGCACACGAAACGGTATTCTAGCGTGTCATGTAGAGCGCACTCTATGCAGCACGGGTTTCTCTCGCGTCACCACTTGGTCATTGACAACGTGATAAAATCCCAACCCGATGTTCGTAGACAGAAAAGTCTGATGTGTATTAAGGCACACGCGCCTGTTGGTCGTAGGATGTACGGTTTGTCTTGGATGAATGGAAGGAATTTCGAAGACTCTTTTGAATAAAGTTGCTTTGGTTAGGTGTAAGTTAGGAAAAGGGAACTCTCAGCTTCACATATGTACTGGAGGGGGGGGGGGGGGGGAGAGAGTGTGGCATGTCTGGAAGTTTTAGATATGGAATTTTTCCTCGCTTTAAGAATGCGATAAGTGGTCTTTACGAAAATGAATCCACGGATATCGTACACCAGTTTCTCCGTCTGTCGTTGGTATTGCTGACTCGTGACTGTACGGTCCACGTACCGACTGGTAAGATCTACTTTGCTGTTTTCGATGCTACAGGTTAGACGGATGCTATCTGTTGTACCTTAGGAAGTACACACATACACTCCTGGAAATTGAAATAAGAACACCGTGAATTCATTGTCCCAGGAAGGGGAAACTTTATTGACACATTCCTGGGGTCAGATACATCACATGATCACACTGACAGAACCACAGGCACATAGACACAGGCAACAGAGCATGCACAATGTCGGCACTATTACAGTGTATATCCACCTTTCGCAGCAATGCAGGCTGCTATTCTCCCATGGAGACGATCGTAGAGATGCTGGATGTAGTCCTGTGGAACGGCTTGCCATGCCATTTCCACCTGGCGCCTCAGTTGGACCAGCGTTCGTGCTGGACGTGCAGACCGCGTGAGACGACGCTTCATCCAGTCCCAAACATGCTCAATGGGGGACAGATCCGGAGATCTTGCTGGCCAGGGTAGTTGACTTACATCTTCTAGAGCACGTTGGGTGGCACGGGATACATGCGGACGTGCATTGTCCTGTTGGAACAGCAAGTTCCCTTGCCGGTCTAGGAATGGTAGAACGATGGGTTCGATGACGGTTTGGATGTACCATGCACTATTCAGTGTCCCCTCGACGATCACCAGTGGTGTACGGCCAGTGTAGGAGATCGCTCCCCACACCATGATGCCGGGTGTTGGCCCTGTGTGCCTCGGTCGTATGCAGTCCTGATTGTGGCGCTCACCTGCACGGCGTCAAACACGCATACGACCATCATTGGCACCAAGGCAGAAGCGACTCTCATCGCTGAAGGCGACACGTCTCCATTCGTCCCTCCATTCACGCCTGTCGCGACACCACTGGAGGCGGGCTGCACGATGTTGGGGCGTGAGCGGAAGACGGCCTAACGGTGTGCGGGACCGTAGCCCAGCTTCATGGAGACGGTTGCGAATGGTCCTCGCCGATACCCCAGGAGCAACAGTGTCCCTAATTTGCTGGGAAGTGACGGTGCGGTCCCCTACGGCACTGCGTAGGATCCTACGGTCTTGGCGTGCATCCGTGCGTCGCTGCGGACCGGTCCCAGGTCGACGGGCACGTGCACCTTCCGCCAACCGCTGGCGAGAACATCGATGTACTGTGGAGACCTCACGCCCCACGTGTTGAGCAATTCGGCGGTACGTCCACCCGGCCTCCCGCATGCCCACTATACGCCCTCGCTCAAAGTCCGTCAACTGCACATACGGTTCACGTCCACGCTGTCGCGGCATGCTACCAGTGTTAAAGACTGCGATGGAGCTCCGTATGCCAGGGCAAACTGGCTGACACTGACGGCGGCGGTGCACAAATGCTGCGCAGCTAGCGCCATTCGACGGCCAACACCGCGGTTCCTGGTGTGTCCGCTGTGCCGTGCGTGTGATCATTGCTTGTACAGCCCTCTCGCAGTGTCCGGAGCAAGTATGGTGGGTCTGACACACCGGTATCAATGTGTTCTTTTTTCCATTTCCAGGAGTGTATTTACAAAGTGCGCTGTCTCGAATCTGTCCATGTGCCATTGTCGGTCTTCCCGTATCGCACACGTATTCTAGCTAATTAGTTCGTTGGAGATGTAATGTAAGGCTCTACCAGAATACACGTTCCTGGTATACATTCTGGAAGTGATCACGGACGTCATCTACTCTTGGCGGTTCACCACACCTGAGGTGGGATGTATAGATCACCTCTCCACCCTGAGAAAAGCTGTGTTATGACTCATCGGCGAAGGCTCAACACAAAGGCGACGTCTGAACGCACGAGTGCCTCCGGTCCAAGCAAAGGCGAACAAAAAGCAGGAGAGCCTGCCCCAACGGGAAGAGATGGGATATGAAGAGATTATGCACGTGCCATCTCAGTACAGAAGGTTGCACGAAGACGACAGAACAAATCCTGGAAAAATCTTAGCGCAAGAAGCAGTAACTTTTTTACACGAATCCCATCTGATGATGGAAATGATTTCCAGTCTTAAAATCCCTGGTTTTACTTTGGTTGAATATAAGGGTAACGACTAACATGCCCTGACAACACTGGTCCAACAAAACCTTATAGGAAACGTGAATACGGACCAAGAACAATCAGAACATGAAATAGGAATCAAACAGAGCACTAACTCTTTATGATGTGTATAAACCACCATCCGAATTTGCGCCAATAAATAAAGTGCCCAAAGCCGAACACCCATCTGCGTACGCTGGGCATTTCAATTCTCAGCATACCAAAGGGGGTTACAGGTAAGGCGAAAGACTGAATAACTGGGCTGACGGGAGGGATATCCACTTCTTGTACGATCTAGAAGACAGAACTATCTTTCCATAAGCAGCAGGGGGATCACAAACAACACCGGACCTAACTTTCGTCACAAGGAGAGCGACAGGATATGTGATTCGCGTGTAAGAAGGGTATTACCAAAGTTCTCTAGAACCCAACGCCAACCTGTGAATGTCGAAGTGAAACTGTCAATTCTCGTTGTACAAAGTCCCCCAGTCCCACGATGGAATTTAAACAAGGCTGACTGGGAAAAATGCCAGACTCTCACTGGGAAAACAGTTAACCATATTTCTCCAATACCAGAGATCTATGAATATTTCGTTACGCTGATTCACAGCGCAGCACTGAAAATTCATCCACGCCGTACCACGAAGGAATACACTCCGTGCTGGTCGAGAGAATGTGAATCATTATTGGAAGAACTGATGACAGCTTTATTTTAACTAATGATATGTACATTATTTGGTTCTATTAAGAAATTCGTCAATGGAACTGACGTGTCTATTTAAGCTCCTCTTACACTGAACTTCATTAGCGGCTACACTTTTTGTGGTTGCTTGCAAATTATTAAAACGTGTGTTCGTGATTAATGGACATCTTTATAGACCAAAGTATCTGGCTTTTAATCTTAATGTTGGCTGTTCTTATGCCTGGTGTTGATTCCACGAACTGAGCTATTGGTTTCAAAAAGAGATATACAGGGTGTAACCGCAGACATTTTTATATGTGGTACTTTTAATAAGTACACACATGTGTGTTTGTTGTTTTTTTCTGTGTCGAACGGTATTCCCAGGAACACATCACAAACTTTAGGACTTCATATTTTCTGCAGTGTTATAACTGCACCAGTAAGCGGACTACACATGTCAGTATAGACTATCCGTTTAGCGTCCATGTGTGCACACTCACCACCTATCCTGCTGCGCAGGGAAAAATAAGTATTAATGGTTTGCTCTTGCAACATGTACTTGGAAGAACTAACCAACCTAAAAACATACGACTCCTAACAGCTACTCGTATAATTATTTGTCTGCAAATGAAGTAAATACGGATGTAATGTTGTTCAGTACACTTTCCTCAGTCACAAATAAAAACATCTGCGCTTTCACTTTTTACACGCTGTACTATTTATGACAAACTTCATTATGGGAAAATATGTTGGTAAGCAGTAGTTCGTTGAACAGGCCTCAGCAGGGCGTTCTTGACATCGCAGTTAATTCATATTGCACGTTTTTGGACTCTCAGAACCCTAGCTTGACGAGTTCCGCAAATAATAACCGCGTATGATGTTATGGAATGAAATTAAGAGGCATATACTAGTTCTTTGTAACTTTTGTACCACCTATTTCTGATAACATCCGTATTGCAGGTAAAGATTCGTTGCGAGGATAAGGAGAAACTGCAGATTGCCTGCACAAGACACTGCTTAGAGAAAACTTGTAGTACTCTTCCATGAATACTGATGAAGTATATGGGAGCCGTTATGAGGTCGGACGAAGAAGGGACAGCGAACGTTTGAGAATTAGTACTGGCTTGTTTCACTGGCGAGAGAGTGCAGAAGAAGTTTTGAAAAATTTTTACTGGTAGGCACTCGAAGAAAGATTAGAACCGAGAATCTGCTCAAAAACTTCAGGAACCTCTTTCTGTACGGAAGTATGAGTACTCTCAACCGCCCCCCGCCCCCCCCCCCCCCCCCGAAACCACAAAACAATGAATTATCCATTAATATTCGTACAGGTCAAATAAGGCAAGGAAAAATAACTCTAACAGACACATACAAGCAATCATTTTTCTCATTTTCCTCCTCATGAAATAGGAGGAATATTTAAGAATGGTACAGCAGTAAATGGTGTTCTCTTCCGCGTACTCCACAGTCATTCGTAGAGTATCACAATAGATTCACAGAATGCAGCTGCACAATGGGTCACAATAGTTCCGCAGGTGCGACCACATCTGAGGGACTGTTATGGAGAGGCAACTCCGTATCTACAGGGACGCACAAGTATTCATTCTCCCCACGCTATATCGGTGATTGGAATGGGAAGATACCTTAAAACGAGTGTGCGATTTGCAGGAGGGGATGGGGGGATTTCCCCCCCTCTGCATCAGACCATCCCCTCCTCTGGTTTTAGTTTATGCATCCCAACCTGGGATGTTTATCTCCCACGCACTAGAGTAAAACTTGACACATAATGTAAATTTGTGGAGCCGAACACAAAGTTTTTAATAAGTATTACTATTAACACTATTAATATGTTTCAGTTTTCTATCATCAGAATAAGTACAACTTTTCACAAATGTGCCTCTACGTTTTGAATTCCCCTCGTATATCTGTACCCGTATGTAGATGATTTTGTAAATAAGCTTTACCTATTATGTACGTTTAAAGATATAACAAGGGATGGCTTTTCTGATAGTGGACACGCGTCAATAGTGAGTTTCAGCTTTAACATCTATTTATAAATAGCTGTTTAACCACGCATAATGCCACGGTCCAAGCTAGTAACACATATAATTCTACTAACCCCCTAAGACATCCGCCCCCACTGGTAAAAGCGCAAATCGCACCCTGCTTAAAAAGTAGTATAATAAAAGTTTTCCTCTTCTCCGCTATTCGCAAAGTAGGTACAGATGCTTTTAATTGTACGATACTGCCAAAGTAGCGTCTACAGCCGTCGTGTTTGTGGGTACCTGAAGAAGAAACGCCGACACAAAGATATATACTGCGTGACGCCGGCAAAGCGGTGAAACAGAGACGACCGGCTGGGGTGCCGCGCACGGAGGGGGGCGGAGAGGGTGCCCACCCCTCTGGCGCCGGCGGCAAACAAACAAAGGCGGCTAGAGGCGGTGGGGTAGGGGGGAGCGAGGAGACGGGTCACTGTCGCGACAGGAGGGCGCCCGCCGTCTCCTCGCGCAGGCCGCCGCCGTCAGCCGCACACATACGCACAGTCGTGCACTCGTGCCTATGAAAATAGTGAACACGGCTCTGCTATGAGTTACAGTGCTTCTACACTACTGGCCATTACAATTGCTACACCACGAAGATGACGTGCTACAGACGCGAAATTTAACCGACAGGAAGAAGATGCTGTGATACGCAAATGATTGGCTTTTCAGAGCATTCACACAAGGTTGGCGCCGGTGGCGACACCTACAACGTGCTGACATGAGGAAAGTTTCCAACCGATTTCTCATACACAAACAGCAGTTGACCGGCGTTACCTGGTGAAACGTTATTGTGATGCCTCGTGTAAGGAGGAGAAATGAGTACCACCACGTTTCCGACTTTGATAAAGGTCTGATTGTAGAGCATCGCGATTGCGGTTTATCGTATCGCGATATTGCTCAGAAATGTTCAAATGTGTGTGAAATCTTATGGGACTTAACTGCTAAAGGTCGGATTGTAGCCTATCGCGATTGCGGTTTATCGTATCGCGACATTGCTGCTCGCGTTGGTCGAGATCCAACGACTGTTAGCAAAACATGGAATCGATGGGTTCAGTAGGGTAATACGGAACGCCGTGCTGGATCCCAACGGCCTCGTATCACTAGCAGTCGAGATGACAGGCATCTTATCCGCATGGCTGTAACGGATCGTGCAGCCACGTCTCGATCCCTGAGTCAACAGATGGGGATGTTTGCAAGACAACAACCATCTGCACGAACAGTTCGACGATGTTTGCAGCAGCATGGACTATCAGCTCGGAGACCATGGATGCGGTTACCCGTGACGCTGCATCACAGACAGGAGCGCCTGCGATGGTGTACTCGACGGCGAGCCGGGTGCACGAATGGCAAAACGTCATTTTTTCGGATGAATCCAGGTTCTGTTTACAGCATCATGATGGTCGCATCCGTGTTTGGCGACATCGCGGTGAAGGCACATTGGAAGCGTGTATTCGTCATCGCCATACTGGCGTATCACCCGGTGTGACGGTATGGGGTGCCATTGGATGCACGTCTCCGTCACCTCTTGTTCGCATTGACGGCACTCTGAACAGTGGACGTTACATTTCAGATGTGTTACGACCCGTGGCTCTACCCTTCATTCGATCCCTGCGAAACCCTACATTTCAGCAGGATAATGCACGACCGCATGTTGCAGGTCCGGTACGGGTCTTTCTGGATACAGAAGATGTTCGACTGCTGCCCTGGCCAGCACATTCTCCAGATCTCTCACCAATTGAAAACGTCTGGTCAATGGTGGCCGAGCAACTGGCTCGTCACCATACGCCAGTCACTACTCTTGATGAACTGTGGTATCGTGTTGAAGCTGCATGGGCAGCTGTACCTGTACACGCCATCCAAGCTCTGTGTGACTCAATGGCCAGGCGTATCAAGGCCGTTATTACGGCCAGAGGTGGTTGTTCTGGGTACTGATTTCTCAGGACCTATGCTCCCAAATTGCGTGAAAATGTAATCACATGTCAGTTCTAGTGTAATATATTTGTCCAATGAATACTCGTTTATCATCTGCATTTCTTCTTGGTGTAGCAATTTTAATGGCCAGTAGTGTATAAGCGCTTACGTTGATGAGCGCTGTGTGAAATATAGGCGCTCTTTTTATTAAGGACAATATTATCAGGCTTATTTTCATATAGGGCAGAGGTGATCGATAATATGGGTAATAATTAATACCATTGAAAAAGTTTTAATTAAAATTATCAATATATAATCTATCATCAGAATAGCACTCGCAGCAATGCAGCGCTTCAGGGAAACTGAAGAGTGTTTAATGTGGCTTCTTTTGTTTCTAAATTCTGCTACGCTGTATAAACCATGCGAGGGTATTGTTAGTTCTCTTTTGTCTTGTTTTCTGCGCACTGAATAAGTCGTAGCTGCGGCGGGCGATATAGTGGGCATTTGCGTATAATATGCTACGGAAGAGATCACGGGATACTTTTGTCGCAAGCTCGCGGACTAAGAATATCTGGGGGATTGTGTGCGCGACAAAAAGTAGCGCTCAGTATTAAATTCTGTTACATTCCGAATAACTGATAACAGGATCTGTGGACTATACGAAGGGACGTTAAACTGATTATAAGAACGGAACTGGACACTTAGCTTTGTGAAAATAAGTGCGTGTGAAGTTGGAATGACTTTATCGAAGTGTAGTAATGGACACAGTCCTTGCTATAATATCTTTTGAGTGACGAACTATAAAAATCACGGACATTTTAGCTGCCGTAATTGTTGAGAGTAATTGTAGGATCAAGCCTGCTTTTCCCTCTATACAAAACGCAATCATCCATGATTCACTGAATGTTGTTAATAAAAAACTAAAGTTATTTTCACAATTACTGGTGTATTAGGGTTTATTTATTTAATCGTATGGTGATTTTAAACAATATACAGTTGATACAAGGCAAGTGATTTTATACAATATACATTTGATATAAGACAAGATTAAACCTTAATGTCCGTGTTTTTCAACCAATTAATTATGCTGGGTGTGAGGGTGAACAAGTCGTCGGGGATTCCAGGGTATGAATAAAGTGGACAGCGCTGGAGCAAATGTTCAGTTGTCTGCTCTTCTTGATTACATTCACACGTTGGTGAACTGATCCAGCCCCGTTTGTACCTGAAGTAGCAACAACAACCATGTCCAGTCCTTAACCTGTTAAGGCGGCACCAGAGGTTCCTCGGTAGGTCAAAACCTTTTGGCTTCTATGTGGGATCAAGGTGATGGCCTCTTGTTCCCAATGTTTTTGTTGACCATTCATGCTTCCAGCTTTCATTTAGATCATAACCATCCGCGATGAGTTATCCTGCAGAAACACCTGCTGGTCTTCTTGATCGCAATCGTTGCTGTGGCGGATGACAGAATTCTTGGTGCAGTGGTAGAGAGGGTGATGCAGAGATTTTCTTGGCCACCTTCAGTAGAGCTTGTTTCCGCCTTAAGTGAGGCGGAGGGATGTGACTCAGTACAGGTAACCAGTGGCGTGGGGTTGATTTGATGGAACCAGTAATGCAGCGCATTGTGTCGTTAAGTTTTGTGTTTACCTTCTTCACATGTACACTTTCCAACCAGATAGGTGCACAGTACTCGGCAGCAGAGTACACAAGACTGATGCCAGGTAAACGCAGACAGTCAGCAGAGGTTCCCAGGTGGTACCACTGAGCTTATGTACTATGTTGTTCCTTGCAGCAACATTGTGAGAAAGCTTGGCGATGAGTTCTTTGCAGCTCAGGGTTCTATCTAGAGGGATTCCGAGATATTTTGGGAAAGGATTGTACCTCAACGTTTGTCCATTGAGCAGAACTCATGGTTTGTAGTTCGCAGCACGATTCGCTAGATGGAAACCTGAGACTTCAGTTTTTTATGTGCATGGGATCAATCTCCAGGTCTTAAAGAAAGTTGACATCTTCTCCAGATCCTCCGTAAGAATTCGTTCACCATCTTCGAAATTACTATTCTGTGCTACCAGTGTGATGTGTATTAGTAAATAATAAGTAACAGCCAGAGACGTTATTAACCATCTTCTCTTCGGTAACGCAGCAACACGTGGAAGGGTGATCGAGCGACCAGAAAGTTAACTTTAATTATTGTCAAAACCCGAAATTTAGTCGCCGTTACAGTGAAGATGTTTGTGGCTGCTCTATCTGACGTGCATATATAACTAAAAGTAGGGCATATACAGTACATAACATCATATCTTCCGTTAGTGAAGTCGGAGGCAGCAGATCCACGGAGGGCGGCTTCAGAAAGTAGCTGCACAGGTTACAGTTATAAGAACACACGCTGCTCCAGTGAAGACGCTGGTGTAAAACCACTCCGCCTGTTACAGGACGTTCTAATAAAATCCGTCCTTCGAATAGCGTTTTTTTACTCCGCCAGTGTACTGTTAGAAGCGCAGCCTCATCAGGGGTTCGGTTGCCGTAGACGTATCTTAATTGCGATGTGAATACGTCAGAAGCGTACAATATCTGATCAAAGCTATGCTGGCACCTACCACTGGGCGTTAATATGAGGTGTGTCCACCCTTAGTCTTCATGACGACTTGAACTCTGCTGGGGACTCATTCAATTAACTGACTGAATGTCTGGAGGAATGGCAGGCCGTTCTTCCTCAAGAGTCGAAACCAAAGAAGGTAGCGATGTTGGACACTGAGGTCGGGAGCGAGCGAAGTTTACGTCCTCACTCGTCCCTAAGGTGTTCTGTTGGGGTCACATCGGGACCCTCGGCAGGCCAGGCCAGGCCATTTCAGGAATGTTACTGTCCACAAACCACTGCGTCACAGATGCTGCTTTATGGCAGGGTGAACTACAGGGTGATTCAAAAAGAATGCCACAACTTTAGGAATTTAAAACTCTGCAACGACAAAAGGCAGAGCTAAGCACTATCTGTCGGCGAATTAAGGGAGCTATAAAGTTTCATTTAGTTATACATTTGTTCGCTTTAGGCGCTGTTGACTAGGCGTCAGCGTCAGTTGATGCTAAGATGGCGACCGCTCAACAGAAAGCTTTTTGTGTGATTGAGTACGGCAGAAGTGAATCGACGACAGTTGTTCAGCGTGCATTTCGAACGAAGTATAGTGTTAAACCTCCTGATAGATGGTGTATTAAACGTTGGTATAAACAGTTTACAGAGAATGGGTGTTTGTGCAAAGGGAAAAGTTCTGGACGGCCGAGAACGAGTGATGAAAATGTAGCACGCATCCAGCAAGCATTTCTTCGCAGCCCAGGAAAATCGACTCGCATAGCTAGCAAAGAGCTGCAAATTCCACAATCAACTGTATGGAGAGTCCTACGAAAAAGGCTAGTTATGAAACCTGAACGTCAACTACCCGAGGCGATGGATCGGCCGCCAGGCAGCCCGTGACAGAGCACTTCATCACTGGCCTCCAAGAAGCCCTGATCTTACCCCCTGCGATTTTTTCTTATGGGGGTATGTTAAGGATATGGTGTTTCGGCCACCTCTCCCAGCCACCATTGATGATTTGAAACAAGAAATAACAGCAGCTATCCAAACTGTTACGCCTGATATGCTACAGAGAGTGTGGAACGAGTTGGAGTATCGGGTTGATATTGCTCGTGTGTCTGGAGGGGGCCATATTGAACATCTCTGAACTTGTTTTTGAGTGAAAAAAAATATTTTTAAATACTCTTTGTAATGATTTATAACAGAAGGTTATATTATGTTTCTTTCATTAAATACACATTTTTAAAGTTGTGGTATTCTTTTTGAATCACCCTGTGTATTGCTTATGAGGAGCTACTCGATCACTGTACACCATTCTTTTTTAGTCACAGTCGTTGTCGTAGCTGGGCTCTTGGTACCATTACGAACTCACGAGTGACTTCTTTCGCTGCTTTCATGCGATTTCCTACACTTACTCCCTGCATTTCTCGACGGTCTCTATCCGGCAGCACATAAGATCTACCTGTGGCTGTTCCTTCGCATTTCCACTTCACAGCCACATCACCAATAATTCACTTGGCAATTTTAGAAGGGATTGTAATGTTCCTGATGGATATGTTACAGAAGTGAAATCGAATGGCTAATCCACGTTCGAAGTCACTGAGTTCTCTTGAACAACGCATTTTACCGTTACTGCTTCTCTACTGACACAAAACCTACCGCGCGGGGTAGCCGCGCGGTCTTATGGCGCCTCGTCACGGTTCGCGCGGCTCCCCCTGTCGGAGGTTCGAGTCCTGCCTCGGGCATGGGTGTGTGTGTGGTCCTTAGCGTAATTTAGATTAATTAGTGTGTAAGTCTAGGGACCAATGACCTCAGCAGTTTGGTCCAATTGTCCTTACCACAAATTTCAAAAAGAAAAAAAAAAAAAAAAAAAAAAAAGCCGCCTCCTTTTACAAAGTCCAGTCCGCGCCTCGTGGCGTTCAGTTGTCAGTTCTCCATTACGTAGGCGTGTCCTGAAACTTTTGTTCAGATTGTGTATATATGAGAAGTTGCTTATTTCTGCAGTATAAGACACGTCAATGGCCTAATGACCTAGCTTCCACACATTTGCTATGTTATGTGAACATACTCAGTTTCGAACATCTTTTATTATAAAGCTTGCCATTTATTTCACTCTGTCAGTTTAGCCATGAATAGTCACTATCAATCCACATGTTATTTTAGTAACACCAGGCACAAGCTATTTTAAGCACCTGCTCCAAACACGACCTTTGTACTCGTGTTGGATGCATCGCTACATCCGATATTCGAGTACTTTATTACTTAGTCTGTGGTTTGATTTCCTTACTGTCCCTTGTTCTATCAAATGACGGCCCCCCCTTTTCTCTCTCTCTCCCTCTCTCTCTCTCTCTTCCTCCCCTATCCCGTCCACTCCTCTCTCACTCTCTCTCTGGGTTCCAAAAAAACGCCATCAGCTAGTAATTAAGATGAGAATTCGCAACAGATCATGTTTTGAGGTAAAATTTTTCACTCGAGACTTCTTTTATTTTGATAATCATCGATTTTCCATTCACTGTTGAATTAAGTTCTGTCCCAGATTTATCCGTACGTTATAATCTCCAGCATTTGGTATCCAAGTTGGTTCTGCTTGTTTCTGTCGTCTGTCCATCTTCCATTGGGTCGTACTCGAGGTCTTTTTCATCGCCCGAGGAATCCAACACAGAATCTCCGTATACCTCACATCATTTCGTCTCGTTTTACGTCCAGCCTATCTCCACTTCAGTTTCATAACAGGTATTCTCGACCGACTCCGCAACCGAATGGTTAGCGGCGCTGTATTCGGTGCGGAAGGATCCGCTTTCGATTCCCGTTACTTCCTCGGATTTTACCGAGGTAGGAAGTCTGGAACGCGGTCCACTCAGCTTCTTGAGGCAAAAGAAGGAGCTGCTTGAATAAAGAAGCAGCGGCATGCCCAGGGATCGTCTACTAGCAGTAACGGCTGCAGGGACTGGAGACTGCTGATTACATGTCCCGTGATCATAAACCGCTCCTCGCACTGCCTTTCAGGCACCAGTTACCCAGTTGGAATGGGCGTTACATTTAACGGCTTCCATCACGTCCTCCACGTCGTGTCTTGTCTTCATTTTTCTTTGCATACTTGTTTGACCCAAAATGCATCTTTCCTTTCATTATCGGGCAACCCTCCAATTTTTGAACTGTTTCAGCACCTTAGGTCCATGTTTCACTTTCGTACGTTAGTTCTGGCTGTATACACTGCTTCTAGACTTTCCGTGTAAGGCAAATTGGAATTTTCTTCTCAGTACAGCATTCCTATCCCAAAGAAAGCAGGTGTTGACAGATGTGAAAATTACCGAACTATCAGTTTAATAAGTCACAGCTGCAAAATACTAACACGAATTCTTTACAGACGAATGGAAAAACTAGTAGAAGCCGACCTCGGGGAAGATCAGTTTGGATTCCGTAGAAACACTGGAACACGTGAGGCAATACTCACCTTACGACTAATCTTAGAAGAAAGATTAAGGAAAGGCAAACCTACGTTTCTAGCATTTGTAGACTTAGAGAAAGCTTTTGACAATGTTGACTAGAATACTCTTCTTTCAAATTCTAAAGGTGGCAGGGGTAAAATACAGGGAGCGAAAGGCTATTTACAATTTGTACAGAAACCAGATGGCAGTTATAAGAGTCGAGGGACATGAAAGGGAAATAGTGGTTGGGAAGGGAGTAAGACAGGGTTGTAGCCTCTCTCCGATGTTGTTCAATCTGTATATTGAGCAAGCAGTAAAGGAAACAAAAGAAAAATTTGGAGTAGGTATTAAAATTCATGGAGAAGAAATAAAAACTTTGAGGTTCGCCGATGACATTGTAATTCTGTCAGAGACAGCAAAGGACTTGGAAGAGCAGTTGAATGGAATGGACAGTGTCTTGAAAGGAGGATATAAGATGAACATCAACAAAAGCAAAACAAGGATAATGGAATGCAATCTAATTAAGTCGGGTGATGCTGAGGGAATTAGATTAGGAAATGAGACACTTAAAGTAGTAAAGGAGTTTTGCTATTTGGGGAGAAAAATAACTGATGATGGTCGAAGTAGAGAGGATATAAAATGTAGACTGGCCATGGCAAGGAAAGCGTTTCTGAAGAAGAGAAATTTGTTAACATCGAGTATAGATTTAAGTGTCAGGAAGTCATTTCTGAAAGTATTTGTATGGAGTGTAGCCATGTATGGAAGTGAAACATGGACGATAAATAGTTTGGACAAGAAGAGAATAGAAGCTTTCGAAATGTGGTGCTACAGAAGAATGCTGAAGATTAGATGGGTAGATCACATAACTAATGAGGAAGTATTGAATAGGATTGGGGAGAAGAGAAGTTTGTGGCACAACTTGACCAGAAGAAGGGATCGGTTGGTAGGAAATGTTCTGAGGCATCAAGGGATCACCAATTTAGTATTGGAGGGCAGCGTGGAGGGTAAAAATCGTAGAGGGAGACCAAGAGATGAATACACTAAGCAGATTCAGAAGGATGTAGGTTGCAGTAGGTACTGGGAGATGAAGAAGCTTGCACAGGATAGAGTAGCATGGAGAGCTGCATCAAACCAGTCTCAGGACTGAAGACCACAACAACAACAACAACAACAGCATTCAGTTTCCCAAATGAACACGACGCTGTTTTTCCTGTTCTCTGTTGCATTAAGGGTGCATCCGCTTGCTACTTTCAGTTGTCCTAAAGACAGAAATCTGTCAGCTGTTCCTATAATCTAAAAATTGCTATACTATTCTCTAAAACAGGTCATTCTCATTCAGGAGTACAAATGCTCGTTACCAGCTGCTTGCTGTCGCCGCGTATGTGTTTTCTTATGCATCTCAAAGTGAGCGAGTGTTGTGTACATTTTCGCTTAGTCATCATCGAGAATTACTCCGTCTTGTTACAGAATCAAATACGGAGCCCAGATGCTCCCGACCAGCAGCAATGACTGTGCAGTTGAACTGAAAACGAAGGCCAATTCCTATCGCGGGGTAGCCGTCTTCATAATTTCACGTCTGCTCCCGTGTTTCACAATAATGAGGGAGAGTACGTAACGGACTTGTGTGATCTCTTTATGTTTCCAGACTATTAGTGTAAAATACAAGGCGCGTTGCCTCCTTCGTTTGTGGGAAGTTTCATACTTGCCTGTTTATCAGCTCATGTTTCGATTACTAAGCTTGTGAAACGCAGCTTGCCTTTTTTTACACAATATTTACTGCCGATGGTAGAAGCAGGTGAAGATGTGGATTCCATATTCCTATACTTATAATATGTTAGATATTTTAGAATGTGTTCAGATAGTAGAAGCGGTTTAAGAGTAAGACACCATTTTTTTCTAATTTTCTGGTGATAGCAATGCAAATCGTTTCGATATGTAGAGCCAGGAAAGTAATGCGCATGTAGTGGCAATTGGAAATCTGTGCCACACTGGGACTCGAACTGAGATTTTCTGGTTTTCGCGAAGAGTCGCCTTTACCATTACGCTATCGTAGCACATCGGCAAGCCGGACTCAAACACTGATACTGAACTTTCCAAATATGAGTTCCGAATTACTACCAGCTGAATTAAAAGCGTTGAAGGTCGATCAGGTATGACGTTAATAAAGATGCAATGTCATGAAAAGATATGAGCGAAAACCGGTCAGACCCCTTAACGTAACGAGTTTGTCGAGAGAAATGAAATCTGTTCGCTAAGTGACGCTATTCACACATACCGTGTGGAAGAAATGGAGGTGGTAGCAGTAGGTTTGGGAAATCATTGGTGGGAACATGAAAGAAAGTCAGGTCTGGAGGCGTGTTCATATAACTTAATGATTACGAGGTCTGCTCGCGAAGAGCACATAACTCGGGTTCGAATTACACTCTGGCAAAAATTCTCATTTATGACGACGTATTCAACTTTCTTGTAAACGGAGAGGAATCTTTAGACATAAAACTAACTTCTGGCGTACCCCCAAGAAGTGTTACAGGATCATTATTTTTTACGTTATGTGTCAACATTGCATAACGTCGGAAGGTCCACGAGGCTGTTCTCTGACAATGCTATCGTGTACACAGGAATCACAACACTAGCAAATTGTAGCGAAATAAAGGAAGACCTGCAGAGGGTCGATGCTTGACGCAGGGACTGGCAGTGGCCTCTGAATATAAATAAATGCACTGTGCACAAATAGAAATGCTGTTAATGTGTAAGTAAACGTCTACTGAACAGTAAGTGGAAGCAGTCACGTCGGAAACAGAGGATTATAAAGTAGAACAACCACATAAAACTACAGGGTTATTACAAATGATTGACGCGATTTCACAGCTCTACAATAACTTTATTAAAAATGGTTCAAATGGCTCTGAGCACTATGGGACTCAACTGCTGAGGTCATTAGTCCCCTAGAACTTAGAACTAGTTAAACCTAACTAACCTAAGGACATCACAAACATCCATGCCCGAGGCAGGATTCGAACCTGCGACCGTAGCGGTCTTGCGGTTCCAGACTGCAGCGCCTTTAACCGCACGGCCACTTCGGCCGGCTTAACTTTATTATTTGAGATATTTTCACAATGCTTTGCACACACATACAAAAACTCAAAAAGTTTTTTTAGGCATTCACAAATGTTCGATATGTGCCCCTTTAGTGATTCGGCAGACATCAAGCCGATAGTCAAGTTCCTCCCACACTCGGCGCAGCATGTCCCCATCAATGAGTTCGAAAGCATCGTTGATGCGAGCTCGCAGTTCTGGCCCGTTTCTTGGTAGAGGAGGTATAACACTGAATCTTTCACATAACCCCACAGAAAGAAATCGCATGGGGTTAAGTCGGGAGAGCGTGGAGGCCATGACATGAATTGCTGATCATGATCTCCACCACGACCGATCCATCGGTTTTCCAATCTCCTGTTTAAGAAATGCCGAACATCATGATGGAAGTGCGGTGGAGCACCATCCTGTTGAAAGATGAAGTCGGCGCTGTCGGTCTCCAGTTGTGGCATGAGCCAATTTTCCAGCATGTCCGCGGGCTACGCGTGAAACTTGCACGCACGCGTTCAACCGTTTCTTCGCTCACTGCAAGCCGACCCGTTGATTTCCCCTTACAGAGGCATCCAGAAGCTTTAAACTGCGCATACCATCGCCGAATGGAGTTAGCAGTTGGTGGATCTTTGTTGAACTTCGTCCTGAAGTGTCGTTGCACTGTTATGACTGACTGATGTGAGTGCATTTCAAGCACGACATACGCTTTCTCGGCTCCTGTCGCCATTTTATCTCACTGCGCTCTCGAGCGGTCTGGCGGCAGAAACCTGAAGTGCGGCTTCAGCCGAACAAAACTTTATGAGTTTTTCTACGTATCTGCAGTGTGTCGTGACCATATGTCAATGAATGGAGCTACAGTGAATTTATGAAATCGCTTCAATCATTTGTAATAGCCCTGTACTCTTAAGAAAGGCATATGCCCGACAAACATACAAATCCATAGTTCGACAGTTGCTTGGGTACTGGTCGTCAGTCTGCAAGTCTTGCCGGAATTAATGAAGGTCCAAAGAAGAGCTGCACTTTCCGCCACAGATTCGCCTAGTAAGAGAGAAGGTGTCACAGAGACTCTCAGCCAACTCTAGTGGCAGATTCTACAAGAGATACGTTCTGCATCACAGTGTGGTCCTCTGTTAAACTCCGGAGAGAGTATTTTCAATAAGTAATGCTACATTTTTTTCTCTGATAGCTGGTTCGTTGTATTTAACACTCCAGTAGACCACATTATTCCCCAATCTTTGGCTGCAAAACCCGATTTTTCAACATAACTCCGTTCAATGTTATGACCTTGCGCCACATTACTGGGAGGGCCTCATACCACTCTGCTGGTCGACGCCGGGGTCAACGTCTTGCTGCATCAATAACTCTCCATCATGCGCGTACTGCTTCGCGAAGGGTGCATCCTTTATTGGGCAAAACAGATGGAAGTCAGAAAGCGCGAGATCCGCGCTATACGGTGGGCGAGGAAAAACAGTCCAATGAAGTTTTGTGAACTCCTCTCGGATGCACAGCCTTTTTTAAAGGCCTTGCGTTGTCATGAAGAAAGAGAAGTTCGTTTGCATTTTGTGCCGACGAACACGCTGAAGTCAATTCTTCAATTTCCTGAGCGTGCGCGAGAGATCGGACAGGTCTGCGCGACCTTGTTGCGGTGATAGACGCCTCACCCAGCGACCCGCGGAGCTTTTCTTCTCCGTAGACATTCTACAAGCGCTTACGAATACCTGCGGTGCTCAGGTTTTCCGCCAAAAGAAACTCAATGACAGTCCCTCACACATCCGTTACATATGCTATTTTGAATGCTACGTATAGCCCCGGCGGCAAGCGGAACTCATAAAAAAAATGGTTCAAATGGCTCTGAGCACTATGGGACTCAACTGCTGAGGTCATTAGTCCCCTAGAACTTAGAACTAGTTAAACCTAACTAACCTAAGGACATCACAAACATCCATGCGCGAGGCAGGATTCGAACCTGCGACCGTAGCGGTCTTGCGGTTCCAGACTGCAGCGCCTTTAACCGCACGGCCACTTCGGCCGGCCGGAACTCATAAAACTATAGGGGCTGAAGCGGGAATATTCCACTATGTCACACAACAAATCCCGCATTATTTCAACTGAAATTGGCACAGAAAAAAATGTGTTGCATTACTTATTAAATTCCCTACGTACACTACTGGCCATTAAAATTGCTGCACCACGAAGCCGGCCCAAGTGGCAGTGCGGTTCTAGGCGCTGCAGTCTGGAACTGCGTGACCGCTACGGTCGCAGGTTCGAATCCTGCCTCGGGCAGGGATGTGTGTGGTGTCCTTAGGTTAGTTAGGTTTAACTAGTTCTACGTTCTAGGGCACTAATGACCACAAAACTTGAGCCCCATACTGCTCAGAGCCATTTTTTGCACCACGAAGATGACTTGCTACAGACGCGAAATTTAACCGACAGGAAGAAGATGCTGTGATATGTAAATGATTAGCTTTTCAGAGCATTCACACAAGGTAGCGCCGGTGGCGACACCTACAACGTGCTGACATGAGGAAAGTTTCCAACCGATTTCTCATAAACAAACAGCAGTTGACCGGCGTTGCCTGGTGAAACGTTGTTGTAATGCCTCGTGTAAGGAGGAGAAATGCGTACCATCACGTTTCCGACATTGATAAAGGTCGGATTGTAGCGTATAGCGATTGTGGTTTATCGTATCGCCATATTGCTGCTCGCGTCGGTCGAGATCCAATGACTGTTCGCAGAATATGGAATCGGTGGGTTCAGGAGGGTAATACGGAACGCCGTGCTGGATCCCAACGGCCTCGTATCACTAGCAGTCGAGATGACAGACATCTTATCCGCTTGGCTGTAACGGATCGTGCAGCCACGTCTCGATCCCTGAGTCAACAGACGGGGACTTTTGCAAGACAACAACCATCTGCACGAACAGTTCGACGACGTTTGCAGCAGCATGGACTATCAGCTCGGAGACCATGGCTGCGGTTACCCTTGACGCTGCATCACAGACAGGAGCGCCTGCGATGGTGTACTCAACGACGAACCTGGGTGCACGAATGGAAAAACGTTATTTTTTCGGATGAATCAAGGTTCTGTTTACAGCATCATGATGGTCGCATCCGTATTTGGCGACATCGCGGTGAACGCACATTGCAAGCGTGCATTCGTCATCGTCATACTGGCGTATCACCCGGCGTGATAGTATGGGGTGCCATTGGTTACACGTCTGCGTGACCTCTTGTTCGCATTGACGGCACTTTGAACAGTGGACGTTACATTTCAGATGTGTTACGACCCGTGGCTCTACCCGTCATTCGATCCCTGCGAAATCCTACATTTCAGCAGGATAATGCACGACCGCCTGTTGCAGGTCCTGTACGGGCCTTTCTGGATACAGAAAATGTTCGACTGCTGCCCTGGCCAGCACGTTCTCTAGATCTCTCACCATTTGAAAACGTCTAGTCAATGGTGGCCGAGCAACTGTCTCGTCACAATAAGCCAGTCACTGCTCTTGATGAACTGTGGTATCGTGTTGAAGCTGCATGGGCAGCTATACCTGTAGACGCCATCCAAGCTCTGTTTGACTCAATGCCCAGGTGTATCAAGGCGCTTATTACGGTAAGAGTTGGTTGTTCTGGGTACTGATTTCCCAGGATCGATGCACCCAAATTACGTGAAAATGTGTCTAGGCGCTACAGTCTGGAACCGCGCTACCGCTACGGTCGCAGGTTCGAATCCTGCCTCGGGTATGGGTGTCGGTGATGTACTTAGGTTAGTTAGTTTTAAGTAGTTCTAAGTTCTGGGGGACTGATTACCTCAAAAGTTATGTCCCATAGTGCTCAGAGCCATTTGAACCATTTACGTGAAAATGTAATCACATGTCAGTTCTAGTATAATATATTTGTACAATGAATACCCCTTTATCAACTGCATTTCTTCTTGTTGTAGCAATTTTATTGGCCAGTAGTGTAGAACAGTCTGTTATTATAGTGTTTCCTCTTCGAGATTCGTGCTTACACCGAGGGTTACCAACAATTGTACTTGTCGTCTACCATTAGCGACCGTAAATTAGTGGAAGTGGCAGTCTAGCACAAAGACCCTCCGCTACACACAATAAGGTAGGTTGTAGGTTTTAGATGTCGATGTGCTTAAAATACGATAAGGATGGTCTCCAGCGTTATGCCGCGGGGTACGTAGTTTGCCGGCGAAATGTTCCGTTGTGAAACCGACCGATTTCTACCGCGCAGGACACATTTGTCCTCGTAAAGTACCATCCGGAGGGGCGCCCAGAGAGAAAGACGTCGGCATTACGGGTCGCCCCCGGCAGTCGCACAAAGGGCTGTGAAGGCGCCGCGGCGCCGGCGTCTGTTATTAGGAGGGGCTGCGGGCCCGCGCTAATCGCGCAGTAATTGCGACCGCCGCAAATGAAATGGGGGCGCTAAACACAGCCTGCTGCGCCGGAATGTCGGCGAGGGACGGTAATGACGGACGAGGGCAGAAGCCGCGGGCGCCCGCCCCGCCGTGGCCAGGTCGGGGGCGCCGAAGACAGCCGGCAGGCATCCACTGGCTGTCAGGTGGGCGCCCGCAAGCCGTGTCTCACTGTGCGCACATCATACAGCAGATCCTCCTTTTACTTACCGCCATCTGTGGACCACGTTCTTATACCGATCTTGTTCCTCGCCTATGTTGTTGTTGTTGTTGTTGTTGTTGTGGTCTTCAGTCCTGAGACTTGTTTGATGCAGCTCTCCATGCTACTCTATCCTGTGCAAGCTTCTTCATCTCCCAGTACCTACTGCAACCTACATCCTTCTGAATCTGTTTAGTGTATTCATCTCTCGGTCTCTCTCTACGATTTTTACCCTCCACGCTGCCCTCCAGTACTAAATTGGTGATCCCTTGATGCCTCAGAACATGTCCTACCAACCAATTCCTTCTTCTAGTCAAGTTGTGCCACAAACTCCTCTCCTCCCCAATTCTATTCAATACATCCTCATTAGTTACGTGATCTACCCATCTAATCTTCAGCATTCTTCTGTAGCACCACATTTCTAAAGCTTCTATTCTCTTCTTGTCCAAACTATTTATCGTCCATGTTTCATTTCCATACATGGCTACACTCCATACAAATACTTTCAGAAACGACTTGCTGACACTTAAATCTATGCTCGATGTTAACAAATTTCTCTTCTTCAGAAACGCTTTCCTTGCCATGGCCAGTCTACATTTTATATCCTCTTTACTTCGACCATCATCAGTTATTTTTCTCCCCAAATAGCAAAACTCCTTTACTACTTTAAGTGTCTCATTTTCTAATCTAATTCTCTCAGCATCACATGACTTAATTCGACTACATTCTATTATCCTTGTTTTGCTTTTCTTGATATTCATCTTATACCCTCCTTTCAAGACACTGTCCATGCCGTTCAACTGCTCTTCCGAGTCCTTTGCTGTCTCTCACAGAATTACAATGTCATCGGCGAACCTCGAAGTTTTTATTTCTTCTCCGTGGATTTTAATACCTACTCCGAACTGTTATTTTGTTTCCTGTACTGCTTGCTCAATATACAGATTGAATAGCATCGGGGAGAGGCTACAACCCTGTCTCACTCCCTTCCCAACCGCTGCTTCCCTTTCATGTCCCTCGACTCTTATAACTGCCATCTGGTTTCTGTACAAATTGTAAATAGACTTTCGCTCCCTGTATTTTACCCCTGCCACCTTCAGAATTTGAAAGAGAGTATACCAATCAACATTGTCAAAAGCTTTCTCTAAGTCTGCAAATACTAGAAACGTAGGTTTGCCTTTCCTTAATTTTTCTTCTAAGATAAATCGTAGGGTCAGTATTGCCTCACGTGTTCCAATATTTCTACGGAATCCAAACTGATCTTCTCCGAGGTCGGCTTCTACCAGTTTTTTCATTCGTCTGCAAAGAATTCGTGATAGTATTTTGCAGCTGTGACTTATTAAACTGATAGTTCGGTAATTTTCACATCTGTCAACACCTGCTTTCTTTGAGATTGGAATTATTATATTCTTCTTGAAGTCTGAGCGGATTTCGCCTGTCTCATACATCTTGCTCACCATATGGTAGAGTTTTGTCAGGACTGGCTCTCCCAAGGCTGTCAGTAGTTCTAATGGAATGTTGTCTACTCCCGGGGCCTTGTTTCGACTTAGGTCTTTCAGTGCTCTGTCAAACTCTTCTCGTAGTATCATATCTCCCATTTCATCTTCATCTCGCGTAATGATCTTTTATTCTGTCACTTTGTGATATTCCCTCTCTCCGCTGCCCATAGTGCCCCTGACCTCGATATAATTCCGTCTTGCAGACAAACTCTGCCCCGCCTTTGTTCAGTTTCTGTATCATCTACTTCTCTTGTACTTACACCCAACTTCCTAAACTACCTGTTGCACATGTTCCGATAACAGTTTTTTCCTCCAACTTTTTTGCCCTCGACGGCTGTCTCTAGTACGATGAAAGTGATCCCCTAATGTCTTCATAAACGTTATCCAGAATTTTGTTGTTGAAGCTTTAACAGCAGCCGTGTTTGTAGAAAAAACTTACTGAATTCCAGGTCCGCCTTTTATACAAACAACTGTTGTTTATAAACACCCAAATATGCTTCTGCGCCTTTGTGCCTTCATCAGTGGGTAGCTTTAGTGAGTCCTGCTCAACGTAAAGAGCTTTTAAGTAATAGGCTAATCATATAACGAAATGAGGCCTAAGACCGTTTATACCTCTTGTGGTGCCGGCCGCTGTGGCCGAGCGGCTCTAGGCCCTGTGACGAGGCTTTATAATTGCTGCTCGTAAGCAAGCGACATCAATAACAGCAACTACTTTCGGTGGTACCGGATTCGCTTTATGCCAGATTTGTGTTTGACGCTAATTGGTGATACAACAGTACATTTCATTGCTTGTTCGAAAAAATGGTTCAAATGGCTCTGAGCACTATGGGACTTAACGTCTGAGATCATCAGTCCCCTAGAACTTAGACCTACTTAAATCTAACTAAGCTAAGGACATCACACACATCCATACCTGAGGCAGGATTCGAACCAGCGACCGTAGCGGTCGCGCGGTTCCAGACTGTAGCGTCTAGAACAGCTCGGCCACTTTGGACGGCTGCTTGTTCGATTTACACATTATATTGCAGAGAAGGAATGACTAAAGTAGTTTTAAGTGGAGCAAAGCTCAGTTAGTTCCATTCTAATTGACTGATTGCCACGTATGTTTAGATGTTTGCTGCAACTTAAAACTGTCCAGATGGATAAAGCCAGACATCTGATAGCTGTGACTGATTCGATTATTTGATCGGAGTTAGCATAAACAAACAATATCAGGTCTCTATGCGTGACTATTTGGAAGTTCTACTTGCCGACCACAACATTAGGCCTACCAGCGAAAACATGCTACTGTCAGAGCACAAAAACTGGGAATGTGTTCCTGTTTCTTTAAAAGACTCTGACTGAAAGGTGGGGTACCAGCCGTCTCATTCTGTCTTCCTCAGCACCTTTAAAAATTATCCCAAAACTTCTGGCATGAGAAGATGTTCGGGCTCTTTTAAACTAGCAACTTACTTCAAACTTCCACAAGCTCATACCCACTAGTTCATCGCTCTAAGTCGCTCACACCCATCCACTTCCAGTTGCCCTTTCTCAGTCATTCGTTCAACCAACCCATTTCCAATATCTCTTTGTGTCTCTCTGTCATTGTCTCCTACGTCACAGCCACAGTCCCCTTCGTTCCGCCGTACTACTGCAGTATCCCCCCTTTACTATTACTGTCTCCCTTTTGCTATCTCACATTTCAGTGTTTCTCTTCTACTACCACTTTCTCTTTCTTTTCATTACTTCCACCCTCTCCCCCCCCCCCCCCCCCCCGGCAGTCACCTTCACCCCACCGCTGTTCCGTCTCTGTCAACTATGTTCTACAGCCAATGTGTTCCTATCTTCCTCTCATACTACCGTTGTCTCCTTTGCTCTTTCTATAGCACAACTGCTATCTACTACCTTCCACTATTTATTATTTTCCATCTCTTTGCCATTGCTACGGTCTTATTCTCTCTCAGCTTGAAAAAGCGCGAATCTGTCCGCATGGCAAAATTTTGGGGAAACTTTTTAAAGTTGCTGAGGAAGGCAGAATGAGGCTACTGCTATCCCACTCTTCAGTGAGAGTCTTTTAAATAAAGAGGAACATATTCACGTTTTTTGTGCTCCTGTAGGAGGATTTCTCCGCTGATCCCCTTCTTTTCCTCGCTGCAGCATGGCATGTGACTTACATGAAAAGAAATGTATTGGTCAGTAAACTTCAGATAGTTTACTTTTGTGAAACAGAAGTAAGGTAAAAGTAATTCTGCACCTCAGACCGAATTTTACGTGTAATAAAATTTCGGATGTGCTTTGTACTACATCATGTGGTCCCTAGATGACAACGGGGACACTTTACATCATATTTCTCTGTACTATGTCACTTTATAAATTACTCTTTCGCCTCACTCCGAATTTTATGTGCGTATTTTACGTGTACAGGTAGAGTAACTTCAAACTTCTGTATCTCGTAAACGGGTAAAGATATGAAGAAATTTTTGAAGTTTTTTTCAAGATCGGGATATCAGAGCTACTTCGTATTAATTACAGCCACTTGCTGCGCGTAGTCGTCTCGGAATCTGCGGATGGGTTTTGGTATGCAAAAAACAAGTTTTTGGGTTGTTTCTTGATAGTGGATAAACATTTTTGAAAACGAGGAGATGGTTCTTCTACAAAAATGCCTAGAGAACGTAGCGTTAAGATTTGAGCAATTTGCTGTTGTTGTTTATTATTAAGATATCGCCTCATTCCGAATTTCGCTCGTGGAAGTAGGTTAACTTTGACCCTCTGAATCATGGAAACGGATGAATATATCAAGAAAATCTATCTGGATCTTACGAATATATCGTAAAAATTTCAGCCCTTTGCTGTGCATATCCGTCTTGGGATCCTCAGCTTAGTTTTGGTTTGCCGGTAACGTGAAAATTTATTTAGAAAACTCTTATGGTGTTTTTCGAGGAACTGCCAATGAATTAATAGCCCCATCAAACCCACCGTAGACTACATCAAACTCAAAAAGAACCAGCCGACTTGACCCATTTGTCTAAACGGGAGGGAGTGTGTAATATTCATACTTTTATCCTGTACTGTAGCTAGTGATACTAAGACGATCCCTCTGGTGGATACCCACAACACTTGACCTTACCTTTATATCACCAACAGAACCCGAGATATGAGCACCGGAAAATCGTTTTTTGATTGACTGATTGATTTGGAAGTGGGGACCAAACAGCAAGATTATCGGTCCTATCGGATTAGGGAAGGAAGGGGGAGGAAGTCGACAGTGGCCTTTCAAGGGAACCATCCCGGCATTTACCTGAAGCGATTTGGGGAAATCACGGAAAATGTAAATCAGGATGGCCGGACGCGGGATTGAACCGTCGTCCTCCCGAATGCGAGTCTAGAGTGCTGACCACTTCCCATTTTGTATGCACAGCGTTTTGGAACGTATTAGGTACGCATGCTGTCGCGTGAATACCGATTTGGCTCTGAGCACTATGGGACTTAACATCTCAGGTCATCAGTCCCCTAGAACTTAGAACTACTGAAACCTAACTAACCTAAGGACATCACACACATCCATGCCCGAGGCAGGATTCGAACCTGCGACCGTAGCGGTCTTGCGGTTCCAGACTGCAGCGCCTTTAACCGCACGGCCACTTCGGCCGGCGGTCTCATCGGATTAGGGAAGGATGGGGAAGGAAGTCGGCCGTGCCCTTTCGAAGGAACCATCCCAGCATTTGCCTGGAGTGATTTAGGAAAATCACGGAAAACTTAAATCAGGATGGCCGGACGCGGGATTGAACCGTCGTCCTCCCGAATGCGAGTCCAGTGTGCTACCACTGCGCTACCTCGCTCGGTGGCTGACCTGAAAACTTTGACAGCATGGCGCGTTTTTTCGTAGTCTCTACTAGACCTGTTTACTGTAACGTCATCGCCAGTTCCGATAAAGGCCAAGTGCAGTAACAGCGTGATCGGGTAGTACCGCGCTTTCAATGTTCCACAATCGCATATCTCTTTCTTGTTCCCGCCCAACTGTTGCGTCCTGTTGCACTGTTGGGGAGTGGAGGAACTGGGTCAGTGGCGTTAAGTGAAGGGGAGAGCTAACAATACAGCACGACGTCGGAGTTAAGTAACTGTTATCAAATTCGCAAAGGGCGGGCGGGGCTCGTGGCCGTCGGCTAGGGCGCTGGCCGTGAAGCGGGCCGGGCGAGTGAATTGTTTTCGGCGGCTGCGATATCTGTCCGGGCATCTAGCAGGCGGTCGCATACCGCCGGCCGACCTGGTCTGTAAATCAGACGCCACGCACTCTGCGCCAGCCACCTGCGGGCGGCCGGGCCACAGCTGAACGCTGCCCCAGAGGATCCTCTCCGCGTCTGTTTGTTTTTATGACGGCCCCGAACAACAAACAGTTCTCTCCACATGCGGCCCCGCTGCTATCGTCACGCGTTTGTTCGCGTGTAGTTACGCGGCGCACATGTCACACGGCTATAATCGTGAGTCCAATGGACAAATGATCTACGCACGCGGTACCTACACTGTACAGTCATAGTACTCTAGATTGGTCATTATCAGCCGGAATCGAGACGCTGTTTGTACTGAGACTGACTCACTTCTGCGTCTTTACTCCACGAGCTACCGTACGGTGTGTGGCTAGCCGTCACCACAGGCCTGTGCGGTAGCACTCCACTCGGAGCTAAGCCGGTTCGAATCCTGGTGGCGGATGCAATTTACACTGCCACTATTTGGACGGCAACGAGGAGGAGAGGTGATGACGTAAAGTTCCTGACCAACAGACCTTGTACCAATGTCCTGGATTAAATGTCAAACCTCTCCGCAGTGTCTCATGAAGTGGGGGCGCCGGCCGGGTTGGCCGAGCGGTTCTAGGCGCGTCAGTCTGGAACCCCACGACGGCTACGGTCGCAGGTTCGAATCCTGCCTCGGGCATGGATGTGTGTGATGTCCTTAGGTTAGTTAGGTTTAAGTAGTTCTAAGTTCTAGGGGACTGATGACGTTAGAAGTTAAGTCCCATAGTGCTCAGAGCCATTTGAACCATTTTTGAAGTGGGGGCATACGACACTGTCGATGGTGATCCGCCTGTCTGTCTGTAGGCTGTCACTTTTCCCTCACTCAACACGCGAACGCAACAGGACAGAAAATCGCTGGCACTGGGTCCAAATACCCCGCACCACGTAATGTGCAGGGACGTGCTGAGTGTCCTGGGTTTCCTTCCTGAGAGCTGTCAAGCACATTTTCCCTGATGTTTCAGCAGACCCTAATTTCGTTTCCGCTGTGTTGAGGTGGAATCATCCCAAATAAATAAGGTTCGTCACGCCTTCATGCGACGCTCCGTGTCGACAGAAAGCGTCTATTTGTTTCCTGTAACAATAAAAATAATTTTAAAGCTGCATTTTACGTGCCCGATGTATAGAGCGGTCCCAACTTAGTGTAGTCCGATATTCGTTTCATAGATATGTGTTAACATGGACAGTAAAACACGGAGAATAACCAGTTCTCCAACAGCGAATGAGCAGCGGTGCTACATGGCGGTTGCAGTCAGTGCAGACCACGGCGAAGCGCGAGTCGTTGATTATTCATTCGTTTTAATGTCCCTGTTAATAAATATCGGTTATTATAGGCCTTTTACCTTGTCTTTAGAATTAATTAAGAGAAAGGCAGCGTATCTGTAGCCAATATAACAGAAACAAAATGTCGTTCTATGCACACCTGACTAACCCAGAGGGTGGTAGACTTCCCACGTTGCCTCATTATTCTTGTTCTAGCCAGACATAATGAGGGGTCAGGGGCGGGCGCCAGAGATGTGTGCTGGCGATTGGCCGGCGCCGGCCAGCAGCAGGTGGCCCGACTTCCGGCCACGCACATCCGAGGCGCCACTGCGCCGCAGACAACTTCCGGCGCCATTCTTTTGTTCTGCCGCGAGACGTGGCGCCGCTCCGCGCCGGGTAATGAGTCAGTTCCCACTCACGTCTAACGGGCCGTTGCACTGCACTTGGGTGGGGTAGAGGAGAGGGTACACAAGTAACGAGCCCTAAAAGCTCGAGCGCATATTGGAGAGACAAGGGGTCCCGAAATTCTAACGCCCTTCAAAGTTCACCAGTTTGTCAAATTATTTGGCAGTACGCGTTTCTATCTTTTTTTTTTTTTTTTTTTTTTTTTTGCGTGTTTGTCAAACATAAACCGCGTTTGACGTGTTCGAGAGAAGTTCTGATTGACGCAAGATTTGACAAGGTGGACATTGTTTGTGTTAATGTTCCGCTGCGCATATTTAGCGAGAAAGAGTTACGATTTTGGACGGCTGGTCCTGGCGGAGGTTCGAGTCCTCCCTCGGGCATGGATGTGTGTGTTTGTCCTTATGATAATTTAGGCTAAGTAGTGTGTAAGCTTAGGGACTGATGACCTTAGCAGTTAAGTCCCATAAGATTTCACAAAAAAAAGTTACGATTTATCTCTGTTTCGTGATCAACGATAAAAATAAAAGAGCACTAGTAATTACCAAAATGGCGGAAGTGTTGCATTTCTAACAGTCGTATATTATGCAGAAAGACGTTAGAAAGAAAATCAATATTTTGCGCACAACATAAAAGCGAGAGAGCGATGAAATGAAAAATAAAAATCGAAAATACCCGGTTCTTCCACGGACGATGTATACAGGATGTTCTAAAAAAAAAAAAAGGCCGAATACTTTGAAAGGTGGTAGTACTCATCGAGACAAGAAAAATGAGTTTATTAAAGATGGGTCGCGGAATGCATACTTTCAGCGATAATCACGTGTTTGCAGGAGGAGTTCAATGTGGTGTCCATTCATGACAGTGCACACTTCCGCCGGTCAGAGTGGCCGAGCGGTCCTAGGCGCTGCAGTCTGGAACCGCGCGACCGCTACGGTCGCAGGTACGAATCCTGCCCCGGGCATGGATGCGTGTGATGTCCTTATGTTAGTTAGGCTTAAGTACTTCTAAGTTCTAGAGGACTGATGACCTCAGAAGTTAAGTCCCATAGTGCTCAAAGCCTCTTTTTTTTTTTTTTTTTTTTTCACCCTTCCGTCCCCCACGGCGTAAGGAATGACGCACCCTTTCAGGTACGTCTGGTCGTCGTCGTTCCTGCTGGATAGCACTGAAAACGCGACACTGTAATGTCTGCACATCGCTGATTGCCATGGCGTAGACTAATTCCTTCAAGTGTCCCCATAACAAAGTTTAGGGGATTGAGGTCTGGGGTTCCACGTGTTTCCACGTCGTGGTTAATGACCTTTGAGCAGAGGATCACGTAGGTGATAGCAGATTTCCGCAGAAGTGTGCCTTCTTTTTCGGTGTGAGTGAAAAGTAATTCTAACAAGTCATTAAGAGTTTGGCTGTGCATTCGGAGAAAGTTGATGCAATCATTAGGTTCTGAATGTAATATTTCCTTTGGCAGATTTTCATGGTTGTGTATATCTCTCGATTTCACTCACAAGCTGGCCCAGCGTATTGTTTTGTTTTTCTTCTTTGCACACAGTGCTAAAGTCAATGCAAGAAATGATTTGTCTGCGTTGGTAGTCATTCCTACCAGTGTCAAAACAGTTTTGTTTTTGGAGAAGGTCCACCTTGTGCAAAACACCATTTTTGTTTTTATTTTCAGGACTGTATTTTGCTCTCAAAAAAATCTATTTGTAAGCAAACACGGGCAGAAGAACTTTAGCCTCAATATACCGGGTGATCAAAAAGTCAGTATAAATTTGAAAACTGAATAAATCACGGAATAATGTAGATAGAGAGGTACAAATTGACACACATGCTTGGAATGACATGGGGTTTTATTAGACCAAAAAAATACAAACGTTCAAAAATGTCCGACAGATGGCGCTTCATCTGAACAGAATAGCAATAATTAGCATAACAAAGTAAGACAAAGCAAAGAGGATGTTCTTTACAGGAAATGCTCAATATGCCCACCATCATTCCTCAACAATAGCTGTAGTCGAGGAATAATGTTGTGAACAGCACTGTAAAGCATGTCCGGAGTTATGGTGAGGCATTGGCGTCGGATGTTGTTGTGGTGTCACCGCCAGACACCACACTTGCTAGGTGGTAGCCTTTAAATCGGCCGCGGTCCGTTAGTATACGTCGGACCCGCGTGTCACCACTTTCAGTGATTGCAGACCGAGCGCCGCCACACGGCAGGTCTAGTCTAGAGAGACTCACTAGCACTCGCCCCAGTTGTACAGCCGACTTTGCTAGCGATGGTTCACTGTCTACATCCGTTCTCATTAGCCGAGACGAGAGTTTAGCTTAGCCTTCAGCTACGTCATTTGCTACGACCTAGCAAGGCGCCATATTCAGTTACTATAATCTGAACAGATAATATTGTGAATCATGTACCGTCAAGAGCGACGTTCATCATTAATGGATTAAAGTTAAGTATCAAACTTATTACGCCCGCTTTCTGAATTCTCATTCCTTACCATGTTCCAGACCTCACGTCAGTATAGTTCTTCCCTCCTTACGCCAGCCTGTGTGAGCTAAAACGCGTGCATTTCGGCCTCCTCTAGTAACACGGTGTTGGCTCTTCTGCCAACCCAACAGTTGTCTTTCAGCATCCCTAGAAATGTCGGTCGATCACGATACACTTGGGACTTCAGGTAACCCCAAAGCCAATAATTGCACGGACTGACGTCTGGGGACCTGGGAGGCCAAGCATGACGAAAGTGGCGGCTGAGCACACGATCATCACCAAACGACGCGCGCAAGAGATCTTTCACGCGTCTAGCAATACTTTTTTTTTTGTTTGTTTGTCATTCCAAGCATGCGTGTCAATTTTTACCTCTCTATCTACATTATTCCGTGGTTTATTAAGTTTTCAAATTTATACTGACTTTTTGATCAAGCGGTAATTAGTCTCAAAACATTTCGTACAGCGTGACAACTGCTTCAAAAGTGATGATAAATTTGACAAACCTTGTTGGTAAGTCTCTTCGCTTGTTTGACAAACCCTTCTTTGTTTTCGTGAGTCTACTGAACGGTCTGGTGCATACAGCTATGGATTCCTTCCCTGTGCACCCTCTTAATCTCAGAGTAACACATGCGCCCAGCAACCTCAATTATTTGTTGAATATATCTCCGTGTGTGTCCTCCTCAACAGTTTTACCCTTTACAGCCCCCTCCAGTACCATGGAAATCTTTCCTTCATGTCTTAACACATATCTTACCACCCTGGCCCATCTTCTTCTTGTCAGCATTTTCCACATGTCCCTCTCCTAATTTCCTATCTAATCAGTCTGTCTAATTTCCAGCATCCTTCTATAATACCACATCTCAGACGCTCCAGTACTAGTCTTTTACTCTCAATGCATAGTGTATTCTCATTAGACTTGTCATTCCATTCAACAGATGCTACAACTCTTCCTCGTTTCCACTGAGGGTAGCAATATCATCAGCATATTTTATCACTGATATCCTTTCACTGTGAATGTTACTCCCACTCGCCGGCCGCGGTGGTCTCGCAATTCTAGGCGCGCAGTCAGGAACCGTGCGATTGCTGCGGTCGCAGGTTCGAATCCTGCCTCGGGCATGGATGTGTGTGCTGTCCTTAGGTTAGTTAGGTTTAAGTAGTTCTAAGTTCTAGGGGACTGATGACCACAGCAGTTGAGTCCCATAGTGCTCAGAGCCATTTGAACCATTTTTTTACTCCCACTCCTGAATTGTTCTATTTCCGTCATTGGTCCTTCGATATACAGATTAAGCTGAAAGACTACATCCCTATTTTATGATCTTTCTAATCTGAGGACTTCATTCTTGGTAATATAGAGAATCCTAAACCTGGTGCTTATTGAAAAACGTATTGTACCGTGCCTGCGACTGTGTGGCACTACTAAAATTCTGAAAATACTTTCTCAACTGTTTTGAGATACCTGACACATATTGTGCCTCCACACGTTGGACCTGTGTCTTTGTAAACCACATCCAATGTCTCAGCAAAATTATGCCATCCTGCAAAGCTTGCATATCTCTCAAATACAATTAAGCGTGAAGGAATCTCCTTTATATATATATATATATATATATATATATATATAGAACTGACTTCCAAGCGATTGCGTAATTCATTGTCAATGTCACGCAATTTCATGTCAAAGATTTTATCTAAATTTTCAGCTCACGCAAACGTTATCAGTTCATTACAATCTCTTAAGTTGTGTACTTCCAGACGAATGTTGGGACTATTTGTTTACTGAAGACAGACATAAGGGGACAGAAACACGCAATTAGATACTACGAAATACACGTGCACCTTACAGACGGCCTGATCTCGTCAACTATAGAACGAGGTTCTCACCGTGGGTGTGAGCTTATTCCTTTCGACAAAAATCTCTGGACTGTCAGGTGATCTTTGCACTCGTTGTGGCGTAAGGTCCGACAACGCAGTGGTCGTTTACAGGCAAAGCGCTTTCACAGTACTTTAGCGTATTCGGAGGGAACCACCGCGGAGTACGCTTGAAACAGCTTGAGTACTGCCACTACCAATTTCGGCGGCTTGATAGTAATCCGCGCGTAGGCTGGTAATATTATCCACTTTAATTAGAAACCTGTGGGCGTCCTGTTCGTTGAATATACTAGATTCGACATTCCATTCACGAGACTCGTCGCTGTTGGGGTATTGTTTTAGAAAACTGCTCCACAATAGAAGTCTCCGAGGTACACGCGAATGCATCCACAGAGAATGAGCCCTAAATGCCAGAAAACCGGTTTGGCCGGGAGAAACAAAAACACTTCGCAACAATACGAGAGCGCACGCTGCCATCTGTTTAACCTGCTTCATCAACGAAATCATCTTCAAGTATAAATAAAGTGTTACTAATATGAAACAAGTTGTGCGAAGAGTAGACGTATTTCCCAAACACGGTTGGAAAATATCCGCTGACATTTCCTGGTAATATGGCTGCTTTACGGGGTATGTCAAGTCGCAATTTCACACTAGTGTATGGGTTTGTTATTGATATTTCATCTGCTTCTTTCTCCTTTATACGGGGTGTTTGATTCTAAACCAAACGGGAGAACAACATGGGTGCGGAAACAAATGGCTTCCCTGATACGACGTATTACCTCAAGTACATGAACACCTTACAAGTCAGCTCAGCACGAAACCCTGAGGAACACCACATGCAATACTGGCTAAAACGTTGGTCAGTTGCCAGTACTGTCAACAGTCCAGAAGAATTTTATTGACACATTATAACAGAGCCCCCGAGGATTCAAACTGCAAATATGCACTTGAGAACAAACACATTACAAGAGGGTTCAACATGGCCCTGTTCCTGTGACGGCAGGTCGTATCTTGTCTCCCTCATTGATGCCCATATTCGTTCAAAAATTCTAGGAGTGTTCCGGACGTACTGACAACCATCCCCAATGCGTTCCGGGAGTTCATAAACATTATCAACAGGGCTGTAATACACCACAGCGTTTAAATGCCCCCACACAAAAGACCAACGGACTCGAATCGGTGGATCTGGCACGCTAAAGTATTGGCGAGCCAAGACCGGTAACTCGTCAAAACGCTGTTCGCTAGTACTTAGATACTCTAAATGATGATATAATCATATGAGAGCAGTTTATCACTTTGTAATTGAGACCTCTTTTTGGTGTTTCGAAATAAACGTACACTTAGAAGTCATCAGTGATATTACACTGCCATGATTGTACTCCTGCGTATACGTCGTGATGGGGTTGGTCTCCGGACCTACGTTTGTTACGATTGTTGTTACCTTGTTTGGTTATCCTCTACTGGCAGCTTTCTTTTTTACCTGTGCTAGTCAAACACCCTGTACTTAATTACTCTAAAATATAACAACACTTTAGGGTCAATTTTCAAATTTTCATCTTCCTCATATGGCAATGACAGTTCCGTAATACTCTGAAACCTGTTACGAGATTTAGATCTCGAGGCGCCAGTATCTTGGGTCTCAGACAGGCAACAAAAACTATATGAAGCATTTTCATTTTTTTAGAGAACATTTAAGAAAGTAGAGACGACAAAACCATTTTTACCTATATTCCGTATTCTGTCAGAAGTCAACATATCATAAATGACAAATGTAGTGACATGGTGTTGCTGCCCTAGCACCAATGAAGTCTCATAGTAGCGAGACATATTTCCTGAAGAGTTGTATGTTAATTAAGGCGAACGCCAAGACGATTTCTCAGCTGTGCGGCGCTGACTCCTTTCCCACCAAACTGGTGTTGTACCTCTAAAGGTACGAGAACATTTGTCAGCCGAACGGGTTGTTAGCTATTCGCGAGCTCGTTGTTCGCAACTGGGTCCGTGGCTCGCAGCTGCTCAGTCCGAGCCACCTGCTGTTTGCTTTTCCGGCGAACACAAATTTCTGTGCGCTCCACAGAAATGTAGTTCACAGATCGCTCTGCGCGTTTGTTATTTCCTCTAGCGGTTCAACAAGTTGTAGACTGTGCAAGGCACCGTATGGTGTGTGGTGGAGGGTACCTCTGGTCCACTGCCGCTTCTCCCCTTCCCTGTACCACTCGCGAGTGGCGTGTGGGAAGAATGGTGAATCTCTGGATGAGTTCTAATTTCTCCAATCCTTTCCGTATGGTTATTTTCCGAGACGTATATGGGAGAAAGTAAAACGTTCCCCGAGGCTTCTCGGGACGTGCTCTCTCGGAATTTCCTGACAGTAAAGCTCTCTCTGATACACAACGCGTCTCTTGAAGCGTCTGCCTTAGGAGTTTGTTGAGTAACTTTGTAATGCTCTTGCCCCGTCTAAATGACTCCGTGGCGAAAGGCGCCGCCCTTTGTTTATGTCGTCTACTAAACCAACTGAGAAAGAATCCCAGACCGATGAGCAATACTCGAGAACCGTCGAACAAGTGTTCCGTAAATAACTTCTTTCGTGGATGAATTACATTTCCATAGAAGCTTCCAACGAACTTCAGCCTGGAATCTGCTATTTCTGCAATTTATTTTGTGTGATCATTCCAATACCGGTCGCTCCTGATGGTCACTCACAGGTAATTTACGATAGTGACTGTTTACAGTGATTTGTCGCCACCAGTGTAGTGGATTTCTTCGCCTATTCAAGCGGAATACGCTACAGCCACTCCCTGCAATAATAATCCATCTTCTCCTGGTCTTCCTGCGATTCTCTAATCTTCTCGTGTTGCTACCTTCCTATAGACGACCAGATCATCTGCGAACAGCCTCATGGAGTTTTCGATGTTATCCACTAGATGATTTAGATCTTATTGTGAATATGAATGGTCCTAGCATGCTTTCTTGTTTTACTCCTGAAATTACGTTTACATCCGTCTATTTTGTCCCGTTAAGGGCGATGTGTAACTGCAAGGAAGTCCTACATCTAGTCACAAACCTGGTCTGGTACTCGGTAAGCTCCTATTTCTTTCACTGAGCTGCAGAGCGTAATTGAATTAAATGTCGTCTTGAGGCCAAGGAATACATCATCAAAGTGAGTTCGCTCGCGGGCATCGTGTCTCGATTGTACCCTGCAGATAATGAACTACAAAATGCATTATCTCCATTACAAATAGAATCAACATGTATAAATATAAAGACATCCATTCTGGTGTCTACACTATCTTGTCCAACAAGTATCTTGGTGGCAACGGCGGAAAACTAGGTGGGTGAATACCGCAAAAATATTCATCTTGGCTTATTATATACTGCACCTATAAGCAGCAACACAGCTCAATAAGAACAAGGAATCCTGAGGATGTGTGGACCCATAACTGCAAAACACGTAGAAGTCACAATGAACTGAGCAGTGTTGCAAGAAGACCTTTGTAATGAGATTGCAAACAAGGGTAACTCCAGCATTGGTCATATGAATCTGAAACCGTTTTATTATTATTATTATTATTATTGCATATCGGTTTCAACCATAGAGTAATCGTCTTCAGTGCAACACAAAGTCCAGTGGACTCATATATTCATGCACAAAATGTAAGTTCGAACATGGGTATCTATCGTGAAAAACCTGCCAACTAGCAAGTGAGATTTAAGATTTAGTTTGAACCTTACCTGGTTGTTGGCATGTTCTTCACGATAAATACCCATGTGCTCCATTATATGAGTCCATGGGACTTAGTGTTGCACTGAGTGTGATCACTCTGATTGAAATCGATATCCAACAATAATAACAACAACAAAAAATTTTCAAATTTACACGATCTATGCTGGGGTTTCCCTTGCTTAGAGTACTTCTTGTGTGATGGTGGCGCACAAACTTCCTAATGGAATCGAATCTTTGTAATAAGAAGCCTGTATGAACCAAAAAACAATATTTATTACTATCAGGCCATTGACATTAGAAGTTTTGTATGCATCAGAAACCCTGATCTTGAAGAGTTCCAAACGAAGAATTAGTAACGAGCCGTTACGATCCACAAAAAAGGAAATAAGAGGGTTGGAACTTTAATAGTGGCAACTATTTATTTACAGCTCGTACAAAATAGTGTTCCAAAGTTTTACTGACCTTAAAAGTAGTCACCAGCTCGTGTATAACTCGTTGCCGGCGATGTGGAAGTCGTAGGATACTCTTAGCAGTGCCAGTTGACAGTTCGAGCGGCGCGGTCTGTTGCCCGACGAATTTGTAGCAGTTCTGAAGCGAATGCCGTGAAGTGTTTCCTTCAGTTTATAAATCGTGTTGAACGTATGAGAGCTTAAGTCAGGGGAGTGGTATAGCACTTAGCAGCCCCATCAGTCAAACAAATCAGTAACAGCTTGCACTGTACGTGCTCGAGCATTGTCCTGAAAAATCATTGTCGGGTCCTGCAGAAAGTGTCATCACTTCTGTCTCTGTGCTGTTCATTTTTGGAACACAACCTACGACCAGTAATTGTACGACACTGGACGACATCGGTCTATCACATCAACTTGTTTGCATACTTTTAGTTCGTATTAAGCTGTGTCTATGTCTGTAGAAAACAACAAAGACGCTGTGTGTCCGCCTTGATAAATTAAGACAAAAGAAAATGCTCGCAACGAGCTGTCATGTATTGAAATAAAACCTACAATGAACAGTGAAGTGATCGGTACCAGTAGAATATTTCGTACCAGTTGAGGTCTAAATAATTGTCCAACGCAGAAATCTTGCTTCCAAGTACATCTGACAACAATGTTTCCTGTGATAGGGTAAGCCATTTAGCAGGTTCGCAGCCTCATAATATGCATTTCCATCGGCACAACGAGTGCATTGTGCTCATCATGTGAGAAGGCGTTCTTCATGAACTAACAACAACGCCGTGTTGAAGGATGGGACTACTCACCACTGTTGGAGGCGGCGGCGCACAGCAGCAGCGGCAAGTGTGTGGCCAGGATCAGCGAGAGGCGCCGTCGTCGTCCGAGCACGCCCCCCATGGCGGCGTCGCTTCGCCACTCAACACGTCGCACGGTCTCGCGTGTCACTCGGGGCGTCTCTCAACGGCGCGACCTCTCATGCCCACAGCCGACAACAGACTGAGCGCATGCAGCCGCGTGCTCCAGCTGCGGGCCGGCGTTTCGCCCCCCACCACAGCACCCACCCGCGCATGCGCTCTAGAGACCGGGACCCACCGGGCGTCCCGGCGACCGCCTGGAGCACTCGGCTCCCTTTGGGAGTCCCTTCTGTTTTTTGCCGATGGAGAATAAAACGCCGTAAACCCGCCACTCCGCTGTTTCTTCATCAATCACTTCGCGTTTCGGGGGGCTACGCTCTATCTTCAGGTAATACAAAACAAAGTATAGACTCTCTTGTGTCGGTCTCTGACACACGAGCCTCTTAGGATTAATAAACTTACGGTTTACATTCCCGTCTATCCAGGATCATAAAAAAAGTATGAGAAGATGCCGTAAAGGGATTATACATGATGAATCTTTTTTTGTATCCGCTGAAGACGAGTGCAAGTATTTGACATGCTACGTACTTAGCAAATAAAGGCACAATTGGAAATGAATAATTACCAACAAAATAAAATTTCAATTTCAACCTAACGTGTTTCATTTAGAAGACCTATCATTTCGTTTTTGTTGCCGCATAGCGTCTGTTTTTATTCAGTCAACATGATAAACGCAAAAAAGACTCGCACAAGCCAGGAACGTGTTGTTTACAAATTTGCAACGTAACGTAAGCCTCATAGGCACTGATTGATCGTTGTTGTCGTCTTCAGCACAAAGACTGGTTTGATGCGCTAGTCTTATCCTGTGCAAAAGCCTTTCATCTCTGAGTAACTGCTGCAACCTACACCCAATTGGAAGTGCTTACTGTAGTCAAGGTGAAGTAGTAGGATCGGGAATGAGGTGGTAAGGTGACGCGTCGAAATTACTTTATACATTTTCCTCCAAGTAATTTATTACACAGAAATTCAGACTTCATTATCAAAAACCAAATATCTTGTTTTAACTTCCACAGAAAGAGTAACACGTGCTCTGTTGACTACGAAGTCTTTCGCGACGGAGTCCTTGCATAAAAAGTTCTCGGTTCACTTGCCGCGTCCAGTTTGGATAAAATCCCGAGCTTTCGATGACTACCTCCGTCATCCCTGACGAAGATGACGGAGGTAGTCATCGAAAGCTCGGGATTTTATCCACAGTTTTACCCCTGACGAAGATGACGGAGGTAGTCATCGAAAGCTCGGCATTTTATTCAAATTTGACTCGGCAAGTAAACCGAGAACTTTTTATGCACGTGCTCTGTTCTTTTTATTGTAATTTCTGATGACATCGCGCTACAAGAAATAACAGTTTAACAGTCTGATGATGAGCCACATGAAACCGACCTGCAACAACAAATTTTACACACTGACTACAGCTCAGGAAAAAGGAAGATGTCAGTACTGAAATGTGTTTTAAAGATTTTAGATAACGACTAAAAAATGAGAGAGTCCTTGATACACAAGTTAAACCCTGAGTTGAGCGACGTAACAGCGCTTACGAAATTTTGACGTAATCTATATACAATATTTCCACCTGATCAAGCTAATACGAACTTGCGACTATAATATAAGTTATTAAACTTTGTAAATGGGACTATTCAGAAGTCAACGCAGTAAACAGACTGTAAAAAAAAAAGCCAGTAATTATGAGACTTCAAAGAGAGGAAAACTCTTAAAATGTAAAGGCCGAGAACACAAATACGAAATAACATTAATCATTCGGTATCGCCCCTCCGCAACTCGTGGTTTAGTGGCAGTTGCTGCCTCTGGATCACGGAGTCCCGGATTCGAGTCCCGGCCGCGTTGGGGATTTTCGCTGCCCGAGGACTGGGTGTTTGTGTTGTCCTCATCATTTCATCCTCATCATCGTCATTCGTGACAGCGGCTAGATTGGACTGTGTAAAAATTTTGTATGTATTACTGTTATTTTACTATTGTTCTGATCTTAGGTATGTCTGCCTTGTTATAAGGTCGGGTGGTGGCAAGTTGTATTTGAACGGGAGGGGGAGGTAGTAACCAATTGTGAACCCTCCACCCCAAACCCCCCCTCCCCCTCGAACTAAATCCTGGATCCCCGCCCGTCCTTTTGAACAGACCAAAGTGGAGTCACCAAGTTTAATGTCCCCATTTCATGAGCGGATCATCAAACATCATGTGCCCTTCCTCCAACGGACGCTGGTTACGAATTCTAGGGTTAAATCTAGCACACTGAAGCACAGTTTGGTGATTAGAAACTTTACGCCACCCCCTCTCTTTCCTTTGGTCAGACATACATTCTAAGACAAAAAAACCGACGCGCCACGTAAGAGTTACCCGAATGGGACAGAATCGGTAGAAGTGATGTGCCCATACAATCAAAAATGATTACAATTTCAGAAAAATTGGATGCTTTATTCAAGAGAAACAGCTTCATAAATTGAACAAGTCAGTAACGGGATTGGTCCGTCCCTGACCCTTATGCGACTAGTTATTCGGCCTGGCATTGAATGATAGAGTTGTTGGGTGTCGTGCAATATTCTGTCCAATTGGCCCGTTAGATTGTCAAAATCCCGAGCTGATTGGAGTCCCCTGCCTAGAAGTGCTCAATTGGGGGAGAGATCCGGCTACCTTATTTGCCAAGATAGGGTTTGGCAAGCACGAAGACAAGAGGTAGCAACTCTCCTCATGTGCGCGCTGACATTATCTTTCTGAAGTGTAAGAGCAGGATGGCTTCCCGTGAAGGGCAACAATACGGGGCACAGAATATCGTGGACTTACCTCGTTGCTGTAAGGACGCCGCGGATGACAACCAAACGGTTCCTGATACGAAATGAAATGGCATCCCAAACCACCACTGCTGGTTGTCGGACAGTATGGTGGGAGACAGTCGGGCTGGTATCCAACTGCTGTCTGTGGCGTCTCCATACACATCTTCGCTGCTCATCGGGGCTCACCACTGAAGACAATTCAACACCCACCAATGAAATTCCAGGCCGTGTATGCCCTATACGACTGCAAACGGGCTTATTGGTGGACAAAGGTCTATGGTAATCGTCGCAAGGGCGCCGTGAGCTCAGCCCCGTTTCTGAGAGCCGCCTATTAACGGTCCTTGGGATCACTGGAGCACCAGTGGCACGCCGTATCAATGATAGTGTTGAATACGGGCCTCTGAGTGCCTTTCTGACGATTGCTTGGTTCTCACGTTGTATTGTCTCTCTAGGTCGACCGCATCGTTCTTGACGCTGTGTTCGACCATGGTTCACCCATTCCTCCCAACATCGTCGAATAGTGACTTCGTTTAGAATCAAATGTCGAGTGATTCGCCGATTACTCCAATCGGCTTTTCTGAGCCCAACTGCACGTCCTCCCTCAAATGCTGAAAACTGCGTGTATAATTCCCGCGCCTCTCTGCGAGGCATAGTTACTGTCCAACTGAGCATACGGAATGAAATTCGTAAAGACTTTATGACCTCGTATCGACATGTACCCTGTTTACTATTCTTGGCAGTTGCGAGGTGAAATTGCGCTGCAGCGGCAGATATTCATCCGTCGGCCGCCGAAGTTTACGATTTTGCATTCCCTGTCACTACGTGCTCCTTTTAGTGTATGTTGCTGATGAAAAATGAAAATTTCTTGCGTTGCCGGGGCTCGAGCCGATTATGTCTAGCTGGAATACCACAGCACTATTGCGCAGCTTTACCCCTAGATACTTCAGTCTACTTAAGCGCACCATATTACATACATTTGTGTCAATAGTTAATTGCCAATTTTTTTACCACGCACTTTTAGCCTGGATCTCCGTCCGGTCTGCATTTGATACTTAGTTTGTACAGTCGGTGACAGAATTCGCGAGTTGGTTCAAATGGCTCTGAGCACTGTGGGACTTAACTGTTGAGGTCATCAGTCCCCTAGAACTTAGAACTACTTAAACCTAACTAACCTACGGACATCACACACATCCATGCCCGAGGCAGGATTCGAACCTGCGACCGTAGCGGTCGCGCGGCTCCAGACTGTAGCGTCTAGAACCGCTCGGCCACTCCGGCCGGCAATTCGCGA
Organism: Schistocerca serialis cubense; assembly: GCF_023864345.2. Taxonomy (NCBI): domain Eukaryota; kingdom Metazoa; phylum Arthropoda; class Insecta; order Orthoptera; family Acrididae; genus Schistocerca; species Schistocerca serialis. Next base: position 37,477,090 of record NC_064641.1, read on the forward strand.
GTTCTCTCGCTTTTTCGTTATGCTCAAATGCACAGCTTTGCTGTCTGTTACACAACATAACATGCAAGGAGATTCAGTGATACCAACATACTGTCTACAGGCATGAAGTCGGAGTCTATCTGAGCATTCTGAGACGGTTATTTGACCTCTGGGGGACTACATTGTTGCTGATTAATTTACCTTTTATATCAATCTGTTGTGTTAAATAAACTAATAAAAATGCTGTTTAGTGTGCACTGTACTAACACAAATTAACTATAACTCACCATGGTAACATTACGAAAAAAGCTTTTTTTTATAATACAAGTACCCAAAATAGTCACGGATTAGCAAGATATTACGCAATTTCAGCCTCGACACGGTCTGTGTCTCTGTTCACTCCACAGCCATGCTGGAGAAGCGTTAACGGAAAGTATGGAAATGCAACAGTGGAGTAGATACATAGGGAAATGCAGTTAGCAAGTCATTCAGCGGCACAATTAAGTCAATACAATTGACAGAAGCACAAGATGCAGGCACTGGCAAGTGTGCAGTACAGAAATTCTTCACCTTTAGATCTACAAGATAAAGATTTCAGGTAGCGACAAAACTTATCTTATGAGGAGGAAGTTTTTTGAGATTTATTTACTGATTATCGATCTGCTTGGTAGTAGCTCTTTCAAAGAAGAGGTAAAAATCTAGTCACCAGCGTAATTAGAACCAAAAACTAATGCAGTCTTCCCTCTGATGGGCGAACACTTTGCCGCTAAGATAGAAAACAGCTGCAGCAGATATTGCTCCCTGGTTGTCCCAGTGATGGCTAAGGCAGATAATTCACAACGTAAATGACGAAATTAGCTGCAGCTTCTGCCTGACCAAGAATCACAACAAAAATTTGCTATCATTATAACATCTCTTAAATGAGAATCATTCATAATAGTTAATCAAAATGACCAGAAAATAGCGAATGAATTTAGCACGGTTATTCTGAATTACTCCAGGAAACAAATCTGCGGTCACATAGCTGCCAAACGTACCAGTTATCCATTAGACTAGCGATATGCAGAACACCTTTGCTCGGCCGATGTTTTTCTTAAGTTGGCCAGCACTGCGGAAGCTGGTTCTTCGAACACGCAATGTCATCGTCCGTGATTGCGTTGACTGGGAGCCGAAATATCTTAAAGGACAGGTCAATGAGTTTATACGCATTTCCGTAAATATGACTTTGATCTATAGCGCAGTAACGAACAATGTCCAGATGCAACAACCACAATTCGAACATCAAAAATAAAGAGCAATGGCCCTCCTTTTCAGTGACTGTTGTAGCTATTATTGATTTTCGATCTTAAGCGAACTTAAAGGTAGGCTTATTGATAAAATGACATAATTATTCTTACTACATGTTTGAGCTGCGGTATCACAAATTAGAGTTTCTAAGAAAACATCAGACTTCGATATTTAGAAGATATAGGCTGCTGGTCTGAAAGGACACATATTATAACACGAGATCCCTGATAAAATGTTAGTTAAGCGCCATAATGCTACATCCGTTATCTTCACTGACTGCTGCGGAATATTAATATAAGATAAAGAGATGGTCCCATAGTCCGAGGAGCGTAGGAGACGATGCGGGAGACCCGCATCGCCGACTAGGCATGGTCTTAGCAGAGGTGGTTTGCCAAAGCCTTCCTCCGAACGTTATGGGGATCAATGATGATAACGACACAACAACACCCAGTCATCTCGAGGCAGGGAAAATGCCTGACCGCACCGGGATCGATCCCGGGACCCCGTGCGCGGGAAGCGAGAACGCTACCGCAAGACCACGAGAAGATTGAAGCGCCTATAACCGCTCGGTCACAGCTGCCGGCAGCTCATTTGCAGGGCAAGGCAGAGGTCTGTTGTGTTTTCTGATGAAAGCTGGTTCTGTCCCGGTGTCAGTGATAGCCATGTGTTGATTAGAGTTGGCCGGAGTAGCCGTGGGGTTCTAGGCGCTACAGTCTGGAACCGAGCGACCGCTACGGTCGCAGGTTCGAATCCTGCCTAGGGCATGGATGTGTGTGATGTCATTAGGTTAGTTAGGTTTAATTAATTCTAAGTTCTAGGCGACTGATGACCTCAGAAGTTAAGTCTCATAGTGCTCAGAGCTATTTGAACTATTTGTTGATTAGAAGCAAGCCAGTTGAGGTCCAGCAACCAACACCTCGAGCTGTGGTCTGTGGTGCAATTTCATATGACAGCCGAAGTACTCTCGTGATCATTCCATGCAACCTGACAGCAAAATTGGACGTGTCTGGTGATTCCACCTGTCGTGGTGCCAGTAATGAACAGCAGTCCAGGGGGTGTTTTCCAATAGGATAATGCTCGCTCCCCGTACTGCTGGCAGAGTCTCGACGTGTTGCCTTGGCCTGCTCAATCACCAGACCTGTCTCCAATCGAGCACATCTGAGACGTGTTCGGACGACAACTCCAGCGTCACCTTACAAGCACTCATCTACATCTACATCCACACTCTGCGAGCCACCTGACGGTGTGTGGCGGAGGGTACCTTGAGTACCTCTATCGGTTCTCCCTTCTATTCCAGTCTCGTATTGTTCGTGGAAAGAAGGATTGTCGGTATGCCTCTCTGTGGGCTCCAATCTCTCTGATTTTATCCTCATGATCTCTTCGCGAGATATACGTAGGAGGGAGCAATATACTGCTTGACTCCTCAGTGAAGGTATGTTCTCGAAACTTCAACAACAGCCCGTACCGAGCTACTGAGCGTCTCTCCTGCAGAGTCTTCCACTGGAGTTTATCTATCATCTCCGTAACGCTTTCGCAATTACTAAATGATCCTGTAACGAAGCGCGCTGCTCTCCTTTGGATCTTCTCTATCTCCTCTATCAACCCTATTTGGTACGGATCCCACACTGCTCAGCAGTATTCAAGCGGCGGGCGAACAAGCGTACTATAATCTACTTCCTTTGTTTTCGGATTGCATTTTCTTAGGATTCTTCCAATGAATCTCAGTCTGGCATCTGCTTTACCGAAGATCAACTTTGTATGATCTTTCCATTTTAAATCACTCCTAATGCGTACTCCCAGATAATTTATGGCATTAACTGCTTCCAGTTGCTGACCTGCTATTTTGTAGCTAAATGATAAAGGATCTATCTTTCTATGTATTCGCAGCAATTTACACTTGTCTACATTGAGATTCAATTGCCATTCCCTGCACCATGCGTCAATTCACTGCAGATCCTCCTGCATTTCAGTACAATTTTCCATTGTTACAACCTCTCGATATACCACAGCATCATCCGCAAAAACCCTCAGTGAACTTCCGATGTCATCCAAAAGCTCATTTATGTATATTGTGAATAGCAACGGTCCTACGACACTCCCCTGCGGCACTCCTGAAATCACTCTTACTTCGGAAGACTTCTCTCCATTGAGAATGACATGCTGCGTTCTGTTATCTAGGAACTCTTCAATCCAATCACACAATTGGTCTGATAGTCCATATGCTCTTACTTTTTTCATTAAACGACTGTGGGGAACTGTATCGAACGCCTTGCGGAAGTCAAGAAACACGACATCTACCTGCGAACCCGTGTCTATGGCCCTCTGAGTCTCGTGGACGAATAGCGCGAGCTGGGTTTCACACGACCGTCTTTTTCGAAACCCATGCTGATTCCTACAGAGTAGATTTCTAGTCTCCAGAAAAGTCATTGTACTCGAACATAATACGTGTTCCAAAATTCTACAACTGATCGACGTTAGAGATATAGGTCTATAGTTCTGCACATCTGTTCGGCGTCCCTTCTTGAAAACGGGGATGACCTGTGCCCTTTTCCAATCCTTTGGAACGCTACGCTCTTCTAGAGACCTACGGTACACCGCTGCAAGAACGGGGGCAAGTTCCTTCGCGTACTCTGTGTAAAATCGAACTGGTATCCCATCAGGTCCAGCGGCCTTTCCTCTTTTGAGCGATTTTAATTGTTTCTCTATCCCTCTGTCGTCTATTTCGATATCTACCATTTTGTCATCTGTGCGACAATCTACATACTTTACCGTGATTTACAACCTGAATTAGGTATCATTTGGTAGGTTGTGTATCGTATGTATGAATGTTTAAAGAAGACTGACATAGTCATGTACACGTTGTAAATAATTGTTAACGCTCATTGCATGTGACGGAGTGTCTTTATTATCAAATCGGCGTAATGAAAGATTGCCTGTACTAGCAGAGGTTGCTATGGTCGCAGGTTCGAAATCCTGCCTCGGGCATGGATGTGTGTGATGTCCTTAGGTTTGTTAGGTTTGAGTAGTTCTAAGTTCTAGGGGACTCATGACCTCAGATGTTAAGTCCCATAGTGCTCAGAGCCATTTGAACCATTTGATAACTGGATAATACTTCGGAAACTCTGAAAATTTTGGACGCAGCAGAGAGGAACGAGGAAGCGTTAACTCGGAAATCGCAGGCTGGGTTATTTTGTAACGCCGGAAATGCATATCCTCCTATTTCCATCTATTGTATTATAAATTTTTTCCTTATTTTGTTATCTGAAGATATGACATTTCTGTGTCTTTATATATTGTAATTGTTTTACTGCATCCCCCCCACAACCACCTACTCCAGCCCCGCTGCTGGTAAAACATACACAATTCAAGGCAGGGCCACGTGTGAAACTACACATGTCATTTATCAACTGACATGCCTGCACTGCACAGCCTTTTACATCGGCGTGACAACAACCAAACTGGCTGAGCGCATGAACGGACACAGACGAACTGTCCGCCTAGGAGATTCCCAATACCCAGTAGCGGAGCATGCCCTCCAGCATAATTCTGGGATCTAGGAACCTGCTACACCGTATGTGCCATTTGGATTCTCCCACCCAACACCAGCCCCTCTGAACTGCGGAGATGGGAACTTGCACTCCAACACATCCTTTCATCCCGCCATCCCCCTGGACTGAACCTACGTTAAACAACCTCACTCCCATTTACTCTTCAGTCTTCTACTCTTTCCCTTTAGCCATTCACGCATCTTTTCATCCTAAATAGTTGTGTGTATCTTTATACTATATACCTCTTTACTTCTGTATGCATCCTCTTTGGTTTGAAGCTGGCACAGTACTTACAGTAGAATATCTTTGGCTTCCCTCTGACAACCATGCCTCCATCCTTGCTACCCTCCCTATTTTCCTTTCCCTGTTGCTTCATAACCTGGGTTGTGAGTAACTGAATCTCCTTTCCCTTCTTCCCTTTCTTTCCCCTCTCTCCTCCCCGATGAAGGAACATTTCTTCCGAAAGCTAGGAACGTAAATTTTCGGTTCTGTTTTATGTGTATCTATCGGCTGTACTGAGCTGAGGTAAGTACTGGCCAGCCCCTCTATCTCTTTGTTAGTATTTGTTTCACATCTTTATATGAGATTTTCCATTAATCATTTACATATATATATATATATATATATATATATATATATATATATATATATATATATGCATTTATGTCGATGTATAATTGGTTTGTTTCGTAAATATTATTTGTATTTTTACGCTGGGTCTTGCCTAGGGAAAACTATGCTATAGAACGATTACATCGATAGGTCGTGTTGAGAACCAAAGTCTTTAGGATCTTTGGTAGTGTTAACTCTGCCGCATGGAGCGCGAGCAGAGCGGAGTCTGGCTGGAGTAGGGCGGTGGAGCAGGTGTGTTGAGTGACGCTCCCGCGAGTTCCGCGCTTCCGGAGTTAGGCAGCATGTCATTCCGCTCGACTTTCAATGAGAGATTCTGGCACGGTGTCGCGGACGGGAAACATTAGCTGGCACACATCAAGAGCCCGTTTCGCCTGGTGACCGTGTCGAGAAGAAGGCGCAACAGTTATGGCCGACATAAGAGATTGTCGCCTCCTCCTCGATCGACGTCTTCAAACCTTCAGTCAACCAACAAGGAAGACTGAAAGCACGTAAAGTTTTAGAACTGTATGGTAGCGAAATTTATTACTTCTGACAAACATTCAGTTTCCACACAACACGTCTCAACCTTCAGCTGCCACGCTTTTAGTGCTAATTAAATGTGCAATAACCTTTATTTTTCAGTTATGATAGTAGTTGTCCATAGGACTGGCGACCGTAATTTTCCCCAAATCTCAAATATCTAATTAACGCCAGTTAGTTGTTAACGTAACGACCGCACATTTACTTTCTTTATTAACTTTACCCTTTATCAAAATTAATTTCCACCAGTTTCATTTGCATTTTTCCTTTCATTTAGATGTAACCCTTTCCTCCCTCTTTACCAACAGATTAACTTCGGTGACGATTGTTTTTCCCAAATTTCCATTAGGTACACGCGGTTTAATTTTTACTGTCATTAAGGTCGATAAGTGAGGTGGTGGCTACAATTTCCGAGGATTTTTACTCTGAGAAGCGTCCCATTGTATGAGTATAGGTATTTCCTCGCGAACTTTCCGCGCTGGACGACAGAGGACTAAAATATGGTTGGTCGGCGTTCGGAAGAATCTGTAGAGAGGGAGAAAATCACATGGTTTCGAGAATATGGTTCGCCTTCTGAGTTACGAAGGAGGGGAGCCAAGCTTTCCTGGGAAGCCAGCGGTGGAGACAAGAGATCTTCCGTTTTGAGCGCCCGGGTTTGATGGACGCTGAGTATCAGCTTTGTTGGTACAGACGGATTTGCTGTCTTTGCTCTCAGGAGATTTTACAGTTAGAGCTGTTAGGCACTGTACTGTTGCGAACCTATACGATTCTGGACTTCGCCTCCAGGTTGGGAGTCATCGTTGAGTATGCAGCATTCAATGATTGAGCGCACTTCTTCTGCCTATACTCACGTTGAGACGTTATCTGAACTCTGTCCTTGTGGCTGGGAGTTCGCTTTTCTTGTCAGTAGAACACAGAGAGGAAAAGACAGTATTAGATTATACTAGTCAAAGGACCGTCTTGTGCCGTTCTAGTGTTTGAATGAGGTTTTTTAATATATTTTGTGGCTGGAGTTCTTCCTTCGTCGCAGACTTGTGCGAGAACCTTCACTCCGATGCACCGGACGCAGTACATACGGTGATACTGCTAATTGCTTCGGCTTATTAGGGCTATAAAGTTAAACAGCTGTGATCACGTAAATTTTATTTCCACTGAGGTTGTACACCACTGCAGATCATCTTTGAAAGTAGTGTCTTCTAGTGTTTGGTACATAGATGATGTCAGTCGTCTCGTGTTATTTATATTAGATCGCGTAGCCGAAAAAAGGGGCAGATTTGGGCAACTCATCAATCGTACTGGTAAGGAAATTCATTTGTATCTATTTATGTCCATTGGACATTGATGTATAAATAGTTGCAGTATAAAGGGGTTTTAATCTACAATAAATGTATAACCAGAAACAGCATTTATCATTTTATATTTACTAGTTCCCTTACTCATCAATTTATGTTTGTGTTGTAATTTATATGTTAAAGAGCAAGAAGGAGGAGATATCATCATTAAGAGATCCTAAGATCTGCTTCAGGGGGTAGTCAGACAGGGCCAAATCTTCATTTTAGCGTTCATTATTTTCCCTTGCGCACATTCATTTTACACCTGCTTGGAGTAGCACCTTGGAATTTTAGGGCACCAAGCTCAAAATAGGCTGTAAATTAAGAAAAATATTGGCTCTTCACGAAATGCCAGATGTAAAATGACCATCTCGTAAAACGATCAGTAAATAATAGTGGAAGCATGCATTTTAAAAACGGGGTTTTACGTGTATATTCGATAGAGTGGTCCCAGGTTAGCTTAGTGTGATGTTCCTAGTGCGATATTTGTTTTATCGACACATGTTAACAGCGACAATAAACCTCGAAGAATAACCAGTACTACAGCAGCGAGATTACTGTCCTGGCCCGCGCTCACTGCTACCGCCAAGTTGGTAACAGGTAGGTTTTTTAAATTAAAATACAAAACGTAGGTACGTTTGAACATTTTATTTCGGTTGTTCCAATGTGATACATGTACCTTTGTGAACCTATCATTTTTGAGAAGGCATGCTGTTACAGCGTGATTACCTGCAATTACCACATTAATGCAATAAATGCTCAAAATGATGTCCGGCAACCTCAGTGCATTTGGAATTCGTGTAACGACATTCCTCTCAACAGCGAGTAGTTCGCCTTCCGTAATGTTCGCTGGATTGTTGCTTGCTCTTCGTATTTTACAGTCCCCGTTAATACGTGTCGATGAAACAAATATCGAACGGGACTTATTTGGGATTTTTAAAGGGAAACAAACTGACGCTTTTTTTTTTTTTTTTTTTTTTTTTTTTTTTTTTTTTTTTTTTTTTTTTTTTTACTGGGCGTCGCATGAAAGATGTGACGAGTAGTAATTGGTTAGGCTGACCACGTACACAACGCACAAACGAAATTGCGAACGTCTGCTGAAACACTAGAGAAAAAGCACCTACGACTCTTAGGAGAGATACCCAGAACAACACATTATTTCAGAAATATTCTTTATCATTTACTTTTTGGTACTATTATACGCTGAGGGCCCAAAGAAACTGGTACACCTGCCTAATATCATGTAGGGCTCCTGCGAACACGCTGAAGTGCCGCAACACGATGTGGCATGGACTCGACTATCTGAAGCAGTGCTTGAGGGAACCGACACCATGAATCCTGCAGGGTTGTCCATAAACCCGTAAAGGTACGAGGGGTGCAGATCTCTTCTGAAGAGCACATTGTAAGGCATCCCAGATATGCTCAATAATGGTCATGTCTGTGGAGTTTGGTGGGCAGAAGAAGCGTTTAAACGCAGAAGAGTGTTCCTGGAGCCACTCTGTAGCAATTTGGAGGTGTGGAGTGTCGCATTGTCCTGCTGGAATTGCCCAAGTCCGTTGGAAATCATAATGGGCATGAATGGATGCAGGTGATCAGACAGGATTCTTACATACGTCTCACCTGTCAGAATCGTATCTAGACGTATCAGGGGTCCCATATCACTCCAACTGCACACGCGCCACACCACTGCAGGCGATCAGACACGATTCTTACGTACGTTTCACTTGTCAGAGTCGTATGTAGACGTATCAGGGTCCCATATCAATCCAACTGCACACGCCCCCGCACCATTACAGAACCTCCACCGGCTTGAACAGTCTATTGCTGACATGCGAGGTCCATGGATTCATGAGGTTGTCTCCACACCCATACAATTTGAAACGAGACTCGTGCGACAAGGCAACATGTTTCCAGTCATGAACAGTCCAATGTCGGTGTTCACGGGCCCAGGTGAGGCCTAAAGGTTTATGTCGTGCAGTCATCAAGGGTTCACGAGTGGGCCTTCGGCTTCGCAAGTCCATAACGGTGATGTATCATTTAATGGTTCGTACGCTGACAATTGTTGACGGCCCAGCACTGAAATCTGCAGCAATTTGCGGAAGAGTTGCACATCTGTCTCATTGAACGATTCTCTTCAGTCGTCGTTGGTCTCGTTCTTGAAGGATCTTTTTCCGGCTGCAGCGATGTAGGAGATTTGATATTTTACCGGATTCCTGATATTCACGGCACACTCGGGAAATGGGCGTACGGGAAACTCCTCACTTCATTGCTACTTCGGAAATGTCGTGTCCCATTCATTGTGCACCGACTATAACACCATGCTCAAACTCACTTAAAACTTGATAACCTGCCATTGTAGCAACAGTAACCGATCTAACAACTGCGCCAGACACTTGTTGTCTTATATAGGAGTTGCCGACCACAGCGCCGTCTTCTGCCTCTTTACGTATATCTGTATTTGAATCCGCATTGTCTATACCAGTTTCTTTGGCTCTTCAGTGTACCACATTTTAGTGTTTCTGCGACGATGTCTTCCTCGGGGCGTGAAAGGTACAGAGATGCTACTACAACTCTCATTCAGTTTCATTCCATAGTCAGGTGACGTTGACCCACCCTGGAGCCGGCCCTTGTTGTATTGTTGCAATCTGCGTCCTCTGTAACACTATGGGAACTTCTATTTTTTATACACTCCTGGAAATTGAAATAAGAACACCGTGAATTCATTGTCCCAGGAAGGGGAAACTTTATTGACACATTCCTGGGGTCAGATACATCACATGATCACACTGACAGAACCACAGGCACATAGACACAGGCAACAGAGCATGCACAATGTCGGCACTAGTACAGTGTATATCCACCTTTCGCAGCAATGCAGGCTGCTATTCTCCCATGGAGACGATCGTAGAGATGCTGGATGTAGTCCTGTGGAACGGCTTGCCATGCCATTCCCACCTGGCGCCTCAGTTGGACCAGCGTTCGTGCTGGACGTGCAGACCGCGTGAGACGACGCTTCATCCAGTCCCAAACATGCTCAATGGGGGACAGATCCGGAGATCTTGCTGGCCAGGGTAGTTGACTTACACCTTCTAGAGCACGTTGGGTTGCACGGGATACATGCGGACGTGCATTGTCCTGTTGGAACAGCAAGTTCCCTTGCCGGTCTAGGAATGGTAGAACGATGGGTTCGATGACGGTTTGGATGTACCGTGCACTATTCAGTGTCCCCTCGACGATCACCAGTGGTGTACGGCCAGTGTAGGAGATCGCTCCCCACACCATGATGCCGGGTGTTGGCCCTGTGTGCCTCGGTCGTATGCAGTCCTGATTGTGGCGCTCACCTGCACGGCGCCAAACACGCATACGACCATCATTGGCACCAAGGCAAAAGCGACTCTCATCGCTGAAGACGACACGTCTCCATTCGTCCCTCCATTCACGCCTGTCGCGGCACCACTGGAGGCAGGCTGCACGATGTTGGGGCGTGAGCGGAAGACGGCCTAACGGTGTGCGGGACCGTAGCCCAGCTTCATGGAGACGGTTGCGAATGGTCCTCGCCGATACCCCAGGAGCAACAGTGTCCCTAATTTGCTGGGAAGTGGCGGTGCGGTCCCCTACGGCACTGCGTAGGATCCTACGGTCTTGGCGTGCATCCGTGCGTCGCTGCGGTCCGGTCCCAGGTCGACGGGCACGTGCACCTTCCGCCGACCACTGGCGACAACATCGATGTACTGTGGAGACCTCACGCCCCACGTGTTGAGCAATTCGGCGGTACGTCCACCCGGCCTCCCGCATGCCCACTATATGCCCTCGCTCAAAGTCCGTCAACTGCACATACGGTTCACGTCCACGCTGTCGCGGCATGCTACCAGTGTTAAAGACTGCGATGGAGCTCCGTATGCCACGGCAAACTGGCTGACACTGACGGCGGCGGTGCACAAATGCTGCGCAGCTAGCGCCATTCGACGGCCAACACCGCGGTTCCTGGTGTGTCCGCTGTGCCGTGCGTGTGATCATTGCTTGTACAGCCCTCTCGCAGTGTCCGGAGCAAGTATGGTGGGTCTGACACACCGGTGTCAATGTGTTCTTTTTTCCATTTCCAGGAGTGTACATAATGCAGACCTAGTTTACAATGAACGACCTGAGTCCCTTCATCTGCCGGCCGAAGTGGCCGTGCGGTTAAAGGCGCTGCAGTCTGGAACCGCAAGACCGCTACGGTCGCAGGTTCGAATCCTGCCTCGGGCATGGATGTTTGTGATGTCCTTAGGTTAGTTAGGTTTAACTAGTTCTAAGTTCTAGGGGACTAATGACCTCAGCAGTTGAGTCCCATAGTGCTCAGAGCCATTTGAACCATCCCTTCATCTAAGTGGTGGTCCTGATAATGCGAGCGTGTAATGTGGAAACTGCACGACTTGAAAACGGTGGCCGAGGCTGAAGAGTGCTGACGCGTGGTAACTGTCCATTGCGCAACAACGGTCTCTGGGAGACGGACGCCTTCCGCGGCGAGTTTTTTGCGCTACCGGAGGAGCAATCGACCGGGAGAGGAGCCCCGCCGGACAGGCCGCCCCCCTGTTTGTTAATCGCCGGCCGGACGGAGAGATACGGCCGATGCCCGGCCAACGGCTTAATTACGGTCCCACCACCCACCCACCCACTGCAGCCGGCTGTGCTGCCCAGCAGCCGCCAGCGCTCTGCAGCGTAGCGGCCAGGCGTCGCAGTCCCGGGGCGAAGCGGCTCGGTTTCCGCTGGTTAACCGTCCTGATTCGTCTAAACGGCGCACCGCGGCAGGCCTCCAGCACGGGATTCTGCCTTCGACAGTAAAAACCTCGCTGAAGATCGGTTTGGTCTCAGGAGAGACAAAGATACTAGATAAGCAAAAATTAACTTAGAATACTGTATTTAAAAAATGCTGAGAATTGATGATCCACTGTTTGCATGCTTTATTGATTTAGAAAAGTCTTTCGGCAGTATAAATTCGCCTAAATGATGCAAATTTTAATGTGTATTAAGGTGGATCACTGAGGAAAAAAAAACAGTCCAGCCGCTTTACTACGAGGGTAATCCCAAAAGTAAGGTCTCCTATTTTTTTATAAGTACATAGTCCTGTTTAAGGGATCGGTTGGTAGGACATGTTTTTAGGCATCAAGGGATCACAAATTTAGCATTGGAGGGCAGCGTGGAGGGTAAAAATCGTAGAGGGAGACCAAGAGATCAATACACTAAGCAGATTCAGAAGGATGTAGGTTGCAGTAGGTACTGGGAGATGAAGAAGCTTGCACAGGATAGAGTAGCATGAAGAGCTGCATCAAACCAGTCTCAGGACTGAAGACCACAGCAACAACAACAGTCCTGTTTATTTCTACAATAGCTTACATCATTTACAGCTTGAACGTATAGCTATTTTTCGACATAATCGCCATTTCTGTCGATGCATTTTTGTAGACGCTGTGGCAGTTTTTGTATGCTCATGTCATACCAGTCGCCACCATGCTCTTCAGAAAGTTATGAACCTCTTCTTTCACCTCGTCGTCGGAGCTAAATCGCTTTCCGGCCAATTCCTTTCTTTTAACCTAGGCAACAGGTGACAGTCACTGGGCGCCAAGTCAGGACTATAGGGTGGGTGGGTGATTATGTTCCACTGAAACTTTTGCAGGAGAGCAATGGTTTGCCGAGCGATGTGTGGGCGAGCGTTGTCATGGAGAATGTGCACGCCCTTGCTCAACATTCCTCTTCTCCGGTTCTGAATTGCCCGTTTGAGTGTCTTCAGTCTCACAGTACCTGTCAGCGTTAATTGTAGCCCTAGCGATTCAGCTCCGACGACGAGGTGAAAGAAGAGGTTCATAACTTTCTGAACAGCATGGCGGCGAGCTGGTACGTCATGGGCATACAAAAACTGCCAGATCGTCTGCAAAAATGCATCTGACAGAAAAGGTGATTATGTCGAAAAATAGCTAAATGTTCAAGCTGTGAACTGATGATTATGACCTAGTAGATAGTGTCGGAAGTTCCATGCGGCTTTTCGCGGATGATGCTGTAGTATACAGAGAAGTTGCAGCATTAGAAAATTGTAGCGAAATGCAGGAAGATCTGCAGCGGATAGGCTCTTGGTGCAGGGAGTGGCAACTGACCCTTAACATAGACAAATGTAATGTATTGCGAATACATAGAAAGAAGGATCCTTTACTGTATGATTATATGATAACGGAACAAACACTGGTAGCAGTTACTTCTGTAAAATATCTGGGAGTATGCGTGCGGAACGATTTGAAGTGGAATGATCATATAAAATTAATTGTTGGTAAGGCGGGTACCAGGTTGAGATTCATTGGGAGAGTGCTTAGAAAATGTAGTTCATCAACAAAGGAGGTGGCTTACAAAACACTCGTTCGACCTATACTTGAGTATTGCTCATCAGTGTGGGATCCGTACCAGATCGGTCTGACGGAGGAGATAGAGAAGATCCAAAGAAGAGCGGCGCGTTTCGTCACAGGGTTATTTGGTAACCGTGATAGCGTTACGGAGATGTTTAATAAACTCAAGTGGCAGACTCTGCAAGAGAGGCGCTCTGCATCGCGGTGTAGCTTGCTCGCCAGGTTTCGAGAGGGTGCGTTTCTGGATGAGGTATCGAATATATTGCTTCCCCCTACTTATACCTCCCGAGGAGATCATGAATGTAAAATTAGAGAGATTAGAGCGCGCACGGAGGCTTTCAGACAGTCGTTCTTCCCGCGAACCATACGCGACTGGAACAGGAAAGGGAGGTAATGACAGTGGCACGTAAAGTGCCCTCCGCCACACACCGTTGGGTGGCGTGCGGAGTATCAATGTAGATGTAGATGTAGATGAAACCATCATAGAAATAACCAGGTCTATGTACTTATAAAAAAAATAGGAGACCTTACTTTTGGGATTACCCTCGTAGAATCAGACAGCAGTTGCCAAAATAGAAGACAGTGATGCAAAATCTGTAAAAGTAAATAAATGTGCTCGACAAGGCTGCAGCCCTCCCCATTTCTCTTCACTGTATACAATGAGGATGCAATAAACGAATGTAAGGACACATGCTGAAGGAGGAAAAAAATGCTTAGCAGCAGTGTTAGCCGACTCAGCAAATAGTCTCCAAAACGTCAAAGAAGTCATGAACAAGATATTTTCAGAAATACATCCAATAATTTACAAAACTTAAGGACAAAAGTAGTTGTATGTTGTATTTTAACAGCGGACCTAGAAGCGACGGAGAGGCTCCGTCCCTGCCGCAGCCGCAGTGGTCCACAACCCCACGACGACTACCGCAGTCCACTTCACCCCTCCGCCGCCCCACACGGAACCCAGGGTGAATGTGCGGTTCGTCCCCCGGTGGACCCCCCAGAGAACGTCTCACGCAAGACGAGTGTAACCCCTATGTTTGCGTAGTAGAGTAATGGTGCTGTACGCGTACGTGGAGAACTTGTTTGCGCAACAATCGCCGACATAGTGTAGCTGAGGCGGAATAAGGGCAACCAGCCCACATTCGCCGAGGCAGACGGAAAACCGCCGAAAAACCATCTACAGACTGGCCGGCTCACCGGACCTCGACATAAGTCCGGCTGGTGGATTCGTGCCGAGGACCGCGCGCTCCTTCCCGCTCCGGAAAGCCGTGCGTTAGTCCGCTCGGCTAAGCGGACAGGCACAAGGACAAAAGTTACTTTCACAAGATGTGCTACTGCAAGTAACACAGCTCGATGGAACTTGGACCACACATACAAAGAACTGCTACAGTATATTACAGTACAATACAACACAGTACAGAAGGTAACTGAAAGATATACACAATGAGACGAACAAAACAGACACTTTTATTCGAAGACAATAGTTACACTGAAGTCACCGCTATTGTGATGGTCACCTGGACATTGCAAAAGGCTGGGGATGGTTCTTAATAGGTTGTGTGATCGCCACCAACGACAGTGCATACTGTGCACGGTGCTCCCATGCTGGCCGCAGGTTTGGTACAGAGTTTTTGTATCTGGGAGTTCCGTTCGTCCACCAGTACGGTTGACAATTGCTGGATGGCCATTGGTACATGTGGACGTGCGACAGTATCTCTCCTCAGTGCATCCCACATGTGCTCGGAGCAATTTAATTATGGGGAACGGGCAGGACAGCTCATTCGCGGAATATTCTCTTGTTTCAAGAACTCCTCCACCTACGCTTTCGATGAGATCGAGCACTGTCATCCATAAAGATGAAGATGGGGCCAATGAACCCCTGAAAATAAAAAAATGATTCAAATGGCTCTGAGCACTATGGGACTCAACTGCTGAGGTCATTAGTCCCCTACAGCTTAGAACTAGTTAAACCTAACTAACCTAAGGACATCACAAACATCCATGCCCGAGGCAGGATTCGAACCTGCGACCGTAGCGGTCTTGCGGTTCCAGACTGCAGCGCCTTTAACCGCACGGCCACTTCGGCCGGCCCCTGAAAATAAGTACATGAGGAAAGAGTACTGTGTGACCGGAGAGAGTACCGTGTTCAAAGATTTGGAAGTCAGCATGCCCATGCAGTGGTATGCATCCAACACCATAACGCCTGGACTATCAAAACGATAATGTTCCACAGTGCTACCGATAGGTGGGAATATGTAATGCACTCAGGAACATTGTCTAACTTGACAGTAGGAATTTCTCAAGCTAAAACGGCATTCAAGAAGAAGATGAAGACATGGACAGAAAGGAAGCCAGAATCGAAGAAACGTGTGGATTCTGAGGCATGGCGTCGGAGAGCAGTCCAAGTGATTTCATAGACGGAGAGAATAGTCAATGAAGAGGACTGTAAATGAGCAAAGGAATTGAATGGTTGGACTCCTGTACAGACAATGATCATTCAGTGTGAAATTAATAGAAGCAAAATACCTGAGGAGTACGCATTAGAAAGACCAAGACGTGCATCAGACAGATGAAACAAGATACCAAACTGACAACACGCTCGGAACTGAAGAACCTTGCAGAAGATGGGGGAAAATGGAGAACTATAAATGTTGCCGACAAACCTAAGGTCTGAGAGCAAAAGAATATTTATTGCAACTAAACAGAAATGTACGAGGGTAAGTCAATTGTCCGCAAAGTAGTTATAAAATTTTATTGTAATCAAATAGGAAACTTACAAGAACATCATTTTTCGAAATAGTCTCCTTGCGTATCAACGCACTTGATCCATCGTTGTACAAGCTTCCTGATGCCCTCATAAAAGAAGGTTTTCGGTTGAGCTGCAAGCCAGAAATGCACCGCTTCTTTCACTGCTTCGTCCGAGGCGAATCGACGGCTCCTTAATGCCTATTTGAATGGGCCAAACAAGTGATAAAAGGGTCATGATCCGGACTATATGGGGCATGATCCAGTACTCCAAATTTGAGTTTCTGGAGCGTTTGAGCAGTGTGGGCAGCAGTATGCAGACGGGCATTGTCGTGCAACAAAAAATGGCCCTGATCACTATGGGACTTAACATCTGAGGTCATCAGTTCCCTAGAACTTAAAACTACTTAAACCTAACCAACCTGAAGACATCACACACATCCATGCCCGAGGTAGGATTCGAACCTGCGACCGTAGTGGACGCGCGGTTCCAGACTGAAGTGCGTAGAACCGCTCGGCCACACTGGCCCTCAGCCGGCCGAAGTGGCCGTGCGGTTAAAGGCGCTGCAGTCTGGAACCGCAAGACCGACCGCTACGGTCGCAGGTTCGAATCCTGCCTTGGGCATGGATGTTTGTGATGTAATTAGGTTAGTTAGGTTTAACTAGTTCTAAGTTCTAGGGGACTAATGACCTCAGCAGTTGAGTCCCATAGTGCTCAGAACCATTTGAACCATTTTGAACCACACTGGCCGGCCTGTCGTGCAACAGCACACCTTTTGACAGCAATCCTCGGGGTTTGCTTCGAATTGCAGGCTTTAGCCTGGCAGTAAGTATCTCACTGTAATGTATACTGTTTATTGTTGTGCTCCTTTTCCCATAACGTTCCAGTACTGGACCTTGTGCGTCCCAAAAACCCGTAAGCATCAGTTTTCCTGCGGACGACTGGGTCTTGAACTTTTTCTTGCGCGGCGAATTTGGATTTTTCCATTCCATACTCTGCCGTTTACTCTCCGGCTCGTAATGACGGATTCTTGTTTGGTCACCATTAATGATCTTGTATAAGAAGTTGTCCCCTTCGTTACCACAGCGATCCAAATGTTTTTTGCAGATGGCCAAGCGCGTCTATTTATGCAACTGTGTGAGTTGTTTTGGGACCCATGTTGCACAAATTTTATGAAACCCAAGTCTGTTGTGGATGATGTCGTAGACAGAACCGTGACTAATTTGCAGACGATGTGCCACTTTGCCATTAGTTAATCGTATGTCTCAGAGAATCATTTGACGTAAACGCTCGATGGTTTCTTCATTTGTGGCGGTAAACGGTCGTCCGGTTCCTTCATCGTGCGTAACGCTTGTGCGACCATTTCGGAATTTTTCAATCCATTTGACACTCCGTTGTGGCAAAACGCTGTTCCCGTACTGTACCGAAAGTCTTCGATGAATTTCGACCCCTGATACGCCTTCCGACCACAAAAAAATGGATCACTGAACGTTGCTCTTCTTTGGTGCAAATAGACAGCGGAGCAGCCATGATTAACAGCACGGCAGGGATAACGAAACTAAACTATCAGCTTGAAAATTGCGAAGATATAACAACAAATCAACAAAGCATGCGCCATGAACGTAAATCGACAGTACTACCAAAATAAACAAAAATATACCTGAATTGCAGATAATAATTGACTTACCCTCGTATTAATAAACTGAAATTATCAAAGATGGACTTTTGGAGAAGATCGTTAAGAACTTTAAAGAAAGACAACGTAAGAAAGAATGAAGTGTTAAACACAATAGACGTGAAAGAAAAGATATGTGGTATGTTGGATAGAAGAAAATTGCAGTTGTGTGGTTATGTGGAAAGAATGCAGGAAATTGGTATTCCACAACTTACACGATGGAAAACTGAAGGAAGAAGGAAAAGAGGACGACATGTAACTAGTACTTGGCTCCAAGATGTACAGCTGCGAATGAGAAGAGAGTATGCATGGAGGAACTCTTGAAGAGTCAGTGTTCAATATGTGTGTTGAAACTTCCTGGCACATTAAAACTGTGTGCCGGCCCGAGACTCGAACTCGCGACCTTTGCCCTTCGCAAGTGCTTGCCCGCGAAGGCAAAGGTCCCGAGTTCGAGTCTCGGTCCGGCACACAGTTTTAATGTGCCAGGAAGTTCCATATCAGCGCTGCAGAGTGAAAATCTCATGCTGGAAAATGTGTGTCAACATGTTAAAATTTCTCAGGTATTGTTATAAGTAAAGAAACCTCTGTATTGAGAAAAATCTCAGTTAATAAAAACAATCTGCTCCTACACTTCTAACAACAGTTGCCTGCGATTTTACTGAATCTCAAGTTAAGCGTTCTCGAGGAAGATGGGGTATACTGAGGATTATACAATTTATTTTTATTTCTCCATTTTCTGGGAATGTTACAGCCTGGCCACATAAAAGTATCCCGGACGAGTGGATATGGTTGAACGTGAATGTATGCATTGAACCACACCCCGTGACGCTCACACCACATGTACGCCCATCACGTGACCTGTCACACCGGTTCAGAGCATAGAGCTGACTGTGTCCGTGTGGGTGGAGCAGCGCATTGGGGACGATGGTATTCACAGTGGAGCAGCAGGTATACGTTATGTGAAGTTACGTGACAACAAAATCGTGAAAACTTTATGATCAGTTGTTTGCTGTTACGCTTCGGCCGAGCATGGCGTCAGACAGGATCTGTTTTGAGCATGTCAAAGAAACATTCCGAAACGTGCCCGCACACCACAAAATGTGGCTGTGGTTCACCACAAAATGCTTCAGCCAAATCAACCCGACGCCTGTCGCAAGAGACCTGCATGTCTCGATCATGCATACATATACTCCACCTGGACCTGCACATGTATGCCTACCGCGTGTCTGTCGTTCGTGCATTAAAACCATCAGATGTTCCTAAGCGCCCCCAGTTTTGTGAGTGGCTGTTCACAGAGATAACAATGAATGGCTTGGACACGGATCTGCTCTTTATGTCTGATGAAGCCTGGTTTCACCAGAGAGGTTACGTCAACTCACTGAATCTCGGGTTCCGGGCAGTGGATAATCCGTGTAACTTCCACGAAACGTCATTGCATGAGCAGAAGCTTGTCGTTTGGTGTGCAGTGTCTTAACGCCGCAGCCGGCCGCCGTGACCGAACGGTTCTAGGCGCTTCAGTCTGGCACCGCGCTGCTGCTACGGTCGCAGATTCGAATCCTGCCTCGGGCATGGATGAGTATGATGTCCTTAGGTTAGTTAGGTTTAAGTAGTTCTAAGTCTAGGGGACTGATGACCTCAGATGTTAAGTCCCATAGTGCTCAGAGCCATTTGAACCATTCCATTGGACAGATTCTGAAATTCTTCTTCACTTTCACTGAGGATGGCATTGCCATCAGCGATTGTTATCATTGATCTCCTTTCACCTTGAACTTTAATCCCACTCTTGAATTTTTCATTACTTTCCGTCATTGCTTCTTCGATGTATTGACTGAACAGTAGGGTGGAAGGACTACAGCCCTGTCTTACATCATTTTTTATCTGAGCACTTCATTCTTGGTCTTCAAGTTTTATTGTTCCCTCTAGGTTCTTCTACATATTGTATATCACCCGTCTTTTCCGACAGCTTACTCTTATTTCTCTCAGAATTTCGAACATCTTGCACCACTTTGCACTATCGAATACTTTTACCAGGTTGACAGATCCTATGACCGTGTGTTGATTTTTCTGCAGTCTTGCTTCCACTATCAACTGCAACGTGAGAACTGCCTGTCTGGTGTCTTTAACTTTCCTAGAGCAATACTGGTCGTCATCTAACAGATACTCAATTTTCATTTCCAGTCTTCTGTATGTCATTCTTGTCAGCACTTGGATGCAAGAGCCGTTAAGCTGATTGTGCGATGATTGTCACACTAGTCGACTCTTATTACTTTCTCCCATATACACCTCGTGAAATACCACAGCAATACAATGTGATAAATTAGGGCTGATGTAGGGATTTACCGACAATTGCTCTTCTCACTCACCATTCGCCGCGAACGGAAGTGTGAAGTGGGGGGGGGGGGGGGGGGAATTAGACATTGGTACCGTAGATGTCAGCTTGGCATTGGCAGCAGCGCCTCCCCCCTCCCACGAAGCCCTCGGTAGAAGATGCGTGAACTGCAGATGCCCTCCGAGACGCGAAGGCGGCAGCGAGGGCTCTGTGCTGGATCGGCGGCGGCCACCTGTTGCTGTCGTCTCCCCACCACACTACGTCACCACCACCCGCACAGTGACAGCGGTTCAGCTTCTACCGCCACGCGCTGCCCACAACAGCGGGAAAGCCGGCGGCCATCTGTGACAGAGCGGTGCCGGCCAGCAATCTATACACAGCTCATTGCTGGCGTTTTAGTCTCCAATATCTGTCGTATCCGAACGGTTACAGCCGAAGAGCACAACTCGAGGAGTCTCTCAACAAGAGATAATTTACGACAGCTAGTCGAGCAGGGATTTGAAAGATTCAGTACGGCTCTCTAACTACTGCTGCGGCGACTACGGGTGAAACGGTCCGGAAATAAGCAACGTTAAATTACTCGATGAAGCCATTAGTTAACGTCGATTTCCGTAACCTCTCATCATCCGATCCACTTGGGGTCGACATTAGGACGTCTCAATTGATACGTTCCTCTGGGGGCCTGGCGTTCTGAAGCTCCGGGCTCAAAGGTGGCCCTCTTAGGAAAAATAGAGGAATCAGTAAATTAACTCTTTGAAGGTGAACGTAAAACGGCACACGAAACACCGATTTACGAGGGCTGTACGCACCCAACAATTAAGGACTTCAAAAATTTATCGCTGTACTTTTCACTCTAGATATAATTTTGAAAGATTCTAGCACCACGTGTTCATGATTGCTTCGAATCACTCGAAAATCGTGAGAACAGTAAGCTTTCATCGCTATCGGCTATTTAACAAAGTCTACTTGCTTTACACTGGCTCGTGTTATTGCACTGCCTCGTGTTTGCTTAGGATGAGCCGTAAACTGTGGTGTAGTTTTTTTTTCCTTTTTTAACATGAGTATAGAGAAATCAAATGACCATATTTCAATCAGCGGAACATGCTGACTTTATTTAACCCTTTATTTAGCAGCAACAAAATCTTTGTTAGAATTATTTTCTAAAGATAGATATAATCAAGTACTTGTCAAATTAACATAAGAACAAGTATTTCGACAAAATGTTTTTTACAGTATTTTCAGTGCATGTACCTTCACAGGAAAACCACTGACAAACCATGGATTGTTCGGTTTTTGAAGTACTCTGAAAAACTGTACAAACCTGTTCTCATCGCTATTCTTCGGGCCCAACATCCTTTTAGCTTACGGAACGGGTAGTAGACAACAGTCGATGCGTAATAATTAAATGCTCTTATTGCTGGCGAATGCGTTGACGTCTCCACAAGCCCCATAACGACAACAACTCTACGCTAGTTCAGACTCATTCTATTTTCTACACTGATTTCGCTGGACATTCACTCACCTTGACGACAGCCATATCAATAAAATCCCGCAACGTGTTGTACCACGATTTCATTTTCATTTCCACGGTCCTTTTCATTTCATAATTCGCCCATTAGCTTAATGATGTACTTGCAGGTACTCAGGTAAGCAGCTCGTGATCTCGTGGTCGCGTTCTCGCTTCCTGAGCACGGGTCCCGGGTTCGTTTCCCAGCGGGGTCAGGGATTTTCACCTCCCTCGAGTTCACTGGGTGTTTGTGTTGTCCTCATGCACTTGATGGACTGTGGTATCGTGTTGAAGCTGGATGGGCAGCTGTACCTGTACACGTCATTCAAGCTCTGTTAGACTCAATGACCAGGCGTATCAATGCCGTTATTACGGCCAGAGGTGGTTATTTTGGGTACTGATTTCTCAGGATCTATGCACCCAAATTGCGTGAAAATGTAATCACATGTCAGTTCTAGTATAATATATCTGTCCAATGAATACCCGTTTATCATCTGCATTTTTTTCTTGGTGTAGCAATTTTAATGGCCAGTAGTGTATATCGAAATAATCAGAAACTAGCTGCAAAAAAGAAATTTAAATTCTTAAGCGATTTTGGGCACTTGGTGTCCTTCCTCAGAAGGTATACCTGTCGCATTATTTGCGAGTGTCAACAATAAGATGCATCTTGCTGTTCACAGACGCAAATAATGTGATATGTATAATCTTCTGAAGAAGGGTGCTAAGTGTCCAAAACCGGTTAAGAAATTAAATTTCTTTTGTGCAACTGGTTGCTGATTATCTCAATATATCCTATATTTTTGTAAGCGTAAAGTGGACTTGTGCTCTTAACTTATGTTTATGCAAGTCTAATTTATGACCAGATGATTTTCACCTTATATTTTTGGCTCTAATTTATGACCCAAAAAAGGACCAACATCTCCCTTCCCCTCCCCCATTCCTCTAGGCCAATTGAAAGATGGGCTGTAATTCTATTGGCTACATTGCAACAATTTATAGCTCTAAATAAGATCATGGCCACGTAAGACATTTCACATACCTCTTCAAAATAGTTGTGGCTTATCTCCCACCACTCATCTGTATATGGTAGCCATCATGAGATGGACTTGGCATTCATGCACTGTATAGTGGTCGATCAACATCACCATGAAGCATCAGCAGCAAAGTATTCTGCCCTACAGCATTGTTTGCAAGAAATCCAACGTGTGATCACCTTCCACTGGTGTTTACTGTTTTGGGGATATTTGTTACAGCTTTGGAGCAATTTCTTACAATTTTTGTTGAAACCTTGAAATTTGCTCTCATTATTTCAAATACTCACTTTAAACTTTTTAAAAGATCGTCGTCCAAAAACAGACATAGATTGTTGTAAATACGAGACTTTTAATATTTAACAATTACCATAGCACGTTATTTAAATAGATACCCACTTCCTCCATACAAATTACACTGATACCTCATAGTTTCATGTTTAACAGTTCAGAAAACTAAACTCTTGCTACATACAAGGTCTATTTATATAAGATGTTTCACTCTAAGGAACTTGTCCATGCATTATGAAGTGCGTCAAACCATGATCAACACATGATGTTACTATCAAAACTTTGATGCCTATCTATAAATGTCACCGTTAATTTAATTTGTGTAATTCATGACCCAATAAATGGCTTACAAATGGTTCAAATGGCTCTGAGCACTATGGGACTCAACTGCTGTGGTCATAAGTCCCCTAGAACTTAGAACTACTTAAACCTAACTAACCTAAGGACATCACACATATCCATGCCCGAGGCAGGATTCGAACCTGCGACCGTAGCGGTCGTGCGGTTCCA
The DNA here is from genome assembly GCF_023864345.2 of Schistocerca serialis cubense. Lineage (NCBI taxonomy): Eukaryota > Metazoa > Arthropoda > Insecta > Orthoptera > Acrididae > Schistocerca > Schistocerca serialis. The sequence goes on from NC_064641.1 coordinate 37,500,844, forward strand.
GACTGTAGCGCCTTTAAAATGGCTTACACTCTATGACATCACCACCAGTCCAAGGGGATTCTGTCACCACAATAGAACTGTGGATTTGTAAAAAATGGCAGGAAATGAAAAAAATTTCATAGGAATATTTCTACAGGCATGTTTGTACTTTAAAAAACACATACAAGACATCGCTAAACTACACTAATATCCCACTTTTAAGCAATCTCCCACACTTGCGCTGCTACCAACACCATTGGGATAGGATCTGAATGGGAGACATATGCATTTATTTAAGATAAACAAAAAAATATGTGGACGACTACAGGTTCACACAAGCCCATCCCGACTGCTGGCGCAGGGTAGGCTTGTCAGTAAAGTTCTGGTGCCATTTTAACCATTTGCTTAAAAAAATAAACAGTTTGAAAGGGTACAGTGACGCCCGACATTGAAAATAGGTACAACATACTTCATTGTTTTTGTCAGAACAACATTTTTTTTTGTAAAATAACTCAATTTCAATTAATACAGCGAAGCCGGATACCAGTGTGGGAAAGAATGACAATTTATTTATTTAAGTGATCACATGTGCACTCCCACAAAATAAATCCCTACATCCAGTTTGGTGAGATCTGTGAAATGAATGAATGTATGGTCGTCTGCTAACTGCAGATAGTGAATGTGAATATATGATCATCTTTGAGTCGATCCTTTAGCCACCTTTGGTGGAACCAAAGAGATGAAACTTACCGGAGCTTTGAGCGCCTGAAATGTGGCTGACCAATACGGTAGCATGGTCTTCCCCCACCTCAACAGAGGTGCGAGATGACCTGAAGAACGGCCATGTTTCAGCACTCTGCCGCTGGATCTTGTGCTGTTAAGACCTGTCTTAGTTGTGCTCCGTAAAGACAAAAGAGTGGAGACATGGTATGCATGTGGAATATTTAAGAGTAGTTTGAAATAATAATTTCTCTATTTCAGGAACTTTCGTGGGGAGAATTAAATGTCAGGCAGGTAATATTAATGGGATTGTAGTAATCTTCGGAAGTGACCAACGGTCACAATGAAACCACGTGTAGCAATAAGTTGAAATACTTCCGTGTGCTTAAGTTAAGCTGAGTTACTAGCGTGTGTACCAGAAGTTGAAATATTTAAGAAATGGCGTGTGCAGGACTTGAAATTAGAGACGAGTACTTCCACGTGGTGAGTACTGTGTGAGTCTCAAACTGTGTATGAGACAAAAGATAAAGAGAAGTACTCGTCCATGGTATCAGTTGAGGACTCGCGTGTGTGATGAATACGCTCTTAATATTACTTTGCGTGATATGATTCCGTGTGACGCTAGATTCAAACTCTGAGAGAGAAGCAAGGTGAGTCGGCCGTCTATCCAGCAACGCCACTTGGCTTGCATTGCACAGGAAGACGTGCATATATCTCCAGAGTTCATAGTAGGAAAGTAGAATTACGAAGTGGGGCAGTGTCGTGTGAAACTGGGATAAAATATTAATTGAAGTGGGAAAGCTGAAAGTGATAATGTTGTGACTATTCCCTGTGTAGTATTTCATATTGTAGTGTGGTGTATGTCATGTAATTTGGGTATGTGTGGTTTGCATGGGAGAGTAGCGAGGTAGTTTCAAAAGATTAGTGGGTGATGCGTATTCCTTTTGTACTGCTCGGTCTGGAGGAAAGTTTCGTGATGATGATTGTGAGAGTCGAAGTGTGAGAAATAATAAAAGATCCACCATCCTATCCAGAAAGTGCACTTTAGCGTTAAATAATTACGAGACCATAAGGTAGAGAATCACCAATGTTAAGCCATGCCCACTGGACGGAATTTCTCATGTGTTATTGTTGTAGGTTATAGAATTTGTGTGTTTAGGTTATAGAATTTATAGGAATAAATAAGATAGTGAAAAGAAAAAGATTGGTGGCCTTTTCCATCGAATTGTATGTTGTCATGATATCCAGAATTTATAATGTGTGCGCCACTCATATTCAGTGCGATGGCCACGTGTTGGTAAAAGCCGTAAAATAAAAGAAAAAAGAAAATGTGGTATTGCCAGTGTGTAGTGAACAGTCAGAGTTCTGTAAATTACTGATAGTCAGATGCGTGTTTCCGTTGCGTATTATTCATACAGGAGGATAATTTGTAACTAAATTGTGAGTACGAGAGTTCATGTTACTCGATAAATAAGAATGATTCCACTTGCTTGGCAGACCACTCATCTTGCTGGCCTGACTGCTTGATGCCACAGTATGAGCAAGGCATGTGGGTGCCTCTCAAGTTAAACATCAATATGGTATAAAATGTCAATCTTGAATATGAATCTCCACTTGTAAAGTAGTCACTCCTCTCAGGAGCCAGTTGTACAGTTTCATCATTCTACTGATAGCTACTTGCTCTCATTGTGCACCTTGGTGAGCTCTTTGGTGTTCATACGTATTTTCCCATGTTCTTTCTGTAATCAACTAACCACTCTTGCAGTCGCTATGAAATATTCTCAGAATATGTATTATGTATTATTATATAATATTACCATAGTGTATTATAAAAACAAATACCCTCTTGCTACGTATAGATGTTTTCTTGTTTAACAATTAACACAGTGCAAATACTGTCCAGCTATGTGCAAAATCTATTTATGAAGGATGTTTCACTGTAAGGAACTTGTCCTTATATTATTAGAGAATTACAAACAATGGTCGACACACTAATGTCAATGTAAAAACTTGGAGGCTCTTTCTTTAATTAGCGTAATGTACGACCCAACAAATGACTTGCACAATATGACATCAGGCCACCTAAGTGGAATCAGGTACCATGATATTACAGCGTGCGTCTAAAAAACGATAGGGAATTTAAAAAATTCCACATGAGAACATGTCTGCAGGTATGTATGTACTTTAAAAAAACATACAAGACATCGATGAACTACACTAACATCCAAAGTTCAAACAATTTCTGCTATCAGGACCAGTGGGATGCGACTGGAATGGCAGTTTGTACACACTTGTTTAAAATAAACAAAATAATGTAGCTGGTGCAGGGTCGGCAGTCACTGTACTACTTGCCAATGCCACCGAACCCCAGCGTGCTGTGCTCAGGTCGGTCGCCAGTTCGCATCTACGGAGGACGCGCAGAATCAGCCAACAGTTGGTTGCATGCCACGCCAACAGCGGCCATGCCTGAAATAAAGTCCCTCCACCATGCTTGGCAGCAGTGGGTAGTGAGCGAATAGACCGTAGATTCATCGCTCAGTAGGTTACTGCATCCCTATGCACTCAGCGCTCAGTAGAAATGAAGGCGTCTGCACGGAGCAACTGCTACGGACACTGCATGTAGGTTGTCTTAAGCACACTCTAGTAATCTCATAAAGGCCCTCACATACACGGATTTTTTTATATTTTCTTGAAATGCTATCCTCTGCCTTCCAGGATTCCTCTCACTGTCCCATTTCCTTTTTCTATAGGAGAAATAAAATCTTTGCTTTGAAATTGTGTTTCACAGTGACAAACCTGAAAATCCAACCCACCTGCCCAAATCAAAAAGTTGCACTTGACTGTAGTAACCTACGTTCCAACTGTGGCAGATGGTTTTCTCCATTTCAGTCCTACGATACTGTCACTACTGTAGTGGTCAGAGATACAGGCCGTTCTTCCTAACAGTTTTTGGTGCACTTTCTCTGGCATTTCAGTAGATATTTGGATATTTGTAATTTCTGATTTGGATCAGTTATAAATGGTTCTGAAAGCCTGAGACTGTGAAAACAATAGGTTTGTTTATAAATAACTCACCTGCTACCAGTCACGATTTTCTTTATTTTATTTTTCGTACGACGCGGTTCGGGAAATGATTCCCATTTTCAAGTGCGTTATTTGTGTTTGTCATGACATTTCTATGTGGTGATGTCGATGTGTGAGAGTCTGCTTCATTTCGTTGACTTAACGTTTCCTTAAGGTCCATTTGTGCAGAGTCTCACACACACTAAACGTCACACACAATTTGTTGTACACTTTTAAACATTGAAATCATTCTACATAAACAAAACACGCCATAAGAAAAGTAAAATAAAGAAAATCGTGACTGGTAGCAGATGAGCTATTTATAAATAAACTTATTTGCAATTTCGTTTTCGCCATTTTGTAGCTGGAGACAACCCAAACAAATATTGCTAACCACATCTTCCATGCGACACTCAGTGTTGAAAGGAAGTATTGGTTTGTTATCCACTCCTACGAGAAAAATGATTTTAAAGCAGAATGTTACATACTCATTCGATAGAGCGGTTCCAAATTAGTCTAGACATTTCATTCTACGTAATATTACCTGAACCTAGGAACTGCATCTGCATAAGAAAAGATTAATCGTTTTTGATCGCTGCAGTAAATGGGATTCTGTGGAAGAAAGAGCAGAAAAACTGGAGAATGGAATGACTTTGATGTAGATCTCAGCTGGGTTAGCGTATATCTTCTGCCACATCGGCGGTGCACATCTGTGTGGCGGTAGTTATTTTAGAAACAGACCCATTACTTAAACTTCCTTACAAAGACGGAATTGCATCGTAGTTTAGAGCCTTTAGGTGTCATGTGGATGGGATTTACTTGGTACACGCAGGACGAACATCCACATATAGAGTTCCCGGGTTGGTTTCTCATCTATGCGTTACAAATGGTATTCTATGCATTTTAAGTGTTTCGTGCAGCTAATATTTTCAGTGGTTCTCTCTCAATCCGATTACAATGCAACGGTACCGCTGCATTCGACAGAAAGCTATCTAGACTCCGCCTTTGTGCATCGATATCACAGCGGGAAGAAAATAAACTGTCCCTCTTGTAGCACCAACATAGCGGTTGTATCTTCTATTAATTCGACGTGGTAAGGGTCTCAGGCCGACAAATAATACTGGCAAGAAAAAACTGCTTCTTCGCTTCTTTCGTGGGTGGGTTAATTTCCCTTAAATGACTAATACGGTTTCCACCAATAGCGTAAGCGTACAGTACAGGATTTCTTCTCCTATGTATGTGCTGTACATTATATTTATTTACATCCAGTCTCTGCACCAATCGTCGATTCTTTGCAGGTTTTCGTATACAGTATTATCGACACTCATTCCTACTCTACGCACGGACTGATCGAGGAAAAAAGTAATTGTCTGTATGGCTCTGTAGGTGCTCTTAAATCTTTTATCTTATTCCTACGTCAGACGTACGATGCTTGTGGCATAATGACATCACAGCTTTCATTGAACGCAGTTTCTTTAAATTTACCCATAATGTTTTGTGAGAAATACGCTGCCGTTTTGGAATGGGGTGTACCAGTCTCATGGAGCTTCCGACGCTATCCACTGCATTGGATAGTGCAGGTTAGCGACAGTCATTTAATGTGATTTTATCAGTAGCATACTTTTGTAATCAACTTCTTTCATGGATGAATTACATCGCTTTAAGATTTCTCTCAGCCCGCCATCTGCTTTCGCTTTATGTGATCATTCCACTTTAGGTCGCTCCATATGCTTACTCTTACGTGTTTTAGGTACATACTGTTTCCAGCAGTAGTGTAACAGAACAGTACTAGGTTTCTTCTCCTATGTGTGCGCAATATGTCGCATTTATTTACATCCAGTGTCTGTACAAATCATCGTCTCTTTCACTACATTCTACCGACAATTCTACCTTCATCTAATAGACAGTCCTATTAACAACATCCAGCGTTTGCATGTTACTATAAACAACACACATACACTTTCCTCACATGCCCTTACTCCTCACTACAAAACACCTACCCAGGTGGTAATTCCATCTTCGAAACCGAGACGCCAAAAATACCCTTAACATCACGTGGAACAACCAACGGATTGCGTTCAGCAGCACTCCTTGTAATTTAGGCGTCACCCTTGATCGCGCACTTACTTACAGACATCATGTAGACAAGGTCAGGGGCAAACTATCAACAAGAAACAACCTTCTGAGTAAGCTCATCTCCACAAAATGGGGTGCCGACCCACATACTTTACGTACGTCGGCACTTGCACTCTGCTACTCGGTTGCTGAATACGCTGCCCCAGTCTGGGAAAGATCAGCGCATGCGAAACGAGTGGATCCTCTGCTGAACGATGCCTGTCGCGTAATCACGGGATGCCTAAGATCCACCCCATTTTGGGTTTGTTTTACTTATACATATGTGTATTGTATTTGTGTGTATGTGAACTTACCAAGGACTAATCCCACTAGGTAGCTTGAAACCATGTTCTTTAGCCGAGGAAGATGTAAAAGTTTTTAGTAGAAGCGTGTCAGGGGATATTGTAAAATAGGTAAGTGGTTATCGATAACCTTGTTCACTCCTAGGCTTCCGATTTTATATATCCTTACTCTACAAATGGAGCTTGTGCAGGTTAGGTTGAAACCATGTTCTTTAGCCAAGGGAGATTGTGGGATGTTGGTTCTGCTGTTTAGCATACTTCCAGATGCTATAGTCCAATCTCTGCTGACCTACAGAGAAGGGAAGTCCGCGTATGATCATGCAAATTAATTTTAAGTAAATGAAAATGTCACACAAACGGAAACGCCTTACTGAAATGATAATTAATAGGGATGATGAAATCAAGCATAAAAATATGGTACCAGACTACGCACGTAGATATATTAATGAAATTAGGAGTAATCTATCTTTAATAGGAACAAGTGGTCACTATAACAAATTTATTACTGTAAATATCAACATATGAGTTACCCACTGATATAACTGATTGAATATTTAATAACTGGACAATTGAACATGACTGTAAAATCTAAGCTTGGCACGTTTGGGTAGGCAAAATAATACTTATAACAATTATACAATATATACCATAACTAATATAATATACCATAATTATTATAATAATTGCACTACTACCAATTGCTTATAGTTGCAATATCTCCTTTTTAAAACTAAGGTAATGATATTTGCATAGACATAAACTTCAACTTTTTCTTCTTTTTTTAAAAAAATGTACTACTTCGTAGTGATGTTAATAAGTATAATACAACTGCAGACAGTTAAATAATAAATCTTAACTGCTGCGTTAGAGGCTTTCAATTAAAAAATTACTCTAAAATGCTAATTTTTCGTGTTAGTTACCTGTAACATTTCTGGCTCTGGGAGCCATAAACTTTATTCCCAAGCTTCACATCTCATCTAGCATGAAGATGCAATATAATACGGATGACATAAGACAGTGGAGTGAAGCACTTACAACGGATGGTACTGTGAGTGAATAGGCTTGTAATCGGAATGGCTACAGTGATAAAAGATGGGCATACACGCTGGATATCATGTCAAAACTCTCTTTTTCAGTCACGAATTATTACTAAAACGTAATTCAGATTTTTTTTTATTATAATAGTCGAGTACCTCTCAATACCAGGCTATCACCACATAGTCAAGCTCCATTTTAGAGTCAATTTTTGAAGAATATTTGAGCGAGAAAGAGTAGAATCACTTTTTGCATTTTCACTTCATACTGAAGGCCTAAGTATGTGGTTCACGCTAGACAGTCTTCAGTCATTCTGGATGAGGTGAACAACAAAGTAGCAAGTACAGGGGCCGATCATTAAGGAAGTTTGGATTTCAGTGAACGCCCACGACTGCATCTCTGCGAGCATAACAGAATAGAATTGACCTTAGGAAGTGTAATCTGATTTGTGAAACATTTATCATGTTTTCTGATGTGTTTAATAACGTACAAGAGTTAATGTTTGTGAGTAATAAGGATGGTTAGTATCTTAATGTCGAACTTTTGTTAGCATAGCCCTACCATACCATATCTGTGATCAGTTTTCCGTTTTTTATGATGGCATGTGAAGAACAAAAACCGGGTGGCATCCCAGTAAACTTGTGGATTTACAATTGCAGTTCATGAATTAATCTGCGTGAAGAGAACCATTAAAAGTCGTTCAAAACTGGTAATCAGACGCTCTTATAGACCACCTGGATGAGGAGCTGTAGTGGTAGGCAGTTTCAGAGAGAAATTGCGGAATATCGTCAATAGTTTTCCCGGTTTCCCTATTGTAATGGGGTGGGGGCGGGGGAGTGGGGAAGGCGACGTCAACATGCCAGGTATAGATGGGGAGAGGCATGCTATCAAAACACATGCCATAGAGGGATTCGTGTGACATAATTTTGAATGTCTTGTCCGAAAATTGACGGAAAAAAAATCCCAACACCAAGAATGAGTTGTGCGACATAAACGAAAGTTGATAGGAGTGTTTTTACATCTGAAAGACGATGCCTATTGAAATTTCGCATAAGAGCGGTACTAGTAGCGCCCCTATGAAGATGCAAACTAGGTTAGCTTTAAATACACGCCTTAGCGGTCTTGAGCTTACCTTTGAGATCGGACATTGTGAGCTGATGTTAGTCAAGAATGCCTTGTAGGCGACAAAGACGCCGTTAAAACACCTCATTGAGTTCGAACGAAGTCGTGTATTAGGGCTACGAGAAGCTAGATGTTTCTTCTGCGATATTCCAGAAAGACTTGCACATGAAGCTCGTCACGAGAAGTGCAAACCTGCAATTGCAGCAGCAACTTGAGCAGCAATTTTGCGCAACACTGGCACAACGAACTCAGTCGGTTATTTTAACGACAGTTTCGAGTCAGACGGCCTGCAGCGTACATTCCACTAACCCCAAACCATCGCCATTTGCGACGTCAGTGGTGCCAAGCGAGAGCTGATTGGACGGCACGGTGAATGTCTGTAGTATTTTCTGATGAAATCTGGTTCTGCTCGATGCCAGTGTATGACAGCAGGGTCTCGTAGAAAGATCCGTACCCAAAGACCGTAAAGTTGCACAAGTAACGCCAATACCCAAGAAAGGAAATAGGAGTAATCCGCTGAATTAGACATCCTTATCACTAGCATCGATTAGCAGTAGGATTTTGGAACGCATACTGTGCTCGAACGTTATGAATCACCTCGAAAAAAACGATTTATTGACAAATAGCCATACGGATTCAGAAAATATTGTTCTTATGAAACATAACTAGGTCCTTATTTTCACGAAGTAATGAGTGCTATCTATAGCGGATGTCAAATTGATTCAATTTTTTTTAGATTTCCAGAAAGCTTTTGACACTGTGCCTCACAAGCGACTTCTAATTAAATTGTTTGCATGTGGCGTATCGTCTCAGTCCTGTGATTGAATTTGCGATTTCCTATCAGAAAACTCACTGTTCGTAATAACTGACGAAAAGTCATTGAGTAAAACAGAAGTGATGTCTAGCGTTTCCCAAGGAAGTCTTGTAGGCCATGTGTTGTAAGTGATCTACACAAACGATTTAGGGGACAATCTCAGCAACCCTCTTGGATTCTTTGCAGATGGGCTGTCATTTACCATCATGTAATGTCAAGGGATTTCAGATCGATTCCGTATTTCTGGATTTCCGGAAGGCTTTCGACACTGTACCACACAAGCGGCTCGTAGTGAAATTGCGTGCTTATGGAATATCGTCTCAATTACGCGACTGGATTTGCGATTTCCTGTCAGAGAGTTCACAGTTCCTAGTAACTGACGGAAAGTCATCGAGTAAAACAGAAGTGATTTGTGGCGTTCCCCAAGGTAGTTTTATAGGCCCTTTGCTGTTCATTATCTATATAAACGATTTTGGAGACAATCTGAGCAGCCGCCTTCGGTTGTTTGTAGATGACGCTGTCGTTTATCGACTAATGAAGTCATCAGAAGATCAAAACAAACTGCAAAACGATTTAGAAAAGATATCTGAATAGTACGAAAAGTGGCAGTTGACCCTAAATAACGAAAAGTGTGAGGTTATCCACATGAGTGCAAAAAGCAACTCGTTAAACTTCGGTTACACGATAAATCAGTCTAATCTAAGAGCCGTAAATTCAACTAAATACCTAGGTATTACAATTACAAACAACTTAAATTGGGAGAAACACATAGAAAATGTTGTGGGGAAGGCTAACCAAAGACTGCGTTTTATTGGCAGGACGCTTAAAAAATGTAACAGACCTACTAAGGAGACTGCCTACACTACGCTTGTCCGTCCTCTTAGAATACTGGTGCGCAGTGTGGGATCCTTACCAGATAGGACTGACGGAGTACATCGAAAAAGTTCAAATAAAGGCTGCACGTTTTGTATTATCGCGAAATATGGGAGAGAGTGTCACAGAAATGATACAGGATTTGGGCTGGAAATCATTAAAAGAAAGGCGTTTTTCGTTGCGACGGAATCTTCTCACGAAATTTCAATCATCAACTTTCTCCTTCGAATGCGAAAATATTTTGTTGACACCGACCTTCATAGGGAGGAACGATCACCACGATAAAATAAAGGAAATCAGAGCTCGTACGAAAAGATACATGTGTTCATTCCTTCCGCGCGCTATACGAGATTGGAATAATACAGAATTGTGAAGGTGGTTCGATGAACCCTCTGCCAGGCACTTGAATATAATTTGCAGAGTATCCTTGTAGATGTAGATAGGACGAGCCTAAAGAACTGTAGAATGATTTAGATACGATTATCTGTATGGTGCGAAAACCGGCAATTGACTCTAAATCAGGAAAAGTAAGAAATCATCCATATGAGCACTAAAGCAAATCTGCTAAATTTGAGTTACATGATAAATCACGCAAATCTAAAGGTTGTATACTCAGACTCTTAGGGATTAATATTACGAGTAACTTAAACTGGAGCGATCACATAGATAATGATGTGGGGAAAGAAAAGATTATGACCTACTGGCATAACACTTACAAAATGCAGCGGATCTGCTAAAGAGACTGCCTACAATACGCTTGTCTGCCCTCTTTTGGAGTATTGCTGTGCGGTGTGGAATCCGCATGGGATTGGACTGACGGAGGACATCGAAAAAGTTCAAAGAAGAGCAGCTCGTTTTGTATTTCCGCGCAACACGTGACAGACTGCGGCGGAGGAGGAGAAGATTTAGTGTTTAACGTCTCGTCAACAATGAGGTCATTATCTCACGCTTATGTTAACCTGTGATCTTGCAGTGTTAATCACTTACATATGTTACGTAGGCAAATGTATTCCCGAAATTTCACTACTCTACATTAATTATTTTTTGGTGTTGCAATTTTTTTCCATCGTGTAGTTAGAGAACCAACTCGTGAAGGTAACGTCTTAGACCTTCTGGCAACACAAACAGTCCTGAACTTATCGACTCGGTTAATGTAGAGAAAGATATCAGTGATCATAAGGCTGTGATAGCTACAATGACAACGGATTTTAAAAATAATGTTAAGAAAGGCAGGAAGATTTTTTTGCTTGAGTTCAGCATAAAATTCAGTGATCAGGATGAAGATGTGGAGCACAAATGGTAAAAATTCAAAAGCATCTTTCAATATGCCTGAGACCAATATGTTCGAGCAAGACCTTGAGAGATTGTTTAATAGCCGTGTTAGAAAACTGCTACGTAAACAAAGAGAGCTTCATCATAGATTCTAGAGAAATCAAAACCTAGCTGACAAACAAAAGGTGAACGAAGCGAAAATGAGCGTAAGGAGAGCAATGACAAAAGCGTTCAATTAGTTTGAAAGTAAAATTTTATCAACCGATCTGAGTAAAAACACTGTTAAGAAGCGTAAAAGCCTTACGTAAAATCAGTAAGCGGTTCAAAATGCTCTGTTCATGCACTCAGTGACTGTACAGGCACCGAAACGTAAGATAACGGAGAGAGAAGGCCGAAATACCGAATTCGATCTTCCGAAACTGCTTCAACATGGTAGATCGTAGCACGGTTCCTGCTTTCAATCGTCGTATGAACGCCGAAAGGGCAGATATTGAGATATACGCTCAGTAATAAAGACTTTTTGGGGAACTAAAATTTTGTCTATAAAAATCAACATGGATTCCGCAAACAGAGATCTTCCAAAACTCAGCGTGCTCTGTTCTTCCATGTTATCCATAGCGCTGCAAACAACGGCTGTGTTCCCTGACTTCAGGAAGATATTTGACTGCCGTTTATTGAAAACAAGTATGAGTATGAAATTATCGAGTATCGGACCAAATTTGCGACTGGATTTAAGACTTCCTTACGGTTAGAACGGCGGTAGGAAAGTAGCAACTCCCGAAGACAGTATCGACTTTTAGAATGACCTGCCGAGGATTCACGAATGGTGCAGGCGCTGGTAGTTGACCCTGAACGTGAATAAATGTAACACATAGAGCATACATAGGAAAAGTGCAACTACAATATTATGACAAACTGCTGGAAACAGTATCTGCCGTAAAATATCTAGGAGTAACTATTCAGAGCTACCGTAAGTGGAATGACCACATAAAACAAATGGTGGTGGCGTGTGACGAGGGCCTCCCGTCGGGTAGACCGTTCGCCTGGTGCAAGTCTTTCGATTTGACGCCACTTCGGCGACTTGCGCGTCGATGGGGATGAAATGATGATGATTTAGGACAACACAACACCTTTTTTTTAACCATATATATTTATTTAAATATATTAACAACGATACATTAAAAAAAGACATTTTACTCTATTAATCTGTTATATTCCTAGTGTTGGTTAATATTACTGTCATTTTATATGTTTTCGTTTCTATATTTTCCTTTCTCGTTTTTCTATTATTGTTGTTCCTTAAACCCTTTTACATGGCCATTTGTCGTCTTTTTTTTTTTTTTTTTTTTTTTTTTTTTTTTTTTTTTTTTTTTCTGGGGTAGACATTGCAAGACAGGCATAACAGTTTATATTTGGCATCGATGCATTGATTTTGAGTTTATGTTTCTGTATGTGATGCACTTGTGATGCCACAGGCACATTGTGTATTCTGGTTTGATCTCTTCCTCTAGTTACACTGTTTAGTGGGACAGTATGAGGGAAACGTCACCATGATAGGTGGAGCAGAAGTGGAAGAAACTTTTTTTACATATGCTACAGAATATACCTAAATTGAAGAAGAGAGAAAATTTTGTCATATTACATAAGAGAAGCAGAAAGGATGGTGTGAGTAATCAATAGAATTTTATAGGCTCAAAGTAAAGGAAATCATTTTTAAAAAATCTAATAATAATAATGAGTAGTTGGTACTTTCCACTAAGTAATGCTTGTTTCCTATTCAGTATGGAAGAAAAGTTAATTTTAAAAAACTGGTAGTACTACTGTGCATACTTTTGAACCTGTTTTGGCTGCGAGCATGACAGATGTTTGGTGAGAAGCACTTTGTATCACTGATTTCACTAAGAAGAAACACTTTATACTACTATACTTCACTATTTGGTGCGAGAAGAGAAAGCGCTTTATCTTTTGTGTTGCACTTGTTCGCTATCACTGCATACGTTATTCTTGTGGTGAGGTGGCTGGTGGCGGTGCTGAGGGTCACAGGCTGGGAAGGACTCTGGCGATTGCTGTCTGCAGTGGAATCTGCAGGAAGCTTTAGAAGTTCTCGTGGTATCGCCTGTGCTGCTGGGCTGTCTTGTTCTCCTCCAGAGGTCCATCAGGAAGGCCAGCTGGTCGGTCTGCCTCCTCGCTACGATGGCGTGTGCCGTCATGGCGAGGATCCAGAGAGTCGCCAGTCGCTTGGGCCGCGGAAATGGGTTGCAGTCTGGGGCGGTGATTGCTTCCACTGTGATGCTTCCCGGCGCCGTTCTGTTGATGTGGGCCACCATCTGCTGGCACGCTTCCCAGATGTTGGCCGGCCGAAGTGGCCGTGCGGTTCTAGGCGCTGCAGTCTGGAACCGCGAGACCGCTACGGTCGCAGGTTCGAATCTTGCCTCGGGCATGGATGTGTGTGATGTCCTTAGGTTAGTTAGGTTTAACTAGTTGTAAGTTCTAGGGGACTAATGACCTCAGAAGTTGAGTCCCATAGTGCCCAGAGCCATTTGAACCAACCCAGATGTTGATGGCATTCCCGCACGTGAATCGGTGCTCGAGGGTCTCGGTCATGCCACATACGTCACACTTGTCACTTGCGACGAGTTTTATCTCCGCCAGTCTTTGGTTGGTTGGTACCGTTCTGTTAATTATTTTGTACCATGTCTCCTTCGCATGTTTAGGCAACACGTTTTCCGAGACGTTCCCCCATATTTGTTTCCAATTGTATTGCGGGAATTTATGTTCAGTCCCTGAGCGGAGAAAATCTCCGACCCAGCCGGGAATCGAACCCGGGCCCTTAGGATTGACAGTCTGTCGCGCTGACCACTCAGCTACCGGGGGGCGGACAAACAAATGGTAGGAAAATCAGACACCAGATTGAGATTCATAAGAAGAATCTTAAGGAAATGAACGTCATTCACGAAGGAAGTGGTGTGGCATCGATAGCTATGATGCCACTGCTTAGGTTGGCACTGCGACAGACACCGACGACAACTGGAGAGCTCTACGAGCATCGCGACAGATTCTGCCCCATTTCATCAGGTGCAGCGAGCCAGGACACTCACCACCACCTTGCAAGTTATGTAATATGTTTGCATACGTTATCCGCTAGTAATGGGGCTTAAACCGTATTTGCAGTACCGACAGATTAGTACCTTTTCCTGTTCCTGTTCCTTACCCACGCGCCGCCTCCCAGGCGGGATACAAAAAGTGGCTTACACGGTGCTTGTTGTTCGACCGATTTTTGAGTACTGTTAATCACTATGCGATCCTTACCAGGTAGAATTGATAGAGGTAGAACTGACAGTAGATAAAGAGAGGGAGAGAACAGATCCAACGAAGAGTGGAGCGTTTCGTCACAGACTCCTTTAGTCGGGCTCTACAGCGTTACAGAGATGGGCAACAAATTCCGTTGGCAGATGTTACAAGAGAGGCGTTGTGCTTCACGGAGAGGTTTAGTCTTGAAATTTCGAGAGAACACTTTGCCGGCAGAGGCGGGCTACATATTTCCTTTCATATCCATCTCACGAAGTGACTACGACGTGAAAACTCGAGAAATTTGAACCAATACAGAGGCTTACTGAAGATCTTTCTTCCCGCACTCCATTCTCGAGTGGAACGGGGAAGGGGGGATCAGTTAGTGGTACCAGAAGTACTCCTGCCACACGCCGTTACGTGGCTTGCTGAGGTTGATGTAGATATAGATATAGTTCCATTACAGCCTCGCAGCGGACTCACGACCTACGTGCTACCTCTGTGCTGGGACGAGAACACCACTTTAAGATGCCAGGTTGATGGGGATTTTTAAGATTTCTACGTTCTGCTTTGATGCATCTAGGTCCGCTACACATTCTGCTACTCCATTACAAGTGGCGAGAGTTACGTGTCGTCTATGGCAACACAGAGAAGGGAATCACAAACACACTTTCTCTGACGATTAATTTACGTCGTATTTAGTAGAAACAACAGTGTATTTTATTTACGTAAGCGTTTAGCGGTGGACCACTTTACGTCAAAAGATTTCCGTTGATATGGCCTCCACGACAGGCTCAGCCTACATCTACATCTACATCTACATTGATACTCCGCAAGCCACCCAACGGTGTGTGGCGGAGGGCACTTTACGTGCCACTGTCATTACCTCCCTTTCCTGTTCCAGTCGCGTATGGTTCGCGGGAAGAACGACTGTCTGAAAGCCTCCGTGCGTGCTCTAATCTCTCTAATTTTACATTCGTGATCTCCTCGGGAAGTATAAGTAGGGGGAAGCAATATATTCGATACCTCATCCAGAAACGCACCCTCTCGAAACCTGGCGAGCAAGCTACACCGCGATGCAGAGCGCCTCTCTTGCAGAGTCTGCCACTTGAGTTTATTAAACATCTCCGTAACGCTATCACGGTTACCAAATAACCCAGTGACGAAACGCGCCGCTCTTCTTTGGATCTTCTCTATCTCCTCCGTCAACCCGACCTGGTACGGATCCCACACTGACGAGCAATACTCAAGTATAGGTCGAACGAGTGTTTTGTAAGCCACCTCCTTTGTTGATGGACTACATTTTCTAAGCACTCTCCCAATGAATCTCAACCTGGTACCCGCCTTACCAACAATTAGTTTTATATGATCATTCCACTTCAAATCGTTCCGTACGCATACTCCCAGATATTTTACAGAAGTAACTGCTACCAGTGTTTGTTCCGCTATCATATAATCATACAATAAAGGATCCTTCTTTCTATGTATTCGCAATACATTACATTTGTCTATGTTAAGGGTCAGTTGCCACTCCCTGCACCAAGTGCCTATCCGCTGCAGATCTTCCTGCATTTCGCTACAATTTTCTAATGCTGCAACTTCTCTGTATACTACAGCATCATCCGCGAAAAGCCGCATGGAACTTCCGACACTATCTACTAAGTCATTTATATATATTGTTTATTGTTATATAAACTAGAGGTTTGTTGTAGTCTTCAGGCAGAAGACTGACTTGATTCAGCTCTCCACACTAGTTTATTCTGCGTTATGCCAATCTTTTATCCTCATGTAACTACTACACACAATATACTCTTTAACATGCTTTAAATATTCTAGTCTTTATCTGCTCATACTACTTCCCCTCTACTGTTCCTTCCAGCGCGAGGTTAGCTATTCCTGGATGTCGTAGCAGATATCCCAAAACCTATCCCTTCTTATATTGAGGGTCACCAGTGGACTTCTTTCCTCATCTATTTTTCTATCATTTAGTACTTTGACTTTATTTCGTAACACCACAATTTCAAAAGCGTCCAACTTCTTCTCAAAATCTACGATGGCCCACGTTTCACTTCAATACAAAATTTTGCTTCAGACGTGCACTTTCAGGAAGATCTTCTCCAGTTCCATATCAATACGCGATACAAGGAGACCTCATTTACTGAAGATATCTTCCTGTGTCAGTCTTACTTCCTTGCTACAGCCTTCATGTGTAATGTCAAAGTCGTCGCCATGCAATTCCTGGTGCATAGAAATATGGTACGGGTGCAATCGATGTTGATGTAGCATTCTCAACACCGACATTTTTGAGATTCCCGATTCTCGCGCAATTTGTCTACTACTGATGTGCGGATTAGCCGCGACAGCAGCTAAAACACCTACTTGGGCATCATCATTTGTTGTAGGTCGTAGTTGACGTTTCACATGTGGCTGAACACTTCCTGTTTCCTTAAATAACTTAACTATCCGGCGAACGGTCCGGACGCTTGGATGATGTCGTCCAGGATACCGAGCTGCATACATAGCACACGCCTGTTGGGCATTTTGATCACAATAGCCATACATCAACACGATATCGACCTTTTCCGCAATTGGTAAACGGTCCATTTTAACACGGGTAATGTATCACGAAGCAAATACTGTTGGCACTGGCGGAATGTTACGTGATACCACGTACTTATACGTTTGTGACTATTACAGCGCCATCTATCACACAGCGAGAAAAGTGTTCCAACTAAAACATTCATATTTCTTTTCGTACTACACGAATATGTAATAAAAAATGGAGGTTCCTAATTTAAAAAAAACGCAGTTGATATTCATTTGACCTATGGAAGCGCCATCTAGCGGGCCAACCCTAGCGCCATCTGGTTTCCCCATCAAGTTGGACGAGTTTCGTTCTTTGTAGTTATTTCGTTTGATGCTTATTTCGTGAGATATTTGGCCCGGTCACTATCAATGGACCACCTTGTATATATGGTACAGTGAATAACGTCGGAGGTTCCATAAAGATTTTCGCGGATGATGCTGTTACAGAAAAGTGGCAACGCTATAAAATTGCAACGAAATACAGTAAGTCGTGCAAAGGATCGATGCTTGGTGCAGGGATTGATGTTGGTGTTGTTGTGGTCTTCAGTCCTGAGACTGGTTTGATGCAGCTCTCCATGCTACTCTATCCTGTGCAAGCTTCTTCATCTCCCAGTACCTTCTGCAACCTACATCCTTCTGAATCTGCTTAGTGTATTCATCTCTTGGTCTCCCTCTACGATTTTTACCCTCCACGCTGCCCTCCAATGCTAAATTTGTGATCCCTTGATGCCTCAAAACATGTCCTACCAACCGATCCCTTCTTTTAGTCAAGTTGTGCCACAAACTTCTCTTCTCCCCAATCCTATTCAATACCTCCTCATTAGTTCGTGCTCTACCCACCCAGGGATTGATAATCGACTCTAAACACAAGAAAGTAACGTATTGTGCACAAATAAGCTGAAATTCGCATTACTGAGTGATTACACAATTTTAGAAAAATCACTGGAGACAGTAACACCCATAAATTATTTAGGAGTATTCAAATCGAACGATTTAAAGTAGAGCGACCACATAAAACTAACCGCACGTAAGGCAGATGCCATATCTGTATTAGGTAGAAGAATCGTCAGGAAATTTAGTCTACCCACAAAAGACGTAGCTTACAAAATCCTCATTCGACTAGTACTTCAGTATTGCTCGCCAGTCTGGGATTGGTACAAAACAGGATTGATAGAGGATATAGAGATGATCCAAAGAAGAGCAGCGCACATAGTCACAGGTTCATTTAGTTAGCATGAAAGCGTCGCAGAAACGGCCAGCCAACTCCAGTGGCAGACACCGAGCGAGGTGGCGCAGACTCGAGTTCCGGAGGACGACGGTTCAAATCCTCGTCCGGGCATCCAGATTCGTTCGTAATCCCAGCTTGTGCTCCGCTGCCAATGAGACGTTAAACTCTGATCTTCCTTGCTTCCACTCGCAGACGCTGGAGTAGAGGCGTTTTGCATCATCGTCTGTGTTAGTGTTTTAGTTCTGAGAGAGTATGCTTCTAAAAGAGTCAACGAATATATCGCTGCCTCCCACGTGTGTCTCGCAAGAAGAGTATGAAGGTAGAATGAGAGAGATTCTAGCTCACACGTAGACTTACCTCCAATCACTCTTCCCGTGAACCATTCGCGATGGGACAGAAGAAGGTGAAAGTGGCAGTGGCATAAGAAGTCCCCTCCGCCACACACCGTATGGTTGCTTGTGGAGTATAGATGTAGATGTAATCAAGTCGTTATTGTCCTTTCTAACATTCTCCATCACATTCGTCTTTGTTTTGGTTATCGTATGGCAGTATTACGTACTGACCATTATGTCCATTTCTTTCGAGGCGTGTTCCAGGTTTTCATTATGGACGGACAGCGTGCTAAAAGCTTTATCGGTCTTATTACACTTTTTTGAGCAACAGTTGTTACATTCGTCGCCCAATAATGTGCTTGCACCATACGCAGTAGCATCACATGATGTACATTACAGATCACAAAATCTATGACTGTTTAGAAAATATCCGACCGTACTTGCTATTGTTGAAAGCAATAATTACATCTGGGAGCGCGCTCTCTCTGTCGGTCGCAGGCTATGAAAACCTCCTAACTCCATTTGTCTGTGAAAATCTCGTAATTCCAGTAACCAGTATCTCCATTATCAAATACACTCCTGGAAATTGAAATAAGAACACCGTGAATTCATTGTCCCAGGAAGGGGAAACTTTATTGACACATTCCTGGGGTCAGATACATCACATGATCACACTGACAGAACCACAGGCACATAGACACAGGCAACAGAGCATGCACAATGTCGGCACTAGTACAGTGTATATCCACCTTTCGCAGCAATGCAGGCTGCTATTCTCCCATGGAGACGATCGTAGAGATGCTGGATGTAGTCCTGTGGAACGGCTTGCCATGCCATTTCCACCTGGCACCTCAGTTGGACCAGCGTTCGTGCTGGACGTGCAGACCGCGTGAGACGACGCTTCATCCAGTCCCAAACATGCTCAATGGGGGACAGATCCGGAGATCTTGCTGGCCAGGGTAGTTGACTTACACCTTCTAGAGCACGTTGGGTTGCACGGGATACATGCGGACGTGCATTGTCCTGTTGGAACAGCAAGTTCCCTTGCCGGTCTAGGAATGGTAGAACGATGGGTTCGATGACGGTTTGGATGTACCGTGCACTATTCAGTGTCCCCTCGACGATCACCAGTGGTGTACGGCCAGTGTAGGAGATCGCTCCCCACACCATGATGCCGGGTGTTGGCCCTGTGTGCCTCGGTCGTATGCAGTCCTGATTGTGGCGCTCACCTGCACGGTGCTAAACACGCATACGACCATCATTGGCACCAAGGCAGAAGCGACTCTCATCGCTGAAGACGACACGTCTCCATTCGTCCCTCCATTCACGCCTGTCGCGACACCACTGGAGGCGGGCTGCACGATGTTGGGGCGTGAGCGGAAGACGGCCTAACGGTGTGCGGGACCGTAGCCCAGCTTCATGGAGACGGTTGCGAATGGTCCTCGCCGATACCCCAGGAGCAACAGTGTCCCTAATTTGCTGGGAAGTGGCAGTGCGGTCCCCTACGCCACTGCGTAGGATCCTACGGTCTTGGCGTGCATCCGTGCGTCGCTGCGGTCCGGTCCCAGGTCGACGGGCACGTGCACCTTCCGCCGACCACTGGCGACAACATCGATGTACTGTGGAGACCTCACGCCCCACGTGTTGAGCAATTCGGCGGTACGTCCACCCGGCCTCCCGCATGCCCACTATACGCCCTCGCTCAAAGTCCGTCAACTGCACATACGGTTCACGTCCACGCTGTCGCGGCATGCTACCAGTGTTAAAGACTGCGATGGAGCTCCGTATGCCACGGCAAACTGGCTGACACTGACGGCGGCGGTGCACAAATGCTGCGCAGCTAGCACCATTCGACGGCCAACACCGCGGTTCCTGGTGTGTCCGCTGTGCCGTGCGTGTGATCATTGCTTGTACAGCCCTCTCGCAGTGTCCGGAGCAAGTATGGTGGGTCTGACACACCGGTGTCAATGTGTTCTTTTTTCCATTTCCAGGAGTGTAGATTTGGAAGTGCCTGAATTTTTCTGCTGGACTTCTACTATATGTTGCACACTAGCAACATTATTTGTATCACTTTATACATTTTTTAACCAGTAGCTACTATGGATGTTGACAGGCACACAGTTACTAAGGGTTGGGGGTCCTCTCAGACCGCCTTTTTATTTTTATGTATGAAACCACTATTTTTGTGAATATACATTTTCATGACTTCCTGTTGTTCGTTACACTATTTGGAAACAGACTTTATGGAAATTTGGATTTTTTTAGCAAGGCGGAATTTAAAACACTTTGAAAACTAAAACACAAAACAATTTGCGATTTATTTTTATTTTATGCATTACTAAAATACAATATAACTGCATGGAAAAACACATTTCAGTTATGACAGATTGTGTTTGGAATCAGCTTTGAGTTGACTACTCATCATTTCAGCCTTAGAACGATTATTCCAGCCCATAATTCTGCCAAGAGAGAAATTTCGCCAAATTTTTATTTTAAAAATCAAGAACCTCATCTACTCTTATGAGACCCTGAATAAAACTGTAATTGCTTCCAGCTTGCGTACATTTCAAGCAGACCCTCCTGCAATCCTCCAACCAAATCGGACCACCGACACGGATATCTTGTTTTCCACATCAATTATGGACAACAAAAGGCTGGTATATCTCGTTTTTCAAAAAAAAATTTCTGTATTTGAGGCTCATATCTAAAAAACAACAAGTTTTCTTAGAGACTTCTCGAAATCTGTTGCAGTCCAGGCAGCTGCAAGACAATGTTGAGTTGCCTTGTTCTTACATTCGTTAGCGGCTTCTGTTTTCTCCCTCGAAAATATCCCTCTGCTCTTACCGAAGAAGTACGCTTCTCCATTGTCATTACCTGTCACATCTTCATCACTTTCAGTTTCCTTCTCCAGGGTTAAGAAATCGTCTTTGCTTCTCCTGTAAAATTTAACAAAATTGTGTTACGAGATTTTAATTGCCTACCATCGCTATCTTTGTAGACGTACGTAGTACACATGTCTAAACTTTTCATAATGGCAGAAACAACCTATTGCTGGCTAGCGTTGAAAAGTGAACACGAATTAACGGTAGTCATAGGATTTTGTGTTGTGTGCAAAATCACAGAAAAAGTGGAACACAGTCATTGTATCAAATTTTGTTTTAAGGTTGGCAATCCTCAAGTTGAGAAAATCCACGAGATTCGACAAGTAGAAGCAATCTACATCTACATCTATATCTACATCCATACTCCGCAAGCCACCTGACGGTGTGTGGCGGAGGGTACCCTGAGTACCTCTATCGGTTCTCCCTTCTATTCCAGTCTCGTATTGTTCGTGGAAAGAAGGATTGTCGGTATGCATCTGTGTGGGCTCTAATCTCTCTGATTTTATCCTCATGGTCTCTTCACGAGATATACCCAGGAGGGAGCTATATACTGCTTGGCTCTTCAGTGAAGGTATGCTCTCGAAACTTTAACAAAAGCTCGTACCGAGCTACAGAGCGTCTCTCCTGCAGAGTCTTCCTCTGGAGTTTATCTTTCATCTCCGTAACGCTTTCGCGATTACTAAATCATCCTGTAACGAAGCGCGCTGCTCTCCGTTGGATCTTCTCTATCTCTTCTATCAACCCTATCTGGTACGGATCCCACACTGCTGAGCATTATTCAAGCAGTGGGCGAACAAGCGTACTGTAACCTCCTTCCTTTGTTTTCGGATTGCATTTCCTTAGGATTCTTCCAATGAATCTCAGTCTGGCATCTGCTTTACCAACGATCAACTTTATATGATCATTCCAGGAGTGATTTAATCACTCCTAATGCGTACTCCCAGATAATTTATGGAATTAACTGCTTCCAGTTGCTGACCTGCTATTTTGTAGCTAAATGATAAGGGATCTATCTTTCTATGTATTCGCAGCCCATTACACTTGTCTACATTGAGATTCAATTGCCATTCCCTGCACCATGCGCCAATTCGCTGCAGATCCTCCTGCATTTCAGTACAATTTTCCATTGTTACAACCTCTCGATACACCACAGCATCATCTGCAAAAAGCTTCAGTGAACTTCCGATGTCATCCACCAAGTCATTTATGTATATTGTGAATAGCAACGGTCCTACGACACTTCCCTGCGGCACACCTGAAATCACTCTTACTTCGGAATACTTCTCTCCATTGATAATGACATCTTGCGTTCTGTTATCTAGGAACTCATCAATCCAATCACACAATTGGTCTGATAGTCCATATGCTCTTACTTTGTTCATTAAACGACTGTGGGGAACTGTATCGAACGCCTTGCGGAAGTCAAGAAACACGGCATCTACCTGTGAACCGGTGTCTATGGCCCTCTGAGTCTCGTGGACGAATAGCGCGAGCTGGGTTTCACACGACCGTCTTTTTCGAAACCCATGCTGATACCTACAGAGTAGATTTCTAGCCTCCAGAAAAGTCATTATACTCGAACATAATACGTGTTCCAAAATTCTACAACTGATCGACGTTAGAGATATAGGTCTATAGTTCTGCACATCCGTTCGACGTCCCTCCTTGAAAACGGGGATGACCTGTGCCCTTTTCCAATCCTTTGGAACGCTACGCTCTTCTAGAGACCTACGGTACACCGCTGCAAGAAGGGGGGGGGGGGGGGGGTTACGTTCCTTCGCGTACTCTGTGTAAAATCGAATTGGTATCCCATCAGGTCCAGCGGCCTTTCCTCTTTTGAGCGATTTTAATTGTTTCTCTATCCCTCTGTCGCGTATTTCGATATCTACCATTTTGTCATCTGTGCGACAATCTAGAGAAGGAACTACAGTGCAGTCTTCCTCTGTGAAACAGCTTTGGAAAAAGACATTTAGTATTTCGGCCTTTAGTCTGTCATCCTCTGTTTCAGTACCATTTTGGTCACAGAGTGTCTGGACATTTTGTTTTGATCCACCTACCGCTTTGACATAAGACCAAAATTTCTTAGGATTTTCTGCCAAGTCAGTACATAGAACTTTACTTTCGAATTCATTGAACGCCTCTCGCATAGCCCTCCTCACAGTACATTTCGCTTCGCGTAATTTTTGTTTGTCTGCAAGGCTTTGGCTATGTTTATGTTTGCTGTGAAGTTCCGTTTGCTTCCGCAGCAGTTTTCTAACTCGGTTGTTGTTCCACGGTGGCTCTTTTCCATCTCTTACGATCTTGCTTGGCACATACTCATCTAACGCATATTGTACGATGGTTTTGAACTTTGTCCACTGATCCTCAACACTATCTGTACTTGAGACAAAACTTTTGTGTTGAGCCGTCAGGTACTCTGTAATCTGCTTTTTGTCACTTTCGCTAAACAGAAAAATCTTCCTACCTTTTTTAATATTTCTATTTACGGCTGAAGTCATCGATGCCGTAACCGCTTTATGATCGCTGATTCCCTGTTCTGCGTTAATTGTTTCAGATAGTTCGGGTCTGTTTTTCACCAGAAGGTCTAATACGTTATCGCCAATGAGTATCAGACAGATAACGGAGTGGTACAACAACTTCAAAGATGGCCGCTCATCAGTGAAGAGTGAAGAACATTCTGGTAGGACGTCAACATCCGCAAATGAGATTGTTATTGATCACGTGATGCGCCTGGTGATGCAGGAGAGATGAATCACAATCAGAGAACTTGGAGACGACATTAAAATTAATATTGGATCCCTCCATTCAATTTTAAAGGAACATTTGGACCTTAGGAAGATTTCAGCAAAACTTGTGGCAAAGTTGCTAACAACAGAGAAGAACCAATTTCGTTCGGAGATCGCACAGAACAATCTGGATACTGTGGACAGTAATCCCAGCTTTCCTAATACAGTCATCACCGGTGATGAGTCCTGGGTTCATGGGTACGATCCAGAAACAAAGTTCCAGCCAACTTCCAGCATCCATCATCACCGAGACTCAAAAACGCGGGGCGAGTCCGCAGCAATATGAAAGTCGTGCTGGATCCAACGGCGTGGTCCATCGCTTGTAGTCCCCAGATGGTACTAATATCAATAAGGAGTAGTAACAAAAGATTATGAGCTGCCATCGTGAAGGACTGAGACACAAACGGCCGGATTTCTGGACAGCGGGCAGTCGACATCCACTCATCGATCTCAATTAATCCAGAGTTTTTTTGGCCAAACCCAACACGGCTGTGGTTTTTCAGCCTCTCTGTTCCCCTGACCTAGCACCGAGTGACTTCTGACTTTTCTCCTAACTGAGAAGCACTACAAAACGGACAAATTTCAGGACAGGGAAGACATCACGCAGAATTCGACGGAGCAGCTGCGCACCGTACCCGAAAGAGGATTTACAGCGATGCTTCCAGAAGTAGCTGTAGTATTGGGAGAGGTGCGTAGACCGAGCGAGGTGGCGCAGTGGCTAGACACTAGACTCGCATTCGGGAGGACGACGGTTCAATCCCGCGTCCGGCCATCCTGATTTAGGTTTTCCGTGATTTCCCTAAATCAATCCAGGCAAATGCCGGGACGGTTCCTCTGAAAGGGCACGGCCGACTTCCTTCCCCATCCTTCCCTAATCCGATGAGACCGATGACCACACTGTCTGGTCTCCTTCCCCAAACAACCAACCAACGAGAGGTGTGTAGAAGCTGAAGGAAACAACTATGAACGTGAGCGGTGTCAAACAATTGTATTTGAATAAAGATAGATTTTATAAGTAGAAGTCTTATACTTTCTGGACAGCCCCCGTCCGTACCATTTCACTCCAGTTTCTAATCGGGTTCTTCTGCCTGTCTTTATCCTCAGGTTTGCTGCCTTGTGTAAAGTGAGGTAAGGATTTTGGTCCTATTTATACCTCTCCGAGGCCTACACTACCAGAGTGGACGATACGAGACACGATTTCGTGGAGTACACGGAATCGGCGGAGGAAGCGAGACAGGTTGCTGCATTATAAGCAGCGGCCGAGACGAGCGGACGCGGGACAATTTGTGTGGATGGGTGAGATAAGTAATGGGACGGTGCGCGCAGAGCGGAGGTAAATAATTTCTGAGGGATAAGCCGAGTTGTAATGTAACTTAGCCGTCTCCAATAAAGATGTTTTACGAACACACACACACACACACACACACACACACACACACACGGTCCTGTTACCGAAGTTCTCGATGCGTGACTGTGGCGGCCTGGAAGCGCCAGGAGGGGGCGGGAGGGGAAGCAGCGGACCCTAATTACCAGCCGAAGCTTCTCCCCCCTGCCCCCTCCAGACCCCAGCGTGATTGGTGGCCACGTGAGGCAGCCGGGCTGCGCCGAACAAAAAGAAGTCGCCTCGGCGGCCGGCCTAAAACAAACAGCACCCTCTCCTCCGCCCCCTGGGGCTGCCCGGGCTTTACACGGGAAATCACTCTGGCTGCCTCGCTCCCTACAGGGACCGGGGACGCAAAAAACAACGGCGAGCCAGCCACAGGTCGGCATTCCAGCGGCTGCCTGCAGCAGCCGGCGGCCACGCGACACATTACCCTGCGCTAAGGACTCGCCAGTAGCGGAAATCCTACCCCACACTCGCCAGTATTAACCGGGGACATGGCTCCGACTATTGCGCTACGCTAGCAATGCTTTTACAAGCCAATTAGGCTGTATTTTCGACAAAAAAGAACAAGTTGTGGTAGCACTCCGTAACTTGGGAGGACAACAGACGGGCATTACTTCATTCTAGTTAGGTTCCAGGTTCCTCTACATCTACGTGATCACTCTGCAATTCACAATTAAGTGCCTGTCAGAGAGTTCATCGAACCTTTAAGCCATTTCTCTACCGTACCACTCTCGAATAGCACGCGGGTAGAAGGGGCGTTCTCTGGTTTACACTACAGGCCATTAAAATTGCTACACCACGAAGATGACGTGCTACAGACGCGAAATTCAACCGACAGGAAGAAGATGCAGTGATATGCAAATGATTAGCTTTTGTGAGTATTCACGCAACGTTGGCGCCGGTGGCGACACCTACAACGTGCTGACATGAGGAAAGTTTCCAACCGATTTCTCATACACAAACAGCAGTTGGCCAGCGTTGCCTGGTGAAACGTTGTTGTGATGCCTCGTGTAAGGAGAAGAAACGCGTACCATCACGTTTCCGAGCATGATAAAGGTCGGATTGTAGCCTATCGCGATTGCGGTTTGTAGTATCGCGACATTGCCGCTCGCGTTGGTCGAGATCCAATGACTGTTAGCAGAATATGGAATCGGTGGGTTCAGGAGGGTAATACGGAACGCCGTGCTGGATCCCAGCGGCTTCGCATCACTAGCAGTCGAGATGGCAGGCATCTTATCCGCATGGCTGCAGCCACGTCTCGATCCCTGAGTCAACAGATGGGGACGTTTGCAAAACAACAACCATCTGCATGAACAGTTCGACGTCTTTTGCAGCAGCATGGACTATCAGCTCGGAGATCGTGGCTGTGGTTACCCTTGACGCCGCATCACAGACAGGAGCGCCTGCGATGGTGTACTCAACGACGAACCTGGGTGCACGAATGGCAAAACGTCATTTTTTCGGACGAATCCAGGTTCTGTTTACAGCATCATGATGGTCGCATCCGTGTTTGGCGACATCGCGGTGAACACAAATTGGAAGCGTGTATTCGTCATCGGCATACTGGCGTATCACCCGGTGTGATGGTATGGGGTTACACGTCTCGGTCACCTCTTGTTCGCATTGACGGCACTTTGAACAGTGGACGTTACATTTCAAATGTGTTACGACCCGTGGCTCTACCCTTCATTCCATCCCTGCGAAACCCTACATTTCAGCAGGATAATGCACGACCGCATGTTGCAGGTCCTGTACGGGCCTTTCTGGATACAGAAAATGTTCGACTGCTGCCCTGGCCAGCACATTCTCCAGATTTCTCACCAATTGAAAACGTCTGGTCAATGGTGGCCGAGCAACTGGCTCGTCACAATACGCCAGTCAGTACTCTTGATGAACTGTGGTATCGTGTTGAAGCTGCATGGGCAGCCGTACCTGTACACGCCATCCAAGCTCTGTTTGAGTCAATGCCCAGGCGTATCAAGGCCGTTATTACGGCCAAAGGTGGTTGTCCTGGGTACTGATTTCTCAGTGTGTATGCACCCAAATTGCGTGAAAATGTAATCACATGTCCGTTCTAGTATAATATATTTGCCCAGTGTGTATTTGATTATGATAATCATTTCTCCCTATGTGGATGGCGCCAACAAAATATTTTCACACTCTGAGGAGAAAGTTGATGATTGCAATCTAATGAGAAGGTTCTGCCGCAGCGAAAAACACCTTTCTTCGATGACTGCCACCCCGATTCACAAAATCATGTCTTTAAACTTTTTAATGTCCTTTGTCAATCTTATCTGATGCGGATCTCACACCACACAGCAATACTCCAGAAGGGGATAGACAAGAGTAGTGTAAGCAGTCTCTTTAGTACACCTGTTCCATATTCTAAGTCAATAAATCGCAGTCTTTGGTTTATTTTCCCCACTACATTATCTATATGATCGTTCCAATTTAAGCTAATTCGTAATTTTAATCTCTAAGTATTTAGTTGACGTTACAGCCTTTAGATTTGTGTGATTATCGTTTAACTCAAACTTAGCAGATTCCTTTTTGTACTCGTGTGGATGACCTCACACTTTTCTTTATTTCGACTCAATTGCCGCTTTTGCACCATAGAGTTATCTTGTCTAAATCACTTTATACTGACGTAGAACGCTGATCATTTTAACTTAAAATCAAATGAACCGTTTTGCATGAAGTGTTTTCTTTTGTATTCAAATAAAGAGTTATCATAAAATCTTCTACAACTAATCCCCTAGAGCTTCTACAAAAGACATTTTGATGCATAATCACCACAAAACTGGTAAGATTTTAATTATGCTGCAGATGTTTCGGCAGCATGCTATCGTCTGGTAGACCTGGACATAATAAATAATGAGAGCGTGGAACTTCAAGAAGAAGAGACAAGACCCGTTTTTTTTTGTTGTCAGAATAATGAACAATGTACATCAAACCAGAAACTGCATTATTACACAATTATTATAATACATTATTACTGGATAAAACAAAGTGCCCTGTTAAAAGCAGTATGTCATAAACTCAAAAGCCTCTTTAGCCTGTAAAAACTAAAGTGTAATGCGTTCAGATATTTACAGCAGAATTTTCTAAACTCTGTTATATAAAATAATGATTTGACTTAATTATATGAGGATAATATATAAGGTTTATTACCTTTTAACCAGACATGAACTGGTCGTTATAGGCTGAAATCGATAGCCTGTCAACAATTTGTTTGTGATCGTGTCTTTACTCGTAACAACGTCGCAACTTGTTTAGTTTTTGGGAATTGTCTTTTACAAGATATATGGCTATCAGTTTATGTAGCCTAAAAAGTATTTAAATTTTATTGCACCGTTTTCATAGTACACTTTATTTGTTTTTATCTCATAATTAAATTACATGTTATAATAATCTAGTTTCTATTCTGATACCGTGTCAGTCTGAATTGTACATAATAATGGCAACAGAAAGGTGCGTCGTGAATGTACAGATTTTAATACTACTTGTGAAGTACACTGGCAGTTCAATATACACTTGTCCAGCATTTAAATAGACTGAAAATGGAGCCTTAATTCAGTTGTATTCTGGACTTTATGAGATCGTGTTACACTCAAGGCATATTGTGACTCATTGTGAAAAGTAGCTGTTAGTGACATACAGCATCATGGTTCTGTAGTGTACGGTGCTTGGTTTACAGGGCCATACTCTTTCGTAGTGTAATATCGATATCTGACACTTTAATTGTAGTGTACACTACTTTAATTTTTTTTTAAATGAAGTTCTTAGTGATATAACTGTTTATCTTATTATATAATTACGCCTTTCTCTCTCATGTAATTGTATACTCCTGTTATGTTCTTTGTGCAGGTCTCCCTGACGATGACATACTGTCGAAAGTAGCAGCAATATAATTATTAGCAGATTTTTGTCGTTTATACGTCCAGAAACATTTCTATAAAGTACAGCTCTGAATGTTCTCTAGATTCAGAGAACTGGTAGGTAATTTGCTGCTTGATATTTTATTTTAGTGTATAACCTTATTTCGGCTTTATTGCTTTCATCAGCACATCTGCAAACGATAGCATTCATTTATAATTCACATAGTATATAATTTATAAAGCGTTTTTACGTTTGGAGCTGTATTCACGTTTTGAAGTTGAAAATGGACACACGTTAACTTTGAATAAACTGTTATTGCTGTCTGTAGTTGTCGGATCAAATTTTTTTTCAGTAACGCTTTAAACTTGTTCAATGCTTTGCTGTTGCACTTATATTATAATACTTTAATTATTATCTGACAGCTGTAGAAATTCAAGTTTGAGAGCTAGTTGTTTACACGGAGGTATTTATGTTGCTGTGGGTCGTGTATCTATGAAACTGTTATTGATGTGTTTATAATCTCTGGTGTTTTGATTATCTGTTGTCCCCGTATAAAGTTTCAATTTTTTAAAAATGTGTGTGCTTGAAATCAGTTTGTGCGTTTAGTATATCGTAGGGATAATCGTTGGTGTGTATTTGTATTTCAAATTCCTCCAAAATATTCATGATTGGACCTTTTGGGATTTTGTGCTGTATTTGTAGTGCATTTGGAGGAATTTGAAATATACGTGCACACCAAGAAATATCCCTATGGTATACAAAATGAACAAACTTATTTAGCATATAAACCTGGTGTGAGGAAGGTCGTAGGTTCGAATCTCGTCAAGTGTAACAATTTTTTTATTTCTATGTCTAATCGAAAGACTTTGTTACTTTTATTCAGATAATTGGACAAAATGGAATTTTTCTTATTTATAATTCTTTGCTGCGCAAGTTTCATCACTGTATCGACTTTTTTATTTGTTCTTTCCTTCTTATTATTCTTTCTTCGTTTAGAGTCGACTAGTGTCGCCTATAATCTGCAAACAAGTGTCAAAGTCGACTGCTCATCGGCTGGTAACGCAGCTCGTGTAGCCAGTGTGAGGATAGTTTCAGGTAGAGAAGTTACAGTTTTCATTTAGCGCTGAAACTGAATTTTTTCTGCCTTGAGTTTGCTCTTACGAGTTAGTTTTAATCTCTGCATATTGTCGACTCCCGTTTTCTCGGATACACTGCACATCACAACATTGTGGTTTGCTCAGGACATGAGATTAAATTCAGGGCTGCTATACGCGTGGTCTGTCGCAGTTCGATCAGAGGATCTCCCATTTCCGCCATACCTCGCGGCGACCATTTCCGGTAATGCTTCGCGTTACACATTAACAGCGATTATGAAGGGACTCGCCTAAAACAGAGCGGTAGCCCGCAGCCGATGTGGTAAAACTTAGCGGCAAGTGAGAGACATCAACTATCAAGTAATTTTAATCGGATTATAGTCATCGTAAAGACGACGCGATGAGTTGCAGACAAGCACAACGTGCTATACTCATAAAATTACCACAACAAAACAGCTAATAGTATTATCTAATGTAAATATAACTGTGTAATTAATTTACTTTCCAAGTTAGCATTGGAGGCCAAATTTTCAGCGTGGCAAATAAGCCTAACATTTTGTGACTCAACTATTAAATTAAAATAGTTTCATTCTTTTATTACTGGGTCAAAGTTAAACACTATTCTAGTCAAAATTTAAAACTGATTTTGTGTGCGTATGTTTTCTGTTACTGTTATCCTCGTAAAAATGCGTTAAAAAGGGTCGCCAACCTCGTTTTGATTTACATGATGGTGTTACAATTCTCACACGCCAACAGCAACGATAAAAGTACTGTAGTATCTAATTGCACTCAAAATGAATCCAGATCCTACAAATAGGCTACACAATGTACGCTACTAACAATGGGTAATTAGCATCCAACTGGTTTTTTGCAACTTCAGTTGAGATCTTCGGAACAACACAAAGGGAAACAGTTCTCAGTTACATAAGCCGGGAACTATATCAAAATCAAAACACTTCGAGTTTCCACGGACATACATGGCGTTTATTTGCTTAATTAACCGTCGCCAAGCCGTCTTCTTCATTAAACACCATCTCCAGCCAGTTAATAGCTCTACTACTTGTTACGAAACCGGTTCCTTCCAATCACTTGCGCCCGCACTATGCTGCAACATTCGCCTGTAGAATCGTAAACGACCATTGCAACATTCGCCCACAGGAACAGATTCGCGAATTCTTTTAAGTTTTTCAAGGAAACAGGACATCTTATTCATCAATGACGATCACGAACTCCAGACCTGAAATATGCTGTAATGTCTCTTGCAGCGGTCTCTCCGCGATATTTTCAGAAATTTTATAAATTATATAACTCAGTACATATCTCGAAATATCTCTTCTTATCTTACCGATTCCTAAACTTTAATATACGATGATTATCAATGCAAAGTAGTTTCAAGCCCTATTATTCCTTGGAGCGTCCATTTACTCCATGGAATAGCTTCTCTGCTATCTATGTTTTCTCTTAAAAAAGAATGAAGGAGATCTTGCCGATTAGCCGTGAAAGGAGGAGGATGTATATGTATGTATTGTTGAGCTAGTCGCCATCTTGATGAGATTCTGTATGAGAAGAAATTTAACACATGAACTAAAGTAAGTGTGTTCGCGTATTATTTAACTGATTATTATTGACAGTGTCTGCTTACTACGCTGTGTTGCACGGGATCGGTGGGGAACGTCTGATTTACACTGGACGAACCTGCCGTTTTGTGTGCTCAAGATATCCAGTTTATTACTTCAAATAAATAGGCTAACACGGTCTTACCAGCAGATCTCCGGTCTTCCCCATGTGATCACCGAAAGTTAATAATTATTACAAATGTTTTCAGGAGATCGACTGACAATTTTCGTCGCACCGAGACTTCGAAATTGCTTCACTGCCTTATGTAATTTAAGTTAAGCTCAATTTAATCAGGATGGAACAGTATTGAACTGTGTGAATGTGATAAGCCTGCTTTGTGAATGAAAATTCCCTTAACATACGCTTGTTTTTACTATCCTGAACAGTGAAGCTAAATCAGGCCGGTGTGAGAGAGGTTTTTTAAATTTTAGATCCCACAAAAAAAAAATATTAAAATGCGACACTTTTAAAAACTGCCTTCGCCCCTTAAAGCCAGTGACGGATCTCCTACGCCTTGGGGGCCTTTCTAGTGATCCCCTAGATCTGACTAGCTCTGAGCCACTACCATAACTGTTTGAACATGCAGACCTTTCAGCCAATTAAGCTTCAGGAACTGAATGATTGGCTCTTGTCTCAAACGCGTGCATCCCCACTGATCATCGCCATCTCGGAATAGGACTACCTCCAACCAGGTCTTTTCGCATTATCATTTAAAATTTAAATGGCGCGAGAAAAATATCCGACGTCACGAAAAAGTTTCCTGAAGGAGAGCTAGCTAACGCAGACCACAACTTGCAGTAGGCATTGTGAGTCTCTTTGACAGCTCACTTTAAGCATATTAGTGAAAACCAATCCATCAGGTCCTGACTTCAAAATAACAAACTAACCCGTGGGTTCTGGAAACGTCTGTCGTGGGAACTCCCATGTAAGCTGGTTGTTTCTTCACTGACAGGAAAGATCACATTCCCAAGTCGATGCCTATGAGTTCAGACTCAAATAACTGTAAAATTACTATCCCAGTTAAACCCCCAATTCCAGGATACGCCGATCCTCCCGCCACTAGGCTCGAAACTGTTTTGTTATAATTTTCTGAAGACTTATGTGGAATCTCGTTTATGCGGCCTTTGTTACTCATGATCGGATCGCTATTTTTTTTCTTTCTTAAGTACAGTAACTGTTCAGTATGTGGAACGACTATCGACGACGACTATGATTAAATTTAAGTTAGGCCAACTGGCATAAACGGTTCTAGCAAAATGTCAGTTAACAAGTTAACATTAAGTTGTGCAGTACCGTATTGCCCCCATTTGCTGCGACTGTGATATTTTATCAAAGAGGAAGACGGTGTTAATGTACATTAGCAAAATGTAGACACTCTCAATAGGTTGGATAAATGAGAATTGGAGAAAAAGAGTTACTGAATTTGGTGTTGAAATTACCGGAAAGAAACTGTAGACTTTTATTTCCAAATACTGGTTTTTGGTAAGAAATTATCGCCTTTTATCCATCTGTAGACGGAGGCGACACTGATGACGGATTATCCGACGAAGATTGCATTCAATTTGAAGACATGACACGCATAGAAACAGCAATGCAGCAAATTATGTTTTATCTGCAAAGCCTGGCGGACACGTCTTAGGCCAGACTAAAGCTGATGAAACCCCTGCGTGATCGTGCTGTCCACAAACTGTACACGGATCTGGCTAAAAAAAAATGATGCATTATTCCAGTGTATAGAAATCATTGTGTTACTTTTCTCGCCTAAATGTATGTGAAAATAATATATAATTTTTGTGTTTAATTGAAAATTGGTATAACGTGCTCGTTTATTGCATTTGGCCCACGACATCCTAATTTTTTTTAAAATTCCGGGATTATCTGGTTTTTCGATGATTCGAATGACCTACAGTCTGACCCAGTCGGGGTAAACGCTACAAAAGGACTGAGTTTGAAACTAAAACTGTTCACTATGTCATTGCTGTACAATATGCATTGAGGCACTGAGAATCATAAGGACCCAAAGAACAGAAACAAAGTTTTGAGAAAAATAAATTTCTGCGAAAATGAAATTTATACCCAAAACGCCAGGCTAATAGGTCTGAACTGCTTTACAACGAAGTCTCAACATCATATACTTCCTACGAGCTTTATGTTACGAAATAGTAGTATTTAAGATTATATTGACTATTAATGTTAATTCACAAAATATTCATAAGTGAGCTAGTGGCAATAGCGTCGTTTGACAGGTGTAAGGTTTAGAATTAACGTGAAATAGAATCAGAATAGATACTAAATGCACCATGCACACAATTATGACCTTTTCCAAAAATAGTCTTCGTCATCCTCTTTTTCATTAAGAGCATTCTATAGCATGAGGTTCAGATAAAACTCTCGATACACCTCCAATTACGAAGTATTATTATTATGTATGTTTTCATCGCTATACTAAAACAATGAGCAGCGTAGAGCAGCAAAATT
The DNA here is from genome assembly GCF_023864345.2 of Schistocerca serialis cubense. Lineage (NCBI taxonomy): Eukaryota > Metazoa > Arthropoda > Insecta > Orthoptera > Acrididae > Schistocerca > Schistocerca serialis. The sequence continues at coordinate 37,535,696 of NC_064641.1, forward strand.
ATGCTTTATGCTTTGGGCTCATATGGAAACCAATATCCAAGAAATCGGTGAGACCGCTTTTCGTGAATTTTCTCATGCACGGTGTGGTAGTGACATCGATAAAGCTGATTCGCCGTGAGGTCAACAGATGTCACGAGCATGCACACATGCTAAAATTTCAAAATCGATGACAGTGTGCTTTAGGCGCTTATGGTTCTCGGAGCCTCAACTATACAACGACTCTGTATGCTTCGAGGGATACGAACCTTGCATCACCTACTCATCGACAGGTTGTTTCTGTACTTCGTCTGGCCAAGACTCTTAGGATGTCATGACTGAAGAGTTTGATTTCACTTTTCAAAATGGCGCTTCTATTGCCACGGAGAAGGTTATTTTGCTCTTAGTAGGAAGTTATGTTTTAGAAAAATTAAGTAGTACGAGATTTTGGAAAAGCTGTTGTTTCGGTGTGCTAACAGCCCTAGAGTAACAGGTCATTGATTGAACCTCGTGAATGAGAAATTTAGCGTTAAAACAGAATTCGTGGAAGACGTAACCTCCCTCTTGCTGTATGTTGCTGATTCTTAATTGAAACAGTTTTGTTTGCGGCGATGAGACATGGGTAAGGCATGGTTAATTGAAGAAAACACTTCGTACGAAATCTGATTGTTGTCGAAAACTAAAGCTGTTCTATTTTCTTTATGAATATTAAAGTTCTTCGGCTTTAAGTGAAAAAAGGTTGCTTTCAAAGAGGGACAGTTCATTAACTGTTATATCATTTATTGAAGTGGTAACACGCTTTCTAAGAAAGGCTGTACCCAACCACGCTTGAATTAGTAGTTCAGTTCCACTTTCACACTGACTTTTGCCATTGCTTTATTGCATTTCCAACTTAAAATATATCGTATAACAGTTCACGGTAGCCTTTATAACTATTCAAACAACATTGGAGCCCGCCAATGGGTGCAACTCACTAAGAATTACTATACCGATTTATCTACTGATTTCTTATGGAATCACGCGCATCTTCAGCGAAGATACGCTATCATTCGACGGAAATCTTCGATAGTAATTTTATCATCATCTGCAAACTATTAATATATTGAAACTTTCTGGCAGATTAAAACTGGGTGCCGGACCGAAACTCGAACTCGACACCTTTGCGTTTCGCGGGCAAGTGCTCTACCATCTGAGCTACCCAAGCACGACTGACGACCCGTCCTCACAGCTTTACTTCCGCCAGTACCTCGTCTCATACCTTCAAAACTTCACAGAAGCTCTCCTGCGAAACTTGTACATATATCTTTTGTGCAACTCGATTGCTTACAACTGTCGCCTGCGAAATCTGCCCTTCCTTCGCAATAAAGGAGCCTGATCAGTGTTGCCAACTCAGTGATACTGAAAGTTCCCAAAAGCCATTTAAAAAGTCATCGATTTTAATCAAAGTACCCCAAATTTAAAACGTGAATAGAAATAAATAAAAAATCAAATTTCTCTTAAAATTTATTGTTATATTTAAACGAAATTGATTATGATAATCAGATACAACCTAAAATAAAGAGTTTCTAAAAACTTACCTTTACATTAAGTCATCATCCTCACTTCCGTATTCCTTCATTCTTGAAGATGACTGACTAGCTCCGGTTGCTCCATTGTCAGGAGCAGGCTGTCTGAAAGTCCTCTCCTCTTTTGCATTTACCTTTAGTTATGAGATACCATAACTTTTCAAAGGAATTCATGCCTGCGGATTCTTCATAAGCACTTACTTCAACACAAAAATCTACTGTGGTATTCGCATTGCGCCATTTTTGAAACCGATATCCCCACCACTGCCTAATGACGGATTCCATTACGACGAGCTATTTCAGTAACGAGTTCTTTAACGGACTTGAGGACTTCGTTTACAGAGTATATGTTAATTGTTTTCACGCTGTGAGTGTTATTAGGAAGTCTATTTCTTATTACCGTAGGGAGTTTCGTTCTGAAATCTTTGCACCGTTTATGAACGAGATTTTTAGTTTCATGACCGAGTTTAACTTCTAAAATAATTATCTCAGATTCATACGCCATGTATGGATCTACATATGAATCAGTATAACTTGACAGAAAATCTACTTTCGCTGTAGGCATTATAATTCTCCTACTCACGGACTGGGTGAGGTTTATCAAATCTTGAAGTAATTTTGTAAGGTGAACGTTCTCACTTTCAAAAGGCTTGGTTGTCTTTTGCACTTCCTGTACTTTTGGTTTTAAATAACACAAATCTAACTTATTCACAGGATCGCAATACATGCTGTACAGCATTTCTGCTGTGTAACAGTTTTCTTTAGATCTGACAATCTGAAAACGAACTTTCATTTCTTCCCACTGTGATAATATTCTAGTAACAACCAGCTCAATGGCCATCGCGTTTCACACACAGCTGGAATTTTCAAATGTTCCTCCCCTTCATTTCACATTTATAAATGTCCCTCTACAGGGCTTGTCGCTTAGAAGAATGCGAAAAACAGTTGCAGATTTCTCGAACCAAAAAGTCGATATTTCTTGGGAGTGTCTCTTGTGTTGTATGAGAGATTGCTAACTGCAACGAACGAGCAACAACGCATCATAATCAGGTGTGACAGGTTTAAATCTCATTTCAGCCTCTCGTATAGACCATTGTTTATTCCTGTGCTTAGGAAAGCATTGTCAGCTTCAACCCCAATAACATTTTCCAGGTTACATTCTTAACATTCCTACAAAGCTTATATAGAATTTCAAACAACAATATCAACACAGATAGACAAACAACATATTTTTTAAACAAAAAAGTAGAGTTTTCCTTTAAAATCGACTGTGAGAAAGACAATTCTGAGCTCTAAAAATCTGCAGATTTGTTTCATTTGTCGCAGGTAGTTTTAACTAAGATAGCAGGGCAGTTAAACCATTAGACAGATTGTTTCCCCCATATATATTCTTTCTCATACACATTTTTAACATAAACATTTTTAAACATAAACAATGTGTTACTTCGTTTTCTTCCTCACAGACGGTTTTCATAGAAAACGCGAAAGTTTTATTGGCTTTCCGGTTTACGCTTAGAATACTCCTGTTACAAAAACTACTTCTACAGAATCTGAATTTGCAACAACAATTAACAAGGCTCAAGGTGAGTGAAGGAGGGAGGAAGAGGAGATAACACAGATGGATTGGAGGAAATGTACATAGAGGGAAGAAAGGAGATGGAAAGTGAGAGACGGGGCAGGAGGAAGTAGATAGGGGGAGGGGAAGATAGATAGAAAGGGGACATAAGAGATGGTGGACAGAGAGAGGGTAAAAGAGGCGATGGACAAAGAGAGAGGGTGGAGAAGATGGTCAGAGGCAGGGGGGAGAAGGAATTTGGGACTTATATCTAAATCCCGTACATATTTAGAATGTGTGCGTTCTCTTTTCTTTTTTTTTTTTTTTTTTTTTTTTTTTTTTCAATTAACCAGACTGAGCCACGGCAACGTGTGGCCGAGATCAGCTAGTTTCTTCTAAATATAATATTATCCTGGAATCCATCTATTGACTTAGTTGACACATACAATCCAAAAGTGTGCACGTAATGGTTACATAATGATTCAAACAACAACTCTTCAAGTGCCAAAATGAAATAGTTCAAACAGCAGCTCTCGCATGCGACAATACATGAAGAGGTCACACGTGCAATATACTTTTAAGCTACCTGCTGCAGCCTAGAAAGTGATCAGTTCATTTCAGCTGATTCCAAACCACGTGATCTTCTCAGCTTTGATAGATGGGACGCAAACACTTGAGCACAAAACACAAAATATTCATTGCTGTCTCGCACAGTATTGTCAGTTTGGGGGAAAAGTCGCGAAATGTGGAGTATTTGACAAGCACAACAGCGACTAAAGTTCATGTTTGGGATTCGCGACTTTTTTGGGGTCTGCTTGGATATATTACGAAAAATCTGAACATTTTCCACTGCCGTAACTCCCAAATTATACTCTATATTCTATACTTCCATAATACTTTCGCAGTAGTGTAGAGAGGCATACGGAGAAAATAATTTCACCAAATACCTCTCTTGCGATTGTGGATTCTTTAAAGCGTATGAGGAAATAGCCTGTTTTCCAATGTAAGAGGTGAGTAAGCCTTATTTCAGCGTATTTCTGAGGCTAGCACAGATCTTATATAGCAACACGATTCAGTAAGAGCTTTGCTGAGTAAATGAACATGATTCCTAACTGTAACGCACCACATATGAAGCAAGAGCAGCTTGTTCTGTGAACTCCCTCGTTCTAATCTAAGGAACAAAACAAATAAACAAGTTACAACAATGAGTCCCGCAGAATGCAGTGTACTGTTACAGTATGCTTGCAATGTTGAGTTACGTTCACTTCAGTGTTTGATTTCAAAAAATGGCTCTGAGCACTATGGGACTTAACATCTATGGTCATCAGTCCCCTAGAACTTATAACTACTTAAACCTAACTAACCTAAGGACATCACACAACACCCAGTCATCACGAGGCAGAGAAAATCCCTGACCCCGCCGGGAATCTAACCCGGTGTAAGTAGGCTGTTCATGTTTTCTCTATGTAAGTAGGCTGTTTATGTTTTCTCTATGTAAGTAGGCTGTTTATGTTTTCTCTATGTAAGTAGGCTGTTTATGTTTTCTCTATGTAAGTAGGCTGTTTATGTTTTCTCTATGTAAGTAGGCTGTTTATGTTTTCTCTATGTAAGTAGGCTGTTTAGGTTTTTTTATGGTAACGCCACCTCTGTATGAAAATCACTGGCTGTGCTGTGTGCAGTTTGTGGCTGCTTTGCATTGTTGTAATACTCGCCATTGTAGTGTTAGGCAGCTGGCTGTGAACAGCGCGTAGCGTTGTGCAGTTGGAGGTGAGCCGCCAGCAGTGGTGGATGTGGGGAGAGAGATGGCGGAGGTTTGTAATTTGTCATGAACTGCTATATTTATATATGATGATATCAAGGTAAATATATTGTTTGTTCTCTATTAATATCTTTCATTTGCTAACTATCCCTATCAGTAGTTAGTGCCTTCCATAGTTTGAATCTTTTATTTAGCTGGCAGTAGTGGCGCTCGCTGTATTGCAGTAGCTTGAGCAGCGAAGATTTTTGTGAGGTAAGTGATTTGTGAAAGGTATAGTTTAATGTTAGTCAGGGCCATTCTTTTGTAGGGAATTTTGAAAGTCAGATTGCGTTGCGCTAACAAAATATTGTGTGTCAGGTTAAGCACAGTCTTGTATAAATTGTTCAAAGGGGACGTTTCATATGTCGACCCTTAGCCGAGGATACCTCACTGGAATCTTCTGATTTTTTGTTGTAGTTTGTGTAATTAGTGTAGATTTTGTTTATTGCTAGCGCGTAATTGTAGAGAAAATCTCCTTTGTAGTTGCAGACTTTCATTGTTGTACAGTAAAACAGTTGTGGTATGCATGTAGATTTGCACCAAGTATTTCGCAGCTGCAATTAACTAGATATTATGTTCAGTGCTATGTTAATGTGTTCTCTTATTTTTGATCTTCAAATTGTGTTTTTCTGTGTTGTCGTGTGAAATACTGTGACAATAATGGCGTGTGAAAAACGTAATACTAGGCTCCAAAGTAAACTGAGAAATGACAGTGAACATGAAAGCAGTGTGTTAGCGCCACCGAGTAATGAATTAACTGATGTTCAAAGTAGTAATTTGGTAATTGTGCATAGGGAAATGGAGCGGGCGGCAAACAATGGTGTAGGCAGTGAAACAATTAGTGAAGAGGGAAGCATTATCGATCGATCGGCAATAGCTCGCCTCAGGAATCCGAAATGACAGGACACAATTTTGCAAATACTGTAGATTCAGGTTTTGCGTCCTCACCGTTTTCCCAAATGAGTCAAGACACGTTTTCCGCTTGTCAAAATGTGAATGTTGCCGGTGCAAATTCACTGCCGAAAAGCACTGAGGAACATGTTTCAGACACCAGTGCATTGTTATTACAGTTAATGCAACAAATGGGACAAAAGCTACAAAAGTTAGACACAACACTTGAACAAAATCAGAAACAAATGGGACAAAAGCTTCAAAAGTTAGACACAATGGAACAAAATCAGAGACAAACACAGCAAAAGCTTCAAAAGTTAGACACAGTGGAACAAAATCTTAAAAAGTTAGACTCATTGGAACAAATACTTGAACAAACACGTGAAGATTTAACTACTGAGTTACATAACATTGAATCGAAATGTCAAAAAGTCTGTAATGACGTAAAAACACAAATTTGTGAGCATTTTCAACCTATTTTTTCGCGGCATGAAAATGCATTACAGAATCACGAAGCAGCCATAAAAGAACTACAAACCATTGTTCATGAAAATCGTGAGATCTTGTGGGCTAAAATTGACTCAGTTGCATCTACCGATTCGGTTACGCAACTTGCAAAAACTCATGAAAACTTAAAGGACACAGTAGATTCGATTTCAACACAAATGGACACTCTGAAACTTGGTTCAGAAAAACACACTGAGGAAATGTGTTCACTATCGGAGAAAGTAGCCGAACTTTCGGATCAGGTCACTAACTTATCTACAAAGGTAGATGATGATCTGAATGACACAAGACCTGTAGCCTTCACTGACACAGAAGAGTATGAACAAATTAGAAAATTCAAACAGAATCTAAATCAAATCAATACACAGTACAAAAGAGAAATCCGGGAAGTACAAGATCAGCTGACACAGGTAATACAAGAATTACGTATTTCAGAGGATACTCGCGCCCCAATACGGGAAGAGGGACACAGAAATACGGAACAGCCACAAAATAATAACACAGGGCATTTTGGAAGTTATGAAAGAAATTGGCAATGTGCACCGAATTTTGAGATGGAACGGCCGACACGACCTAACAATGACCGATATGCGACTCGCCGACATGATGATTTTGACTATAAGCTGTTTATTACTACTCGTAAATTCAAAACATTTAAGAATTCTGGCAACGACATTCATCCACAAGCATGGCTCCATCAATTCTCTCATTGTTTTCCTCCCAACTGGTCATTAGAGCACAGATTAGAATTTATGTGTGGCTACTTGGAGAATGAACCAGCTGTAAGAATGCGGTCGGTCATTCACGTTTGCCACAGTGAAGGAGAGTTTTACCATGCCTTCCTCTCAGCATATTGGTCTCAGGCCACACAAGACCGAGTAAAACAAAGCATCATAATGATGAAACGTTTCGAACAATCTGAATTTTCCAGTCTTATGAAATATTTTGAAGACATGTTGCATAAGAATCAGTATCTTTCAAACCCATACAGCCCGTCAGAACTCATCCGCATTTGCTTAATCAAACTGCCTGAACATTTACGACATATTATTCTGGCAGGACGTTGCAAAGACGACATTGAAGCATTTCAGGGACTCTTACAAGAATTAGAAATTGACACTGACAATCGCGGAACGCGAAACCAGGAACACAACAATTACAGGTCACATCCGTCGCAATTCCGCGATGAAAGAAGTAATAACTTGACACGACAAGGCTATTCTCACAACACAAATCGTGACCAAAACAGACACCACCCGTATGACAACCGTTGGCAGAGTAGTAATAACTACAGGGAAAGATCACCTCTCAGTGGTAATGACTATCACAGGGACAATAAGATAAACAGACAATATGGGAACCAAAATAAATACTATCAAGGGAGACAGAATAACTTTAGACGCAACGGTCCAGCGCGCAGTTACGATTCAGGGAGAAATTCTCCACCACATGACCGACAAACAAGAAACTATGTAAACTACCGACAAAACGACAGACGTGAATTTCATCAGAACTGGCGGGATTCTAACAGAGCTGGGCCCTCTCGGCAAGGTGAATTTGTAGAAGTTAGGTCTCCTAATCCCAATAACGACGCGGGCCAACAAAGGAACAAACAATGACTCGCACCGCAGGCATCCGCGTGCGCCGGCTGGCTCAGAGAAAAATAACATAGACGCTAACCTTGAGAAAAATTCCAGTATTCCTTACCGACGTATACCACATGATAATTGCGTTGAAGTCGAAACTCTGCGTACTAGGAAGAGTAAAAGTTTACACCACATTTCAAATGTAAAACCGTTTATTGAAAGATAATCTGCTTTTTAACTTTGTCTTTGCCATAAAACTTTTCACTTCACATTTCTAGTATGCTTTGTCAGACTTAAGAAACTGTTAACATGCAACAATGTTTGAAGTTAAATATGCAGTCTAGAACCTAGGGAACATTTTTAAACAGAAATGACGAATGCATTGTTATAGTGAACAGACGTCACAGTGTTATTGTGTGTGTACATTCTTGTTTGTTAGTTGCACGATTATGGAACGACTATAAGGCTTACATACTTAGAACATTTACCAGTACTGCTAATGAGATTTTAATGCAACATTTTGGTTTACTTGAAAATATATTCTGGATTTAAAGTACTTTCAGTGAGATACCAGATGGCACAGTGGTTAGTTTATGTGACAGCTACACGATTTTATCACGACGCTACTAATGAGTGAAAATTTACAATGTTGCTTTTGCGGTGTATCTGTTTTATATCTGCACAGTTTTCTGAATTCTTCTGGAAAGAAAAACATGTTTTAGTAGTAATTTTTGTGGTATAGCAACAATGAGACAGCCTTTTTCGTGGCACAACAATACATTACTGTACAGTACTTTCTTCATCACGCCAATAAGCATAATAATTAAGATATCTATACATAAAGCATTTCACTTTTGTTTATCATGAGGTAAGTACATTGACTTCTGCAGAACTTGGCTTTCGGAGGACGATAAGTACGACACTTCCACAGAATTATCTTACAGCAAGACGCACATTTAGCGCTACAGGACACGCATTTAAGAGATTTTGTACTTAAGCCATTTATTTTTCAAGATTTTTGAATTACAAAGAAAGTTTTCTGTGATATATTTCATTCTATTGCTGTAATCTGTAACACCTGAGGGTATAATTACATTAATCCTCAGGGGGGTACACGCTTACTTTGTGTACCATGTGTGTGGCAACCACAAGGAACCCTAGCTAATATGGTATTTGCTTATACAACTTTACACATCGGTACCATATTTCTCTAACACATAAATTACACAGCTATCTGATCATTTAACTGAGAGATAAACACTTTTTTACTACATCAGTGACACATGTTTACGCAATACACAGTTGGGTAACTTCACACTTATGAAACTGTATTTTGTCTGTACTTTGTAAACTGTTCATATTTTTTCGGAATCATTGTGATACTATGAGAGCTTTGAATGATGTATTTGGTAAGGGAGCATGATTTTAAAGTACGTTTGAGGTAGATGACACTATTGAAATGAGCAGAGAATTTTTTTTAGGTTTTGAAATTATTGGAGGAAGCTACGACGATTTTGAGATTTGACTGAGGTGTTATGATGTTATTTTTACGACGACGATGTGTATTATGCTGCTGAGGTATGTTTATGATTAATAGGCTGAGGCTATATGAGTTATTTGATTATGCTTCATATTTATAATGACGAAATATTGACGAGTGTCGATGGATACGTATATGTGTAATAAGGTAAGGAGTAATGAATAGTGATTAGGGACTCTGACTTATGGAAAAGGATGTTGGAAACCAAGAATCATGCTTTAGAATTATGAAATGTGTGTACATGTGTGAATGTATTACAATGCCGACGAAAAATTTTTTGGACACTGTTATATTTATAGGATTTTCTTTCTACAGATTTGCAACGCTAATTCTTGACCTGTGAAATATTTTTATGTGAGACTGTCACTGTAGCGGAAACTGCTGTCGTAAATATTTCCGTAAGAAAGTTAAGTGACCACCTGCACGTAATGCATCGTGGGCACCCAGCTGTGTCGGACGCCTGGAGAGAGGGCCATTGGCGCGTGCCTTTCAGAGCACAGGAAGGAAAAAAAAAGGAAGGCCATTATCCTGGCCATTGTCATTCCTTTAGAGAAAGCATCGCAAATCCGACACGCTAATTACTTGGAAACATATCGTACTTTCTGATATTTACTGAAATGCCTAATGAAATGACAAGAAATAGTTTGTCTACACACCTGACTATGACTACTGTCTTTCTAGATGAGAGATTTTTTTACTACTTATGAAATGCCCCATGACTATTGAACGATGTTCTTACGCTTTGCTTTGTACATAGTTGCTTATTTCATTTGATATCTAGTTTCTAGCTGCACTGCAGCATTGGTTAAAATAAAATTTTATAGATGTACTAATATAAATATTTTCTGTCTACAGATCGAGTATATAATAATTTTTTTCAAAAAAATGAGGGAGCACAAAGCGACATTTACCTTCACAGGAACTGCATTCATAATTTTCTTTTCAAGTACTTGGTAATTTCTTTTGTAGAATAAATTGTGATGCATCACTCTAGTGTTAAGATGTGACATAGGTATTAGACATGGCCATTTTTAGTGTAATATTTTTTTCTGCTTGAGCTATGTCATGTTTTGATATAAGTTATTACATTTGCTGCTGCTAGCTTTGCCAATCTGTATTTTTTGTCATTGCTGCTTGTGTTAATTGTTTTGTGCTGCTGCATTGCCTCGTCCCTTAGTTTAGCATCTGAGCTCAGTAGATTTAAGTTAGCTTAAGATGGGGTAGGCTATATGAGAGAATGAGATGTGATGAATTGGAAGAAATGCATTGAGAAGCTCTAAGAAAATGGTTTTGCCGAAAAAAGTATTTTGAAAGAGGATATGAGCAAAAAAGTAGGGTTTAGGGACAACAGGTTTACGTAGGATTTTCTTGGAAATAAATAATGAGGTAAGAAATATGTGAACATATAAATACAGAAAGCATGCTTAGATAGAATTTTTTTGGTGGAAACAAAGGATGAAATAAGAGGAAAGATGTATGAAGTTTTGGGTTGGACTGCAGTACCAAATGTTACACTGAAAACGAACCCTGTCCTTTCCTATTGGTGTTATCCCACTATGTGTTTGTGTACCCTTGTGTATTTGTTTTCTTCCTGTCTGTGTAGTTTCATAGAATTTTTTCTTCTTTTAATATTAAGCTACATTCACTATGATGAGGAATACTGTTATTCTCGAATATAATTGGCATTAATAATATGTTATTTACCTTGTAAATATGCTTAGACATTATTAATTCTGTTCTGTTTTAATGCTCATATGTGAAGGTGATGTTTCAAAAGTTCTTGTGATCTTTATGTATTTACTTATGTCATAATTCCACTGATGTATATGTTTATTTCTATTCTTTTGTAAAGCCTGTGTTACTACAAATGTTATCTGTATTGTTATGTTCTTTAATGATGTATTTTGTACCTTTGTAATTGTATTCTTATGTTATAAAATTGTAATTGTCACCAGTTCATGATATAATTAACTTGTTAGTTACATTTCACTGCACACGTTTCTGTTGGTCATAGTATATGGACAATATGTGAGAAGTAGGGACTGTTAGTGTTTGCACGTGTGTTAATAATTCAGCAAGGGACTGGATAACAGCATTGCTGGTTCTAAGGACAATTCCAAAAAACTTTGTGAGTGCACAAGTGGTGGTTTATGGACTTGCTATATTCTCCGCAAGACTCTTCGATGGTGAATGTGCACCTGCACAATCGCAACAGATGGCTGCTGGTCATCTCTACAAGGACTACAGTGGGTCTGCACCTCTGGTGGCCCACCAATACCATTATCTCTACAAGGACTACAGTGGGTCTACATCTTTGATGATCCATCAGTACCATTATTTCTACAAGGACTGGAGTGGGTCTGCGCCTCTGGTGGCCCACCAATATCGTAATCTCTACCAGGACTACAGTGGGTCTGCTCTGTGATGACCTACCAATATTCATCAAAACTTCGAATGACTCTGTTGTGGGTTTGCTCTGTTGTGGCCCATTACCTGTCTGCATGTCAAGAGTCGGCACTGTCTTTCCGTTGGAAGGACAACACTACTTCTTCAAGACTGCATGGAAATCCACTACTTCCGTGTGCATTTTCTTTTACTGCTGAGACTTTGAGAAAAACACTGCTATTCTCCTGTTATGTACGATTAGGACTGTCTTTATGGGCTGTGAGACAATTTTAGCTTTTGACCAACATTGTATCAATAAGTGTGTGCATTTGATATCTTTGTTATTGTAATTATGAAAAATTTTTTCAAATCTGTATTGGGCACTGCCCAAACCAATTTGTAAAATTTTTTTGTGGGGAGCATGGGGGCTATGTAAGTAGGCTGTTCATGTTTTCTCTATGTAAGTAGGCTGTTTATGTTTTCTCTATGTAAGTAGGCTGTTTATGTTTTCTCTATGTAAGTAGGCTGTTTATGTTTTCTCTATGTAAGTAGGCTGTTTATGTTTTCTCTATGTAAGTAGGCTGTTTAGGTTTTTTTATGGTAACGCCACCTCTGTATGAAAATCACTGGCTGTGCTGTGTGCAGTCTGTGGCTGCTTTGCATTGTTGTAATACCCGCCATTGTAGTGTTAGGCAGCTGGCTGTGAACAGCGCGTAGCGTTGTGCAGTTGGAGGTGAGCCGCCAGCAGTGGTGGATGTGGGGAGAGAGATGGCGGAGGTTTGTAATTTGTCATGAACTGCTATATTTATATATGATGATATCAAGGTAAATACATTGTTTGTTCTCTATTAATATCTTTCATTTGCTAACTATCCCTATCAGTAGTTAGTGCCTTCCATAGTTTGAATCTTTTATTTAGCTGGCAGTAGTGGCGCTCGCTGTATTGCAGTAGCTTGAGCAGCGAAGATTTTTGTGAGGTAAGTGATTTGTGAAAGGTATAGTTTAATGTTAGTCAGGGCCATTCTTTTGTAGGGAATTTTGAAAGTCAGATTGCGTTGCGCTAACAAAATATTGTGTGTCAGGTTAAGCACAGTCTTGTAGAATTGTTAAAAAGGGGACGTTTCACCGGGAACCCGGGCGCGGGAAGCGAGAACGCTACCGCACGACCATGAGCTGCGGACGTTTGATTTCAAGTGAGTCCGTGTGCAGAATGGTGCATTTCACTGGTGTTTCGCGATGGGACCTAATCCTAAATATGAACAACATTACAGAGAGACTTGATAATCCAATTCTTAATTTAAAGGCTGGTTACGTTCTGTTAAAAATGGCCACTAAAGAGCTACTGTACTTACTGCAAGTGTAAAATTAATAAAAAATTAGCATACATTGTAAAAGCACATTAAATCACAGAAACACAATTTGTCTACTGGTCTAACTCCACTGCTATCATAGTTAAAACTACCTGCGACAAATGAAACAAATCCGCTCATTTTTACAGCAGATCACAGCATTATCTTTCTCACAGACGTTTTTAAAGGAAAAACTGTATTTTGCAGTTTAAAAAATATATAGTTTATGCCTATCTGAGTTTCTGTTAGACTATGGTTTGAAATTTAAAGTAAATCGGTATCCTTTATTTATCCAAAAGTGTGTTGGAGAAATGTGTAAAAAATTGAAGTAGATACAAGAAGTACTTTTAAGATTTTTGGTAACAATATTTCCCCTTACATATTACGTATTTATTTAGACATTATACGTATTAAAAAAATATGGAGCCTATTTTCGGTCTGAATGTTCGTTAGAGTATCATGTAAAATTTTAAGCAAATCTGTGAAGTATGTTTCGAGTTTTTTGGTAACAATATGGTCATTTTATACATTACATATATCTTCATACATTATTTATGTTGAAAATAAATAAGTAGTAGGGTCACAGGGATTGGAACACACTTTTGATATCAAATTGATATGCAAATTAATTAAAATATTACAGCTGATTGATTTCTGACCTTAACATATTGTCTGCTAAGTGTTTTTCCATAGACCCTCTCCCCCTTCCGCTCTTTTCAACCTTCTGCACTGATAAGTGATTTATGATACCCTGAGGGTTAATTTATGATCTCCTGTGGATAATGCATCCTTCTAAGAAACCTGCCTACCCTCCCACTCCCCCACCCCTCCCCCTTCCTTCTCCAGCACCCCTCTGCAAAATCCACAACCACTCTCCCCTCCCCCTCACTGATGCAAGCACCCTTTTGATATCAAATTAATTGACTAATTAATTAAAACGACCCAATAATTAACTCCTCCCCCTCTGGGAAATCCCCTAGCCCTCCTTTCCCACACTCCACTCCCCATGCCCTCCCCCCTCTGGAAATTGGCAATAGAAGGACTCAATCTGTGCTGGAAAGGAAGAACCTCATGACCCAAAATTTAAGTCAATGTCAGTCACATAGCAGAGGGTATACAGATTATTTGTAAAGTTCAATTTTCAGGTATTTAATCGCTTTATTTGGCGGCTTGAGCTCATATCCAGCAACTGTAAGTCCTAATTATGTAAGTTCACTGCTGCAGATTATAGGTATTGTCTTCTTGGAAACCTTTCATATGTGTATGCTCACTTTGACATGCAGGGATCAACAGATATAGCGCACAATGCCGCCACCACAGGATGTCAGACACCTATCCCCCCCACCACTCACTGATCGCCACCTCCCTCCCCATCCCTCCTAGAAAACATTGGTGGGAAAACGTCTGTGGTGGAGAGGAAGGATATCACGACACAAAATTCGAATCAGAGTCAATAATATATTGATGGGTATTTTTTATTTATTCAGTTTCCAGGAGACGAGGCACCGCCACTTAGGTAGAGCTCGTGTCTACACCGCCTCCTCGTTCCCTCGATGCAATAACTGTTGGCACCAAGGAATGGAATGAAGTTTAGTATACTAGCCGCCTATTGGGATCTCTCGCACGTACGTCTGTCGTCCGGGCGCCGCCCAATTAGTTAGAAATCACCCAATATCCTAATTAAAATCTCAATATTCAGTATTGCCGACCATGGGCCGGATATTGGCCTCCTTTCGTCTCACGACCCCAAACAAAGCACCAGATGGTGGCAACCCTTTGATATTGATACCTGAGAAATTCCCGTCTAAACACGTTTTCTCTCTCTTTCTCTCTCTCTAGAGTGGCTACTTCCTGCCCAGTAAGTGTCTACCGTGTGTCACAATAACCCCGCTTTTGTTCTGAAAAAAGTAGTGGATACCTTGTAAATCACCAGCTGTGGATGCCTTATAAATACTCCCGCACTCTCTCAGATTGATTGATCCATTAGTTCAATATACCTTCTGTGTGGAACAGTTTCTCCTTGAATCCTATTGGTGGATACTAGGACTGATGTATTTGGCAGGATTTTATCCTACGGCAGCCTAATTTCCAAACCCTAATGGATTTTAATTTCTTTGCTTGCCTCCTATTCCCTGCAGAAAGTATCATCATTTCAGTCTCTAAGCTGCTCATAGATTGAGTTCCAAAAGTGAACAGCATAGAGACAGAAGTGATGACACTTTCTGCAGGACCTGACCGTCATTTTGCAGGACAATGTTCAAGCACGTACAGTGCAAGCTGTAACTGATTTGTTTGACTGACGGGGTTGCTAAGTGCTATACCATGAAAGGTGGCTACACTGAGCCACAGCGCCAGAGATTGCGCCAAAGAGTATTATTCAGCTGCCTCCACTGGCAGTGCTTGTCGAGAACTCGTAGTAGTCAGTGCTTGGGGAGAACTCGTAGTGTAGAGAGCTTGTTGAGATGTGCTAGTGAAAAGTGTTTGTTGAGAAGTAGCGGAGTGCTGTGCTTGTCGAGATGTGCCAGTAGTCAGTTCTTGTTGAGATGTGATAGTAACGAGTCGGTGTGGAAATATTGTAATGATTAGAGTGCTTTTCGTCAATATATGAAGGTAAAAGAAAAAAAAATTTCCTTTTCTTTTTATTATCTCAATGTCTTAAATAATGCGTCATTACAGGTTCAGTCAACAAAGCATCTGGCGTGTGTTCTTGTATTAGAGTGTAATTCTGGGTTTCTTGCGCAATTATAGTATTTCTATTTTTTTTAATTACTTCAGTATAAATGATATTTAAAATTTCTTGTCTTGTTGAAGAGGAACCGTGCCAGATGTGTACGTTGAGTCACACTCCCACACACAGAACAATTACACTTGTGTTTTGGTTTCGTAGGTTTTATAGTTGCTGGGGACTTAATTAATTAATTGTGTTAACGAAAATTTTCATTTCATTCTTTGTTGTTATTCTATGCAGTCAGATTGCGTACTAATACTAATCAGGGCCAACCGTTTACGAGACACAGCGTAATCGGATATACAGCCACCAAAATTAAAAATTATTCTCAAACTTAATAGTTAAGCCCCCATGCACGTGGCGACCGCTGCTTCGGATCGTCCCTTGGAATCTTCTGATTGTAAAAATAGTAGACAGTAGTATTGTTGTAGTAATTTGTACTTTAGTAATTGTAGTCTATTTTGCATGTGTAGATTTGGTAATTGTCATTCTTCTAATGGCACTTTTCAAAAATTAATTTTTGATGTCTTGTATATACGCGTTTGACAATTTAGTGCAATTATTTCAATTGTTCGTTAATCGTGTTTGAGGGAAACATTTCGTGTGAATGGTATTGTTGGAGATATAGTGTCATTGTGTGCAATTTTCATATAGTTACGAGTTTTGTATATTTTGTAAATGATTACACGATCAATGAAAAAGGCAAAAATGATGAATAGTGAGAATGACGAAATTGTTGACATGGCGAACTCGCCAACACAGGACAACAGTATGATGAATAATGGTGTTGAAAACAATTTAATAAGTCGGGAAGACAGTCCGGAACCATTTCAAAATTTTTCTCAATCAGAAAATTCACAGAATACGAGATTAATGACAGAAGATTCTGGAATAGTATCGAACAAAGATAGCTTTACAGCTATGACGAAAGAAGTCGATTTTGCGGGAAATGTTAGGGGTGAAAAGAGTTTCGAACCAGTTACTATGGAGCAGTTGATGAGTGCTATATTAAATTTGGGATCAAAAATAGGAACAATTGAAACAAAAATAGGAACAATTATAACCGAGATGAAAGCAGTGGGATCACAGTTACGATCTGAATTAGAAACTGATATGGGAACAATGGAAACACAGTTAGGCTCACGAACGGGGACATGTTTCAAATACATGAAAGATGAATTAAAGAGGGAAGTTAGAGAGGAGGCGCAACCGATTTTGAATTCTCACAATAATAGATTAATTGCAGTAGAGATTAGACAAAGGGAACAGGATAGAGAACAGGAAGAAAGAGATCGTGTGATAGTACAAAAGTTTTCAGAGTTAAATTTACAACGTGCACACGATAAGGAAGAAATATTTGAAAGAATCGAGGAATCCGTACCAAATGACCTAACACAACAATATGAACAGTTAACTACCAAATGTGACAACACCGAAACCCGAGTCGCGACACTTACGGAAGACGTAAATAAACAGAAAGAAAAAATAGGTGACTTATCGGAAAGAGTTGAGGAGATCTCAGATAAATTGACAAGTGTTAGTTTAGCAGAGGGGTTTGAAGAAAGTAATTTATTTCATTTATGGGATGCAACAAGAGAGCGCCAGGCGCGTGAATTTAACAATAATCGTCATTGTGACTGGGACAGACGCGGTAGGTCTTTGTCGCCACGAGGTGAAAACTTTGACTATAAACACTTTTTGACTGTTCGGAAATTTAAGATCTTTCGCAATTCTAAGAATGTCATACATCCATGTTCATGGTTAGATCAATTTACGTACGCACTTCCGCCAAATTTGCCACTAAGTCACAAACTAGAAATTATGTGCGGCTATTAATGTCCTCAGGGGATTCACTACTCTAAGTGAATATGTGCCGTAGCGAGCATAGGGCCCCGAGCTGTAGTGGTGCTGTTTCCCTTTTAGTTTTCTGCACCGCTGCCTACTCTTTTACTATTCTTTGCATCTGTCAAAACAACTCTTCGACTATCAATCTATCTAGAGAGTAAGTAAACAATAACCTGATATGACTATTTTACCCAAAAGAGATTTCGGAAATTACCATTTGGACTTACTGTACCTTCAGCAGCATTCATTCCTAGTTTAAATGAAATTTTACCTGTTTATCTTCGTAACAATATCACTTCATATGTTGCCGATATTCTTATTGCTAAACGTTCTTGGAGTGAGCATAACAAAATTTTGGATTCATTATTACATATTTTTGCAAGAGTTGGCATTACAGTGAACTTAGAAAAATCTGAATTTGGTCGTTCTCAGGTGAAATTTCTCGGTCACATTATTTCTACAGAAGGTATTCTTCCTGATCCAGAGAAACTAGACGCTATTCGTAATTATGCTGTTCTACCACAAAACGTGATGTTCGTAGTTTCCTTGGTGTCTGTAATTTTCTTAGACGCTTTGTTAGATTGGACAATTTGGCCACACCTCGTTTATGTGAACTATCCGGAAAGAATTATAATTGGTGTTGGGATGAGGAAGCTCAATCAGAATTTGAACAACTTCGTGATGCTTTAGTTGCTGCTCCACTTCTTTCACATCCGGATTTATCTAAAGATTTTTGTTTGGCGACGGACTCATCATACAAAGGTCTAGGTGCACATTTATTTCAAGAGATAGAAGAAAACGGCGTTGTAGTACAAAAGACTATTGAATTTGGAAGTCGTATTCTCTCTAAATCAGAAAAAAAATTATTCGATTACGGAACTTGAAGCTTTAGCTGTTGTTTGGGCTTTCACAAAATTTCGCATATTTTTGTATAGCAGACATACTAAGGTTCACACCGATCATCGAGCTCTGGAATTTCTTATGTCGACAAAATTAACTCATGGCAGATTGTCACGATGGGCGTTGTACCTACAGGAATTTGACTTTAGTATTGTTTACATACAGGGTTCTTCAAATATTGTTGCTGATGCTTTATCACGTGCACCTATGGGTTTGAAACAAAGTGCTGAAGAGGATAGCAAGGAAAACAATTATTGTTTGATGTATATTCAAGGTGTTGAGACATCGCTAAGGAGCAAAATAAGGATCCAATCTGGAAGGACATTAAGGAGAAGTGGAGGAGAAAGGAAAGCGTAGCGATTAGACAGCATTATTTAGTTCGCAATGACATTCTTTTTAAACGAAAATCGGTCGACAACTCTGTTTGGTTAGTTTGTATTCCTGATGAGTGGGTTAATAAGCTGATTTGGTATACGCATTTCAGTTATGCACACTTTGGTCCCAGAAAATGCTTTCATAAATTACGGGAAAATTGCTACTTCAGTAATATGGAAAAACGTATTCGATCTGTTCTGGCCAAATGCAAATTATGTCAAAAGGCTAAGCCGCCAACAATTTCTCACAGAGCACCGTTGTTTCCTATCATTCCAGCGAAATTAAAGGACATGGCTGCAGTTGATTTGTTCGGTCCAGTGGTTCGTTCTACTAATGGGTTTCCGTACATTTTCGTAGCAGTGGAGTTGACATCAAAATATGTGTGTTTTACACCGTTACGCAAAGCAACAGCTCGTTCAGTATCTAACGCTTTCATCAAACATTTTCTTAAGGAAGTGGGTCATGTTGATAAGGTTATATCAGATAATGGATCACAGTTTCGTTCTAAAATTTGGCTTCGTACTCTACGGCGTCGCAAAATTAAACCAATTTTCATTTCACTTTTTCACCCTCAATCTAACGCTTCAGAGAGATGGATGAAGGAAATCAATAAATTGTGTCGTGTTTATTGTCATCAGAATCACAGAACTTGGGATCAGTATCTTCATATTTTTCAAAACATTCTGAATGAACTTCCTAATGATTCAACTTCTTTACCGCCAATACTGATATTAAAAAACAAAGCACCGACAAATCGCATATCTGAAATCGTTCCTTTTCCGCCTTCACGGAAACTGCGGCATTCTGAAGTTGTGAACCTGGCTCTGCAAAATATTGTGTCTGCGGCTGCTAGAAGAGAGAAATCAGCTAAGCGTCCTGGTCGTTTAAAAACTTTTTCAGTTGGCCAAAAGGTGTTAATTAAGTCTCATCGTTTGTCTCACAAAGGAAAAGGCTTATGTCACAAATTTTTTCTGCTTTATAACGGTCCATATAGAATTCGCAAAATTATTCATGATAACACTGTTGAAGTAGAAACTCTTAAATCACGACGCTCTAAGGGAATACATCATATATCTAACGTTAAAATTTTTGTGGAATGACATACTTTAGAGAAACTAACAGCTACATGTAAACACGCAGAGAATACAAGGATACCGCGCTGTGTTTTGGCGGCGGCATATACTCAAAGCAACAGTCAAGTCTGCGGGCCGCACAAGGCAGTCGTTGACCGCAAACAATTGCTTCCTACGTCACGCGCCTACAGCTGATCGAGCGCTCAGTGCGAATGCACTGACAGCCGTAAACAAATACACAGTCTAATTTCTCCGTTGAAATTCAGTATAAAGCTATAGTGACTTGATGAATTATGTTATTAACATTCAGTATTTTTCAGGATACGGTTCTATAAAATATTTAAGAACTTCAGGTAAATTCTGTGTGTCTCCGACGTTAAGAGGACTTGCTATCGAGAAAATTTCAGAAAGAATGTCATTCCCAAGAAGAAACTAATAAACTAAAAAGGTAACTATTAATTGAGTTTATTTTTCAGGTAACATATTTCCACTTAGGTACGTACTTCAGACGTAATTTGCTGCTCGCTATTACGTGATTCATACTTTGTGCTAAATTTCATGTTCTATGAAATTACTTGTGAAGCGACGTGCTTGCGTACGTTAACTGATCTTGACAATGATTATTAACGAACTGGGTTGTAACTTGTGTATATTATGCATCGTTTGGCTGCAATGCTTTTTCTCTGATGTCATATTTTTTTATTATGTGCCTGCTGTGCTTATTTATTTAAATTATAATTGTAACCTGATTAATTGTGCTGACTGTGATTATGTATGTAAGTTATACTTTGTGATTTATCTGCTTGCGCCTTCATGTTTACTTATTAAGATTACATATGAACATTTATTTGCTTATGCTGATATGATGCTAATGACCTGTTTATTATGTTAGATAACATATTTGCTGCCTTGCTTATGGATTGCATATTTACACATTTCTGTTTTGTTGTCATAACTACTCTTTAATTTGGTATATAGAAATGCTGATATACTGTGTATGAACATAGAGTTTAGGTCACATTATTGTATTAATTATAGATTGTTCGCTTGGCAGAGCCTCGTTGCAAGAATTGTGCTGCATCCACTTGTTGACATTCTGTTCTCTACCGGTATATTTACTCGCTATTGCATGTTTTGCTTACGCTCAGTGCCTTATATTTTTAATATAGGAAAATGAACTGCTGTAATTCGACATAAACGACATTAGTACAAGAAACTTCATAGAAGTCACATGAGCTGGAGGTTTTATGAAAGCTGTATAAATGTATTCTAATAGGAAGGAAGCTAACGACATGACATACCAAAACTAGGTTTAGACCATTGACAGTTATTACACTGCATTTTTCGTGAGCAATTGAAATAGGAAGTGACACTTGACACAAAAAATACTCCACATATTTGCTTCTGCCATAATTCTTGAAGTGGTGTACACACTGTGAAATATTATGATCATTCACACTCCGTAATCGTACTTAATTACTGAGAGTTATTCGAACTAAGTCTGTTAGAGGTCATGTATGCATTTCTTTTATTTAATGATGGACAGAAGATTTGGGTCATATGGATTACACAGAGGTTGTGTGTTGACAGTGTGTCTTCGGATTGTATGGGATGATGAGGTTTGCATTAGGATTTTATCTGTACTTGTTCTAGGAGACTGACTAGAGGAAAGAGTTGTTATGGAAGTGTAATGATATTGGTGCTAAGGTTTATATGTATCGACGTATTGATGAGGTATTATTGAGGTATTGAGATTATATGAAGTTGATGATTATTGGAGTTTTTGTGAACAAGAGGTAAGGTAAATGATATTAATGATAAGGTTTATGTGTATCGACGTAAGAGGTATTATTGAAGTATTGAGATTATGTGATGCTGATGATTATTGGAGTTTTGGTGGATAAGCGGTGAAGTAAGTGAGGTGCATATTTTTTTTTGTTGGTCTATATGGAACAAGGAGGATGAAGATAGCAGACTAGAACACTCAAGTAGAAGGAAGATTGTCTACACACACACTTTGTTAAATCACTAAGCAGTAAATACTTTTTTTTTTTTGGAGAGAGGAAGTAATTGCATATCTTGGCTCACTGACAGTTGTTCAGCAACCGTACATTTTGATCTGGCTTGGCAAACATTGGTCTTGACATGATGACTATGACGTTGACTTAACTATTATTGACTGTTATACATTGCTGCCACTACTACTTGATACACATGATGAACATCACATTTTGACAGAATTGCATTTACACAGTTAACACTATTCAATTACACAGTAGTACTTAATGTGGATGAAAGATGAGTGAGTGTGTTTTGTGTGTTTTCCTTTCCTAATCCTACCCACCTATCTCCTAAATATTATTTTAATTGTTTGTAGTGGCTTGCACTGACACCCACAAATATTATAGGTTTACTGATATTTGAGTATTTGTAATAGTTAATATGACAATTATCTGATATCATTTGTGTGTTTATTAGAATTTATATGTTTAGTGTGTAAAAGCATTTGTATGTGTATTCAAACTATTGTTCATGCCTGAACTGTCTGATTAGTGATGGTGAATATTATGAACTGTTACCTGCACTTGTTCAACAATGCTGGGTGCCACTGATGGACTGCTTCTACTGAGATGATGTCACTTGTTGCTGTCTGCACCTGTTCAACAATGCTGGGTGCCACTGATGGACTGCTTCTACTGACATAATGTCACTTGTTGCTGTCTGCACCTGCTCAACATTACTGGGTGCCACTGATGGACTGCTTCTACTGAGATACTGTCACTTGTTGGTGTCTGCACCTGTTCAACATTGCTGGGTGCAACTGATGGAACTGCTTTTATTGAAATGATGTCACTTGTTGCTGTCTGCACCTGCTCAACATTACTGGGTGCCACTGATGGAACTGCTTCTATTGAAATGATGTCACTTGTTGCTGTCTGCACCTGTTCAACAATGCTGGGTGCCACTGATGGACTGCTTCTACTGACATAATGTCACTTGTTGCTGTGTGTACCTGTTCAAAATTGCTGGGTGCCACTGATGAACTGCTTCTACTGAAATAATGTCACTTGTTGCTGTTTGCACCTGCTCAACATTGCTAGGTGCAACTGATGGACTGCTTCTGCTGAATGATGTCACTTGTTGGTGTCTGTACTTGCTCAACATTGCTGGGTGCCACAGATGGAACTGCTTCTATTGAAATAATGTCACTTGTTGCTGTGTGTACCTGCTCAACATTACTGGGTGTCACTCATGGACTGCTTCTACTGAAATGATGTCACTTGTTGGTGTCTGCACCTGTTCAACAATGCTGGATGTCCCTAATGGAACCGCTTCTGCTGAGAAATGTAACTTGTTGCTGTGTGTACCTCTTCAACATTGCTGGGTGCAACTGATGCACTGCTTCTACTGACATATGGTCACTTGTTGGTGTCTGCACCAGTTCAACATTGCTGGGTGCCACTGATGGACTGCTTCTACTGACATAATGTCACTTGTTGCTGTGTGTACCTGTTCAACATTGCTGGGTGCCACTGATGGACTGCTTGTACTGAAATGATGTCACTTGTTGGTGTCTGCACCTGTTCAACATTACTGGGTGCCACTGATTAACTGCTTCTACTGAAATAATGTCACTTGTTGGTGTCAGCACCTGTTCAACAATGCTGGGTGCCACTGATGGACTGCTTCTACTGAGATGATGTCACTTGTTGCTGTCTGCACCTGTTCAACATAGCTGGGTGCCACTGATGAACTGCTTCTACTGAAATAATGTCACTTGTTGCTGTTTGCACCTGCTCAACATTGCTAGGTGCAACTGATGGACTGCTTCTGCTGAATGATGTCACTTGTTGGTGTCTGTACTTGCTCAACATTGCTGGGTGCCACAGATGGAACTGCTTCTACTGAAATAATGTCACTTGTTGCTGTGTGTACCTGCTCAACATTACTGGGTGTCACTGATGGACTGCTTCTACTGAAATAATGTCACTTGTTGGTGTCTGCACCTGTTCAACAATGCTGGATGTCACTAATGGAACCGCTTCTGCTGAGAAATGTAACTTGTTGCTGTGTGTACCTCTTCAACATTGCTGGGTGCAACTGATGGACTGCTTCTACTGACATATGGTCACTTGTTGGTGTCTGCACCTGTTCAACATTGCTGGGTGCAACTGATGGACTGCTTCTACTGACATAATGTCACTTGTTGCTGTGTGTACCCGTTCAACATTACTGGGTGCTACTGATGGACTGCTTGTACTGAAATGATGTCACTTGTTGGTGTCTGCACCTGTTCAACATTACTGGGTGCCACTGATGAACTGCTTCTACTGAAATAATGTCACTTGTTGGTGTCTGCACCTGTTCAACATTACTGGGTGCCACTGATGGACTGCTTCTACTGAAAAGATGTCACCTGTTGGTGTCTGTACTTGCTCAACATTACTGGGTGCCACTGATGGACTGCTTCTACTGAGATAATGTCACTTGTTGGTGTCTGCACCTGTTCAACAATGCTGGGTGCCACTGATGGACTGCTTCTACTGAGATGATGTCACTTGTTGCTGTCTGCACCTGTTCAACATTGCTGGGTGCCACTGATGGACTGCTTCTACTGACATAATGTCACTTGTTGCTGTCTGCACCTGCTCAACATTACTGGGTGCCACTGATGGACTGCTTCTACTGAGATAATGTCACTTGTTGGTGTCTGCACCTGTTCAACATTGCTGGGTGCAACTGATGGAACTGCTTTTATTGAAATGATGTCACTTGTTGCTGTCTGCACCTGCTCAACATTACTGGGTGCCACTGATGGAACTGCTTCTATTGAAATGATGTCCCTTGTTGCTGTCTGCACCTGTTCAACAATGCTAGGTGCCACTGATGGACTGCTTCTACTGACATAATGTCACTTGTTGCTGTGTGTACCTGTTCAAAATTGCTGGGTGCCACTGATGAACTGCTTCTACTGAAATAATGTCACTTGTTGCTGTTTGCACCTGCTCAACATTGCTAGGTGCAACTGATGGACTGCTTCTGCTGAATGATGTCACTTGTTGGTGTCTGTACTTGCTCAACATTGCTGGGTGCCACAGATGGAACTGCTTCTACTAAAATAATGTCACTTGTTGCTGTGTGTACCTGCTCAACATTACTGGGTGTCACTGATGGACTGCTTCTACTGAAATGATGTCACTTGTTGGTGTCTGCACCTGTTCAACAATGCTGGATGTCACTAATGGAACCGCTTCTGCTGAGAAATGTAACTTGTTGCTGTGTGTACCTCTTCAACATTGCTGGGTGCAACTGATGGACTGCTTCTACTGACATATGGTCACTTGTTGGTGTCTGCACCAGTTCAACATTGCTGGGTGCCACTGATGGACTGCTTCTACTGACATAATGTCACTTGTTGCTGTGTGTACCTGTTCAACATTGCTGGGTGCCACTGATGGACTGCTTGTACTGAAATGATGTCACTTGTTGGTGTCTGCACCTGTTCAACATTACTGGGTGCCACTGATTAACTGCTTCTACTGAAATAATGTCACTTGTTGGTGTCAGCACCTGTTCAACAATGCTGGGTGCCACTGATGGACTGCTTCTACTGAGATGATGTCACTTGTTGCTGTCTGCACCTGTTCAACATTGCTGGGTGCCACTGATGAACTGCTTCTACTGAAATAATGTCACTTGCTGCTGTTTGCACCTGCTCAACATTGCTAGGTGCAACTGATGGATTGCTTCTGCTGAATGATGTCACTTGTTGGTGTCTGTACTTGCGCAACATTGCTGGGTGCCACAGATGGAACTGCTTCTACTGAAATAAGGTCACTTGTTGCTGTGTGTACCTGCTCAACATTACTGGGTGTCACTGATGGACTGCTTCTACTGAAATAATGTCACTTGTTGGTGTCTGCACCTGTTCAACAATGCTGGATGTCACTAATGGAACCGCTTCTGCTGAGAAATGTAACTTGTTGCTGTGTGTACCTCTTCAACATTGCTGGGTGCAACTGATGGACTGCTTCTACTGACATATGGTCACTTGTTGGTGTCTGCACCTGTTCAACATTGCTGGGTGCGACTGATGGACTGCTTCTACTGACATAATGTCACTTGTTGCTGTGTGTACCTGTTCAACATTACTGGGTGCCACTGATGGACTGCTTGTACTGAAATGATGTCACTTGTTGGTGTCTGCACCTGTTCAACATTACTGGGTGCCACTGATGAACTGCTTCTACTGAAATAATGTCACTTGTTGGTGTCTGCACCTGTTCAACATTACTGGGTGCCACTGATGGACTGCTTCTACTGAAAAGATGTCACCTGTTGGTGTCTGTACTTGCTCAACATTACTGGGTGCCACTGATGGACTGCTTCTACTGAGATAATGTCACTTGTTGGTGTCTGCACCTGTTCAACATTGCTGGGTGCAACTGATGGAACTGCTTTTATTGAAATGATGTCACTTGTTGCTGTCTGCACCTGCTCAACATTACTGGGTGCCACTGATGGAACTGCTTCTACTGACATAATGTCACTTGTTGGTGTCTGCACCTGTTCAACATTGCTGGGTGCAACTGATGGAGCTACTTCTATGGAAATTACGTCACTTGTCGGTCTCTGCACCTACTCAACATTGCTGGATGCCACTGTTGGAACTGTTTCTACTGAAATGATGTTACTTCTTGCTGTCTGCACCTGCTCAACATTACTGGGTGATACTAATGAACTGCTTCTACTGACATATTGTCACTTGCTGGTGTCTGCACCTGTTCAACATTACCACTGATGGACTGCTTCTACTGAGATGATGTCACTTGTTGCTGTCTGCACCTGTTCAACAATGCTGGGTGCCACTGATGGACTGCTTCTACTGACATTATGTCACTTGTTGCTGTGTGTACCTGTTCAACATTGCTGGGTGCCACTGATGGACTGCTTGTACTGAAATGATGTCACTTGTTGGTGTCTGCACCTGTTCAACATTACTGGGTGCCACTGATGAACTGCTTCTACTGAAATAATGTCACTTGTTGGTGTCTGCACCTGTTCAACAATGCTGGGTGCCACTGATGGGATGCTTCTACTGAGATGATGTCACTTGTTGCTGTCTGCACCTGTTCAACATTGCTGGGTGCCACTGATGAACTGCTTCTACTGAAATAATGTCACTTGTTGCTGTTTGCACCTGCTCAACATTGCTAGGTGCAACTGATGGACTGCTTCTGCTGAATGATGTCACTTGTTGGTGTCTGTACTTGCTCAACATTGCTGGGTGCCACAGATGGAACTGCTTCTACTGAAATAATGTCACTTGTTGCTGTGTGTACCTGCTCAACATTACTGGGTGTCACTGATGGACTGCTTCTACTGAAATAATGTCACTTGTTGGTGTCTGCACCTGTTCAACAATGCTGGATGTCACTAATGGAACCGCTTCTGCTGAGAAATGTAACTTGTTGCTGTGTGTACCTCTTCAACATTGCTGGGTGCAACTGATGGACTGCTTCTACTGACATATGGTCACTTGTTGGTGTCTGCACCTGTTCAACATTGCTGGGTGCGACTGATGGACTGCTTCTACTGACATAATGTCACTTGTTGCTGTGTGTACCTGTTCAACATTACTGGGTGCCACTGATGGACTGCTTGTACTGAAATGATGTCACTTGTTGGTGTCTGCACCTGTTCAACATTACTGGGTGCCACTGATGAACTGCTTCTACTGAAATAATGTCACTTGTTGGTGTCTGCACCTGTTCAACATTACTGGGTGCCACTGATGGACTGCTTCTACTGAAAAGATGTCACCTGTTGGTGTCTGTACTTGCTCAACATTACTGGGTGCCACTGATGGACTGCTTCTACTGAGATGATGTCACTTGTTGGTGTCTGCACCTGTTCAACAATGCTGGGTGCCACTGATGGACTGCTTCTACTGAAAAGGTGTCACCTGTTGGTGTCTGTACTTGCTCAACATTGCTGGGTGCCACTAATGGAACTGCTTCTGCTGAATGATGTCACTTGTTGGTGTCTGCACCTGTTCAACATTGCTGGGTGCCACTGATGGACTGCTTCTACTAAAATGATGTCACTTGTTGGTATTTGAACCTGTTGACCATTGTTGGGTGCTACTGCTGGAACTATCAACTACTTGTTTTTTTTAATCATTGAAAGCATTTTATGTGAACATTTGTATAAACAGATTTTTTGTGTATTGTGTGAACTATTATGTAAAGTCACATGTATGAAAAGAAGTTGTATTGCTTACTGTATTTTATATATTAGGTTATTGAAAGGTCAGTGCAAAGCCAAAATTTTAACTAATTATGTGATATTTAGGTATTAATATTGTCTTTTATTTTTGTCTGTATTTTTGTGGACGAATTTGGTGGTATTTTCACCACCAATGCTGGCAAAAATACCATCAAATTGTGGCCCGTGCAGGAGGGGTATATGAAAGGTGGCTACACTGAGCCACAGCGCCAGAGATTGCGCCAAAGAGTATTATTCAGCCGCCTCCACTGGCAGTGCTTGTCGAGAACTCGTAGTAGTCAGTGCTTGGGGAGAACTCGTAGTGTAGAGAGCTTGTTGAGATGTGCTAGTGAAAAGTGTTTGTTGAGAAGTAGCGGAGTGCTGTGCTTGTCGAGATGTGGCAGTAGTCAGTTCTTGTTGAGATGTGATAGTAACGAGTCGGTGTGGAAATATTGTAATGATTAGAGTGCTTTTCGTCAATATATGAAGGTAAAAGAAAAAAAAAAAATTTTCCTTTTCTTTTTATTATCTCAATGTCTTAAATAATGCGTCATTACAGGTTCAGTCAACAAAGCATCTGGCGTGTGTTCTTGTATTAGAGTGTAATTCTAGGTTTCTTGCGCAATTATAGTATTTCTATTTTTTTAATTACTTCAGTATAAATGATATTTAAAATTTCTTGTCTTGTTGAAGAAGAACCGTGCCAGATGTGTACGTTGAGTCACACTCCCACACACAGAACAATTACACTTGTGTTTTGGTTTCGTAGGTTTTATAGTTGCTGGGGACTTAATTAATTAATTGTGTTAACGAAAATTTTCATTTCATTCTTTGTTGTTGTTCTATGCAGTCAGATTGCGTAATAATACTAGTCAGGGCCAACCGTTTACGTGACACAGCGTAATCGGACATACAGCTACGAAAAATAAAAATGATTTTCATATTTAATAATAATTAAGCCCCCATGCAACCACCTACTACACTCCCTGACCTAAGCCCTCGTGAGTTCAACTCCATTCTAAACTTAAGAAAACACTTCACGGCATTCGCTTCAGAACTGCTACAAATTCGTCGGGCAATAGTCCGTGCGACTCGAACTGTCAACACAACTGGCACTGCTAAGAGTATCCTACGACTTCCACAACGCTGGCAACGGGTATACACAATGCTGGTGACTACATTGAAGGTCAGTAAAACTCTTGAAACACGTATCTATTTTGTATGAGCTGTAAATAAACTGTTGGCTCTATTAAAGTTCCAATCCTCGTATAAATTTATCACTCTACATTTCGTGGTCATCCACGTTTAACATTCTGTTCCAACCGTCTTACTGCTGTGAACAAAAATGACTTTTCCCTGGTTCCCAGTGTTTCCATGTCAACTTTTTTTCGTATTCCTCCTGCTATCACATACTCGTTCCCATGTACAAGATTTTTGTTGTACCATGCAGAATACATGCAACTGCTCCCTCATTTCCCCTCGATTTCCCAGAATTTCATCGTAAATGACCTCAATTTATACATATTTTCAGTCAGTTTTCGTAATTGTATCTATTTCATGTCGCTTCTGCCCATGCAGTCATGACATTGCTTCTTGCCCTGTACGGAATTGCGGGATTATTTACACGTCTTCTGCTTGGTGCAGGAAAATCTTTATACTTGGTAACGAATGTGAGACAGCAAAAGGAATAGGAGAAAAAGTTGACATGGAAGCACTGGGAACTAGCGAATCTCATTTTTCGTCGACAACAATAATACGGCTGACAGTCTGTTTAACGTGGATGACCACCAAATGAAGAGTAATAAATTTATGTGTTGGATCACAAGCCCAGTTTCGACCCCAAAGTTATTGGCAACCATCTTATAGATTTTTATAATGTGTCCTTAGCTAAAGAGCATTGTTATAACAGTACACAACTATCAAATGGTGTGTGTGTTTGACCCTGTGCAAGACTTTAGGTGTTTTAAATCCTAACGAACAGAATTTACAATGTGCTTCGTGGTACTCTTCACCAATCAAAATTATGAGCTGTCAGCTGACAAATATTTTACAGAACAATTGCTGCATGGTTGTGAATATTATGCTGTATATCTTTTGAGGTAATAGGGATACATCCAAACTGACTGCTGTCTTTGATGCTTTTCTAGAAGAGAACCATCTGCCTCTAAGTTGACATGGATAGGACGGATGATAGAAAGGGTGAAGAAAGTAAATGGAGTTATCGGTTGACAGAGATTTTAACGAGGTATCATTCAATGGTAGACTGATGATTCATACTAGAGAGATTGAGATGTTGAGGCAGGTCGGTTATCATGCATTTAATCAGTTTTTTCCGTTCTTCTCTTTGGGTGCATGAGTTTCGTGGTATAATTTGCAATCGACTCCTCTACAACTGTGTGCGACTTTGAACGCTATCTACATGCAATCGTTAAGAGCTAACCTCTTCATTCCACAGTCACAGAGGACTTCCAGTACATATGTGATGAATCTTGTCCATCAATGGAAAACCTATTTAAACACCCTCCTCTAGATGAACAAAGGTGTCTGCCAAAATTCTTCATGTCTCTGCCACATCTTTGACATAAATCGAGTTTCAGTTTTGTAATTGCAGTGATTGCAAGTTAGCGACAGAACTTTGTGCAGTACTACAATCCCAGTGTATACATTTGCTTAACAAATGCGTGTGTGTTTGGAAGAGACTGTGCTCTGTTTGCGGAGTTAGTGCAGCTTGGCCTGTTATTCCACACATCGAACACCGCTGCTATGCATTTGTGTTTATGTTCTATGATCATAGATCTCTTCCGAGCATCTTCTTGATATGAGTCCAGCCACTACAACAAATCTACAGAATTGATAGCCGAAGTGAATTATGCATAATGTTTCAAACTCCTGTCTGGAGCTCCAGTATGCGTAATTAAGGTTTTCTTCACCTTAATCGCCAGTTAAGTCACCACAACACTCATATGTGTCTGGCTTGTGTGTACTACACAGCAATAAGGAGTGCTAAACACTTCAGCATGTACACATCTAGGGGGAGTGTGTATAATTTGTCAGGTGACTTTGGTAATACTGGTACAGAACCGTCTTTGCTGAATGGCACTTAGAGTACTGGAATGAGAATAGTGGTCTATATCACTAGCTTCAGTTAGTACAAGTTTGCAACATGTGGAACTCAGCTCGTTATGTTTGTTCACCACAAGATATCGAACGTAGTAGTACCCTTCCTCTTCTGGTCAGTTTCAAATTAAACTGGAGACTGTCGCCAGGAGGGTTGGTTAAAGATGGAGTAAGAGTTACGCGACGCATAGAGAGAGGCCATCTAGAGTTTTGATCTAGGTTCTAAGCTGATAGGTTCAATGAAAGGGTAGCTCGTTTTGAAATAGATGGTAGAGTGCTAAGGTTTTGGATCTCCAACTTTATCCTACGAATGCATCAATGCTTTGTGGCTATATCCACATAGATGGAGATGGCAATTCGTAATGAAATCTTATCGAATTTATAAACTGTATCAGCTAAGAAACTCAGTTTCCACACCACCCTCTCTGCGGATGGCTATTTCCTACACTAAGAGACAGTATTTGTGTCATTTGATGTAGATGGTGTAACAGGGTCTGAGATATTTCCACATGTATATGACCCTTGCAACTTAAGGAGGGGATAGTTCCGCAGTGATACAAAAATTGAGGACCATGCTGCAATGTCATTAGCAGAACGAAAATGATGTGATGAGACATTTTCTTGATATGACAACTCTTCAACAGCTGTGGCTTGTACCTCAAATAACTGAGTAAAATTCATTGACACTGTGGAAAACATGATAAAATTACGAAAATTGATGGCAAATATGTAAAACTGATGAAATTATGACAAAAAAGTGGAGGGATGAGGATACTAGCAGGGGGACAAAGAGAGAGCTGGTGCATTTTGTTAGTACAGGTTGCCTACATCAGGTGCAGGGATGCACTCACAGGCAAACCTGTTGTTTTCCTTTGATTGACAGGTCATTAACCTATTGATCTCCTTTGATTGTTCTGTAAAGGGATCCTTCCTTTTGATTGACTGTACCTTAACCTATTATTCCCCCACATCTCCCCCCATCCACTCAGGAAATCTCCAACCCATCCCCTCCCCATCGCTGCTACAGGAACACTTTCAAGTCTGAGTTATTGGACTAGCCCCTCTCAGTCTTATCAATTTGATTGACTACATAATTAAATTGATCAATTAATTAACCCCTCCCCTTCTGGTACACCCCATCCCCTCCCACCCTCCCTCCTTGAAATTGGTGGGAAAAGACTCAGTTGATTGGTCATTTGGAGGGAATTCGATTGCAGTTTATGGAATATTGTTTAAACAATATAGACAATGTATAGAATATTACTTAATTATTTATGGCAGTGTATGGAATATAGTATATTTATTTAGTTAAAGAATTTGCCAGGAAATCGATTGCAGTGTATGGAATATTGTTCAAAAAATTTAGACAATGTGTGTAATATTGTTTATTTAAACAATTTATGGGATTCAAGGCGGTGTATTGAATATATGGAAATTGGTTGCTCTGTGGTGGAGAATAAGGTTCTCATATCAGAAAATTCTAGGTTATATTGTTTATTTATAAACAATTCAGTTTGTGGGGATGGATTTCTCTTGTTCATCATTCTCTGCTGTTTGGAAAGATGTAGGTCTTGTAAGAAGTAATTACATGGGGCAAACATGTTGCATAACCTAATGTTTGGCACTGAACTCTGGGTGACTTAACCTAATGTTTGTCCCTTTGTGGGCACTTAATCTATTGTTCTGTTATGTGGTTTTCCATGTCTCCCCCATCCCCTTAAACTATTGTATGGCCTTTGATATCAAATTAAGTGAGTAGTTATGTCCTCCCACCATTTTCTGGTACACATTTCGAATTTCACACGCTTTTGAATGCCATTTCTGCCTCACTCTTCTTTGTCACCCATCCCCACCACCTTAAACTATTGTACCGCAATTTACATAAAAAATTATGCAAGTTAAGCTAGTGTGCTGCAATTAAAATGCTGTTCTGCTCCATCTCACCCACCCAACCCCTCCCCTTGCTATTGTACCGCTAACACCAAATTGAGATAAAAAATTTATGCAGATTAATTAAATCGATGTCCTTCACATGTGCAAGGTAGTTTTTGTAATTCCCAGCATCATATTGGGAAGGGGAGGGGAAAATTGATGGAATATACACTATGTGATCAAAAGTATCCGGACGTCCCCAAAACATACATTTTTCATATTAGGTGCATTTATGGCTGCCACTTACTCCCAGGTACTCCATATCAGCAACCTCAGTAGTCATTAGACATCGCGAGAGAGCAGTATGGGGCACTTCGCAGAACACACCAATTTCGAACGTGGTCAGCTGATTGGGTGTCACTTGTGTCATACGGCTGTATGTGGGATGTCCACACTCCTAAACATCCCTAGCTCTACTGTTTCTGTTGCGATCGTGAAGTGGAAACGTGAAGGACACATACAGTTCGAAAGCATACAGGTCAACCTCGTCTGTTGACTGACAGAGACTGCCGACAGTTGAAGAGGGTTGTAATGTGTAGTAGGCAGACATCTATCCAGACCATCACACAGGAATTCCAAACTGCATCAGGCTCCACTGCAAGTACTATGACAGTTAGGCGGAGGGTGAGAAAACGTGGATTTCATGAACGAGCAGCTGCTCATAAGCCATAAATCATGCTGGTAAATGCCAAACGATGCCTCGCTTGGTATAAACAGCATAAACATTGGACGATTGAACAATGGAAAAACTTTGTGTAGAGTGATGCATCACAGTACACGTAGTTTCGATCCAATGGCAGGGTGTGGGTATTGCGAATCCCCAGTGAACATCATGTGCCAGCATGTGTAGTGCCAACAGTAAAATTCAGAGGCGGTGGTGTTATGGTGTGGTGGTGTTTTTAATGGAGGGGTCTTGCACCCCTTGTTATTTTGCATGGCACTATCACAGCACAGGCCTACATTGATGTTTTAAGCACCTTCTCGCTACCTACTGTTGAAGAGCAATTTGGGGATGGTGACTGCAGTTTTCAACATAATCGGGCACCTGTTTATAATGCACAGCCTATGGCGGAGTGGTTAGACGACAATAACATCCCTGTAATGGGCTGGTCTGCACAGAGTCCTGAACTGAATCCTATAAAACACCTTTGGAATGTTTTGGAACGCCGACTTCATGCCAGGCCTCACTGACCATTATTGATACTTCTCCTTAGTGCAGCACTCTGTGAAGAATGGGCTGCCATTCCCCAAGAAACCTTCCAGCACCTGATTGAACGTAGGCCTGCGTGAGTGGAAGCTGTCATCAAGGCCAAGGGTGGGACAACACCATACTGAATTCCAGCATTACCGATGGAGGGCGCCACGAACATGTACGTCATTTTAACCCAGGTGTCCGGATTCTTTTGATAATATAGAGGAGTTTAAACAAAAGATAGCTAATAAAAAACGCATCCTGCAACCCAACACTGATGTCGCCGGCTCCACACATGCACTTTGCAGGGCATTCTGAGTGTGAGCCACTGCCAGAGAGACTAATGCTGGGGCACGAAACACTGCTCTCATGCTGCTGCCATCTGCAGCCAGCAGGTGAAAGACGCAACTATATTCTGGTATACAGTTATAATTTATCGAGTGTTATACTGATGTCACATGTCTATGTAAATAACAGCCAAATCTCCCTCTGGACAAACTATAGAAATCTGTTGTAACGCTTCCCAGAGTAAGACAGGATGCAAACTTCTTAATGGGACAGCTCATCCCACATGTGAGATGCGTAAGAGCACACGCATTTGTTTACCTGCCCAAGGTGGCTTATGCATAGACACAAGATGTGTGTGTTGCAGGGCTGGAATTTTCGGTGTCCTACAGCTAATGGTCTGGAGACGTCCTAATGCCACAATGGCAGATGAGGGACAGCATGACGCCATAGATGGATGGTCTGCGCCAACTTGTGTTTGAAGACTTGAACAAAGAATTCATCACCTTACTCTCATAACTTTCCATAGATACCTTGCCTCCCCCCCCTCCCCTCCATCTTATTTGAATCAGCCTGTAGAGGCTCCTATGCCCCAGCACGAAGGATGTCTTGTGAATGAATGGAGCATTCTGATTGGCTCTTACTGAATTTACCTGGCAAACTGTTGCTGCTGCTGGTGTGGGACCACTATCCGTCATTTTCTTTTCTGCAGGCGAGGCTTGCAACAGCAAAACTATTTTGTACAGGTCGCCATACTGCACTGACAGTTAAACCCGCAAAAGTGGTCTACAGATGGTCAAATACGGAAGGATACTTCCTCAATTACACTGCTCTGCCATTGATGATGGAAGCTTGAATATTTCAGCGTGAAACCGATCTCCACGTACCATATCGATGTAGGAAGTAGGAAACACAAAATTCGGATCCTGCGCCATAACAAAATCGCCACTTCTGCATCCTGCGTATAGCTATCCACCACCAGACTCTCGTACATATACCACAAAGACAGACAGCATAAGCACATGAACCATATATACTCCTCGCAGCACTAGACATTTCCCGCAAAGTCGGGCGGTCATCCACCACAGCCGAGAGGCACATGCAATCCGCCCCCACACACACACAGGCCTGATGGCTGATCAGAGCAACCTCAGCAGACCGAGATCACTCTCCAAACTGTTTTACAAAGGCGTTGCTGTATCTGGCCCCTACCTGCTTGCTTGCTTGCTTTCTACACCCACTCCAGACTCTGGGCTTACAAGAACATACGTATTTTCACATGGTTTACCATAATATCATACTATTTTCGCGTTACCTCCCGATATCAAGCACTTAGCAGTATGCTACCAGTCGCTTTCACGCTGTAATTCCGAAGATGTAGACTGGAAATTATTTCTCTAGAAACCTGAAACTTTAGTGAGGTGGAGCATGCTGAAAACAACTGAGTAACTTGAAACTAATCTCGTCTGTGAAGAACTTTACGTGAAAACTCGATAAAAATAGAGGAAACTGATATTTCCACTCGCGATTACCAATGTCGGTGATATAACAGATTCCAAATCTTCTTTATAATTTACTAAGTCAATTAATTTGTTTCTCATCTCTAGAGAACCATCAAACGTGTCTTCCACCCTTCTTTCACCTGCTTCCACCCGTCTTTCACCTGCTGGATCCACACAACACAAACCACAATCGATGTTTTCTCAACCAAATAAAGATGGGAAATGTACAAAAGCAGTCAACCGGGCAATTTACATGGGGCGTAATAATGGTACTGCGCAAACAAAGTTCCATATTGAGACTTCTCAAGTTTCCAAGTAGAACTCAGGCTGTCATGAAGGCTGCCAACACGTACTGATTATTAGTTCGATATGCAGCCATTAAGAGGGCGACGTGGTTAGGTCAGCTACATTCCTATACATCAACCAGTCTCTCCATTCGGACAGCTCCTGCCGTTATATGGAAACGTGAATCATTCCCCCCACAGGCCACCACCGCTGCACGCCACGCACCCCCAGACAGAATCATCTTATCTTAGAAAACTGGCCACATACATATTTGATCACTATAATTACACTTAAATATTACAATTGTGGTCTCAAGTGAACGACGTCCGACAGTGAGTGAAGTATCGAAAATACCCCCTGATGATGGCTGTGACTCTGGAAATAGAAGTATCTCTACCATTCTTATGACTTGACATACTTTTCCAAGTAAAAAAAAGAAAAATATTTCATTCCCATGGCAGCTATTGCAGAATTCCACATCAGATCCATACCTTCTCTTACGACGGGACATAATCATTTTCTTTGCACATGTCAGAACACACACACTCACATACAAATACCTTATAAGCCCGATGCCCAAGACGAACCTATCATGCATCCCGTACTCCTCTGATAACTGATTGCTGGCGATACGAAAAAATACTGAGCGAAAATCAGCGATGGGTGGACATGTCTCATAGGTTTTTCTTGCGAGTGGTACCACAGTGTCTTAGAAAGATAGACGTAATCGTCTTACAAGCCACCAGATGTTCAGAACACGATCATAATGACTATGTTACTGTCACAAGTGGTCTTTATTCTACAAGTGTTCACAAGTATCACTAACGATATCCATGTTAAAAGCTACACAAGCCCTATAAATCGAGGTGTGGCATTACCTCCGAATGAAGTGGTTTTTCCAGATAAATACCGTGACACTGAATACAGACAGTGATCTCCAGAGTGTACATTATCAGACCAACAGTGCAGTTACAAATCGCCGTTGGGTTTACGCTTGTAATTCATATATATATATATATATATATATATATATATATATATATATGGCGATGGTTGATTGAGAAGGATCACAAACAGTAGACGGTGTGCTAATTGAGGTCGTAAGAAATGTACATTAGCTTTTCAGATCTCTACTGCTATGCTTTCTGGTAGAAATGCTGTCTGTGAATTGGAGTCAAGTCTTTCCATTCAACCACATACCTGCATTGAATCCTATGGAGAAGTCTTTTAATGATTACAGCCACTATTTAATCATATTTCTGGCACTCACATACGTCAAAACGAGTCACCTTCGTCGAATCTATCCACTACAGTAAAATTTTAGATAGTCTGTATGCATCTTTCAGCTGCCCCCTCAGACTCTGCGCTGAACGCTGCAGCTTTGCGCATGTGATCATTCCAATTTGTCAGAACTGAGCACAAGTCGGAGAGAGCTATATGTACCACTTTCTGCAACTCATGTAGAAACAGTGACCTGAGTTAGTGCGACTGGACCATGTTTTGACCATTCGGTGGAAACAGGAACTGTTGTCATAGCTCCGCCAACTATGCACAATGTGTAAGGTCAGCACCAAACTAAGTCTGCTCCTGCAACACGAGGTAGTATAAAAGACAGTATGGGAACTGGAAGAAGGACGAGGATTTTGTTACTGCATTGTGGTGCATCTTCAAACTACATACAGGTACTGCAGTCCGAAGCAGATCCGCATCCCTCAGGGTTCATTCACATCTGTCATCCCAAAATTCTATCATCGTCGTTCTGTACAGTCCAACAGAGAAAAACGCACTGCAAATGCAAAATATGTGGGTGGAGGCGGCTGGATGCAATCGAATACAGTGCTATACTATTCCGCTCGATCAGAAAATAGTTCATTTGCGCTAGGTGTTGGCAGTTGTACTGCATTTATAAGCAATTTTAGAACACGAACGAGAAGTGACATAAAATCGATAAAATTACGAAAAATGACTGAAAATCCATATAAATTGAGGAAAAATACACCGAAATGGGGGGAAATTGAGGAAGTTCTTGTGTGTCTTCTGGATGACACAGAAGAATTCTTGTACATGGGAACAAGTATGCCACAGCAAGAGAAATCCGAGAAAATGTTTACATTGAGAGGCACCCACATGCCTTGCTCATACTGTGGCATCAAGCAGTCAGGCCTGCAAGATGAGTGGTCTGCCAAGCGAGTGGATTCATTCTTATTTATCGAGTAATATGAACTCTCGTACTCTCAATTAAGTTACAAATTATCCTCCTGTATGAGTAATACGCAACGGAAACGCAGCCTGACTATCAGTAATTTACAGATCTTTGACTGTTCACTACGCACTGGCAATACCACATTTTCTTTTTTTATTTAACGGCTTTTATCAACACGTGGCCATCGCACTGAATATGAATGGCGCACACATTATAAATTCTGGATATCATGACAACATACAATTCGAAGGAAAAGGCCACCAATCTTTTTCTTTTCACTATCTTATTTATTCCGATAAATTCTATAACCTAAACACACAAATTCTATAACCTACAACAATAACACATGAGAAATTCCGCCCAGTGGGCATGGCTTTACATTGGTGATTCTCTACCTTATGGTCTCGTAATTATTTAACGCTAAAGTGCACTTTCTGGATAGGATGGTGGATCTTTTATTATATCTCACACTTCGACTCTCACAATCATCATCACGAAACTTTCCTCCAGATCGAGCGGTACAGAACGAACAAGCATAACCCACTAATCTTTTGAAACTACCTTGCTACTCTCCCGTGCAAACCACACATACTTAAATTACATGACATACACCACACTACAACATGAAATACTACACAGGGAATAGTCACAACATTATCACTTTCAGCTTTCCAACTTCAATTAGTATTTATCCCAGTTTCACACGACACTGCCCCACTTTGTAATTCTACTTTCCTACTATGAACTCTGGAGATATATGCACGTCTTCCTGTGCAATGCAAGCCAAGTGGCGTTGCTGGATAGATGGCTGACTCACCTTGTTTCTCTCTCAGAGTGTTGTAGTTTGAATCAAGCATCACACGGAAACATATCTCGCAAAGTAATATTAAGAACATATTCATCACACACACGAGTCCTCATCTGATACCATGGACGAGTACTTCTCTTTATCTTTTGTCTCATACACAGTTTGAGACTCACACAGTACTCACCACGTGGAAGTACTCGCCTCTAATTTCAAGTTCTGCACACGCTATTTCTTAAATATTTCAACTTATAGTACACACGCTAGTAATTCAGCTTAACTTAAGCACACGGAAGTATTTCAACTTATTGCTACACGTGGTTTCATTGTGACCCTTGGTCACTTCCGAAGATTACTACGATCCCATTAATATTACCTGCCTGACATTTAATTCTCCCCACAAAAATTACTGAAATAGAGAAATTATTATTTCAAATTACTCTTAAATATTCCACATGCATACCATGTCTCCACTCTTTTGTCTTTACGGAGCACAACTAAGACAGGTCTTAACAGCACAAGATCCAGCGGCAGAGTGCTGAAACATGGCCGTTCTTCAGGTCATCTCGCACCTCTGTTGAGGTGGGGGAAGACCATGCTACCGTATTGGTCAGCCACATTTCAGGCGCTCAAAGCTCCGGTAAGTTTCATCTCTTTGGTTCTACCAAAGGTGGCTAAAGGATCGTCTCAAAGATGATCATATATTCACATTCACTATCTGCAGTTAGCAGACGACCATACATTCATTCATTTCACAGATCTCACCAAACTGGATGTAGGGATTTATTTT
The DNA here is from genome assembly GCF_023864345.2 of Schistocerca serialis cubense. Lineage (NCBI taxonomy): Eukaryota > Metazoa > Arthropoda > Insecta > Orthoptera > Acrididae > Schistocerca > Schistocerca serialis. Next base: position 37,576,148 of record NC_064641.1, read on the forward strand.
GTGGGAGTGCACATGTGATCAATTAAATAAATAAATTGTCATTCTTTCCCACACTGGTATCCGGCTTCACTGTATTAATTGAAATTGAGTTATTATTAGAAAAAAAAAGTGTTGTTCTGACAAAAATAATGAAGTATGTTGTACCTATTTTCAATGTCGGGCGGTACTGTACCCTTTCAACATGGAAGCGCCGGGAACCAGGGAAACAGTCTTTTTTTTTCCGCCGAGGCAGCATTCTATTGTATGACTATTGAGGTAGCAATATATACCGGAGAAATATCTAGCGGAGGCATGAGAGAGCAGTTCTGTACCAGTCATACTAAAGTCACCTGTCAAATTATACACAATCCCTCTAGATGTGTACATGCTGAGGTGTTTAGCACTCCTTATTGCTGTACAGTACACACAAGTCTGATACATTTGAGTGTTGTGGCGATTCACAAACATCTGTTGCTATCTTAAAATCACTGCAGTTACAAAACTGAAACTCGATTTACATCAAAGACGTGGCAGATACATAAAGAACTTTGCATACAGCTTTGATCATCTAGAGGACGGTGTTTAAATAGGTTTATCCATTGATGGATGGACATGATTCATCAAACACGTATTGGAAGTCGTTTGTGATTGTAGAATGGAGAGGTCGGCTGTTAATGATTGCATTTAGGTAGCACTCTAAGTCGCACGCAGTTGTATATGAGTCGAATGTAAGTTATACCACACAACTGATGCACCCCAAGAGAACAACGGAAAAACCTGATAACTGTGATTGGTCAAGAGAACCAAGAAGCACATTGTAAATTCTGTTTGTTAGGGTTTAAAACGCCTAAAGTCTTCCGCAGGGTCAAATTCACAGTCCATTTGATGGTTGTGTACTGCACTCCCCCAGCTGGTATAACAACGCTCTTTAGCTAAGGACACTTAACAAAAATCTATAAGGTAGTTGCCGATAACTTTGGGGTCGCAATTGGGTTTGTGATCCAATGTATATAAATTTATTATTCTACATTTGGTGGTCATCCACGTTAAACAGTCTATACCAGCCATATTATTGCTGTCGATGAAAAATGAGATACTCTGGCTCCCAGTGTTTCCATGTCAACTTTTTGTCCTATTCCTCTTGCTGTCCCATATTCGTTCTCATGTACAAAAATTTCCCTGCACCAAGCAGAAGAGGTGCAAATAATTTCGTATTCCCCTCAATTTTCCCACACTTTAGACTACTTTCCCTCAATTTATATATATTTTCTGTCAATTTTTGTAATTCTATCGATTTTATGTCACTTTTCCAGATGCGATCATGACAACACTTCTCGCCATGTATTCTAAATGTGTAAATGTAGTACAATTTGCACCTAGTGCAACTGTGGTATTTTTCTGCATGTGTGTGTGCACTTGTATTGGAGCTCATAGCTGGATCCACCATGCATTATGTCAGGGATAACGGTCGAGTGTGAATCCGCCAAGTGTTATGGTCAGAATATCGTTCAATGGTAGATCCACCTCCGAATCCTGTCCACAGCCATAGTGCATGGTGGATCCGCCATCGAACCATATCCCGACCATAACGCATTCTGGATCCACCTCAGACCCCTATCCGCAGCCATAATGAATCGTGGACTCACCCTGCACCCCTATCCCTGATGTAATGATTGGTTGTTCCACCTATAAGCTCTATCCTGATCCTATCTCAAACCTACGCTGTGCCACAGGGACCCCACGTGAAACCAATACAGGCACACAGACATATAGAAAAATAGTGGATTTGCGCTAGGATTTGACAACTGTACTACATTTACAAGCAATTTTAGAATACGTGGCAAGAAGAAATCTCATGACTGCATGTGCAGAAGTGACATAAAATAGAAAAATTACGAAAACTGACGGAAGATATGTATAAATTGAGGTCAGTTACGCTGAAATGCTGGGAAATTGAGGGGAAATGAAGTAGTAGTTGCATGTATTCTGCATGGTACAGGAAAATTCTTGCACATGGGAACGAGTATGTGATGGCAAGAGGAGTACGAGAAAAAGTTGACATGGAAGCACTGGGAACCAGGGAAAAAATTATTTTTTGTTGACGGCAGTATGACGGCTGGAACAGAATGTTAAACGTGGTTGACCACGAAATGTAGAGAAACAAATGGATATATGTTGCCTCACAAGACCAGTTGTCACCCGAAAGTTATCAACAACCACCTTATACATTTTTATGAAGTGTCCTTAGCTAAAGAGTGTTCTATTACCAGCTTGCAGAGTGCAGTTCACAAGTACCAGATGGATTGTGTTTTTGACCCTGTGAAAGACTGTTTAGGCGTTTTAAACCCTAACAAACAGAATTTACAATGTGCCTCTCGGTACTCTTCATCAATCACAAATGTGCAGTGTCAGATGACAAATACCATATAAAACAGCTGCTGCATGGTCCTGAACAACATTCTGCTCTTCGTCTATTGAGGTAATAGGGACACATCCAAGTTGACTGCTGTCTTTGATGTTTTCCTGGAAGAGAACTATGTGCCTCTAAATTGACATGTATCTGCATTAAAGGATGATAGAAAGTAGATGGAGTTATCAGTTGAGAGAGGTTGTAACAAGGTAAGCTTTAATGGTAGACAGATTACGCATACTAGAGAGAACAAGATGTTGAAGCAGATCAGTTAACATGCATTTAACCAGTTTTTTCCCGTTGTTCTCTTGTTGTGCATCAGTTGCGTGGTATAACTTGCGACTAACACATATACAGCTGTAGGTTCTGTGTGTGACGTAGAGCGCTATCTACATGCAATTGTTAATAGCTATCCTCTCCATGTCACAGTCGACAGAGGACTTGCAACACATGTGTGATGGATCACGTTCGTCGATGGAAAACCTATTTCAATACCTTCCTCTAGATGAACAAAGATGTATGCCAATTACTCAATTTCTCGCATCTTGGACTTTCGTAACTGCAATGAGTGTAGCACTCCGTCTTCAGGCCACAAGTGGCCCATCGGGACCATCCGACCGCCGTGTCATCCTCAGGTGACGATGCGGATAGGAGGGGCGTGTGGTCAGCACACCACTCTCCCGGTCGTTGTGATGGTTTTCTTTGACCGGAGCCGCTACTATTCGATCGAGTAGCTTCTCAATTGGCATCACGAGGCTGAGTGCACCCCGAAAAATGGCAACGGCGCATGGTGGCAGGATGGTCACCCATCCAAGTGCCGGCCACGCCCGACAGCCCCCTAACTTCGGTGATCTCACGGGAACCGGTGTATCCACTGCGGCAAGGCCGTTGCCGCAATGAGTATAAGTTAGTGACAATTGTTTGTGAGATACTGCATTGCTTGACAAACATTGTGTGTGTGTGTGTGTGTGTGTGTGTGTGTGTGTGTGTGTGTGTGCGTGTGTGTGGAAGAGAATGTGTTCTGTTCATGGAGTTAGTGCAGCATTGCGTGTTTAGCCAAATTTCAAACACCATGCTCTGCGTGTGTGTTTATGTTCTATGATCATTTATCTCTTCCCAGGATCTTTTTTTTATGGAGTTCAGGCAGTACAAGAATTCTACAGAAATAGTGCAAATGATGTACATAGTACGTTTCAAACTCCTTCCACCTGGAGCTCTATCATGCATAACTCAAACGTTTCTTCTCCCTCTTAATCGTCTATTACATAACAAAAACACTCTCGAATGTATTAGTTTCTATCTACATTCCTGGAAATGGAAAAAAGAACACATTGACACCGGTGTGTCAGACCCACCATACTTGCTCCGGACACTGCGAGAGGGCTGTACAAGCAATGATCACACGCACGGCACAGCGGACACACCAGGAACCGCAGTGTTGGCCGTCGAATGGCGCTACCTGCGCAGCATTTGTGCACCGCCGCCGTCAGTGTCAGCCAGTTTGCCGTGGCATACGGAGCTCCATCGCAGTGTTTAACACTGGTAGCATGCCGCGACAGCGTGGACGTGAACCGTATGTGCAGTTGACGGACTTTGAGCGAGGGCGTATAGTGGGCATGCGGGAGGCCGGGTGGACGTACCGCCTAATTGCTCAACACGTGGGGCGTGAGATCTCCACAGTACATCGATGTTGTCGCCAGTGGTCGGCTGAAGGTGCACGTGCCCGTCGACCTGGGACCGGACCGCAGCGACGCACGGATGCACGCCAAGACCGTAGGATCCTACGCAGTGCCGTAGGGGACCGCACCGCCACTTCCCAGCAAATTAGGGACACTGTTGCTTCTGGGGTATTGGCGAGGACCATTCGCAACCGTCTCCATGAAGCTGGGCTACGGTCCCGCACACCGTTACGCCGTCTTCCGCTCACGCCCCAACATCGTGCAGCCCGCCTCCAGTGGTGTCGCGACAGGCGTGAATGGAGGGACGAATGGAGACGTGTCGTCTTCAGCGATGAGAGTCGCATCTGCCTTGGTGCCAATGATGGTCGTATGCGTGTTTGGCGCCGTGCAGGTGAGCGCCACAATCAGGACTGCATACGACCGAGGCACACAGGGCCAACACCCGGCATCATGGTGTGCGGAGCGATCTCCTACACTGGCCGTACACTACTGGTGATCGTCGAGGGGACACTGAATAGTGCACGGTACATCCAAACCGTCATCGAACCCATCGTTCTACCATTCCTAGACCGGCAAGGGAACTTGGTGTTCCAACAGGACAATGCACGTCCGCATGTATCCTGTGCCACCCAACGTGCTCTAGAAGGTGTAAGTCAACTACCCTGGCCAGCAAGATCTCCGGATCTGTCCCCCATTGAGCATGTTTGGGACTGGATGAAGCGTCGTCTCACGCGGTCTGCACGTCCAGCACGAACGCTGGTCCAACTGAGGCGCCAGGTGGAAATGGCATGGCAAGCCGTTCCACAGGACTACATCCAGCATCTCTACGATCGTCTCCATGGGAGAATAGCAGCCTGCATTGCTGCGAAAGGTGGATATACACTGTACTAGTGCCGACATTGTGCATGCTCTGTTGCCTGTGTCTATGTGCCTGTGGTTCTGTCAGTGTGATCATGTGATGTATCTGACCCCAGGAATGTGTCAATAAAGTTTCCCCTTCCTGGGACAATGAATTCACGGTGTTCTTATTTCAATTTCCAGGAGTGTACTATTCACCAATACGAGTGCTGAACACCTCAGCAAGTATGGATCTAGACAGATCCTGCATATTTGGATGGGTGATATGAGTATAACTGGTATGGAACCGTCTTCACAGTATGGCAGTTATAGTATTGGAATGAGAAAACTGGTCTATTTCACTTGCATTGGTCAGTACAAGTTCTTAATGTGACATCGAATGTAGTGGGTGTAGTACGCTCCTACTTATGGTCAGCTTCAAATTAAATTGGAGACAGTGTTGCAGGGAGGGTTGGTTAAAGACAGGGGAACAGTTACGAGATGCATAGAGAGGGCCATCTAGAGTTTTGCTTAGCGTCATAGTCTGTAGGTTCAATGAAGGGGTACCTCATTTCCAAATAGAGATGAGTGTTAGAGCTTTGAATCTCCAACATTTTCCCACAGTCTGAGACTACTTAGTGTCTACATTACATAGATGGCAAATCGTAATCAAATCTTATCGAATTAATAAACTGCATCAGCTAAGGAACTTAGTTTCTGCACCATCCTCTCTGCTGATGGCTATTTCCTATGCGGAAGAGAAAGTTGGTGACTGAAATTTCGTAAATAGATCTCGCTTCTACGAAAAACGTCTTTGCTTTAATGGCTTCCATCCCAACTCGCGTATCATATCTGCCACACTCTCTCCCCTGTTACGTGATGATACAAAACGAACTGCCCTTTGTTGCACCCTTTCGATGTCCTCCGTCAATCCCACCTGGTAAGGATCCCACACCGCGCAGCAATATTCTAACAGAGGACGAACGAGTGTAGTGTAAGCTGTCTCTTTAGTGGACTTGTTGCATCTTCTAAGTGTCCTGCCAATGTAACGCAACCTTTGGCTCGCCTTCCCCACAATATTATCTATGTGGTCTTTCCAACTGAAGTTGTTCGTAATTTTAACACCCAGGTACTTAGTAGAATTAACAGCCTTGAGAATTGCACTATTTATCGAGTAATCGAATTCCAACGGATTTCTTTTGGAACTCTTGTGGATCACCTCACACTTTTCGTTATTTAGCGTCAACTGCCACCTGGCACACCATACAGCAATCTTTTCTAAATCGCTTTGCAACTGATACTGGTCTTCGGATGACCTTACTAGACGGTAAATTACAGCATCATCTGCGAACACCCGTTATTGATTTTCCTACTCGGGTGGTAAAGGATAGCAGCTCACTGATAGATAACTTCTTTATAGACCAAGATAAGTTTAACCAGATAAATGCTCAGCCTGTTGAGAATGGTCTTTCCGATCATGGTGCACAGCTAGTTACAATATATGACATAGCTCCATTCAGCAATACTAAACAGTCCTCCAAAGTAGTACGTTCAGTCAACAATTTAACAATTGCAAATTTCAGGGAAAGCCTACAGCAGTTAGACTGGGATGAGGTGTACCGTGAACCTGATGCCAATTTAAAATATAATTTATTTCATGACATTTTTGTAAATGCATTTGAAAACTGCTTCCCCAAGAAAATAGTTAAATATACTCGTAAGAAACCTTGTAACAAACCATGGCTTACTAAGGGTATAAAAATATCTTGTAACCGGAAAAGGGAAATGTATGTGACAGCAAGAAAGAGTAGTGACCCAGAAACTATCAAAAATTATAAAAACTACTGTGTTATATTAAGAAAAGTTATTAAAAAATCCAGGAGTATGTGTATCATGTCTGAAATCAGCAACTCATAATAAAATTAAAACAATTTGGAATATTATGAAAAGAGAAACAGGTCAACCAAGAGCAGAGGAAGACAGTATTACCATCAAATTGAATGAAAACTTTACGAACAAAAAGTCAGAAGTTGAAAATATTTTTAATAATCATTTTCTAAATGTTGTGGATATAGTAGGATCCAGGTGTTCATTAGAAGAGGCTGTTAATGGAAGAGGCCATACCTATGCAATTTTATACAATTGAAATCTCACCCACTTCTTCCTCTGAAATTAGGAAAATAATAAACTTGCTTAAAAGCAAAAACTCACATGGAATTGATGGCATTTCCAGCAAAATACTAAAAGCTTGTTCTCAACAGATAAGTAAGATTCTCAGCCACCTGTGTAATAGCTCTCTGGAACAGGGCATTTTCCCTGATAAACTGAAATATGCTATTGTTAAACCTTTGCATAAAAAGGGGGATAGATCTGATGTCAACAATTACCGTCCAATCTCCCTTCTAACAGCTTTATCCAAAATTTTTGAGAAAGTAATGTATTCAAGAGTAGCTTCACATATCTGTAAAAATGAAGTACTAACAAAATGTCAGTTTGGTTTCCAGAAAGGTTTTTCAACAGAAAATGCCATATATGCTTTCACCAGTCAAATTTTGAATGATCTGAATAACCGAACACCACCCATTGGGATTTTTTGTGATCTCTCAAAGGCTTTTGATTGTGTAAATCATGAAATTCTGCTAGACAAGCTCAAGTATTGTGGCATGAGTGGGACAGTGCACAAATGGTTTAATTCGTACCTAACTGGAAGAGTGCAGAAAGTTGAAATAAGTAGTTCTCGTAACATGCAAAGATCAGCACATTCCTCAAACTGGGGGACTATCAAAAATGGGGTTCCACAAGGGTCAGTCTTGGGTCCTTTGTTGTTCTTATTATATATTAATGACTTGCCATTCTATATTCATGAAGAGGCAGAGTTAGTTCTCTTCGCTGATGATACAAGTATAGTAATCACACCTGAGAAACAAGAATTAACTGATGAAATTGTCAATACTGTCTTTCAGAAAATTACTAAGTGGTTCCTTGTAAACGGACTCTCTCTGAATTTTGATAAGACACAGTACATACAGTTCCGTACAGTGAATGGTATGACGCCATTAATAAATATAGACCTTAATCAGAAGCATATAGCTAAGGTAGAATATTCCAAATTTTTAGGTATGTCCATTGATGAGAGATTAAATTGGAAGAAACACATTGATGATCTGCTGAAACGTTTGAGTTCAGCTACTTATGCAATAAGGGTCATTGCAAATTTTGGTGATAAACATCTTAGTAAATTAGCTTACTACGCCTATTTTCACTCATTGCTTTCATATGGCATAATATTTTGGGGTAATTCATCACTGAGGAATAAAGTATTTATTGCACAAAAGCGTGTAATCAGAATAATAGCTGGAGTCCACCCAAGATCTTCCTGCAGACATTTATTTAAGGATCTAGGGATATTCACAATAGCTTCTCAGTATATATACTCTCTCATGAAATTTGTTATTAACAACCAAACCCAATTCAAAAGTAATAGCAGTGTGCATAACTACAATACTAGGAGAAAGGACGATCTTCACTATTCAAGATTAAATCTAACTTTGGCACAAAAAGGGGTGAATTATACTGGCACTAAAGTCTTTGGTCACTTACCAAATAGTATCAAAAGTCTGACAGATAACCAACAAGTATTTAAGAAGAAATTAAAAGAATTTCTGAATGACAACTCCTTCTACTCCATAGAGGAATTTTTAGATATAAATTAAGAAAAAAAAAGAAAAAAAAACAAAACAAAAATATTAAAAAAATAAAAAAATAAAAAATAAAATAAAAAAAATAAAAATAAAAAATAAAGAAAAACAAAAAAAACAAAAAAATAAAGTTGTTATATTAACTTAAGTATGTTGTTAAATTAACCTAATTATGTCATGCATTGGAAAATTCGACTCGTTCCACATCATTACGAAATATCGTATTCATGATCCATGGAACTAGTATTAATCTAATCTAATCTAATCTAATCTAACGAACGTGGTTTTGCAGTCAGTGCAATGTTTACAAATGCGGAGTTGGCAGATGACCATTTGATGTATGGATTAGCACGAGGCAATAGACGTGGCGCGGTACGTTTGTATCGAGACAGACTTGCAGAACGAAGGTGTCCCGACAGGAAGACGTTCGAAGCAATTGATCGGCGTCTTAGGGAGCACGGAACATTCCAGCCTATGGCTCGCCACTGGGGAAGACCTAGAACGACGAGGACACCTAATAACCCTAATGTCAGCGTCAGAGAAGTTGCTGCTGTACAAGATAACGTTGACCACGTCACTGTATGGAGAGTGCTACGGGAGAACCAGTTGTTTCCGTACCATGTACAGCGTGTGCAGGAACTATCAGCAGCTGATTGGCCTCCACGGGTACACTTCTGCGAATGGTTCATCCAACAATGTGTCAATCCTCATTTCAGTGCAAATGTTCTCTTTACGGATGAGGCTTCATTCCAACGTGATCAAATTGTAAATTTTCACAATCAGCATGTGTGGGCTGACGAGAATCCGCACGCCATTGTGCAGTCACGTCATCAACACAGATTTTCTGTGAACGTTTGGGCAGGCATTGCTGGTGATGTCTTGATTGGGCCCCACGTTTTTCCACCTACGTTCAATGGAGCACGTTATCATGATTTCATTCGGGATACTCTACCTGTGCTGCTAGAACATGTGCCTTTACGAGTACGACACAACATGTGGTTCATGCACGATGGAGCTCCTGAACATTTAAGTCGAAGTGTTCGTACGCTTCTCAACAACAGATTCGGTGACCGATGGATTGGTAGCGGCGGACCAATTCCATGGCCTCCATGCTCTCCTGACCTCAACCCTCTTGACTTTCATTTATGGGGGCATTTGAAAGCTCTTGTCTACGCAACCCCGGTACCACGTGTAGAGACACTTCGTGCTCGTATTGTGGACGGCTGTGATACAATACGCCATTCTCCAGGGCTGCATCAGCGCATCAGGGATTCCATGCGACGGAGGGTGGATGCATGTATCCTCGCTAACGGAGGACATTTTGAACATTTCCTGTAACAAAGTGTTTGAATCACGCTGGTACGTTCTGTTGCTGTGTGTTTCCATTCCATGATTAATGTGATTTGAAGAGAATTAATAAAATGAGCTCTAACATGGAAAGTAAGCGTTTCCGGACACATGTCCACATAACATATTTTCTGTTGTGGCGTAGCACGACAGCCACGCCACGGAAGTAGCCGAAAGGCACGCGTTTAGTTTACGCAGGCAAGAGATAGGTCTGTAACAGGATACGTAATGAATGCTATAAAGAAAACATACGTAGCTTCTGGAATACTTAACTTTAATCCATCCTTGGTACATCGCTATTGACGATATAAGTGAGACTCCATAGATACATGCAATGTTACTAATGGCGCCTTGCTAGGTCGTAGCCATTGACTTAGCTGAAGGCTATTCTAACTATCTGCTCTGCAAATGAGCGAGGCTTCGTCAGTGTGCATCGCTAGCAAAGTCGTCCGTACAACTGGGTCGAGTGCTAGTCCGTATCTCGAGACCTGCCTTATGGTGGCGCTCGGTCTGCGATCCCTGACAGTGGCGACACGCGGGTCCGACATGTACTAATGGACCGCGGCCGATTTAAAGCTACCACCTAGCAAGTGTGGTGTCTGGCGGTGACACCACATGTTCTTTCTTGTTGTGTGAGGAATGTTTCCTGATAGTTTGGCCGTACCTTTTTGTAACACCCTGTATACAGAGGAAAGACAATACAGCAAACTGCTTATGAAAGAACACAGGAACCCACTCTTGTGACTGATAGTCTATGTCATTTGGTCCTCCTATAGTACAGGCGACAAAACATTATTCTGGTTTGTGCAAGTGACTTCAATCGCTGTCCCTTGCTCCAATGGACCAATTGGATTTAACAGGATCGCGACATATGATCGCTGTCAGCAGGCAGATCGTATTTCTTTCATGATATATCAGAAGAGAGGGACATGGTAATATCTTAGTTCTCTACAGAGTGAAGTTAGCGACTTTTTTTATAATTTATAGTTTTTCTCTGTTGGATGGTACAAAATGATGAGGGAGAGTTTGGATCACTAAAAGGCATCTCCATAGCATCCAATTCTACCAGAAAGTGTAATGATATAGTTCTGAAAAGTCAGTGTACTACTCTTAGGATTTGGTACATTTAGTACATTTTTACATAGAGTCAAATATTGCATTTTTAAGTGACTGCTCTCATAGCACACCATCTATTCTATGTGATAATTTTCAGTCAACCATCATTATCCTTTCCCTATAACTTTGTGGATATATTGCAGGACCACTGTAGCATTGCCTCCATGGTATCGAGACAGAAAACGCTCCAAACACTGTTTGCTAGCGTGGGAAATATCTAGCAGTTTGTGAGGGAGTTGTAAATACTAGCTCAATACCACATTCTTTAGCCGAATCACTTCCTACGTTCAGTGTGAAGGGTGACTGTATTACGAGTATACGATGCTGGCGATGTACAGCGGCTCTTTCAGTATGTTAATCCACACCCCGTTATAACCGTTTACATTCAATGTTGCGGTATTTGTGTGGAAGACCGCTTCATTCGGAAGCAATACCATTTCTGGATTTATTAAGCATGTTTTGTTTTTAACATGGATCTCCTTGTTGTTGTGGTCTTCATTCCTGAGACTGGTTTGATGCAGCTCTCCGTGCTACTCTATCCTGTGCAAGCTTCTTCATCTCCCAATACCTACTGCAACCTACATCCTTCTGAATCTGTTTAGTGTATTCATCTCTTGGTCTCCCTCTACGATTTTTACCCTCCACGCTGCCCTCCAGTACTAAATTGGTGATCCCTTGATGCCTCAGAACATGTCCTACCAACCGATCCCTTCTTCCAGTCAAGTTGTGCCACAAACTTCTCTTCTCCCCAATCCTATTCAATACCTCCTCATTAGTCATATGATCTACCCACCTTATCTTCAGCATTCTTCTGTAGCACCACATTTCGAAAGCTTCTATTCTCTTCTTGTCCAAACTATTTATCGTCCATGTTCCACTTCCATACATGGCTACACTCCATACAAATACTTTCAGAAACGACTTCCTGACACTTAAATCTATACTCGATGTTAACAAATTTCTCTTCTTCAGAAACGCTTTCCTTGCCATTGCCAGTCTACACTTGATATCCTCTCTACTTCGACCATCATCAGTTATTTTGCTCCCCAAATAGCAAAACTCCTTTACTACCTTAAGTGTCTCATTTCCTAATCTAATTCCCTCAGCATCACCCGACTTAATTCGACTACATTCCATTATCCTCGTTTTGCTTTTGTTGATGTTCATCTTAAACCCTCCTTTCATGACACTGTCCATTCCGTTCAACTGCTCTTCCAAGTCCTTTGCTGTCTCTGACAGAATTACAATTTCATCGGCGAACCTCAAAGTTTTTATTTCTTCTCCATGGATTTTAATACCTACTCCGAATTTTTCTTTTGTTTCCTTTAATGCTTGCTCAATATACAGATTGAATAACATCGGGGATAGGCTACAACCCTGTCTCACTCCCTTTCCAACCACTGCTTCCCTTTCGTGCCCCTCGACTCTTATAACTGCCATCTGGTTTCTGTACAAATTGTAAATAGCCTTTCGCTCCCTGTATTTTACCCCTGCCACCTTTAGAATTTGAAAGAGAGTATTCCAGTCAACAATGTCAAAAGCTTTCTCTAAGTCTACAAATGCTAGTAACGTAGGTCTGCCTTTCCCTAATCTAGCTTCTAAGATAAGTCGTAGGGTCAGTATTGCCTCACGTGGACCAATATTTCTACGGAATCCAAACTGATCTTCCCCGAGGTCAGCTTCTACCAGTTTTTCCATTCGTCTGTAGAGAATACGCGTTAGTATTTTGCATCCGTGACTTATTAAACAGATAGTTCGGTAATTTTCACATCTGTCAGCACCTGCTTTCTTTGGGATCGGAATTATTATATTCTTCTTGAAGTCAGAGGGTATTTCGCCTGTCTCACACATCTTGCTCACCAGATGGTAGAGTTTTGTCAGGACTGCTTCTCCCAAGGCCGTCAGTAGTTCTAATGAAATGTTGTCTACTCCCAGGGCCTTGTGTCGACTTACTCCTTCAGTGCTCTGTCAAACTTATCACGCAGTATCATATCTCCCATTTCATCTTCATCTACCTCCTCTTCCATTTCCATAAAACTGTCCTCAAGTACATTGCCCTTGTATAGACCCTCTATATACTCCTTCCACCTTTCTGCTTTCCCTTCTTTGCTTAGAACTGGGTTTCCATCTGAGCTCTTGATATTCATACAAGTGGTTCTCTTTTCTCCAAAGGTCTCTTTAATTTTCCTGTAGGCAGTATCTATCTTACCCCAAGTGAGATAAGCCTCTACATCCTTACATTTGTCCTCTAACCATCCCTGCTTAGCCATTTTGCTCTTCCTGTCGATCTCATTTTGAGACGTTTGAATTCCCTTTTGCCTGCATCATTTACTGCGTTTTTATATTTTCTCCTTTCATCAATTAAATTCAATTCTTCTTCTGTTACCCAAGGATTTCTTCTAGCCCTCGTCTTTTTACCTACTTGATCCTCTGCTGCCTTCACTACTTCATCCCTCAGAGCTACCCATTCTTCTTCTACTGTATTTCTTTCCCCCATTCCTGTCAATTGTTCCCTTATGCTCTCCCTGAAACTCTGTACAACCTCTGGTTTAGTCAGTTTATCCAGGTCCCATCTCCTTAAATTCCCACCTTTTTGCAGTTTCTTCAGTTTTAATCTACAATTCATAACCAATAGATTGTGGTCAGAATCCACATCTGCCCCAGGAAATGTCTTACAATTTAAAACCTGGTTCCTAAATCTCTGTCATACCATTATATAATATATCTGACACCTTTTAGTATCTCCGGGATTCCTCCATGTATACAACCTTCTTTTGTGATTCTTGAACAAAGTGTTAGCTGTGATTAAGTTATGCTCTGTGCAAAATTCTACCAGACGGGTTCCTCTTTCATTTCTTTTCCCCAATCCATATTCACCTACTATGTTTCCTTCTCTCCCTTTTCCTACGCTCGAATTCCAGTCACCCATGACTATTAAATTTTCGTCCCCCTTCACTACCTGAATAATTTCTTTTATCTCATCATACATTTCATCAATTTCTTCATCATCTGCAGAGCTAGTTGGCATATAAACTTGTACTACTGTAGTAGGCGTGGGATTCGTGTCTTTCTTGACCACTATAATACGTTCACTATGCTGTTTGTAGTACCTTGCCCGCGCTCCTACTTTTTTAATCATTATTAAACCGATTCCTGCATTACCCCTATTTGATTTTGTATTTATAACCGCATATTCACCTGACCAAAAGTCTTGTTCCTGCTGCTACCGAATTTCACTAATTTCCACTATATCTAACTTTAACCTACCCATTTTTCTTTTTAAATTTTCTAACCTACCTGCCCGATTAAGGGATCTGACATTCCACGCTCCGATCCGCAGAACGCCAGTTTTCTTTCTCCTGATAACGACGTCCTCTTGAGTAGTTCCCGCCCGGAGATCCGAATGAGGGACTATTTTACCTCCGGAATATTTTACCTCCGGAATATTTTACCTCCGGAATATTTTACCCAAGAGGACGCCATCATCATTTAATCATACAGTAAAGCTGCATGCCCTCGGGAAAATTTACCGCTGTAGTTTACCCTTGCTTTCAGCCGTTCGCAGTACCAGCACAGCAAGGCCGTTTTGGTTAGTGTTACAAGGCCAGATCAGTCAATCATCCAGACTGTTGCCCCTGCAACTACTGAAAAGGCTGCTGCCCCTCTTCAGGAACCACACGTTTTGTCTGGCCTCTCAACAGATACCCCTCCGTTGTGGTTGCACCTACGGTACGGCTATCTGTATCGCTGAGGCACGCAAGCCTCCCCACCAACGGCAAGGTCCATGGTTCTTGGGGGGTGGGGGGGGGGGGGAGAACATGGGTATCATCAGCGAGATTTGTGTCTGTGCCTGTAGAACCAAAACTGCTTTTGATGCAGAGTGACATTAACATAGTCGTTGCAATCGTTTTGTAAGGCGATTGCGTGTCTCCTCCTAAGACACACTGGCACCACTCGCAAGAGAAACAAGTGGATCATGTCCATCCATCGCGGATTTTCGCTTTGTGCCACCAGCATGTAGTTATTAGCGCAGGATTATACTTAGTAGAGTATGTGTAATAGACTCGCTGTGATCAGCAGGCTCATAAAGTACGTGTTGGGGTGTAAAGTTCCAGTGATCAGTGTCCCGACACATGCAAATAAATTGACTGACTAGTCGTAAGGAAGGTATGGATCTGACGTGAAAAATGGTGATTGCAACGCATCTATAGCCATAAGGAGGATGAAAGATGGAATATTATATCCAGTCATAAGCAGGCTATAGATATTGATATTTCAACGTGAGATTCGTCCCAGATCCAGAGCCATCCGGAGGAGATATATCTGATGCCTCACTCATTGCCGAATGTCACCAGATTATAGCTGAAGTCGTAATATTTACTTTTAATGACGACGATAAATATGTGACTAGTTTCCTAGGATGACCGTCGGCCATCAGAGTGCATGATGTTGGTAGCTGCCGACCAGAATTAATTGACATTTCCAGCTTAATGTTGTCGCTAGTGTCGGTTACAAAGAAAATTTCTGGCCTTCTGGGTGGACAGTTCTTGCCCACATCCGTGGGGCGGTCGCCATTTAGCCCTCTGGATAGCTGATTAATGAACTATTATTCAGTATGCTTTTGGCTGTCTGCTCGATTGCTCGTGTTCCATGCATTCTCCCTGAAAAACTGAGCGATTCAATGTCCATCACTGCAACGTGTTGGGGCTGGATGTATTGATAATATCCGAATTCCTACCACTCCACTCATCAACAGATGCCCCCATGGCCAGGATGGGGCACTCTGGCAGACAGGCGTGTGGATGACTGCATCTGCAGTCACTGCGACAGTTTTCTCTGGCATCCAAGGATTGGCGCTGGCACTAGGCATTTGCGTGTGGACACTTGGAATGTTCGTGGGCCGTATGTACGAGTGTTTTTCGCGGTCTCGGGCGTCTAGCAGTGACAACTATTAGGATTGTGGTTTAGAGCTTTCCAATACATTGCACTGGAGTCTATCTTGTAGTGGTATTTGGAGTTTTTACCATCCTATGCTGCAGTAGGCTGAGAGAACGAACTTACGAATTCCACAGCGCATTATAAGAGACACTCAGCAGACCTATAGTGGTCGGGAATTCCACAACTGTGTCGGTATAAATTCACAGCGAAATTTCAAATTCCAACCATCATTTCATACAGCACCACTTGCTATTGAGATGTCAAATTCCCAGTTGGTCAGTTTATTGTTACCACTGGTGATACTGCAAGCACGCACATCAGTCCAACAGCATCTGTGGATTGTTCAAGGACATAGCATGCAACTGAGCTGAAATTTGACATTCTCAGCTACTTACAACATAATGGATTTTCTCCTTAACGATGTAACTGTGCCAGTATCCAGCAATAGGAGACAAGCAAAAAAAATAAAATCCAGTAGGGTTTGGAAACCAGGTTGCTACGGGATAAAATCCTGTCAGATATACCAGTCCTAGTATACACCAATAGGATGCAAGGAGGTTCAAAATGGTTCAAATGGCTCTGAGCACTATGGGACTCAACTGCTGTGGTCATAAGTCCCCTAGAACTTAGAACTACTTAAACCTAACTAACCTAAGGACAGCACACAACACCCAGCCATCACGAGGCAGAGAAAATCCCTGACCCCGCCGGGAATCGAACCCGGGAACCCGGGCGTGGGAAGCGAGAACGCTACCGCACGACCACGAGATGCGGGCGATGCAAGGAGAAACTGTTCCACACAGAAGGTATACAAGGTGCGAAAATAAAGTAATGAGACCGATTTTCTTTGCAAGATGTGGCAACCCTGCAGGCACAATTTCTTTGACCTTGGTCTATAAGCTGCTTCTAGTCCAAGTGGCACATCGATGCAACTGCTGAGTCGTGAGTTGTGCTGTAATAAATTAACATGTGTTTGTGTCTCTCGTCACGGAAATGGAACTGCATAATATTGCTCAATGGTATGCCATTTCTTTTTGCGTTAAATTACGTCAAGAGCTCAAGTTTTTCATTCACATAAAATGGTTAGTGAAGGCAGAACGAATGTTGAAGATGAGGACCACAGTGGATAACCATCAACCTCACGGACAGATGTCAACTTGGCCAGGGTGCGTGAACTCATACGATCTTATCGAAGATTATCTGTGAAAATGATTGCAGAAGAACTGAACATCAATCGAGAAACGGTTCGTCTAAAAATAACTGAAGGTCTTGGTATGAGAAAGATTTGTGCAAAAATAGTCCCCAAAAATCTCACACCACAACACCGAGAAACAAGGAAAATGTGGCAGCCGATCTGTTAGAGCAAAAGAAATCAATCCAGAATTGTTGAACCGTGTTATCTCTGGTGATGAAAGCTGGTTTTTTCAGTACGATCCGGAGACAAAAAAAAATGGTGCTCAAAGGGATCACCCAGACCAAAAAAAGCTCGCATGTCAAAGTCAAAAGTGAAACGCATGGTTGCGTGCTTTTTTGGTTCCAAGGGAATTGTTCATAAAGAGTGGGTGCCTCCTGGACAAACAATTAACCAATATTACTACAAAAAAATTTTAGAAACACTTCATAAAAGAGTTCTTCGTGTCTGTGCCAACATTGCTGATAATTGGATTCTGCATCACGATAATGCGCCATCCCATACTGCTCTGTCAGTACAGCAATTTTTAACCTCAAAACAAATCAGTACTACCACAGCCACCTTATTCGCCAGATATCGCTCCGTGAGACTTTTTTTCTATTTCCAAGAGTCAAATAGGCGGTCAGGGGACACCATTTTCAAACAACACAAGATGTCCAAAAATCTGTGATGAGGGTCTTGGAGGATATTACAGAAGATGAGTTCCAGAAATGTTACCATCAATGGCAGAAGCGCTGGAAAAAGTGTGTGCAATCAGAAGGGAACAATTTAAAGGAGACAACACTAAACTTGACTAAAACGGTAAGCAACATTTTGTTTCACGTCAGTCTCATTACTTTATTGCCGCACCTCGTATTTAACTAATTAGTCGATCAATCTGATAGAGTGAGGGAATATTTCTAACACATGCACGGCTGGTGATTTAACAGGTATCCACTATTTGGTTCAGGACAAAAGAGGGGTTAGTGTGATACACGATAGACACTTACTAGGCACAAAGTAGCCACCAGAGAGAGAGAGAGAGAGAAAATGTGTTTAGACAGGAATTCCGGAGGTATCGATATCAAACAGTTGCCACAACCTGATGCTTTTTTTGGGGTCGTGAGACCAAAGGCTTCCAGTATCCGGTCCATGGTCGGTAATATTCAATATTGAGAGGTGTAATTAGGATATTGGGTGGTTTTTGACTAATGGGGCAGAGCCCGGACGACAGACACACGTGCGGGAGATCCCAAAAGGCGGCTACTACACCACACTTCATTCCCTTTCTTGGTGCTTACAATTATTGCGTCAAGGGAACGAGGAAGGGGTGTAGACACGAGCTCTACCTAAGACACTGATTTAATAAAAAATATGCATCAATATACACTCCTGGAAATTGAAATAAGAATACCGTGAATTCATTGTCCCAGGAAGGGGAAACTTTATTGACACATTCCTGGGGTCAGATACCTCACATGATCACACTGACAGAATCACAGGCACATAGACACAGGCAACAGAGCATGCACAATGTCGGCACTAGTACAGTGTATATCCACCTTTCGCAGCAATGCAGGCTGCTATTCTCCCATGGAGACGATCGTAGAGATGCTGGATGTAGTCCTGTGGAACGGCTTGCCATGCCATTTCCACCTGGCGCCTCAGTTGGACCAGCGTTCGTGCTGGACGTGCAGACCGCGTGAGACGACGCTTCATCCAGTCCCAAACATGCTCAATGGGTGACAGATCCGGAGATCTTGCTGGCCAGGGTAGTTGACTTACACCTTCTAGAGCACGTTGGGTGGCACGGGATACATGCGGACGTGCATTGTCCTGTTGGAACAGCAAGTTCCCTTGCCGGTCTAGGAATGGTAGAACGATGGGTTCGATGACGGTTTGGATGTACCGTGCACTATTCAGTGTCCCCTCGACGATCACCAGTGGTGTACGGCCAGTGTAGGAGATCGCTCCCCACACCATAATGCCGGGTGTTGGCCCTGTGTGCCTCGGTCGTATGCAGTCCTGATTGTGGCGCTCACCTGCACGGCGCCAAACACGCATACGACCATCATTGGCACCAAGGCAGAAGCGACTCTCATCGCTGAAGACGACACGTCTCCATTCGTCCCTCCATTCACGCCTGTCGCGACACCACTGGAGGCGGGCTGCACGATGTTGGGGCGTGAGCGGAAGACGGCCAACGGTGTGCGGGACCGTAGCCCAGCTTCATGGAGACGGTTGCGAATGGTCCTCGCCGATACCCCAGGAGCAACAGTGTCCCTAATTTGCTGGGAAGTGGCGGTGCGGTCCCCTACGGCACTGCGTAGGATCCTACGGTCTTGGCGTGCATCCGTGCGTCGCTGCGGTCCGGTCCCAGGTCGACGGGCACGTGCACCTTCCGCCGACCACTGGCGACAACATCGATGTACTGTGGAGACCTCACGCCCCACGTGTTGAGTAATTCGGCGGTACGTCCACCCGGCCTCCCGCATGCCCACTATACGCCCTCGCTCAAAGTCCGTCAACTGCACATACGGTTCACGTCCACGCTGTCGCGGCATGCTACCAGTGTTAAAGACTGCGATGGAGCTCCGTATGCCACGGCAAACTGGCTGACACTGACGGCGGCGGTGCACAAATGCTGCGCAGCTAGCGCCATTCGACGGCCAACACCGCGGTTCCTGGTGTGTCCGCTGTGCCGTGCGTGTGTTCATTGCTTGTACAGCCCTCTCGCAGTATCCGGAGCAAGTATGGTGGGTCTGACACACCGGTGTCAATGTGTTCTTTTTTCCATTTCCAGGAGTGTATTATTGACTTTCATTTGAATTTCGTATCATGAGATCATTCCTCTCCATCACAGACTGAGTCTTTTCTCACAAATTTTTTCTAGGAGGGGTGGGGAGGGAGGGGCCCGTCCCTGAGTGGTGGGGTGGGTGTCTGACATCCTCTGGTGGCGGCATTGTGCACTAGCTCAGTTGATCTCTGCATGTCAAAGTGAGCACACACACACATGAAGGTTTTCCAATCTGCAGCAGTGAACTTACGTAATTAGGACTTAATAGTTGCTGTATGTGATCTCCAGCCGCCAAATAAAGAGATTCTTCTTCTTCTTCAGTAGCTCTACAGCCCTTGGTGAGCCTTGGCTTCTTCAACAATCTTCCTCCACACTTCTCGGTTATTTGCTGCTCTTTTCCACCCCCGGACTCCCATATTGCTGATATCCATTATTACCTCATCGATCCATCTTCTTCTAGGTCTCCCTTTTCGCCTAACTGAATGGATCATACCTTTCATCATTTTCTTTGGCATTCTATCCTCTGCCATTCTCTCGAAGTGTCCTAGCCATCGTATTCGCTGTGATTTAACAAATTTTACTATGTCCCTGTCTTGTATTAACTTCTGTAATTCAGCATTGTAGCGTATTCTCCAGCCTTCTTCCTCCCTTATTGGCCCATAGATTTTGCGTAGTATTTTCCGCTCAATGCTTCTTAGAGCATTTTTATCGTGTTCTGTCAATGTCCATACCTCTGAGCCGTATGTGATAACTGGGCGGACTAGGGAATTATATATTAGCAATTTAGTTTTTCTTGTAACAAGGCTACTTTTGAAAAGCTGCATATTTGCAAAGTAAGCTCTGTTTCCTGCTTGTATTCTTTCCCTTATAGCCTTTCCAATACTGTTATCATTTGTTATTAGGGCTCCCAAATAGTTAAAAGAGGACACTCCATTGAAGCATTTCCCATTGATGTTTAGGTTTTTAGGGGTTCTTCTGGCCTCAGATTGTGACATTACGATATATTTTGTTTTGTTTACATTTACTATGAGGCCAATTTTTAAGGCTTCTGTTTCCATTGCCCGGTATGTTTCTAGGAGTGTATTGGTATTTCTTCCTACTATAGCAATGTCATCA
The DNA here is from genome assembly GCF_023864345.2 of Schistocerca serialis cubense. Classification (NCBI taxonomy): domain Eukaryota; kingdom Metazoa; phylum Arthropoda; class Insecta; order Orthoptera; family Acrididae; genus Schistocerca; species Schistocerca serialis. The sequence continues at coordinate 37,597,236 of NC_064641.1, forward strand.
GCGTATGCACATATCTGGCTAGTTTTCATAAATATGGTGCCTCTTTTGTTGATTTTATTTACTGCACTATGCAGGGCAATGTTGAATAGGACAGTGGAGAGGCTATCCCCTTGCTTCACACCTTTATTAAAGTCAAAGCTCTCACTTGTTCTGCTAAGGACCTTTACTTTTGCTCTTGTCTCTGTCATTGTCATTCTGATTAGTCTTATTAATTTAGCACATATACCAACTTCTTTCAGTACTCTGTATAGTTCTTGCCGAATTATGCTGTCAAAGGCTTGTTTGAAATCGATGAATAAGAAATGCAGATCTATATCATATTCATAGAACTTTTCCATCATTTGCCTTATCACAAATATTTGATCAGTTGTTCCTCTGCCCGGTCGAAAGCCACACTGATATTCCCCTAGTATGCCTTCTGCACACTTCCGTATCCTTTCGTTTAATATACTTGTGAAGATCTTATAAGCTGTACTTAGGAGTGTTACACCTCTATAGTTTTCACATGCTGTTCTGTCCCCTTTCTTATAAATGGGGACTATTATTCCAATTTTCCAATTATCTGGCATAGTTTCTGATTCCCATATATCTGATATTAATGTGTGCAGTTCCTTTATTACAGCCTCACCACCAGTTTTTATTAATTCAGCAATTATGCTGTCTTCCCCAGGGGCTCGATTGTTTTTTGACTTGTGCACAGCCTGGGAGACCTCTTGTAGTGTTGGTTTTCTTGCCTCATTGGTTTCATTGTCTACTTCCAGCTCCACTCTTCCCTCCTGTGCAGCTGTCTCTTCATCTTCTAGGCTGGTGATTAGTGTATCTTTGAAATATTCTGTCCATCTTCCCACTATCTGTTCTTCCTCCCTTATCATTTTCCCATCTTTACTGGAACAGGCCATTGTTTTTGGTTGGAATCTATTCTTCATTTTGCCTATGGCATGATAGAACTTTCTTATTTCACTCTGTTCCTTTAGTTCTTCTAGTTCTTGAAATTTCTTCTTATTCCACTCTCTTTTCTTTCTCTTGCACAGTCTGTTAGCTCTTCTCCTTAATTCTCTATATTGTTCCACATTATTTCTGGTTTCTCTCTGTAGCATTTTTGTTCTTGCCCTGTTCTTTTCCTCTATTGCTGACCTGCAATCTTCATCAAACCACTCCTGGGTTCTTCTGTTCCTTCTTATGCCTATTATTTCCTCTGCAGCATCCTTAATGGCTTTTTCAAACCTGTTCCACCTTCCATCTACTCCTTCTGTGGTCTCTTCATTGCTCAACTTTCTGCTTAGTGTTGCTTGGTATTTTTTTACTTCATTGGGGATGTTCAGTTTGTCTGTATTCCATTTCATCATATTTCCCATTCTGTTGCCATTTGTTAGTGACAGTTTCTCTCTCAAGACTGATTTTATCAGAAAGTGGTCTGAATCACAGTTTGGTCCTCTGCAGCTCCGTACATCCGTAACTGACGTGGAGTGGCGTGCAATCACTAAAATATGATCAATCTGATTGACTACTCCATTGGCTGCAGACTTCCAAGTTCCCAGATGGATCCTTTTATGTGGAAAGCAGGTACTTTTAATAATCATATTATTCCTTGCTGCGAATTGGCATAATAAGTCTCCATTCTCATTGTTTTCTTCATGTAGTGAATATTTTCCAGAAACTCCATACAGATGTTCGTTCCTCCCTATTTTTGCATTAAAATCTCCTATTACTAGCATCAGGTCATATTTAGGTACTGCACCGTATACTTTTTCCAAGTCTTCGTAGAAATGTTCTTTAATTATATCCTCTTTTTCCTCTGTTGGTGCATGTGCATTAACTATTGATATATTCCTAAATTTACCTTTTAGTCTGAGTCTGCACATCCTTTCATTTATGGGTTCAAATTCTAGAAGGCTTTTCCTAACTTCCCTAGTTATTATAAACCCTGTTCCAAGTTGGCCTGTTCTTTCTTCTGGTCCACTATATACCAACGAGTACTCAGGTTTATCTATCTGCCCATTCCCCTGCCATCTTATTTCCTGTAGCCCTACAATATCATATTTGAATTTTAAAATTTCATTAGCTATTTCTTTCATCTTTCCAGGCTGAAGCATTGTCCTCACATTCCATGATGCTACTGTTAGATCCTTTATCCGTTTCCTTTGCCGGGGTCGTGATACATGCTTTCCATCCAGTTTCCGAGGCTTCTGTTGAATTTCCGTAATATTCTTTTTTTTTACAGTATGGGGTTATTAGCCCCATGCCCAACCCCCAAACTGGAGGACCAGGATTTGTATGAGGTTTACTCCTCTAGGGAAGCTGGCTTCACTACGCCTCTAGAGCCCTCCTTGCCCTATGTTGTGGGACACACTTTGTCTGGCTCCTCTGTCGGGACCAGTCCGGCTTGGGAGACCCTGCCAGTAGCTATGCTACCGCCGGCATAGCTCTCGACTTCACCGGAGCACGCAAACCCTCCCGCCCGGCACTGAAGGTGCCTACTATAAGGCGGTGTCCCCTGAGAGGGAAATAAAGAGATTAAACACATGAAAATTCAACTGCACAAATAAACTGTATATCCTTTGCTCTGTACCTGACATTGACTTAAATTTCGTATCAAGAGGTCCTTTCTCTTCAGTACAGATTGAGTCCTTGTATTGCCAATATTCAGAGGGGGGAGGGCAGTGGGAGTGAAGTGTGAGAAAGGAGGGCTGGGGGATTTCTCCGAAGGGGAGTAGTTAATTAAATGATAGTTTTAAGTAATTAGTCAATTACTTTGACATAAAAAGTGTGCTTGTGTCAGTGATAGAGAGGGGAGAGTGGTTGCGGATTTTGTAGAGAGATGGTGGAGGAGGAAGGAGAAGGGGAAGGGGAGGGGAGGGGGAGGGTAAGCAGGTTTTTTAGAACATTGGATTATCCACAGGGGATCATAAATCAAACCTCAGGGGATCATAAACAACTTAGCAGAGCAGTTCGTTGTAGGGAGGGGGAGAGGTTAAATGAAAAACCACTTAGCAGTCAATATGTTAAGGTCAGAAATCAATCAGCTGTCATATTTTAATTAATTTGTGTATCAATTTGATATTAAAGGTGTGCTCCCACCCCTGTTACCCTACTACTTATTTATTTTCAACATAAATAATTTATGAAGATACATGTAATATATAAAATGAACACATTCTTACCAAAAATCTCGAAACATACTTCACAGATTTGCTTAAAATTTTACGTGATACTCTAACGAACATTCTGATCAAAAATAGGCTCCATAGTTTTATAATATACATAACGCGTAAATAAATTTGTAATGTGTAATGGGGAAACATAGTTACCAAAAATCTTAAAAGTACTTTTTGTATCTACTTCAATTTTGTACACATTTCTCCAACACACTTTTGGATAAATATAGGATACCGATTTACTTTGAATTTCGAACAATACTCTAACAGAAATTCAGATAGATATAAACTACATATTTTTTAAACAGCAAAATACAGTTTTTCCTTTAAAATCGACTGTGAGAAAGATTATGCTGTGCTCTGCTGTAAAAATATGCGGATTTGTTTCATTTGTCACAGGTAGCTTTAAATACGATAGAAGGGAAGTTAAACCAGTAGACAAATTGTATTTCTGTGTTTTAATATGCTTTATAATGTGTGCTAATTTCGTATTAATTTTGCACTTGCAGTAAGTGCAGTAGGCTCTTGTAGAGTCATTTTCAACAGAACGTAACCACGCTTTAAATTAAGAATAGGATTCCCAAACCTCTCTGGAATCATCATCATTGGGCTGTCTGCCTTGCGGCAGGTTTTGACTGCATAGCCTTCCATGCTTCTCTGTCTTCTGCGTTCCTCTTCATTCTTCATGACCCTCCTTGTGGCCTGCTGACATCATCCAGCATCTGGAACTTTCTTCTCCCCTTCCCTCTCTTTCCCGGAACGAAACCTTAAATTGCCTCTAGAAGAAGGCAACCTCTTTTTATATTGTGCCCTATCCAGTTTAGTTTCCTGTTCTTCACTGTCATCAGCATACTCCGTTCTTCTCTAACTCTCCTCATTACTTCTTCATTTCTGCCTTTATCAGTCCAGCTGATCTTCTCCATTCTACACCATATCCACATTTCACAAGCTTCAATTCTCTTCTCATCCTGCTTCCTCAAAGTCCACGTTTCTACTATATACAAGGCCACGCTCCATAATAAGTACTTAACCAGTAGCTTCCATAATTCCTTGTTTAAACAACTGATTACTGTTAGGATATAAGATGAGTGCCAGCGTCAGAAATACGCTGAAATAAGGCTTACTCACCTCTTACAATGGAAAACAAGTTATTTCCTCTCATGCACTAAGGAACCCACAATCGCAAGAGAGGTATTTGGTGTAATTATTTTCTCCGTATGCCATTCTCACTTTGATATCTTGTTGGCAATCCATGTCTTCTTTAATCCAACTTTCCAAATACTTGGATGGTCTTACCTGTTCTATGATTTCTGACCGCAACTTAATTTTCACTGTTATTTTCTTTAGGCCTATGGCCATGCTTTTGATTTTCCTTTTACTAATTTCCATACCATATGCTTCACAGGCTTCATTCAGGTGATTTAGCTTTGAGTCAGCGTCTTTTGGTTTTCTGCGAGGATCTCCATGTCATCTGCAAATCTTATACATTGAATTTTCCGCCCACCTATCCTGACGCCTCTTGTCCCATGCAAACAGCTTTCCAGTACTTACTAGATGTTCAAATGGTTCAAATGGCTCTGAGCACTATGGCACTTAACATCTGAGGTCATCGGTCCCCTACAACTTAGATCTACTTAAACCAAACTAACCTAAGGACATCATACACATCCATGCCAGAGGCAGGATTCGAACCTGCGACCGTAGCGGTCGCGCGGTTCCAGACTGAAGCGCCTAGAACCGCTCGGCCACACCGGCCGGCCCAGGTAGATGTTAATTAGGATCGGTGAGAGACAACAGCCCTGTCTAACATCTCTTGGAAGAGGTGTCTTCAGAGTTCCCATTATCTATTCGGACCCGAGCTTTTTGGTTCAGGGAGATTTGCGATCAATCTCTCTCCTTCCACTTTCCTCCCTTCTTTTTCAAGATATCTAACGGCTTATTCCACTGCACTATATCAAAGGCCTTTTCGAGGTATATGAAGACAGTATACACTTCTTTGACCTTTTCTATGTATCTTTCGCCGGCGGTTCTTAGAGGTCCAAGGGCATCACGTGCTCCATTTCTCCTTATGAAACCATATTGTTCTTCACCACGTGTTCCTTCCAGCGTTCCATATAGCCTCCTATTCAGAATTCGAAGAACTACTTTTGCTGCCTGCGATATTAGTCTGATTGTACTGTGGCCTTCACCCTTTTTGGGATTATTAGTCTTTGGTGTTAGGGCTATTATACTTACAAGAAAGTCTTCTGGCCATTCCTTTTGGGCGTAGATGTAGTTCATATTTGTTCTGTAATGTCGTTCATATTTAGGATTAGGTCCCATCGCGAAACACCAGCGAAATGCACAATTTTGCACACGGACACACTTGGAGTCAAACAGTGAAGTAAACGTAACTCAACATTGCAACCATACTGGGTAACAGTACACTGCATTCTGCGAGACTCATTGTTGTAATTCGTTTACTTGTTTTGTTCTCTACATTAGAACGAGGGAGATCACAGAGCAAGCTGGTCTTGCTTCATAGGTGGTGCCCTACAGGTAGGAATCATATTCATTTACTCTGCAAAGCTCTTGCTGATTACTGTTAGTGTATAAGATGACGGCTGGCGTCAGAAATACGCTGAAATAAGGCTCACTCGCCTCTTACAATGGAAAACAAGTTATTTCTTCTCATGCACTAAAGAACCTACAATCGCAAGAGAGGTATTTGGTGTAATTATTTTCTGCGTATGCCTCTCTACACTACTGCGAAACTATTATGGAAGTACCGGATATAGAGTATAATTTAGGAGTTATGATAGTGGAAAATCTTCAGATTTTCCATAATATATTCAAGAAAACTTCAAAAAAAAGGATACTTACATGGATATGGTGTCTGTTCTTTCGGACATATCCATATAGGTATATAGTTCTGGCGATACTGGCCATGACCTCCTTCTTCTGTGCGGACGCACACATATTCCCCGAACTCTTACGGGACTTGGAAGAATGTCTTCCACAAGTAATGAGTATGTTGGGGTGCGAAAATACGAATGTAGTGTGTGGACATACAAGGTGAGAATGTGAGTCTCGCGGGAGGCGTGCGCGAGATAGTCCCTGCAGTCGTGAAGCAGCCGGCACGGTAGCTCAGCGTGTGCGGTCAGAGCGCTGGTTGGCCTCTGTAATAAAAAAACTGAGTGGAAGGATCAGCAAACGAACTAGAACGGATGTAATGTGACGTCCGCAACGACCAAACACAACGATCAACAACGAAAAAAAAAGAAAAATAAAAAATAAAAAAAATAAAAGAAAAGATGGATAGAGCGTCTGCCATGCAAGCAGGAGATCCCGGGTTCGAGTCCCCGTCGGGGCACACATTTTCACCTGTCCCCGTTGATCTATATCAACACCCGTGCGCAGCTGACGGTATTAATATAATTCTAATTTCGTTCAAAAAAAGTCGTCAATGCCAAACATGAATTTTAGTCGCTGTAGTGCTTGTGAAATACTTCAATATTCAGAGACAGTTGTAAATACTCAGAACATTACTGTGGAAATGGACTAATCGGAGTTAAATAAATTTGCATATCTATATTGTAATAAAGTGGACTAATATTTCACATTTTATAGTTCCGCTCAATCTCCTTCTGAAGCAAACCAAAAGAACGCACCATTGTCCCAGCGAGTGTATTTTCGTGTTGCGCAATAAGACCGGCTGTAGCGTAAGCAGTCGGAAAATACAAAGTCTGGTAAGGCGAAAAACACAACAGTTTCACAGAAACAAACGCCTGACACGACAGTTCCACAGAGGAACGTCACACAGCTGACCAAAGCCACCAAGGCGACAATACAACAGTTTTCCCAGCTATGGGAAAGCCTGCAGCATGTCCACACGGAACAATGGCTGCTCCGCATCTTGAACTTCTGGAATAAGGGTGCCGCTATTTACACAACCACCGAATATTCCAGAATATACAAACATTACAAACATAAAAAATTTGGAAAACCTTCCAGAAACGAGAAAAGCTATATAATAAATAACTGCTGATGATCGTGTTTGAACTGAAGACCCACAGCGCACCAGCCAGTGACGCCACACTGTATGTACCACCAAAGCTCGCGTCAATATCGTAGTTCCAGGATACTATGTTGATTTGTTTTGTTTTGCATAGTATACAATTTTACATTAATGAATATTTAAAGGTAGTTGCAATGTTAGTGCCACTTGGAAATCAAATCATATCAAAACTTGACTGAATATTGTGTAAGTTCTGAAGTTCTGTTTTTTTTTTTTTTTCTTTTTTGAAGCATTACTTCGCTATAGAGTGTGGTCAGAAGCTGTCTGAAAAGCTTTGAAGGATGTTGCGAGGTAGGCTGTGCTGAGAAATAATTGTTAAGAAGAAATTCGATACGTTGTGCCGTTTCAAAGTTAATTAGCGTTGAAGTTAGACACTCAGGAAGTCGTGTGTGCGCAAATTCAAGTGGCCTGACAGATACAGTTATTGCAAGTTGTTCTCATAGCGTAGATGATAGCGCACAAGATTGCTCAGTCTTTGGCTTGGCAATTTTCATATTGCTCTCTTGTTAGCTTTTAGGAAATCAACAGAAGAGCACCTGTTTGATGGCATCGTCTCTGGTGGGCCGCTTCAACTTGCACGACAACGGTCTGGTTGGCTGACTTCAATTCTAATATTTAGAAACGGCACAACGTACCGAATTTTTTAGCAATAATTTTGCAGCACAATCTAGCCTGCAACAGCTTTACAAGCTTTTCAGGCTGTTTCGGACCACCCCATAGATAACAGCTTCATCAGAGAATATTGGTTATTATAGTCCGATTAAACTTACTTGATAGATCCCGTCCGTCACTTGCCAAGCTACAGTGTTGCCAGATGAGCTGCCGGTTACCGCTCAATTATCGTAACACGCAAACACGGCAGGTCACTTCACTAATGCTGTAAATGGGTAATGCGGAGCAAGTGACCGCCGCGATGTGTCTCGGGAATGCGAGATGCTCTCTCGACAGCTGTTTTTCAGTGACCAATGACTGAAGTGCGGCAGACGACGCGTTTTGTAGCCAAAATTTAAACCCATGTCCTAGCCACCAGGACACTGTACCAGGATGTGGAGTGAATCCGAGAAAACTGCGGTCAACAATATGCGGCAGAGCTAAAATCTCTATCGCTTTGTTCACAGCGATTCAAGCTAACCTCAAAGACTATAGTCAAGACAGAAAAAAATGAGTTCCCACGCTAAAAGCAAACGAAAATTTATCGTTGTCGTTGGTTACCTGAAACTATTCTCACGCTGGCTACACGAGCGGCCATGTTACCAAACGATGAACAGTCCTCGTTGGCACATGGTTGTAGATTATATTCGACACCAATAGATTCCAAAAAAAGAGTAATAGGAAGCTAAATAAGAGCAAAGTCAATATGATGATGCAAATTGGAGCAGCAAAGATTTAGAAATAAAAGATTACGTTTTAACCGACTAACTGAATAAAAATAAGAATCAAATTCTTTTGATTAGATTTAAAAATTAAAAAAAAAATTGGTGCATTTCTCGAGATTCTAACTTACAACTTTCCACCTGTGAGGTTTGCACGCTAACCCCTACACTATGGCACTTGGCTCACAATTTTAGACAAGCAGTTGGAAACAGCTAGGTTTTTTAAATTAAAATACAGAACGTAGGTACGTTTGAACATTTTATTTCTGTTGTTCCAAAGTGATACATGTACCTTTGTGAACTTATCATTTCTGATAACGCATGCTGTTACAGCGTGATTCCCTGTAAATACCACATTAATGCAATAAATGCGCAAAATAATGTCCATCAACCTCAGTTCATTTGGCAATACGTGTAACGACATTCCTCTCAACAGTAAGTAGTTCGCCTTCCATAACGTTCGCACATGCATTGACAATGCGCTGACGCATGTTGTCAGGCGTTGTCGGTGGATCACGATAGCAAATATCCTTCAACATTCCCCACAGAAAGAAATCCATGGACGTCAGATCCGGTGAACGTGCGGGCCATGGTATGATGCTTCGACGACCAATCCAGCTGTCATGAAATATGCTGTTCAGTACCGTTTCAACCACACGCGAGCTATGTCCCGGACATCCATCACGTTGTAGGTACATCGCCATTCTGTCATGCAGAGAAACATCCTGTAGTAACATCGTTAGAATATTACGTAGGAAATCAGCATACATAGCACCATTTAGATTGCCATCGATAAAATGGGGGCCAATTGTCCTTCCTCTCATAATGCCGCACCATACATTAACCCGCCAAGGTCGCTGATGTTCCACTTGTCGCAGCCATCGTGGATTTTCCGTTGCCCAATAGTGCATATTATGCCGGTTTACGTTAATGCTGTTGGTGAATGACGCTTCTTTGCTAAATAGAACGCGTGCAAAAAATCTGTCATCGTCCTGTAATTTCTCTTGTGCACAGTGCCAGAACTGTTCACGACGTTCAAAGTCGTCGCCATACAATTCCTGGTGCATAGAAATATGGTACGGGTGCTATCGATGTTGATGTAGCATTCTCAACACCGACGTTTTTGAGATTCCCGATTCTAGCGCAATTTGTCTGCTACTGATGTGCGGATTAGCCGCGACAGCAGCTAAAACACCTACTTGGGCATCATCATTTGTTGTAGGTCGTGGTTGACGTTTCACATGCGGCTGAACACTTCCTGTTTCCTTAAATAACTATCTGGCGAACGGTCCGGACACTTGGATGATGTCGTCCAGGATCCCGAGCAGCACACATAGCACACGCCTGTTGGGCATTTTGATCACAATAGCCACACATTAACACGATATCGACCTTTTCCGCAATTGGTAAACGGCCCATTTTAACACGGATAATGTATCACGAAGCAAATATCGTCCGCACTGGCAGAATGTTACGTGATACCACGTACTTATACGTTTGTGACTATTACAGCGCCATCTATCACAATGCGAAAAAAGTGGTCCAACTAAAACACTCATATTTCTTTATGTACTACGCGAATATGTAATTAAATATGGGGGTTCCTATTTTAAAAAAAACGCAGTTGATATCCGTTTGACGTATGGCAGCGCCATCTAGTGGGCCAACCATAGCGCCATCTGGTTTCCCCCTTCAAGCTAGACGAGTTTTGTTCTTTGTAGTTTTTTCGTTTGATGCTTATTTCGTGAGATATTTGGCCTGGTCGCTATCAATAGACCACGCTGTATATATAGTTAAGGCCCACCGGCCATTACCGGCCGCGGTGGTCTAGCGGTTCTACGCGCTCAGTCCGGAACCGCGCGACTGCTACGGTCGCAGGTTCGAATCCTGCCTCGGGCATGGATGTGTGTGATGTCCTTAGGTTAGTTAGGTTTAAGTAGTTCTAAGTTCTAGGGGACTGATTACCACAGATGTTAAGTCCCATAGTGCTCAGAGCCATTTGAACCATTTTTTTCACTTGCCATTTGACCATCTTCTGTGCAGATGCACAAACAGTGCCCGAACTCTTACGTGAATCGGCAGTAAAGCCGCGAGTAAGGAGTATAATGGGCAGGGGCACTATGAATATAGTGCGGGACAATAAGTTGCGAATGTGGGTCTCATGGGAGGAGTGCCAGAATAAGTCCCTGCAGTCGCACTATCCTCTGCGTCCTCGGTGGCTCAGATGGATGATAACTCAGCGTGCTCGGTCAGAGGGTTAGCTACCCTCTGTAATAAAAAAACTGAGTGAACGGTCAACGAACAACCTGAACGAGTGTCATGACACGTCCGCCCTGAACATATACAACGAACAAAGTAGAACAAAATGACAACAACAAAAAAAGGTGGATAGAGCGTCTGCCATGTAAGCAGGAGGTACCGGGTTCGAGTCCCGATCGGGGCACACATTTTCAAATGTCCCCGTTGACTTGTATCATCCTCTGTATGCAGCTAAGGGTATTCATTTCATTGTAATTTCAAGCTTATCTAATTTAAGCCAATCTTTGTGATTGTGAAAACTGTACATGTGACGCTAATTCGCGTCTTGAGTGCAGGTGTGCATTAGTGTATGCTTAGTGCTGCGTATTCAAAATGTGTATTTCATTAGCGTCGTCACGCGCGCGGGCGCTCACGTGTGTGTGTGTGTGTGTTGTTTCTGGTGTGGTTATCGTGTGCGATGAAGTACGGAATTAACGTGCCAGGCCCATGACTCGGGACCCAAACACACCAAGAAGGAATGCCGGACGAGGAATTGGATGTGAACTGTTGTGGGAGTTTGGGAACGGTGAACCATTCAGGAGTGACGTTGACCGCTATGATTTGAAGAAACCAGCTCCATCGCCTGAAGTGTCAACTATTAAGTAGTTTTAATCGAACTATAGTAATATTGTCTGTTGGGTCATTAATATATAACATAGCAAGTGTCTCAACAGCCTTACCTGGGGCACGGATGAAGTTCCTTCTGCATCTGCCAATGACTGTCCACCCAAGACAACATCCTGCATCCTCCCTACGAAGAAATTCTCAATCCAGTAACAGATTTCGTGCGATATCCCATACGAACGTAGTTTCCTTAATTTCCTGAGTCAAGCGCTTTTCAGAAGCCAAGAAATGGTGCATCTACCTAGTTTGCTGTAGCCGCACAGGTCACGAAGACGCGTTGTATCAGCGTTTGATTTCAGACACACATGGTGATGGGGCTAAGACTACGAAACCATGGTAGTGTATAGCGACTTCTATTACGCAAGACTTTGGTCAATAAATTATTTTACACCTGTGGCGGATTTGTTTACCCTGAACATGTTGTAGAACAGAATGAGATTTTCACTCTGCAGCGGAGTGTGCGCTGATATGAAATTTCCTGGCAGATTAAAACTGTGTGCCGGCCCGAGACTGTAACTCGGGACCTTTGCCTTTCGCAGGCAAGTGCTCTACCAACTGAGCTACCCAAGCACGGCTCACGCCCCGGCCTCTTCCCAGGGTGTGGCCAAGCCATGTCTCCGCAATATCCTTTCCTTCAGGAGTGCTGGATCTGCAGGGTTCGCACGAGAGCTTCTGTGTAGTTTGGATGGTAGGAGACGAGGTACTGGCAGAAGTGAAGCTGTGAGGACGGCGCGTGAGTCGTGCTTGGGTAGCTCAGTTGGTAGAGCACTTGCCCGCGAAAGGCAAAGGTCCCGAGTTCGAGTCTCGGTCCGGCACACAGTTTTAATCTGCCAGGAATTTTGATGTTGCAGAACAGTTGTCGATGTCCCACAAATAAATTTTTTTATATTTGACTGTCTTGATTGATGGCTTCCAGGATGTTACGTAAGAAAAGCGCAAGTTGGAGTTCGCACGGCCGACGTTTTCGGAACCCACGCTGCTCAGCTTTCAGTTCGAGTGGTGCAGTGGAAATCGTTCGCCAGTCAGCACTCGGCAATTGTGAGGTGAGGTGACCGTGGGAGTATAGGCGCCAAGAGACCGTCCTACGACGCCGGTCTCTGTGGAAACTGGTGGTGTCTGGAGAAGAGGCGGTCTGCTATGCATGACAGCGGGGAATTACGTTGTAAACACAGAGCGCGCAGGCCTAATAAACCTGTACCGACGGGGCACCGCGGGCTCTGGACGGCTTATTACGTGAGGCGAGCAGCCTCTCCGCCTCCCACGGCCATCGACCGGTGTTTACTTTACGTCGCCGCGCGGGAGGCGCCTGATTACAGGAGCGCGAACCGCTGTGAGCACAGCGCGGACCACGGGACCACCGGCAGAGTACTGGCGCGGTGGAGGGAGGCACCACGCACACACGGCCCCATCTGACCGCTCTTAGCGATAATGGGCGGCCGGCAGGCTGTCTAATGGCTCCAGCCACCAGGGGGAACGCAGCATCGCCAGCCGCCGCCAATTAAACTGCGCGTCGCAAGAAGCCCTGCACCACGTGATCGGCAAGGCCCTACGGCTTTCCGTAGGTAAGGCCGGTATTACACTATCAAATTTCTTTGTCAAAGATTTGATCAAAGATGTGATCAAATATTCCGTCAAATATATTTGACAAAGATCTTTGACGTAGCGCTAGAAGGGGTATTACACTGTCATCAAATTTTTTGTCAAAGTTCAAGATAGCCGACAACAACATGTTATTAACCGCAGCAGTTGCTCGTACCGCAATTGCATTGTGTGCACATGCGGAAAAGAAGTGGGGGAAAAAAAAAGGAGCCATACATACGAGGTTGACAGTCTTAAATTCCTGGGATTACAACTTGATAATAAATTCAGTTGGGAGAAGCACACCACAGAACTGCAGAAACGCCTTAACAAATCTGTATTTGCAATTCGAGTGTTAGCAGACATAGGCAACATAAAAATGAAAAAGATTGCATACTTTCATTCCATAATGTCATATGGGATAATATTTTGAGGTAAATCTTGAAGTCAAACAAAAATTTTCAGAGTCCAAAAGCGTGTAATACGTATTATTTGTGGAGTAAATTCACGGACGTCCTGCAGAAACCTCTTCAAAGAACTGGGTATACTAACTACTGCCTCTCAGTATATTTACTCCTTAATGAAATTTGTCCTAAATAATATATCTCTTTTTCCAACAAACAACTCAGTTCATACATACAATACCAGGAACAAAAAATATCTGCACAAGGACTTAAAAGCACTTACATTAGTTAAAAAAGGGGTCCACTACTCAGGAACACTCATCTTCAATAATTTGCCAGCAAACATAAAAAATCTAGTTACAAATAAAAATAAGTTTAAAAGGAGCCTGAAAGACTTACTAGTGGCCAACTCCTTCTACTCCATTGGCGAAATTTTTAATAGAAACAAATGATGTATTGTATTTATTCATACTAATAGTATTGTTGTTTCAGCTTAAAAAAATTGACATGTTCCACATCCACGAGGATCTCCTCAGCACGGATCTATGGAACGAAAAACTAATCTAATCTGGGTGAAGCCGTGGGTTTTACGACGACACGATAAAAGCATTCAACAAAACTTGTTACGTGAGCTTACAGTGGAAGACGTCAAGTCATACATCAATTGAATAAGAATGGATGAGCATACATTTCTGTATGTGCTCAGTGAAGTGTATCCTCATATCACAAAGCACAATATTCACTTAAGAACTGCTACATCTTCGGAAGACAAGCTCACTGTAACACCCCGATTCCTTGTTACAGGAGAGGGTTATGTTAGATTAGGTTAGGTTAGGTCAGGTCAGGTCAAGTCAGGTCTCCAATCTTCTTAATCTATTTTTGTATTCAGGTTGCCTCACGTTGTAAAGCGCCTCATCAGCTTCATACATCTCTATTAATTTTGTAGTTGTCGGCACACATCAATTGTATTTACCGGCAATGTTTATAAAAACACTACAAACGACAGAATGCTGGAGCGATCCTAGCGCTCCATGTGGTAACATGTCACATTGCAGTTAACAGAATACAAGCGATTTCTTTGATCAAATCTACAGCGAGGCCCTAGATTTGATCAAATATTGGACGACGTTTGACAAATTTCCTATTACACCATCAAATATCTTTGACAAAGATATTTGACAAAGAAATTTGATAGTGAAATACCAGCATAAGCCATGTATCCCTTAGGCCAGTATTAGACTATCAAATTTCTTTATCAAATATCTTTGTCAAAAATCTTTGTCAAAGATACTTGATGGTGTAATAGGGAACTTTGTCAAATGTCGTCCAATATTTGATCAGATCTAGGACCCCGCTGTGGATTTGATCAAAGAAGTCGCTTTTCTTCTGTTCACTTCAATGTGACATGTTACCGCGTGGAGCGCTAGCATCGCGAGCGTTCTGCCGTCTGTAGTGTCTTTTATAAACATTGCCGGTAAATACAGTTGGTGTGTACCGACATCTGCCGGTCGAGGTGACCGAGCGGTTCTAGGCGCTCCAGTCTGGAACCGCGCGACCGCTACGGTCGCAGGTTCGAATCCTGCCTCGGGCATGGATGTGTGTGATGTCCTTATGTTAGTTCGGTTTAAGTATTTCCAAGTTCTAGGGGACTGATGACCTCAGATGTTAAGTCCCATAGTGCTCAGAGCCATTTTTTGTACCGACAACTACAAAATTAGTAGAGGTGTATGTAGCTGATGAGGCACTTTACAACGTGAGGCACCCTGAATAGAAAAATAGATTAAGAAGATTGAAGACCTGACCTGACCTGACCTGACCTAACCCAACCAAACCTAACCTAACCTAACCTAACCTAACTCTCTCCTGTAGCAAGGAATCGGAGTGTTACAGTGAGCCTGTCTTCTGCAGGTATAGCAGTTCTTAAGTAAGTATTGTGCTTTGTGATATGAATAAACACTTCACTGAGCACATACCGGAATGTATGCTCATCCATTCGTAAGTAACTGATGCACGACTTGACGTCCTCCACTATAAGCTCACGTAACAAGTTTTGTTGAATGCTTTTATCGTCTAGTCGTAAAACCCACGGCTTTCACCAGGTACTTTTCCTTTTTTTCCCCCGCTTCTCTTTCATATGTGCACACAATCCAATTGTGGTACAAGCAACTGCTGCGGTTAATAACAAGTTGTTGTTGTCAGCAATCTTGAACTTTGACGAAAAATTTGATGAAAATGTAACACCCTTTTTAGCGCCACGTCAAAGATCTTTGTCAAATATATTTGACGAATATTTGATCACATCTTTGATCATATCTTTGAAAAAGAAATCTGATAGTGTAATACTGGCCTTAGTTACAATGTAATTATCCCAATCAACAACAAAAACTTGGAAAGGAATACATTCGAAATCATGTCCTTAACTTATGATGAGGTGATAAAAGTGATGGGATGCCTCCTAAAACCGTGTCAGACCGTCTTTTGCCCAGCATATTGCAGCAGCTCGACGTGGTTCAACAAGTCGTTAAAACTCCCCCTGCAGAAATATTGCGTCATGCTGCCTTTGTAGACGTCATTGCCAAAGTGTTGCTGGTGCATGGTTTTGTGCACCAACTGACCTCTCAATTATGTCCCATAAATGTTCGATGGGATTCATGTCGGGCAATCTGAATTCCGGAAACAGCCATCGTGTGAGACCCAACTCGCTTTATTTGTTCATGACACCCAGAAAATATTAGATACAGGCTCCCAGGTAGATGCCATTTCCCTTGACTTCCGGAAGGTGTTCTATACAGTTCCGCACTGTTGCCTGATAAACAAAGTAAGAGCCTACGGAATATCAGACCAGCTGTGTGGCTGGATTGAAGAGTTTTTAGCAAACAGAAAACAGCATGTTGTTCTCAATGGAGAGACGTATAACAGACGTTAAAGTAACCTCTGGCGTGCCACAGGGGAGTCTTATGGGACCATTGATTTTCACAATATATATAAATGACCTAGTACGTAGTGTCGGAAGTTCCATGCGGCTTTTCGCGGATGATGCTGTAATATACAGAGAAATTTCAGCGAAATGCTGGAAGATCTGCAGCGGATAGGCACTTGGTGCAGGGAGTGGCAACTGACCCTTAACATAGACAAATGTAATGTATTGCGAATACATAGAAAGAAGGATCCTTTATTGTATGATTATATGATAGCGGAACAAACACTGGTAGCAGTTACTTCTGTAAAATATCTGGGAGCATGCGTGCGGAACGATTTGAAGTGGAATGATCATTGTTGGTAAGGCGGGTACCAGGTTGAGATTCATTGGGAGAGTGCTTAGAAAATGTAGTCCATCAACAAAGGAGGTGGCTTACAAAACACTCGTTCGACCTATACTTGAGTATTGCTCATCAGTGTGGGATACGTACCAGATCGGTTTGACGGAGGAGATAGAGAAGATCCAAAGAAGAGCGCCGCGTTTTGTCACAGAGTTATCTGGTAAGCGTGATAGCGTTACGGAGATATATAGCAAACTCAAGTGGCACATTCTGCAAGAGAGGCGGCCTGCATCGCGGTGTAGCTTGCTGTCCAGGTTTCGAGAGGGTGCGTTTCTGGATGAGGTATCGAATATATTGCTTCCCCCTACTTATACCTCCCGAGGAGATCACGAATGTAACATTAGAGAGATTAGAGGGCGCACGGAGGCTTTCAGACAGTCGTTCTTCCCGCGAACCATACGCGACTGGAACAGGAAAGGGAGGTAATGACAGTGGCACGTAAAGTGCCCTCCGCCACACACCGTTGTGTGGCTTGCGGAGTATAAATGTAGATGTAGATGTAGATGTAGACCAAAAAATTCGCTCAGACTGTCCAGAATGTTCGTCGAACCAATGATAAACACCTGTTATCCTTAGAAATTCCATTGTTGTTTGGGAACATGAAGTCCATGAATGGCTCCAAATGGTCTACAAGTAGGCGAACGTAACTATTTCCAGTCAATGATGCTTGTAAACATGGGCAACAACATACTAGAGCCACCACCAACTTTCACATTGCCTTGTTGGCAACTTGAGTTCATGGCTTCGTGGGGTTTCTGCCACACTCGAATCCCACCATGAGCTCTTACGGACTGAAAATGCAACTCATCTGGCCAGGTCACGGTTTTCCAGTCTTCAGCTGTCCAATGGCCAAGGAGCCCGGAGAGGCGCTGCAGGCGAAGTCGCGGTGTTAGCAAAGGCACTCACGTCGGTCGTCTGCTATCGTGGCCCATTAACGCCAAATTTCACCGCACTGTCCAAACGGATACTTCCGTTGCACGTCCCCAATTGATAGACGACTCTCCATTCACGACAACGTGCTGGTCCTAGGTGTCGGGAAATTTTCGACCCAGTTCCTAACCCGCTAGAAACCGACAGGGACGTAGATGAATTTCTCTACAGGGTGTCCGTGTTGGTATTGAAATAAAAGTTTTCATAAACTGTAGGCCCAGCACATTATTACAGAGATGGTACATGTTGTGATAAAACACAGTGAACAAAGAGATACAGAGCACATGGTATCTGCTAACACATCATATTACCACGTCTCGTTAGCCAGCAACAAATTGAGGGGGGATAGGTAAAGAATAAAACAAATATACTATTTTTGCTAAAATGATACTGAGACATAATTTCCTGGCTTCTATAAGATAAAGAAATGAAAGAGGAAGCCACCTGGTAGAATTTTTTGCAGAGCATAACTTAATCATAGCTAACACTTGGTTCAAGAACCATGAAAGAAGGCTGTATACATGGAAAAACCCTGGAGATACTAAAAGGTATCAGATAGATTACAGAGATTTAGGAACCAGGTTTTTGGTTGTGAATAGTAGATTAAAACTGAAGAAACTGCAAAAAGATGGGAATTTAAGGAGATGGGACCTGGATAAACTGAAAGAACCAGAGGTTGTACAGAGATTCAGGGAGAGCATAACAGAACAATTGACAAGAATGGGGGAAAGATATACAGTAGAAGAAAAATGGGTAGCTTTGAGGGATGAAATAGTGAAGGCAGCAGAGAATGAAACAGGTAAAAAGACGAGGGCTAGTAGAAATCCTTGGGTAACAGAAGAAGAATTGAATTTAATTGGTGAAAGGAAAAAATATAAAAATGCAGTAAATGAAGCAGGCAAAAAGGAATACCAACGTCTCAAAAATGATATCGACAGGAAGTACAAAATGGCTAAGCAGGGATTGCTAGAGGACAAATGTAAGGATGTAGAGGCTTATCACACTAGGGGTAAGATAGATACTGCCTATAGGAAAATTAAAGGGACCTTTGGAGAAAAGAGAACCACTTGTATGAATACCAAGAGCTCAGATGGAAACCCAGTTCTAAGCAAAGAAGGGAAAGCAGAAAGGTGGAAGGAGTATATAGAGGGTCTATACAAGGGCGATGTACTTGAGGATGTAGGGAAGCAGCCTACTCACACTGTTTAAAATTCACATCAGTCTTTCCATTGTGTGCCAGCCTGCTCTGACATCATAAATGTTGCGCAATATATTAAAAATCAAGTAAATAACATGAAACGTTTCTAGCACGTCAGGAGTAATACTAAACAATATGTGTTGAATGTCAGTTCAATAACTTTAACCATTTTCGAAATTTGGACATTTTTCTGTAAAAATTATTGGCGCAACAGAAAAGAGCTAGAAACTTAAAAGTTTATATTTAGATTCCTTTTTCATAATAATTTAGTAGAAACAGTCTTCTGAATCTCACAAATTAAAATTTTAGTTGAAATTCATGATTTTCTGGTTTTTGTCTTAAAAATTAAGGAAGCAAGATAGATTAAGTAGGCGAATAAATAAGGCTAGGATGTTTAAATTTAAGTAGAAGGGAGAACCGCTATAATCATAAAGATGTGAGAAGTTTCAATGGAATAACTATAAAACTATAGCGACAGCGTATCTCCAAAGGGCAAGTTCAGGCTCATCTATTGCGTTGAGTTGTATATAAATTAATGCTCTCGCCCAAAATATTTGACTTAGCCGCGTCAGACTTTTATTATGATTACTTACCTGTGTGCTGATTGCACATTTAAATTGAGAGCTTCATCAGCCATCAGCAAAGGAAGCCATGATTTATTCAATAAATTGAAGTCGTGTATCACTAGCCCAGCGGCAAGTCGGGAGAGCCGATTTGATCAGGTGTTCCCTTAGCCGTCCGCACCGCGGCTTTATAGAGGTACGTAAGAACGCTGCGCGAGAGAGGAAGGCCCCAGTTCTCTCGAGGCGCTGAATAGCACACCACCTGTACCTGGAGTCGCGTCGCGTCGCGTCGGTATCATTGCAATAAACAGCCTTGGATACCGTATTAAGTTACTCGGGATACACATAACCATGAAATCATTTTCGAGTGAAGTGTTAATTCTGGGATGACTTTAATGATCTATCTTCAGTTTGCGTATGTCGTATTTTCACGTGCCGCCGCGGAACAGACATTCTACCATTATCTCCAGACGCTGAATAGCACTCCACCTGTGCCAGGAGTCGCGTCGCGTCTATATCATTGCTATAAACAGCCTCGGATGCCGTATTAAGTTACTCGGGATACGCGTAACCATGAATCATTTTCGAGTGAAGTGTTAATTCTGGGATGACTTTAATGATCTATCTTCAGATTGCGTATGTCGTATTTTCACGTGCCGCCACGGGACAGACATTCTACCATTATTTAGCGTGGCGTTTGATGAACATTATCATCAAATTATGGCGAGCATTCACTTAAATATTTAATTTGGACAGTTATAGTTGCATCAGCACATTAGACTCTGAACTGCTCTAGCAGTTGGATTGTTTGGATTTTTTTTTTTTTTATCTGTGACTTTCAGAATGTAGCGACCGTTTTTACAGGATCGTTTTTGATTATGAATCCCAGACAATTTCCTAATTCCTCAGAGCTATAAGCTGTAGCTATAAGTGTATTTCCCAGATGAAGTGGGCACTAGGAATTCTAATTACAGGCTTCACATTTTGCTAATCGCTTTCTGGTTGCCAATATTGTAGTTAGAGAGCCAGTGTCGAGAACAGCAAAAGACAGCATAAATAATAGGAACATTTATATAACAATTAATTCCACCCGCCGCGCCACATATGGCTAATCGGGCGGGAAATGCATCTTTTCTGCATTTACATTACATTCTACATTTAAATAACAATAATTTCCACCCGCCGCCCCACAATTGGTGCATCGGCCGGGAAATGCATCTTTTCTACATTACATTCTACACATTAAATATAACAACATATAATTTCCAACCGCCGCCGCACAATAAACTGAGTAAAAGTGAAAGTGATTTTTAAATATGTTGCTTATGAGGCAGTGAACATGCCAACAATTTAAATAATTGAAGTAGGTAATCAGTTATCTTTTAATATTTCTATATGTTTACATTTTAATTTTAATTTTCATAGGAAGTTAAGCTGTACTCTTGCTTCCCTTTTTATAATTAAATTTTTTTCGTTTATTAACATTCAAAAAAAAATTTAAGTGGAGGGTGATGTAGGAAGCAGCCTACTCACTCCATAATAAATTCACATCTGTCTTTCCTTTGTGTGCCAGCCTAGCTCTGACGTCATAAATGTTGCGCACTACTTTAAAAATCAAGTAAGTAACATGAAACGTTTCTAGCATGTCAGGAGTAATACTACATCAATATGTGTTGAATGTCAGTTCAATAATTAGCCATTTTCGAAATTTGGACGTTTTCCTGTATAAATCATTGGCGAAACAGAAAAGAGCTAGAAACTTAAAAATTTATATTTAGATTCCCTTTTCATAATAATTTAGTAGAAAAAGTAATCGGGATCGCACAAATTAAAATTTTTGTTGAATTTCATAATTTTCTGATTTTTGTCTTACAAGGGGAGGCCGCCAATTGTGAAATTCAGATTCGATTCATACTGCGCATAAGAAAAGCTCATGGCCAGAGGTGTAATGTGGCAAAGCACCAAGTTGCACTTCTCAGCCTTTGTCGAGAAAATCGACAGTTAAAAGAAACCGCTACGGTGAAATACTCTCTACGATTAACAGTTTTCTACAGCATCGTGGCGCAGCGGTAAGCGCTCGGGTTCACAATCCGAAGGTCGCCGGATCGAATCTCGCGCCATGCAATTTTTATATTATTAGTTTTGTGTAATTCAAATATATATATATATATATATATATATATATATATATATATATATATATACTATTAATGAATTGCTTACGCATACTGGTGAAGGCGGATCGCTCTCCAATTGTACCGCCTCCATTTTTCCGTTTTTTGAACAGGGTGTACCAAAGCTCTCCCGTCCGCACTGATTTTCGACGATTTTATAAGTTGCGCTAGGGACCGCATCTACCTTCTTTCGAAGTTAGCAGGCAACTACGCTGTTATGCGGCGGCTCGTTTCGGCCCATTCAACATCTGTCCTTCAAGTGTAACGAGCGAGTAACGGAGTTTATATTTCATACATGCCGCAGCAAATTTGTGTTCGTGGGGTCTCTATTCTAATTCTAACGTTTGACTTGCGCTACACGTATTCGTTTCGGAATACCGTTTCTACGTCTTCCATTAACTATACGTGGGTAACATTATGAAGACTATTAATAACATTTGTGAAATACAACTTTGTTTGCGGAAAACATAATGATGTTCGAAGTCGCCAGTATTTGCACGACAAACGACTTTCAACAACTTATTATGTGCATAGTTGTTGCAACTGATTTCCGGGAATTATATATGAATTACAAAAAACAAATACAAAAAAAGGGTTGAATGGCGCGAGATTCGATCCAGCGACCTTCGGATTACGAACCCGAGCGCTTACCGCTGCGCCTCGACGCTGTATGTAATTATTAATCGTAGAGAGTATTTCACGGCAACGCTTTCTTTTAACTGTCGATTTTCTCAACAACGGCTGAGAAGTGCATCTTGGTGCTTTGCCACATTACACCTCTGGCCATGAGCTGTTATTATGCGCAGTATGAATCGAATCTGAATTTCACAATTGGCGGCTTCCCCTTGTTAGAAATTAAGGAAGCAAGATAGATTAAGTAGGCGAATAAATGAGGCTAGGATGTTTAAATTTAAGTAGAAGGGAGATCCGCTATAATCATAAAGATGTGAGAAGTTTCAATTGAATAACTATAAAACTATAGTGATAACGTATCTCCAAAGGGCAAGTTCAAAGCTCGTCTACTGCGTGTAGTGTAATTAAATTAATTCTCTCGCCCATGTAGGGAAGCAGCCTACTCACGCCTTATAAAATTCTCATCAGTCTTTCCGTTGTGTGCCAGCCTAGTCCACTGTAACTAGCTCTGACGTCCCAAATGTGGCGCAATATTTTAAAAATCAAGTATATAACCTGAAATGGTTCTAGCATGTCAGGAGTAATACTAAATCAAGATGTGTTGAATATCAGTTCAGTAACGTTAACCATTTTCGAAATTTGGACGTTTTTCTGTAAAAATCATTGGCGCAACAGAAAAGAGCTAGAAACTTAAAAATTTACATTTAGATTCCTTTTTCACAATAATTTAGTAGAAACAGTATTCAGGATTTCACAAATTAAAATTTTTGTTGAAATTCATAATTTTCTGATTTTTGTCTTAGAAATTAAGGAAGCAAGATAGATTAAGTAGGCGAATAAATAAGGCTAGGATGTTTAAATTTAAGTAGAAGGGAGATCCGTTATAATCATAAAGATGTGAGAAGTTTCAATTGAATAACTATATAACTATAGCGATAGCGTATTTCCAAAGGGCAAGTTCAGAGCTCGTCTACTGCGTGTAGTGTATTTAAATTAATGCTCTCGCCCAAAATATTTGACTTAGCCACGTCAGACATTTATTGTGATTACCTACCTGTGTGCTGAATGCACATTTAAATTGAGAGCTTCATCGGCCATCAGCAAAGGAAGCAATGATTTATTCAATAAACTGAAGTCGTGTATTACTAACCCAGCGGCTAGTCGGGAGAGCCGATTTGATCAGGCGTTCCCTTAGTTGTCCGCACCGCTGCTTTATATATAAGAACGCTGCCTGAGAGAGGAAGGTCCCAGTTCTCTCCAGACGCTGAAGAGCACACCACCTGTGCTGGGAGTCGCGTCGCGTCGGTATCATTGCTATAAACAGCTTCGGATGCCATATTAAGTTAGTCGGGATACGCGTATTCATGAAATCATTTTCGAGTGAACTGTTAATTCTGGGATGACTAATGATCTATCTTCAGTTTGCGTATGTCGTATTTTCACGTGCCGTCGCGGGACAGACATTCTACCATTATTTAGCGTGGTGTCTGATGAACATTATCATCAAATTATGGCGAGCATTCACTTAAACATTTAATTTGGACAGTTATAGTTGCATCAGCGTATTAGACTCTGAACTGCTCTGGTAGTTGGATTGTTTGGATCCTTTTTTTTTTTTATCTGTGACTTTCAGAATATAGCGAACGTTTTTACAGGATCGTTTTTGATTATGAATCCCAGACAATCTCCTAATTGCTCAGAGCTATAAGCTGTAGCTATAAGTGTATTTCTAAGATGAAGTGGGCACTAGGAATTCTAATTACAGGTTTCACGTTTTGCTAATCACTTTCTGGTTGCCAAAATTGTAGTTAGAGAGCTAGTGTTGAGAATGGCAAAACAACAGCATAAATAATAGGAAAATTTATATAACAATTAATTCCACCCTCCGACCCACATATGGTTAATCGGGCGGGAAGTGCATCTTTTCTACATTTCATTAAATATAACAACAATCATAACATCCGCCGCCCCACAAATGGTGCATCGGCCGGAAAAACAAACAAAACTTATATTCTATACAAATAAATTCCACCAGCCGCCCCACAATTGGTACATCGGCTGGCGGAACTAATACTTGTTAATAACATTTGGTTTGTAATGTAGAGCCGGCCGCTGGTGGCCGAGCTGTTCTGGCGCTACAGTCTGGAACCGCGCGACCGCTACGGTCGCAGGTTCGAATCCTGCCTCGGGCATGGATGTGTGTGTTGGCCTTAGGTTAGTTAGGTTTAAGTAGTTCTTAGTTCTAGGGGACTTATGACCTCAGCAGTTGAGTCCCATAGTGCTCAGAGCCATTTGAACCTTTTTTTTGTAATGTAGGAAAGATGCATTTCCCTGCCGATGCACCAACTGTAGGCGGCTGCTGGAATTAATTGTTATATAAATGTTCCTATTATTTAAGCTGTCTTTTGCCGTTCTCAACACTGGCTCTGTAACTACAATATTGGCAACCAGAAAGTGATTAGCAAAACGTGAAGCCTGTAATTAGAATTCCTAGTGCCCACTTCATCTGAGAAATACACTTATAGCTACAGCTTATAGCTCTGAGGAATTAGGAGACTGTGTGGGATTCATAATCAGAAACGATCCTGTAAAAACTTTGCTATATTCTGAAAGTCACAGATAAAAAAAAAAAAAAAAAAAAAAAGAATCCACAAAACCCAACTACCAAAGCAGTTCAGAGTCTAATGCGCTGATGCAACTATAACTGTGCAAATTAAATGTTTAAGTGAATGCTGGCCATAATTTGATGATAATGTTCATCAAACACCATGCTAAATATTGGTAGAATGTCTGTCCCGCGACGGCAAGTGAAAATACGACATACGCAAACTGAAAATAGATCATTAAAGTCATCCCAGAATTAACACTTGACTCGAAAATGATTTCATGGTTACACATGTCCTGAGTAACTTATTACGGCATCCGAGGCTGTTTACAGCAATGATACCGAGGCGACGCGACTCAAATGGTGTCCTCTTCAGTGTCTGGAGAGAACTGGGGCCTGTTTCCCTCGCGCAGTGTTCTTATATATAAAGCCGCTGTGCGGAAGGCTAAGGGAACGCCTGATCAAATCGGCTCTCCCGACTAGCTGCTGGGCTAGTAATGTACCACATTAAGTTATTGAATAAATCATTGCTCCCTTTGCTGATGGCCGATGAAGCTCTCAATTTAAATGTGCATTCAGCACACAGGTAAGTAATCATAATAAAAGTCTGACGTGGCTAAGTCAAATATTTTGGGCGAGAGCATTAATTTATATACAACTCAACGCAATAGATGAGCTCTGAACTTGCCCTTTGGAGATACGCTGTCGCTATAGTTTTATAGTTATTCAATTGAAACTTCTCACATCTTTATGATTATAGCGGATCTCCCTTCTACTTGAATTTATACATCCTAGCCTTATTTAATCCCCTGCTTAATCTATCTTGCTTCCATAATTTTTAAGACAAAAATCAGAAAATATTGAATTTCAACTAAAATTTTAATTTGTGAGATCCTGAATACTGTTTCTACTAAATTATTATGAAAAAGGAATCTAAATGTAAATTTTTAAGTCTCTAGCTCTTTTCTGTTGCGCCAATGATTTTTACAGAAAAACGTCCAAATTTCGAAAATGGTTAACGTTACTGAACTGATATTCAACACATCTTGATTTAGTATTACTCCTGACATGCTAGAACCATTTCAGGTTATATACTTGATTTTTAAAATATTGCGCCACATTTGGGACGTCAGAGCTAGTTACAGTGGACTAGGCTGGCACACAACGGAAAGACTGATGAGAATTTTATAAGGCGTGAGTAGGCTGCTTCCCTAATGGGCGAGAGAATTAATTTAATTACACTCTTTTCTGTTGCGCCAATGATTTTTACAGAAGAATGCCCAAATTTCGAAAATGGTTAAATTTATTGAACCGATATTCAACACGTATTGATTTAGTATTACTCCTGACATGCTAGAACCGTTTCAGGATATATACTTGATTTTTAAAATATTGCGCAACATTTATGACGTCACAGCTAGTTACAGCGGACTAGGCTGGCACACAACGGAAAGACTGATGAGAATTTTATAAGTCGTGAGTAGGCTGCTTCCCTACATCACCATCTACTTAATTTTTTCTTAATGTTAATGAACGAAAAAAAAATTTAATTACAAAAAGGGAAGCAGGAGTACAGCTTAAATCCCTATGAAGAATAAAAATTTAAATGTAAACATATAGAAAAATTAAAAGAAAAACTGATTACCTACTTCAGTTATTTAAATTGCTGGCATGTTCACTGCCTCGTAAGCAACATTATCACTCAAAATTTAAGCAAAATCAATTAAACACTTTGGCATACATATTGCCTTAGACAAACACATACAAATATGTAAAATTTGGAAAATCCATTAAATTGTCTGTAAATATTTATACATACACAAATTCAAAAAAATAACACAGTTATTCATGATACATAAACAGATAATTATATCTTAGCAGTCTTTTCTAAACCTGAAAGAAAATTTCACAAATCATGACAATTTCATTTTTACACACATGGTTGTAGCCGCTTTGGCTGGCGTTCTACATTTCCATTCACAAGGGTAGAGGAGGGGAAACTGCTATGGTGTGCATCCTTCACGTTCACTCTAAATTACATGGGGAAAGGGGAGGGGTCACTGTGAGTTGTGTCCAAGTCACTCCACGCTTTCACGCAGCTACCAGGCTGCCATTATCTGGTTTGTCTTGTAGAACAAACAAAAAGAGTGCCTCAGACTCTGTTCACTTAATATCTAAAGGTGGGTCACAGTGAAATGGGGATATATACATTTTATCTTTCAATATGTTACTGGAACGAAGTTAACAGAACTTTTTTCAATTTTACTCTCACGGTTTCTTAACTGTCATAAAATCGGTACACAAATGGCTCAAAACGTCTGTTCACTTAATATCTAAAGGTGGGTCACAGTGAAATGGGGATATATGCATTTTATCTTTCAATATGTTACTGGAACGAAGTTAACAGAACTTTTTTCAATTTTACTCTCACGGTTTCTTAACTGTCATAAAATCGGTAAACAAGTGGCTCAAAACGCCGTTAGCCACGTACTAGAGAAAATTTATGCTCAAGGCATACAATCATCAATCCTATGTAATCTCAATTTATTATTTCTGGGCTGGAACACTGAACCATTGCTCGGTACATTCCTGACAAATCTGTATCTTCTTTGCTTAACTGACTCATCTTCGATTACCTTATTCTTAGAGATAGTATGAGTATATTTGATTAGCAGTTGTCTTCTCAGCCTCTTTGTACATGTGAGTAACTTGTGGTAATAGTACAGTTCTGAGTGTTCAAAACACACTACGTTTAGTTGACTACTAAATCCACTTATTGGTCCTCTGCTGCGGTGTCAGTTCCACATCTGCAATTATGTACTTACTTCGTCAAAGTGTATTTATGCTGAGCTATAAATACTGTTTCATGTCCGCCATTATATTACTCAGTTATGTTGCAAGTATATGTACTTATTTAACACTCACTCTATTAACATTTAACGCAAAGGATAGCACATTTATTTCATATCTATAGTATATTGCAGCTGATCAGTTTGCTCACGTTGCAATCCATTTCCACTTGATTGGGTGCTGAAACCACAGGTAGTCTCTGTCGACCTACCACTAAGGTGCATTAAGTAATTATGGCCGAGTGTAATGCTAAAATCTTTATAACTATAGGACACCATGAGCTGCTCTGTCTCATTTAACATAAGGGTACCTATGCTCGCATTCACGCCTCCAGCTCATAACCCCAATGCGTGTAGGTGTATTCTGTCACACACTACACCAAAATAATGGCCAGCTCCAACCTTATAAATACTTCAGGGACCTGTCCTTGACGTCTCAACCACAAACACTGTTCAATTCTATTACACTGCCATTCCTTGCTACACAAGGTGAGTTTATTCTTACAACTTATCTGCTTTTTTTCATAACACTAAGCAATCTCTTTTACTATTAATTAGTTAGCTCTACAGCATACAATAGGTTTCACTGCCACTTCAGATCCTGCTTGAACACGAATTTGTATATCTCTTTAAAATATTATTGTGGGAGCATTTCCAATAAAACAACCCTTTGTACTTACAATATTATCAGGGTTCTATATATACTTGTTACTCAAATACCTTTGTATCTTAATTGCATCATACTTCTCTGCTGTTTACGTCACTGTTAGGTTTGTCACATTAGGTATTTTTCTTTTTTACTAATCGGTCTATAGAATGGTTACAGAACTCATGGCTTGATAGCCTTGACGGAAAATTTTTGTATTGCAAAGAAGGAGTCGAAACTTTGGTGTATAGGAAAGATGAAGATAGAGTGAGACTTGAAATGGAAAGAAGATCTCACACAGCGGGGACTGCACAGCTGCCACACTTTGTAGAGGTTACAGAACAACCTCCTCCCTACAGAATTCATTAGTTTCTTACAATTTTCATATTGGAAAGAAGGGGTCGAAATTTTTGTGGATAGGAAAGATGAAGAGTGAGTGAGACCTGAAATGGAAAGAAGATCTCACACAGCTGGGACTGCACAGCTGCCACACTGTGTAGAGGTTACAGAACAACCTCTTCCCTACCGAATTCATTAGTTTATTACTGGCCCGATAACCATAACGGAAAAATGAATGTGTTGGAAAGAAGAGGTCGAAATTTTAGGTGGATAGGAAAGATGAAGAGTGAGTGAAATCTGACATGGGAAAGAAGATCTCACACAGCTGCCACACTGTGTAGAGGTTACAGAACAACCTCCTCCCTACAGAATTCATTAGCTTAATTATGAACTTCTTTAGGTCGATTACGTTCCTGAGACGTAATAGCTTTTTACTTTTAGGGTACTCTAGCCTATATGCGTTGGCATGTGGTTATCCTATGATCCTGAAAGGTCCTTGGTATACGAACATGAATTTGTTTTGTTTCTTCTTCTTTTTCTGTGTTTGCGTTACCTTTACTAAGATTAACACCTTCGTCCCAATATCTCCTATTTTTCAGAACTCATATAGGCAGCTCCCAAGGTTCATCATTAGTTACTACATGTTTATCAATAAAAGGTACCGTGATTACTCCGGTTATCGGCAGGGCCATTTTTAACTGGCTTCTTTCAAAGTCAACAACACTCCGATATTTTGATAAGAAATCTATGCCAATTAAAACCTCAATACTGAAATTATTTACAATTAAGCAAGGATGATCAATTAAATTACCATTACTGTCAAAGGGCAGCAAAGCTTCTTGTTTTACCGTTTTTGACACCTTGCCAGTAGCACCACTTATTCATAGTCCTGATACCCTCATTACTGTAAGCTTGTCTTTACCAGGTAATCCATCAAAGAAGGACTGAGACATCGCACTCACCTCACTTCCACTGTCTAAGAGACAACGTACATTGATACCCAACATATTCACTATTATTATAGGGTGGCTTATTCTAGGTTGTACAGGTGGTTCCTCAAACTCATCCAATAGTTCCTTTTGGATTTGTCTCCAACTAAAGTGATCGACATCTGTCTTCATTACATTTAGGTCAAAGTGTGTAGGGGTTTCCTGAATTACATTTTGAGCTGCCTTTTCCAGTCGGTCTATTAATTTCAAATCGAAACACCGCACGACTTCATTGCACTTAGTTTGCTGAACATGACCCACATTACTGTAGTCTGAGCGATTCTGCGCCTCCAGACCGGGCGTAACACTAGTTACTGCTAAACCACTTTCATTATTATCGTCGGGTTCCTTCTCAAGTGACAACTGGTCACAGCTACCGGGTTCATCGACCCCCAACAGGCTATCCTCTACATTCTCACTTACCTCCTGTCCTAAATCTATTAGTACAGTATCAACATCCTGCACAGGCACTTTAGATAAAAGCACATCATCCTCATCGTAAAAATAAGCATGAATTTCTTCTGCTTCTTCACCTGACAATTCAGTATTTTGTAGCTCTTCGCTACTGTTACACTGCTGCGCCTTCCCTTTCTCTTCCCACTTAGAAAGCGTCTCCAACACGGTATCTATCAAATACTGAGAGTCATCTAATATTTCTGCTGTATCCTTAGATGTTACCGACCCTTCATCCACATATTCCGTTTGAGTATTCTGATCTGCCTTACCAATTACAGTAATTACTGGCCTAGGAAGAGTGACCGCCTGGTGAGCGCCAGTGTCCTCATAGACGGGAACTAGTTTTCCTGCCTCAGCCTACTACTGTTTCCTTCATTTCCATTATAGTTAACTGGCACAACATTGCTTTCCGCACTGTTCTTTACCTGCATAATTTTGTTTGGAACAAAATTACTATCATTTGGATGCCATTGTTGGTTCTGATAATTATTTCTCCAATTCCTACCTTTCTAAGGATGGCGAACACCTTCTGTTCTGATGTTTACATTGCCATTCTGCTCGTTCTTAAAATTACTACTAGTGTTATTAGCATTTCTGTTATTACGTGCTTGCTCCTCATTGGCAGCAACTCGTTCTACACGTTCCAAATATTCAATGAAACGATCCAGATTGTCTCTAGGGGTAGATAAGATTCTAGTTTGCCAGTACTATGGCAGTTTGGCTTCAAGACCTAGTATTATCATTTCAGGTTTTAGCTTTTCGTCCAAATGTGACAAACGTGAGAGCCATGACCTAGCAAACTCTTTTATAGATTCCTTGCCTGCATTGAAGCGTTTTTCACTCCAAAATTCTCTCAACACTTCATTTTGCTTATTACTAGACCAATACTCATTCATGAAAGCTGTTTTAAATTCTGCTAGTGTTTTACACTTCAACATAACATTAGCTGACCAACGCATGGCGTCACCTACTAAATGGCTTCTAATAAATGAGATTTTCTCTCGTTCAGACCAAGCTGGTGGAATCACATCAAAATCGTTCCAGAAATCTTGCGGGTGGATATTTTTATCTGGACCTAACCGCAAGAACTGCCGACACCCGATAAAAGCGGCGTTTGCAGCTACAACTTGTTGCATACTACCATTACCAGAAGTTTCTGAAGGTACTTTACTCTCAATGTTAGCAATGTTAGTACTAATATTTTCTACTCTCATTTCAAAATTATCTACTCTTTGCACAATATGAGTAGTATCAGTTTTGATTGCATCTACTTCTGCTTGACATATGTTCACTTTTATATTAACATCTTTAAACCTATCTGAGCACAGTTCAGATTCCGCCTCTATCTTTTCCGTTAACTTGTGCTCCAGCTTCGCATCTTCCATTTGGGAGTCTTTGCGAACCTCAGCAACTTCGGATTTTACTGTTTTATACATTTCAGAAAATTGTTGAGCAAGTTTTTCTTAATATCCTCATGGTTGTAATCAATTTTATAATTTAAACTGTCCAGATCCTCTTTCAACTTATTGCAGCCAGTCTTGAAGGAAGTTTCTAATTCAGCTTTATTGGATTCTAATTTATTGTCCATTATCTCAAACCGTTTATTAAAGTTGGTTTGGCTGGCCACAATCCTGTTATTTACCTCAATTATATCCGTTTTTAACTCAGCTGTCATTATAGCATTACTTCTTTTGACCTCAGTTATTTCAGACTTTAATTCAGCATTACTGGTAGCTATTGCTTGTAATATAACATTTAAATCAATAGCCCCAAGACCTTTGGGTTGCTCACTAGCTGGTTTCTTATTTCACTGAGGTGACGAAAAAATAGCTCCAACACCAGAATCATCAAAATTAAATGAAACTTCTGATTGATCAGTCATATCTAACGTCTCCTGCTTAAACTCTACCACCTCTAATGGCTGTTTCACTCCCAAATTAGAATATTTAAAAATCACTTTCACTTTTACTCAGTTTGTTCCCCGCCGATGAACCAATTGCGGGGTGGCAGGTGGAATTAATTGTTGTTAAAAATAGAATGTAATGTAACTACAGAAAAGATGCATTTCCCGGCCGATTAACCATATGTGGGGCGGCAGGTGGAATTAATCGTTATATAAATGTTCCTATTATTTATGCTGTCTTTTGCCATTCTCAACACTGGCTCTCTAACTATAATATTGGCAACCAGAAAGTGATTAGCAAAACGTGAAACCTGTAATTAGAATTCCTAGTGCCCACTTCATCTGAGAAATACACTTATAGCTACAGCTTATAGCTCTGAGGAATTGGGAGATTTTCTGGGATTCATAATCAAAAACGACCCTGTCAAAACGTTCGCTATATTGTGAAAGTCACAGATCAAAAAAAAGAATGCACACAATCCAACTACCAGAGCAGTTCAGAGTCTAATGCGCTGATGCAACTATAACTGTCCAAATTAATTGTTTAAGTGAATGCTCGCCATAATTTGAGATAATGTTCATCAAACGCCACGCTAAATAATGGTAGAATATTTGTCCCGCGGCGGCAGGTGAAAATGTGACATATGCAACCTGAAGATAGATCATTAAAGTCATCCTAGAATTAACACTTCACTCGAAAATGATTTCAGGGTTACGCGTATCCCGAGTAACTTAATACGACATCCGAGGCTGTTTATAGCAATGATACCGACGCGACGCGACTCCCGGCACAGACGGTGTGCTAATCAGTGTCTGGAGGGAACTGGGGACTTTTTCTCTCGCCCAGCGTTGTTGTATATAAATCCGTGATGCGGACGGCTAAGGGAACGCCTGATCAGATCGGCTCTCCCGACTAGCCACTGGGCTAGTAATGCACCACTTCAATTCATTGGATAAATCATTGCTTCCTTTGCTGATGGCCGATGAAGCTCTCAATTTAAATGTGCAATCAGCACACAGGTAAGTAATCATAATAAAAGTCTGACGTTGCTAATTCAATTATTTTCGGCGATAGAATTAATTTAATTACACTACATGTAGTAGACGAGCTCTGAACGTGCCCTTTGGAGATACGCTATCGTTATAGATTTATAGTTATTCCATTGAAACTTCTCACATCTTTATGATTATAGTGGATCTCCCTTCTACTTGAATTTAAACATCCTAGCCTTATTTATTAGCCAACTTAACCTATCTCGCTTCCTTAATTTCTAAGACAAAAACTAGAAAATCACGAATTTCAACTAAAATCTTCATTTGTGAGATCCAGAAGACTGTAGCTACTAAATTATTATGAAAAAGGAATCTAAATATAAATTTTTAAGGCTCTAGCTCTTTTCTGTTGCGCCAATGATTTTTACAGATAAATGTCCAAATTTCGAAAATGGTTAAAGTTATTGAACTGATATTCAACTCATGTTGATTTAGTATTACTCCTGACATGCTAGAAACGTTTCAGGTTATTTACTTGATTTTTAAAGTATTGCTAAACATTTATGACGTCAGAGCTCGTTACAGCGGACTAGGCTGGCACACAATGGACAGACTGATGAGAATTTTATACGGCGTGATTACGCTGCTTCCCTACATCACATTCTACTTAAATTTTTTTTAATGTTAATGAACAAAAAAAAATTTAATTACTAAAAGGGAAGCAAGAGTACAGCTTAACTCCCTATGAAAATTTAAAATTGAAATGTAAACATGAAGAAATATTAAAAGAAAACTTATTACCTACTTCAATTATTTCAATTGCTGGCATGTTCACTGCCTCTTAAGCAGCATTATCACTCAAAAATTAAGCAAAATCAATGAAACACTTTGGCATACATATTGCCTTAGACAAACAAACACATAAAAAAATGGTTCAAATGGCTCTGAGCACTATGGGACGCAACTGCTGAGGTCATTAGTCCCCTAGAACTTAGAACTAGTTAAACCTAAGGACAACACAAACATCCATGCCCAAGGCAGGATTCGAACCTGCGACCGTAGCGGTCTTGCGGTTCCAGACTGCAGCGCCACTTCGGCCGGCAAACACATAAAAATATGTATAACTATGAAAATCTTAAATTTATTAAATACATTTTTACATACACAAATTCAAAGAAGATAACACGGTTATTCATGATACATAAACAGATAATTATATCTTAGCAGTCCTTTCTAAATCTGAAAGAAAATTTCACAAATCATGACAATTTCATTTTTACACACATGGTTGTAGCCGCCTTGGCTGGCGCTCTAGTCTTCCATTCACAAAGATAGAGGAGGGGAAGTTGCTATGGTGCACATCCTTCACGTTCACTCTAAATTACATGGGGAAAGGGGAGGGGTCACTGTGAGCTGTGTCCAAGTCACTCCGCACATTCACGCAGCTACCAGGCTGCCATTATCTGCTTTG
The DNA here is from genome assembly GCF_023864345.2 of Schistocerca serialis cubense. Lineage (NCBI taxonomy): Eukaryota > Metazoa > Arthropoda > Insecta > Orthoptera > Acrididae > Schistocerca > Schistocerca serialis. The sequence goes on from NC_064641.1 coordinate 37,631,794, forward strand.
TCCTGTAGAACAAACAAAAATAGTGCCTCAGGATCTGTTCACTTATTATCTGAGGGTGGGTCACAATGAAATGGGGATATATACATTTTATCTTTCAATATGTTACTAGAAAAGAGTTAACAGAACCTTTTCAATTTTACTCTCGCAGTTACATAACTGTCATAAAATCGGTAAACAAATGGCTCAAAACGCCGTTAGCCACGTACTAGAGAAAATTTATGCCCAAGGCATACAATCATAAATCCTATTTAAAATAAATCTTATTTCTGGGCCGGAACACTGAACCAATGCTCGGTGCATTCCTGACAAATCTGTATTTTATTTACATAGCTGACTCATCTTCGATTACCTTATTCTTAGAGATAGTATGAGTATATTTGATTAGTAGTTGTATTCTCAGCTTCTTTGTACATGTGAGTAACTTGTGGTAATAGTACAGTTCTGAGTGTTGAAAACACACTACGTTTAGTTGACTACTAATCCCACTTATTGGTCCTCTGCAGTCGTGTCAGTTCCTCATCTGCAATTATGAACTTACTTCCTCGAAGTGTATTTATGCTGAGCTATAAATAATGTTTCACGTGTGCCATTATGTTACTCAATTATGTTGCTAGTTTATGTACTTATTTAATACTCACTCTACTAACATTTAAAGCAGAGGATAGCAATTTATTTCATATCTATAATGTATTGCAGCTGATCAGTTTGCTCATGTGACAATCCATTTCCACTCGATCGGACGCTGAAACCACAGGTAGTCTCTGTCGACCTACCACTAAAGTGCATTAAGTAATTATGGACGAGCGTAATGCTAAATTCCTTAAACCTATAGGACACCATGAGCTGCTCTGTCTCATCTAACATAAGGGTACCTATGGTCGCATTCACGCCTCCAACTCATAACCTCAATACGTGTAGGTGTGCCCTGTCACACACTACACCAAAATAAAGGCCAGCTCCAACCTTATAAATACTTCAGGGACGTGTACTTCACGTCTCAACCAGAAACAATGTCCAATTCTATTACACTGCCATTCCTTGCTACACAAGGTGAGTTTATCCTTACAACTTATCTGCTTTTTTTTCATAACACTAAGCAATCTCTTTTACTATTAATTAGTTAGCTCTACAGCATACAATAGGTTTCACTGCCACTTCAGATCCTGCTTGTACACGAATTTGTATCTCTTTTTAAATTACTGTTGGTGGACCATTTCCAATAAAACAACAATTTTGTACTTATAATATTACCAGGGTTCTATACATACTTGTTACTCAAATACCTTTGTATCTTAATTACATCATACTTCTCTATTGTTTATGTCACTGTTAGGTTTGTCACATTAGGTATTTTATTCACTAATCGGTGGATAGAATGGTTACACAACTCATGGCTTGTTAGCCAGACGGAAAATTTTAGTACTTGAGAGTAAGAGCCGAAATTTTGGTGGACAGGAAAGATGAAGAATGAGTGAGACCTGAAAAGGAAAGAAGATCTCACACAGCTCGGACTGCACATGTGCCACACTGTGTAGAGGTTACAGAACAACCTTCTCCCTACAGAATTCATTAGTTTATTATAGGCATGATAACCATAACGCAAAATTTAATGTGTTGGAAATAAGAAGTCGAAATTTTAGGTGGATGGAAAAGATGAAGAGTGAGTGAGACCTCAAGAGGAAAGAAGATCTCACCCAGCTGGGACTGCACAGCTGCCACACTGTGTAGAGGTTACAGAACGACATCCTCCATACAGAATTCATTGGTTTTAGAACATTTTCGTATTGGAAAGAAGGGGACGAAATTTTTGTAGATAGGAAAGATAAAGAATGAGTGAGACCTGAAACGGAAAAAAGATCTCACTTAGCTGGGACTGCACAGCTGCCACAATGTGTAGAGGTTACAGAACAACCTCCTCCCTACAGAATTCATTGGTTTCAGAAAATTTTCGTATTGGAAAGAAGGGGTTGAAATTTTTGTAGATAGGAAAGATAACGAATGAGTGAGACCTGAAATGGAAAGAAGGTCTCACACAGCTGGGACTGCACAGCTGCCACACTGTGTAGAGGTTACAGAACAACCTCCTCCCTACAGAATTCATTAGTTTATTAAAATTTTCATATTCGAAAGAAGGGGTCGAAATTTTTGTGGATAGGAAAAATGAAGAGAGTGTGAAATCTGAAAGGTGAAAGAAGATCTCACACAGCTGGGACTGCACAGCTGCCACACTGTGTAGAGGTTACAGAACAACCTCTTCCCTACAGAATTCACTCACTACCTATTAACTTCTTTAGGTCGATCACGTTCCTGAGACCTAATAGCTTTTTACTCTTAGAGTACTCTATCCTATATGCATTGGCATGTGGTTTTCATATGATCCTGAAAGGTCCTTGGTATTTACTAAGATTAACACCTTTGTCCCATTATCTCCTATTTTTCCAAACTCGTATAGGCAGCCCCCAAGTTTCATCATTAGTTACTACATGTTTATCAATAAAAGGTATTGTAATTACTCTGGTTATCGGAGAGACGTTTTTTAACTGGCTTCTTTCAAAGTCAACAACACTCTGATATTTTGACAAGAAATCTATGCCAATTAAAACCTCAATACTGAGATTATTTACAATTAAGAATGGATGATCAATTAAATTACCATTAATGTCAAAGGGCAGTAAAGCTTCTTGTTTTACCGTTTTTGACACCTTGCCAGTAGCACCACTTATTCATAGTCCTGATACCCTCATTACTGTAAGCTTGTCTTTACCAGGTAACGCATCAAAGAAGGACTGAGATATCGCACTCACCTCACTTCCACTGTCTAAGAGACAACGTACATTGATACCCAACATATTCACTATTATCATAGGGTGGCTTATTCTAGGTTGTACAGGTGGTTCCTCAAACTCATCCAATAGTTCCTTTTGGATTTGTCTCCAACTAAAGTGATCGACATCTGTCTTCATTACATTTAGGTCAAAGTGTGTAGGGGTTTCCTGAATTACATTTTCAGCTGCCTTTTCCAGTCGGTCTATTAATTTCAAATCGAAACACCGCACGACTTCATTACACTTAGTTTGCTGAACATGACCCAAATTACTGTAGTCTGAGCGATTCTGCGCCTCCAGACCGGGCGTAACACTAGTTACAGCTAAACTACTTTCACAATTATCGTCGGGTTCCTTCTCAAGTCACAACTGGTCACATCATCCTCATCGTAAATATTAGCATGAATTTCTTCTGCTTCTTCACCTGATAATTCAATATTTTTTAGCTCTTCACTACCGTTACACTGCTGCGCCTACTCTTTCACTACCCACTTAGAAAGCGTCTCTAACACGGTATCTATCAAATACTGTGAGTGATCTAATATCTCTACTGTATCCTTAGTTGCTACCGACCCTTCATCCACATGTTCAGTTTGAGTATTCTGATCTCTCTTACCTATTACTGTAATTACTGGCTTAGGAAAAGTAACCGCCTGGTGAGTGCCAGTGTCGTCATAGACGGGAACTAGTTTTCCTGTCTCAACCTACTAGTGTTTCCCATATATATATTATAGATAACTGGCACAGCATTGCTTTCTGCACTGTTGTTTACCTGCATAATTTTGTTTGGAACAAAATTACTATCATTTTGATGCCATTGTTGGTTCTGATAATTATTTCTCCAATTCCTACCTCTCTTAGGATGGCGAACACCTTCTGTTCTGATGTTTACATTGCTATTCTGCTCGTTCTTAAAATTACTACTAGTGTTATTAGCATTTCTGTTATTACGTGCTTGCTCCTCATTGGCAGCCACACGCTCTACACGTTCCAAATATTCAATGAAACGATCCAGATTGTCTCTAGGGGCAGATATAATTCTAGTTTGCCAATACCACGGCAGTTTGGCTTCAAGACCTAGTATTATCATTTCAGGTTTTAGCTTTTCGGCCAAATGTGACAAACGTGAGGTCCATGACCTAGCAAACTCTTTTATAGATTCCTTGCCTGCATTGAAGCGTTTTCCACTCCAAAATTCTCTCAACACTTCATTTTGCTTATTACTAGACCAATACTCATTCATGAAAGCTGTTTTAAATTCCGCTAATGTTTTACACTTCAACATAACATCAGCTGACCAACGCATGGCGTCACCTGCTAAATGGCTTCTAATAAATGAGATTTTCTCTCGTTCAGACCAAGTTGGTAGAATCACATCTTCAAAATCGTTCCAGAAATCTAACGGGTGGATATTTTTATCTGGATCGAACCGCAAGTACTGCCGACACCCGATAAAAGCGGCGTTTGCAGCTACAACTTGTTGCATACTACCATTACCAGAAGTTACTGAAGGTACTTTACTCTCAATGTTAGTAATGTTAGTACTAATATTTTCTACTCTTATTTCAACATTATCTACTCTTTGCACAATATGAATCGTGTCAGTTTTGATTGTGTCTACTTCTGCTTGACATATGTTTACTTTTATATTAATATGTTTAAACCTATCTGAGCACAGTTCAGATTCCGCATCTATCTTTTCTGTTAACTTGTGCTCCAGCTTCGCATCTTCCATTTGGAAGTCTTTGCGAACCTCAGCAACTTAGGATTTTACTGTTTTATACATTTCAGAAAATTGTTGAGCAACCTTTTTCTTACTATCCTCATGATTGTAATCAATTTTATAATTCAAACTGTCCAGATCCTCTTTCAACTTACTGCAACCAGCCTTGACGGTATTGTCTATTACCTCCTATCAATTTATTAAAATTAGCTTGGCTGGCCACAATCCTGTTATTCACCTCAATTATATTAGATTTTAATTCAGCATTACTGCTTTTGACGTGAGTTATTTCAGACTTTATTTCAGCATTACTGGTAGCTATCGCTTGTAATATAACATTTAAATCAATAGCCCCAGTATCTTTGGGTTGCTCACTAGCTGGTTTCTTATCACACCCAGGTGACGAAAAACTAGCTCCAACACCAGAATCATCAAAACTAAATGAAACTTCTGATTGAGCAGTCATATCTAACTTCTCCTGTTTAAACTCTACCTCCTCTGATGGCTGTTTCGTTTTAACTCATCAGATAAACTAACATCCAATAAATTAACAATTTCTGATTTCTGCTTTACTACAGGAATCTCTATTATTGAATCATTGCCCCTTTTCACACTTCTGTCAGGAGACAATACTTCATATTTCACCTTAACATTACTATTTTCATGCATATTTACACTTGAAATGTTGTCTGGATTTACAGTTCCCTCTGATTTAAGTTTAACCTCGGTTTCTTCTGGCGGTTCCATCGCCAAAAGTCTTTTGGTGCAGGTTAGTAAAAATTTGAACAGCATTTCACTTAACTTAGTTCATTGTGCACGATGTATGGCGTTGCCGGCGCGGCATACCAGGAATACTGATGCGACGTGGCGCGTTGAACTGCAGACGGCACTACGACGGCTGCTGTGTGTTTGCGTGGCCCGGCTCTGGTAGCTCCGGCAGATGACTGTGGTGCGGCGAAACTGGCTTCTCGCGATGCCGGCAGCGCCGCTAGACTCGGTGCCAGCTCTGTCAATCCAGATGCGTTGTTACTCCAATTGCGTCGTCCACATGCACACGCAACACTATCACTGATCTATTAGTTGTGTGTCGCATTTCACTCCCGAATTCGAATATTTGAAAATCACTTTCACTTTTTCTCGGTTTCTTTCCCGGACGATGCACCAGTTGTGGGGCGGCTGGTGGAATTGTTGTCCTATAAAATGTAGAATGTAATGCAATGTAGATGCATTTGCCGGCCGATGCACCATATGTGGGGCGACGGGAGGAATTTATTGTTATTATTTAAAATAATGTAGAGTGTGGTTTGTGGGATTAAAGGGACCACACTGCTGCGGTCATCGGTCAATGTAGAATGTAATGTAGAAAAGAAAAGATGCATTTCCCAGCCGATTAGCCATATGTGGGGCGGCGGGTGAAATTAATTGTTATATAAATGTTCCTATTATTTATGCTGTCTTTTGCCGTTCTCAACACTGGCTCTCTAACTACAATATTGGCAACCAGAAAGTGATTAGCAAAACGTGAAACCTGTAATTAGAATTCCTAGTGCCCACTTCATCTGAGAAATACACTTATAGCTGCAGCTTATAGCTCTGAGGAAATAGGAGATTGTCTGGGATTCATAATCAAAAACGATCCTGTAAAAACGTTCGCTATATTCTGAAAGTCACAGATCAAAAAAAAGAAAGCACACAATCCAACTACCAGAGCAGTTCAGAGTCTAATGCGCTGATGCAACTATTAAATGTCTAAGTGAATGCTCTCCATAATTTGATGATAATGTAGAGTGTCTGTCCCGCGGCGGCACGTGAAAATACGTCATACGCAAACTGAAGATATATCATTAAAGTTATCCCAGAATTAACACTTCACTCGAAAACGATTTCATGGTTACACGTATCCCAAGTAACTTATTACGGCATCCGAGGCTGTTATTAGCAATGATACCGACGCGACGCGACTCCGGACACAGGTGGTACACTAATCAGCGTCTGGAGAGAACTGAGGCCTTTCTCTCTCACGCAGCGTTGTTATATATAAAGCCGCGGTGCGGATGGCTAGCGGAACGCCTGATCAAATTGGCTTTCCCGAGTAGCCGCTGGGCTAGTAATGCACCACTTCAAGCTAGTGAATAAATCATTGCTTCCTTTGCTGATGGCCGATGAAGCTCTCAATTTAAATATGCATTCAGCACACAGACAAGTAATCATAATAAAAGTCTGACGTGGCTAAGTCAAATATTTTTGGCGAGAGCATTAATTTATATACAACTCAATGCAATAGATGAGCTCTGAACTTGCCCTTTGGAGATACGCTGTCGCTATAGTTTTATAGTTATTCAATTGAAACTTCTCACATCTTTATGATTATAGGGGATCTCCCTTCTACTTGAATTTATACATCCTAGCCTTATTTAATCACCTGCTTAATCTATCTTGCTTCCTTAATTTTTAAGACAAAAACCAGAAAATATTGAATTTCAACTAAAATTTTGATTTGTGAGATCCTGAATACTGTTTCTACTAAATTATTATGAAAAAGGAATCTAATTGTAAATTATTAAGTCTCTAGCTCTTTTCTGCTGCGCTAATGATTTTTACAGAAGAATGCCCAAATTTCGAAAATGGTTAAATTTATTGAACCGATATTCAATACATATTGATTTAGTATTACTCCTGACATGCTAGAACCGTTTCAGGATATATACTTGATTTTTAAAATATTGTGCAACATTTATGACGTCAGAGCTAGTTACAGCGGACTAGGCTGGCACACAACGGAAAGACTGATGAGAATTTTATAAGTTGTGAGTAGGCTGCTTCCCTACATCACCATCTACTTAATTTTTTCTTAATGTTAACGAACGAAAAAAAATTTAATTGCAAAAAGGGAAGCAAGAGTACAGCTTAAATCCCTATGAAGAATAAAAATTTAAATGTAAACATATAGAAATATTAAAAGAAAAACTGATTACCTACTTCAATTATTTAAATTGCTGGCATGTTCACTGCCTCTTAAGCAACATTATCACTCAAAATTTAAGCAAAATCAATTAAACATCTTAGCATACATATTGCCTTAGACAGACAAACACATAAAAATATGTAAAATTAGGAAAATCCATTAAATTGTCTGTAAATGTTTTTACATACACAAATTCAAAAAAATAACACAGTTATTCATGATACATAAACAAATAATTATATCTTAGCAGTCCTTTCTAAACCTGAAAGAAAATTTCACAAATCATGACAATTTCATTTTTACGCACGTGGTTGTAGCCGCTTTGGCTGGCGTTATACACTTCCATTCACAAGGGTAGAGGAGGGGAAGTTGCTATGGTGTGCATCCTTCACGTTCACTCTAAATTACATGGGGAAAGGGGAGGGGTCACTGTGAGTTGTGTCCAAGTCAATCCACGCTTTCACGCAGCTACCAAGCTGCCATTATCTGGTTTGTCTTGTAGAACAAACAAAAAGAGTGCCTCAGACTCCGTTCACTTAATATCTAAGGGTGGGTCACAGTGAAATGGGGATACATACATTTTATCTTTCAATATGTTACTGGAACGAAGTTAACAGAACTTTTTTCAATTTTACTCTCACGGTTTCTTAACTGTCATAAAATCGGTAAACAAATGGCTCGAAACGCCGTTAGTCACGTACTAGAGAAAATTTATGCTCAAGGCATACAATCATCAATCCTATATAATCTCAATTTATTGTTTCTGGGCTGGAACACTGAACCATTGCTCGGTACATTCCTGACAAATCTGTATTTTATTTACTTAACTGACTCATCTTCGATTACCTTATTCTTAGAGATAGTATGAGTATATTTGATTAGTAGTTGTCTTCTCAGCCGCTTAGTACATGTGAGTAACTTGTGGTAATAGTACAGTTCTGAGTGTTCAAAACACACTACGTTTAGTTGACTACTAAATCCACTTATTGGCCCTCTGCTGCTGTGACAGTTCCACATCTGCAATTATGTACTTACTTCATCAAAGTGTATTTATGCTAAGCTATAAATACTGTTTCATGTCCGCCATTATGTTACTCAATTATGTTGCAAGTGTATGTACTTATTTAACACTCACTCTATTAACATTTAACGCAAAGGATAGCACATTTATTTCATATCTGTAGTGTATTGCAGCTGATCAGTTTGCTCACGTTGCAATCCATTTCCACTTGTGTGGGTGCTGAAACCACAGGTAGTCTCTGTCGACCTACCACTAAAGTGCATTAAGTAATTATGGCCGAGTGTTGCTAAATTCCTTAAAACTATAGGACACCATGAGCTGCTCTGTCTCATCTAACATAAGGGTACCTATGGTCGCATTCACGCCTCCAACTCATAACCTCAATACATGTAGGTGAGTCCTGTCACACACTACACCAAATAACGGCCAGCTCCAACCTTATAAATATTTCAAAGACGTGTCCTTCACGTCTCAACCACAAACACTGTTCAATTCTATTACACTGCAATTCCTTGCTACATAAGGTGAGTTCATTCTTACGACGTACCTGCATATTTTTCATAACACTAAGCAATCTTTATTATTATTAATTAGTTAGCTCTACAGCATGCACTAGGTTTCACTGCCACTTCAGATCCTGCTTGAACACGAATTTGTATATCTCTTTAAAATATTATTGTGGGAGCATTTCCAATAAAACAACCCCTTGTACTTACAATATTACCAGGGTTCTATATGTACTTGTTACTCAAATACATTTGTATCTTAATTGCATCATACTTCTCTGCTGTTTACGTCACTGTTAGGTTTGTCACATTTGGTATTTTTTTTTTTTTTTTTACTAATCGGTCGATAGAATGGTTACAGAACTCATGGCTTGATAGCCTTGACGGAAAATTTTTGTATTGGAAAGAAGGAGTCGAAACTTTGGTGTATAGGAAAGATGAAGATAGAGTGAGACCTGAAATGAAAAAGAAGATCTCACACAGCTGGGACCGCACAGCTGCCAAACTTTGTAGAGGTTGCAGAACAACCTCCTCCCTACAGAATTCATTAATTTCTTACAATTTTCATATTGGAAAGAAGGGGTCGAAATTTTTGTGGATAGGAAGGATGAAGAGTGAGTGAGACCTGAAATGGAAAGAAGATCTCACACAGCTGGGACTGCACAGCTGCCGCACTGTGTAGAGGTTACAGAACAACCTCTTTCCTACCGAATTCATTAGTTTATTATTGGCCCGATAACCATAACGGAAAAATGAATGTGTTGGAAAGAAGAGGTCGAAATTTTAGGTGGATAGGAAAGATGAAGAGTGAGTGAAATCTGAAATGGGAAAGAAGATCTCACACAGCTGCCACACTGTGTAGAGGTTACAGAACAACCTCCTCCCTACAGAATTCATTAGCTTAATTATGAACTTCTTTAGGTCGATCACGTTCCTGAGACGTAATAGCTTTTTACTTTTAGGGTACTCTAGCCTATATGCACTGGCATGTGGTTATCCTATGATCCTGAAAGGTCGTTGGTATACGAACATGAATTTTTTTTATTTCTTCTTCATTTTCTGTGTTTAGGTTACCTTTACTAAGATTAACACCTTGGTCCCAATATCTCCTATTTTTCAGAACTCATATAGGCAGCTCCCAAGGTTCATCATTAGTTACTACATGTTTATCAATAAAAGGTACCGTGATTACTCCGGTTATCGGCAGGGCCATTTTTAACTGGCTTCTTTCAAAGTCAACAACACTCCGATATTTTGATAAGAAATCTATGCCAATTAAAACCTCAATACTGAGATTATTTACAATTAAGCATGGATGATCAATTAAATTACCATTAATGTCAAAGGGCAACAAAGCTTCTTGCTTTACCGTTTTTGACATCTTGCCAGTAGCACCAATTATTCTTAGTCCTGATACCCTTATTACTGTAAGCTTGTCATTACCAGGTAATGCATCAAAGAAGGACTGAGATATCGCACTCACCTCACTTCCACTGTCTAAGAGACAACGTATATTGATACCCAACATATTCACTATTATCATAGGGTGGCTTATTCTACGTTGTACAGGTGGTTCCTCAAACTCATCCAATAGTTCCTTTTGGATTTGTCTCCAACTAAAGTGATCGACCTCTACCTTCATTACATTTAGGTCAAAGTGTGTAGGGGTTTCCTGAATTACATTTTGAGCTGCCTTTTCCAGTCGGTCTATTAATTTCAAATCGAAACACCGCACGACTTCATCGCACTTAGTTTGCTGAACATGACCCACATTACTGTAGTCTGAGCGATTCTGCGCCTCCAGACCGGGCGTAACACTAGTTACTGCTAAACCACTTTCATTATTATCGTCGGGTTCCTACTCAAGTGACAACTGGTCACAGCTACTGGGTTCATCGACCCCCAACAGGCTATCCTCTACATTCTCACTTACCTCCTGTCCTAAATCTATTAGTACAGTATCAACATCCTGCACAGGCACTTTAGATAAAAGCACATCATCCTCATCGTAAAAATAAGCATGAATTTCTTCTGCTTCTTCACCTGACAATTCAGTATTTTGTAGCTCTTCCCTACTGTTATACTGCTGCGCCTTCCCTTTCTCTTCCCACTTAGAAAGCGTCTCCAACACGGTATCTATCAAATACTGTGAGTGATCTAATATTTCTGCTGTATCCTTAGATGCTACCGACCCTTCATCCACATGTTCCGTTTGAGTAATCTGATCTGCCTTACCAATTACAGTAATTACTGGCCTAGGAAAAGTGACCGCCTGGTGAGCGCCAGTGTCCTCATAGACGGGAACTAGTTTTCCTGCCCCAGCCTACTACTGTTTCCTTCATTTCCATTATAGTTAACTGGCACAACATTGCTTTCCGCACTGTTCTTTACCTGCATAATTTTGTTTGGAACAAAATTACTATCATTTGGATGCCATTGTTGGTTCTGATAATTATTTCTCCAATTCCTGCCTCTCTTAGGATGGCGAACACCTTCTGTTCTGATGTTTACATTGCTATTCTGCTCGTTCTTAAAATTACTACTAGTGTTATTAGCATTTCTGTTATTACGTGCTTGCTCCTCATTGGCAGCCACACGCTCTACACGTTCCAAATATTCAATGAAACGATCCAGATTGACTCTAGGGGCAGATATAATTCTAGTTTGCCAATACCATGGCAGTTTGGCTTCAAGACCTAGTATTATCATTTCAGGTTTTAGCTTTTCGGCCAAATGTGACAAACGTGAGGTCTATGACCTAACAAACTCTTTTATAGATTCCTTGCCTGCATTGAAGCGTTTTCCACTCCAAAATTCTCTCAACACTTCATTTTGCTTATTACTAGACCAATAATCATTAATGAAAGCTGTTTTAAATTCCGCTAATGTTTTACACTTCAACATAACATCAGCTGACCAACGCATGGCGTCACCTGCTAAATGGCTTCTAATAAATGAGATTTTCTCTCGTTCAGACCAAGTTGGTAGAATCACATCTTCAAAATCGTTCCAGAAATCTAACGGGTGGATATTTTTATCTGGATCGAACCGCAAGTACTGCCGACACCCGATAAAAGCGGCGTTTGCAGCTACAACTTGTTGCATACTACCATTACCAGAAGTTACTGAAGGCACTTTACTCTCAATGTTAGTAATGTTAGTACTAATATTTTCTACTCTTATTTCAACATTATCGACTCTTTGCACAATATGAATCGTGTCAGTTTTGATTGTGTCTACTTCTGCTTGACATATGTTTACTTTTATATTAATATGTTTAAACCTATCTGAGCACAGTTCAGATTCCGCATCTATCTTTTCTGTTAACTTGTGCTTCAGCTTCACATCTTCCATTTGGAAGTCTTTGCGAACCTCAGCAACTTAGGATTTTACTGTTTTATACATTTCAGAAAATTATTGAGCAACCTTTTTCTTACTATCCTCATGATTGTAATCAATTTTATAATTCAAACTGTCCAGATCCTCTTTCAACTTACTGCAACCAGCCTTGACGGTATTGTCTATTACCTCCTATCAATTTATTAAAATTAGCTTGGCTGGCCACAATCCTGTTATTTACCTCAATTATATTAGATTTTAATTCAGCATTACTGCTTTTGACGTGAGTTATTTCAGACTTTATTTCAGCATTACTGGTAGCTATCGCTTGTAATATAACATTTAAATCAATAGCCCCAGTATCTTTGGGTTGCTCACTAGCTGGTTTCTTATCACACCCAGGTGACAAAAAACTAGCTCCAACACCAGAATCATCAAAACTAAATGAAACTTCTGATTGATCAGTCATATCTAACTTCTCCTGTTTAAACTCTACCTCCTCTGATGGCTGTTTCGTTTTAACTCATCAGATAAACTAACATCCAATAAATTAACAATTTCTGATTTCTGCTTTACTACAGGAATCTCTATTATTGAATCATTGCCCCTTTTCACACTTCTGTCAGGAGACAATACTTCATATTTCACCTTAACATTACTATTTTCATGCATATTTACACTTGAAATGTTGTCTGGATTTACAGTTCCCTCAACAGACATAGGTTCTGATTTAAGTTTAACCTCGGTTTCTTCTGGCGGTTCCATTGCCAACAGTCTTTTGGTGCAGGTTAGTAAAAATTTGAACAGCATTTCACTTAACTTAGTTCCTTGTGCATGATGTATGGCGTTGCCGGCGCGGCATACCAGGAATACTGATGCGACGTGGCGCGTTGAACTGCAGACGGCACTACGACGGCTGCTGTGTGTTTGCGTGGCCCGGCTCCGGTTGCTCCGGCGGATGACTGTGGTGCTGCGAAACTGGCTTCTCGCGATGCCGGCAGCGCCGCTAGACTCAGTGCCAGCTCTGTCAATGCAGATGCGTTGTTAATCCAATTGCGTCGTCCACATGCACACGCAACACTATCACTGATCTATTAGTTGTGTGCCGCATTTCACTCCCGAATTCGAATATTTAAAAATCACTTTCACTTTTACTCGGTTTCTTTCCCGGACGATGCACCAGTTGTGGGGCGGCTGGTGGAATTGTTGTCCTATAAAATGTAGAATGTAATGCAATGTAGATGAATTTGCCGGCCGATGCACCATATGTGGGGCGGCGGGAGGGATTTATTGTTATTATTTAAAATAATGTAGAATGTGGTTTGTGGGATAAAGGGACCACACTGCTACGGTCATCGGTCAATGTAGAATGTAATGTAGAAAAGAAAAGATGCATTTCCCAGACGATTAGCCATATGTGGGGCGGCGGGTGAAATTAATTGTTATATAAATGTTCCTATTATTTATGCTGTCTTTTGCCGTTCTCAACACTGGCTCTCTAACTACAATATTGGCAACCAGAAAGTGATTAGCAAAACGTGAAACCTGTAATTAGAATTCCTAGTGCCCACTTCATCTGAGAAATGCACTTATAGCTACAGCTTATAGCTCTGAGGAAATAGGAAATTGTCTGGGATTCATAATCAAAAACGATCCTGTAAAAACGTTCGCTATATTCTGAAAGTCACAGATCAAAAAAAAGAAAGCACACAATCCAACTACCAGAGCAGTTCAGAGTCTAATGCGCTGATGCAACTATTAAATGTTTAAGTGAATGCTCTCCATAATTTGATGATAATGTAGAGTGTCTGTCCCGCGGCGGCACGTGAAAATACGTCATACGCAAACTGAAGATATATCATTAAAGTTATCCCAGAATTAACACTTCACTCGAAAACGATTTCATGGTTACACGTATCCCAAGTAACTAATTACGGCATCCGAGGCTGTTATTAGCAATGATACCGACGCGACGCGACTCCGGACACAGGTGGTACACTAATCAGCGTCTGGAGAGAACTGAGGCCTTTCTCTCTCACGCAGCGTTGTTATATATAAAGCCGCGGTGCGGATGGCTAGCGGAACGCCTGATCAAATTGGCTTTCCCGAGTAGCCGCTGGGCTAGTAATGCACCACTTCAAGCTAGTGAATAAATCATTGCTTCCTTTGCTGATGGCCGATGAAGCTCTCAATTTAAATATGCATTCAGCACACAGGTAAGTAATCATAATAAAAGTCTGACGTGGCTAAGTCAAATATTTTTGGCGAGAGCGTTAATTTATATACAACTCAACGCAATAGATGAGCTCTGAACTTGCCCTTTGGAGATACGCTGTCGCTATAGTTTTATAGTTATTCAATTGAAACTTCTCACATCTTTATGATTATAGGGGATCTCCCTTCTACTTGAATTTATACATCCTAGCCTTATTTAATCGCCTGCTTAATCTATCTTGCTTCCTTAATTTTTAAGACAAAAACCAGAAAATCATGAATTTCAACTAAAATTTTAATTTGTGAGATCCTGAATACTGTTTCTACTAAATTATTATGAAAAAGGAATCTAAATGTAAAATTTTTAAGTCTCTAGCTCTTTTCTGTTGCGCCAATGATTTTTACAGAAGAATGCCCAAATTTCGAAAATGGTTAAATTTATTGAACCGATATTCAACACATATTGATTTAGTATTACTCCTGACATGCTAGAACCGTTTCAGGATATATACTTGATTTTTAAAATATTGCGCAACATTTATGACGTCAGAGCTAGTTACAGCGGACTAGGCTGGCACACAACGGAAAGACTGATGAGAATTTTATAAGTCGTGAGTAGGCTGCTTCCCTACATCACCATCTACTTAATTTTTTCTTAATGTTAATGAACGAAAAAAAATTTAATTGCAAAAAGGGAAGCAAGAGTACAGCTTAAATCCCTATGAAGAATAAAAATTTAAATGTAAACATATAGAAATGTTAAAAGAAAAACTGATTACCTACCTCAATTATTTAAATTGCTGGCATGTTCACTGCCTCTTAAGCAACATTATCACCCAAAATTTAAGCAAAATCAATTAAACACTTTGGCATACATATTGCCTTAGACAGACAAACACATAAAAATATGTAAAATTAGGAAAATCCATCAAATTGTCTGTAAATATTTTTACATACACAAATTCAAAAAAATAACACAGTTATTCATGATACATAAACAAATAATTATATCTTAGCAGTCCTTTCTAAACCTGAAAGAAAATTTCACAAATCATGACAATTTCATTTTTACGCACGTGGTTGTAGCCGCTTTGGCTGGCGTTATACACTTCCATTCACAAGGGTAGAGGAGGGGAAGTTGCTATGGTGTGCATCCTTCACGTTCACTCTAAATTACATGGGGAAAGGGGAGGGGTCACTGTGAGTTGTGTCCAAGTCAATCCACGCTTTCACGCAGCTACCAAGCTGCCATTATCTGGTTTGTCTTGTAGAACAAACAAAAAGAGTGCCTCAGACTCCGTTCACTTAATATCTAAGGGTGGGTCACAGTGAAATGGGGATACATACATTTTATCTTTCAATATGTTACTGGAACGAAGTTAACAGAACTTTTTTCAATTTTACTCTCACGGTTTCTTAACTGTCATAAAATCGGTAAACAAATGGCTCAAAACGCCGTTAGTCACGTACTAGAGAAAATTTATGCTCAAGGCATACAATCATCAATCATATGTAATCGCAATTTATTGTTTCTGGGCTGGAACACTGAACCATTGCTCGGTACATTCCTGTCAAATCTGTATTTTATTTACTTAACTGACTCATCTTCGATTACCTTATTCTTACAGATAGTATGAGTATATTTGATTAGCAGTTGTCTTCTCAGCCTCTTTGTACATGTGAGTAACTTGTGGTAATAGTACAGTTCTGAGTGTTCAAAACACACTACGTTTAGTTGACTACTAAATCCACTTATTGGTCCTCTGCTGCTGTGTCAGTTCCACATCTGCAATTATGTACTTACTTCATCAAAGTGTATTTATGCTGAGCTATAAATACTGTTTCATGTCCGCCATTATGTTACTCAATTATGTTGCAAGTGTAAGTACTTATTTAACACTCACTCTATTAACATTTAACGCAAAGGATAGCACATTTATTTCATATCTATAGTGTATTGCAGCTAATCAGCTTGCTCACGTGGCAATCCATTTCCACTCGATCGGACGCTGAAACCACAGGTAGTCTCTCTCGACCTACCACTGAAGTG
This sequence comes from Schistocerca serialis cubense, assembly GCF_023864345.2. Classification (NCBI taxonomy): domain Eukaryota; kingdom Metazoa; phylum Arthropoda; class Insecta; order Orthoptera; family Acrididae; genus Schistocerca; species Schistocerca serialis. Next base: position 37,648,437 of record NC_064641.1, read on the forward strand.
CAGTAAGTAATGTAGGGAAGCAGCCTACTCACGCTGTATAAAATTCACATCAGTCTTTTCATTGTGTGCCAACCTAGCTCTGACATCATAAATGTTGCGCAATACTTTAAAAATCAAGTAAATAACGTGAAACTTTTCTAGCATGTCAGGAGTAATACTAAATCAATATGTGTTGAATGTCAGTTCAATAACTTTAACCATTTTCGAAATTTGGACGTTTTTCTGTAAACATTATTGGCGCAACAGAAAAGAGCTAGAAACTTAAAATTGTATATTTAGATTCCTTTTTCATAATAATTTAGTAGAATCAGTTTTCTGGATCTCACAAATTGAGATTTTAGTTGAAATTCATGATTTTCTGGTTTTTTTCTTAAAAATTAAGGGAGCAAGATAGATTAAGTAGGCTAATAAATAAGGCTAGGGTGTTTAAATTTAAGTAGAAGGGAGATCCGCTATAATCATAATGATGTGAGAAGTTTCAATTGGATAACTATAGAAGTATAGCGATAGCGAATCTCCAAAGGGCAAGTTCAGAGCTCGTCTACTGCGTGTGGTACAATTAAATTCATTCTCTCGCCCAAAATTATTGACTTAGCCACGTCAGACTTTTATTATGATTACTTACCTGTGTGCTGATTGCACATTAAAATTGAGAGCTTTATCGGAAATCAGCAAAGGAAGCAATGATTTATTCAGTAATTTGAAGTGATGCATTACAATCCCAGCGACTAGTCGGGAGAGCCGATTTGATCAGGTGTTCCCTTAGGCATCCTCACCGCGGCTTTATATATAAGAACGCTGCGCTAGAGAGGAAGGCCCCTAGTTCTCTCCAGACGCTGAACAGCACACCACCTGTGCCGGAAGTCGCGTCGCGTCGGTATCATTGCTATAAACCGACTCGGATGCCGTATTAAGTTAGTCGGGATACGCGTAACGATGAAATCATTTTTGAGTGAAGTGTTAATTCTGGGATGACTCATGATCTATCTTCTGTTTGCGTATGTCGTATTTACACGTGCCGCCGCGGGACAGTCTACCAATATTTTGCGTGGTGTTTGATGAACATTATCATCAAATTATGGCGAGCATTCACTTAAACATTTAATTTGGACAGCAGCCGTCGAAGTGCCATCTGCAGTTCAATGTGCCGCGTCGCATCAGTAATCCTGGTACGCCGCGCCGGCAAAGCCATACGCTGTGCAGAAGGAACTAAGTTAAGTGAAAAGCTGTTAAAAATTTTACTAACCTGCACTAAAACACTGTCGGCGATGGAACTGCCAGAAGAAACCGAGGTTAAACTTAAATCAGAACCTATGTCTGTTGAGGGAACTGTAAATCCAGACAACCATTCAACTGCAAGTATGCATGAAAATAGTAATGTTAAGGTGAAATATGAAGTATTGTCTCCTGACAGTAGTGTGAGAAGGGGCAATGATTCAATAATATAGACACCTGTAGTAAAGCAGAAAGCAGAAGTTGTTAATTTATTGGATGATAGTTTATCTGATGAATTAAAAACGGAAAAGTCATCAGAGATGGTAGAGTTTAAGAAGAAAAAGTTAGATATGACTAATCAATCAGAAGTTTCATTTAGTTTTGATGATTCTGGTGTTGGAGCTAGTTTTTCGTCACCTGAGTGTGATAAAAAGCCAGCTAGTGAGGAACCCAAAGATACTGGGGCTATTGATTTAAATGTTATATTACAAGCAATAGCTGCCAGTAATGAAAAATTGTCAGCCAGTAATGCAAAAATGTCAGCCAGTAATGCTAGAACGAATGCTGAATTAAATCTGATATAATTGAGGTAAATAACAGAATTGTGGCCAGCCAAACTAATTTTAATAAACGATTGGAGGAAATGGACAATACCTTCACGGCTGGTTGCAATAAGTTGAAAGAGGAGCTGGACAGTTTGAATTATAAAATTGATTACAACCATGAGGATATTGAGAAAACGTTTGCTCAACAATTTTCTGAAATGTATAAAACAGTAAAATCCGAAGTTGCTGAGGTTCGCAAAGACTTCCAAATGGAAGATACGAAGCTGGAGCACAAGTTAACAGACAAGATCGAGGCGGAATCTGAACTGTGCTCAGATAGGTTTAAAGATGTTAATATAAAAGTAAACATATGTCAAGCAGAAGTAGATGCAATCAAAATTCATACTACTCATATTGTGCAAACAGTAGATAATGTTTAAATGAGAGTAGAAAATATTAGTACTAACATTGCTAACATTGAGAGTAAAGTACCTTCAGTAACTTCTGGTAATGGTAGTATGCAACAAGTTGTAGCTGCAAACGCCGCTTTTATCGGGTGTCGGCAGTACTTGCGGTTCGATCCAGATAAAATATCCACCCGCAAGATTTCTGGAACGATTTTGAAGATGTGATTCCACCAACTTGGTCTGAACGAGAGAAAATCTCATTTATTAGAAGCCATTTAGCAGGTGACGCCATGCGTTGGTCAGACGATGTTATGTTGAAGTGTAAAACATTAGCGGAATTTAAAACAGCTTTCATTAATGAGTATTGGTCTAGTAATAAGCTAAATGAAGTGTTGAGAGAATTTTGGAGTGGAAAACGCTTCAATGTAGGCAAGGAATCTATAAAAGAGTTTGCTAGGTCATGGATCTCACGTTTGTCACATTTGGCCGAAAAGCTAAAACCTGAAATGATAATACTAGGTCTTGAAGCCAAACTGCCATGGTATTGGCAAACTAGAATTATATCTGCCCCTAGAGACAATCTGGATCATTTCATTGAATATTTGGAACGTGTAGAGCGTGTGGCTGCCAATGAGGAGCAAGCACGTAATAACAGAAATGCTAATAACACTAGTAGTAATTTTAAGAACGAGTAGAATGGCAATGTAAACATCAGAACAGTAGGTGTTCGCCATCCTAAGAAAGGAAGGAATTGGAGAAATGATTATCAGAACCGACAATGGCATCCAAATGATAGTAATTTTGTTCCAAACAAAATTATGCAGGTCAAGAACAGTGCGTAGAGCAATGCTGTGCCAGTTAATTATAATGAAAATATAGGAAACAGTAGTAGGCCGAGGCTGGAAAACTAGTTCCCGTCTATGAGGACACTGGCGCTCACCAGGCGGTTACTTTTCCTAAGCCAGTAATTACAGTAATAGGTAAGAGAGATCAGAATACTCAAACTGAACATGTGGATGAAGGGTCGGTAGCATCTAAGGATACAGCAGAAATATTAGATCACTCACAGTATTTGATAGATACCGTGTTGGAGACGCTTTCTAAGTGGGAGAGAAAGAGAAGGCGCAGCAGTGTAACAGTAGGGAAGAGCTACAAAATACTGAATTGTCAGGTGAAGAAGCAGAAGAAATTCATGCTTATTTTTACGATGAGGATGATGTGCTCTTATCTAAAGTGCCTGTGCAGGATGTTGATACTGCACTAATAGATTTAGGAAAGGATGTAAGTGAGAGTGTAGAGGATAACCTGTTGGGGGTCGATGAACCCAGTAGCTGTGACGAGTTGTCACTGGAGAAGGAACCCGACGATAATAGTGAAAGTGGTTTAGCTGTCACTAGTGTTATGCCCGGTCTGAAGGCGATGAATCGCTCAGACTACAGTAATTTGGGTCATGTTCAGCAAACTAAATTTAATGAAGTCGTGCGGTGTTTCGATTTGAAGTTAATAGACCGACTGGAAAAGGCAGCTCAAAATGTAATTCAGGAAACCCCTACACACTTTGACCTAAATGTAATGAAGACAGATGTTGATCACTTTAGTTGGAGACAAATCCAAAAGGAACTATTGGATGAGTTTGAGGAACCACCTGTACAACCTAGAATAAGCCACCCTATAATAATATTGAATATGTAGGGTATCAATGTACGTTGTCTCTTAGACAGTGGAAGTGAGGTGAGTGCGATGTCTCAGTCCTTCTTTGATGGATTACCTGGTAAAGACAAGCTTACAGCAATGAGAGTATCAGGACTAAGAGTAATTGGTGCTACTGGCAAGGTGTCAAAAACGGTAAAGCAAGAAGCTTTGCTGCTCTTTAACATTAATGGTAATTTAATTGATCATCCGTGCTTAATTGTAAATAATCTCAGTATTGAGGTTTTAATTGGCATAGATTTCTTGTCGAAATATCAGTGTGTTGTTGACTTTGAAAGAAGCCAGTTAAAAATGGTCTTGCCGATAATCGGAGTAACTACGGTACCTTTTATTGATAAACATGTAGTAACTAATGATGAAATTTGGGAGCTGCCTATACGAGTTCTGAAAAATAGGAGATATTGGGACGAAGGTGTTAATCTTAGTAAAAGTAAGCTAAATGCAGAAGAAGAAGAAGCAATTATTTTGGACAAAATAGAAGCTAAATTGCAGGAAATCGATAAAATTTCAGCTAATCAGAAGGAAGAACTGAGACAGGTTTTAAAAAGGCATCATAAGGTATTTTCAAATCAACCTGTCGTGGTCAACTGTTATGAATGTCAATTAAAAGTGAAACCTGGCCAAGTGTTTTTCATGAAGCCATACCAAATACATGTAGCTAGGAAGGAGGCGGTTGGAAAGGAGATACAGAGAATGCTAGAGTGGGATGTGATTGAAAAAGCGGTCAGTGAGTACGATAATCCTCTTGTTGTTGTACCAAAAAGAGATGGGAGTGTCAGATTGGTCTTGGACGCTCGTTGGTTGAATGAAATAGTGGTTAGGGAAAGTGATAGACCACAGAACATGGACGAGTTATTGCAAAAGTTCCGGGGAGTAAAATTCTTAACTTCTATGGACATCACGTGTGGATTTTGGAATTTGCCACTGGCGGAAAGTTCAAGGAAGTACACAGCTTTCTTGTACGAAGGAGTTTGTTACCAGTATCGTGTGGTACCTTTCGGACTTAATATCTCTGTTTGTGCCTTCGTACGTGTGGTGTGCCATGTTTTAGGACCAGCCTTAAGTAATAAAATAACAGTCTACGTAGATGATCTGTTAATAGCAACTCCTACCTGGGAAGAACACATAGCTTTATTAGAGGAAGTGTTAGAAGCTATTGAGAGAGGTGGCATGAAACTAAAGATTGAAAAGACAGAGTGCGTTAAAGAGGAAATAGGTTTCTTGGGATATAGGATAAGTGGAAAAGGTATTCTGCCTGACCCAGGCAAGCTAGCAGTCATTGAAAAATTTGAGGCTCCCAGAAACAAGAAGCAGTTGAGATCAATGTTCGGTCTGTTCGGCTTCTATAGGCGTTTTGTTAGTGATCAGGCTTTTAATGCTCCCTGTCTTCTCCTCCTGCTGAAAAAGAATACCCCTTGGGTTTGGACAGCAGAATGTCAACAGGCGTTTGAGGTGCTTAAACAATCTTTAATTAATAGTCCAATTTTACATCATCCTGATTTTGAAAAACCATTCTGCATGTCTGTTGATGCTAGTGGCTATGGTATAGCTGTGGAGGTATTCCAAGTAGAAACAGAGAACGAACAAGAAGTGCACAAGACTATAGCTTTCGCAAGTCGATCTTTACAGGCAGCAGAGAGAAATTATGGCATCTCAGAACTGGAAGCATTGGCAATTGTATTTGGGGTACAGAAGTTTGAGCAGTATCTATTAGGTCACAAGATAATTGTTTAGAGTGACCATAAGGCGTTGACCTTTTTAAAGACCTGTAAGTTGAGGAATGCTCGTTTGGTAAGATGGTCATTGTATCTCCAGCAGTTTGACCTTGAGGTTAGATATATTCAAGGGAAAGACAATCTGGTAGCTGATGGGTTATCTAGAAGTGCGGAGCTCTGTGATGACGCGGGAATTACAGCAACAGACCTAAGTGAAGTACGAATGTTTGCGTTGCACGAAGTAAAGGAATAAAGTGCATTGAAGAGGGTGATTAAGAACTTGAGACGTGAGCAGAATGCAGATGACCAGCTGAAATTAGTGAAGAGCTATTTAGGAAATGTGAACTATCCTAAGGTTTCGCAATACTATTGTCTGCATAAAAGTATTCTGTTTAGGAGGAAAAAGGTAGGTGTTTCTGAGTGGAAGCTGTGCTTTTCCTCACAACATGTAGACTTACTAATCGACTATGTACACCTGAGGCATGGACACTATGGTGCAAAGAACTGCATTGCAAAATTAAAAGAGAAGGTTGTGTTTGACAACATGTACCGCCGTGTTGCCAAGCGTCTAGCATCTTGTGTAGTGTGCCAGAAAGTCTGTGCTGCTAACACCAGAATACAAGGGGATATGCATTCAGTAGAGCCAATTAAAACCCTAGAATTACTGGCTTGTGATTTGTTTGGCTCTCATCCTCCTTCGAGAGGTGGGTGCACCCATGTTTTTCTTGTTGTGGATGGATTCAGTAAATATGTTAAGCTATACCCAATTAAAAGAGCAAATGCAAAAACGTTGGTAGAAAAGTTGGAAAAAGATTTCTTCGTGAACGTTGGCATTCCGAAGAATTTCCTGTCAGACAATGGGCCTCAATTTACTTCTGATAGATTTAAGGAATGTCTAGATAAGGCGCGGAGTGAAACATCTAAAAATATCTGCGTATTTCCCCCAAGGAAATATGAGTGAACGTATTATGAGAGAATTGAATAGGCTTTGCAGGACTTATTGTGCTCGGAAACACTCAAGTTGGGCAGACCACATGAAGTATACTGAGAATGTAATTAAGAACTCAAGGCATGATGCAACTGGTTTTACGCCTTGCGAATTGATGTTTGGCCAAGAACCGCAAAATGTGATTGCAGATATGGTAGAATTCCCTATTCTAACGCAAATATCCACAGACAAGAAGAAATTAAAGGCTAGAGCAAATATAAGAAAAAGACCATTGGAAAGGAAGAAGCGTCATGACTCAAACGCTGTACGCACCAGTTTTGAAATAGGTCAGTTAGTCCTTGTCAAAACCAAGAAAAAATCAAAGAAAATAAATGCAGAAACAAAGAAATTCATGTTCGTATACCAACGACCATTTAGGATCATAGGAAAACCACATGCCAATACATATAGGCTAGAGTACCCTAAAAGTTAAAAGCTATTAGGTCTTAGGAACGTGATCGACCTAAAGAAGTTCATAGATAGTGAATGGGTTCTGTAGGGAGGAGGTTGTTCTGTAACCTCTACACAGTGTGTCAGCTGTGCAGTCCCACCTATGTGAGATCATCTTTCCATTTCAGGTCTCACCCACTCTTCATCTTTCCTATCCACAAACATTTCGGCCCCTTTTTTCCAGTATGAAAATTTTCTTGAACTAATGAATTCTGTAGGGAGGAGGTTGTTCTGTAACCTCTACACAGTGTGGCAGCTGTGCAGTCCCAGCTGTGTGAGATCTTCTTTCCTTTTCGGGTCTCACTCATTCTTCATCTTTCCTATCTACAAAAATTTCGACCCCATCTTTCCAATACGAAAATTTTCTGAAACCAATGAATTCTATAGGATGGAGGTCGTTCTGTAACCTCTACACAGTGTGTCAGCTGTGCAGTCCCAGCTGTGTGAGATCTTCTTTCCATTTCAGGTCTCACTCACTCTTCATCTTTCCTATCCACAAAAATTTTCCAACACACTAAAATCTTCCGTTATGGTTATCAAGCCAATAATAATCTAAGGAATTCTGTAGGGAGGAGGTTGTTCTGTAACCTCTACACAGTGTGTCAGCTGTGCAGTCCCAGCTGTGTGAGATCTTCTTTTTCATTTCAGATTTCACTCATTCTTCATCTTTCCTATCCACCAAAGTTTCGACTCCTTCTTTACAATATATAAATTTTCCGTAATGGCTATCAAGCCATGAGTTCTGTAACCATTCTATCCACCGATTAGTGAAGAAAATACCTAATGTGACAAACCTAACAGTGACATAAACAACAGAGAAGTATGATGTAATTAAGATACAAATGTATTTGAGTAATAAGTATGTATATAACCCTGGTAATATTATAAGTACAAAGTTGTTGTTTTATTGGAAATGGTCCACCAACAGTAATTTAAAAAGATGTACAAATTCGTGTACAAGCAGGATCTGAAGTGGCAGTGAAACCTATTGTATGCTGTAGAGCTAACTAATTAATAGTAAAAGAGATTGCTTAGTGTTATGAAAAAAAAGCAGATACGTTGTTTGGAGCTGGCCATTATTTTGGTGTAGTGTGTGACAGAATACACCTACACGTATTGAGGTTATGAGTTGGAGGCGTGAATGCGACCATAGGTACCCTTATGTTAGATGAGACAGAGCAGCTCATGGTGTCCTATTGGTTTAAGGAATTTAGCATTACGCTCGGCCATAATTACTTAATGCACTTTAGTGGTGGGTCAAGAGAGACTACCTGTGGTTTCAGCGTCCGATCGAGTGGAAATGGATTGCCACGTAAGCAAACTGATCAGCTGCAATACACTATATATATGAAATATATGTGCCATCCTATGCGTTAAATGTTAATAGAGTGAGGGTTAAATAAGTACATACACTAGCAACATATTTGAGTAACATAATGGCAGACGTGAAACTTTATTTACAGCTCTGCAAAATACACTAGATGAAGTAAGTACATAATTGCAAATGTGGAACTGACACAGCAGCAGAGGACCAATAAGTGGATTTAGTAGTCAACTAAACGTAGTGTGTTTTGAACACTCAGAACTGTACTATTACCACAAGTTACTCACATGTACAAAGAGGCTGAGAAGACAACTACTAATCAAATATACTCATACTATCTCTAAGAATAAGGTAATCGAAGATGAGTCAGCTAAGTAAATAAAATACAGATTTGTCAGGATTGTACCGAGCATTGGTTCAGTGTTCCGGCCCAGAAATAAGAAATTGAGATTAAATAGGATTTATGATTGTATGCCTTGAGCATAAATTTTCTCTAGTACGTGGCTAACGGCGTTTTGAGCCATTTGTTTACCGATTTTACGACAGTTATGTAACTGCGAGAGTAAAATTGAAAGAGTTCTGTTAACTTTGTTCCAGCAAAATATTGAAGGATAAAATGTATATATCCCCATTTCATTGCGACCCACCCTTAGATATTAAGTGAACAGAGTCTGAGGCACTCTTTTTGTTTGTTCTACAGGACAAACCAGATAATGGCAGCCTGGTAGCTGCGTGAAAGCGTGGAGTGACTTGGACACAACTCACAGTGACCCCTCCCCTTTCCCCATGTAATTTAGAGTGAACGTGAAGGACGCACACCATAGCAACTTCCCCTCCTCTACCCTTGTGAATGGAAGTGTAGAACGCCAGCCAAAGCGGCTACAATCACGTGCGTAAAAATGAAATTGTCATGATTTGTGAAATTTTCTTTCAGGTTTAGAAAAGACTGCTAAGATATAACTATCTGTTTATGTATCATGAATAACTGTGTTATTTTCTTTGAATCTGTGTATGTACAAATGTATTTGATGGATTTAAGATTTTCATAGTTTGTTCGTCTAAGGCAATATGTATGCCAAAGTGTTTCATTGATTTTGCTTAAATTTTGAGGGATAGTGCTGCTTAAGAGGCAGTGAACATGCCAGCAATTTAAATAATTGAAGTAGGTAATCAGTTTTCTTTTAATATTTCTATATGTGTACATTTCAATTTTAAATTTTCATAGGGAGTTGAGCTGTACTCTTGGTTCCCTTTTTGTAATTAATTTTTTTTCTTTCTTTTTCCCATTTACATTAAAAAAAATTTAAGTAGAGGGTGACATAGCGAAGCAGCCTACTCACGCTGTATAAAATTCACATCAGTCTTTCCATTGTGTGCCAGCCTAGCTCTGACATCATAAATGTTGTGCAATACTTTAAAAATCAAGTAAATAACGTGAAACGTTTCTAGCATGTCAGCAGTAATACTAAATCAATATGTGTTGAATGTTTATATATAAGAACGCTGCGCGAGAGAGGAAGGCCCCAGATCTCTCCAGACGGTGAATAGCACACCACCTTTCCCGGGAGTCGCGTCGCGTCGGTATCATTGCTATAAACAGCCTCGGATGCCATATTAAGTTACTCGGGATACGCGTAACCATGAAATCATTTTCGAGTGAAGTGTTAATTCTGGGATGACTTTAATGATCTATCTTCAGTTTGCGTATGTCGTATTTTCACGTGCCGCCGCGGGACAGACATTCTACCACTATTTAGCGTGGCTTTTGATGAACATTATCATCAAATTATGGCGAGCATTCACTTAAACATTTAATTTGGACAGTTATAGTAGCATCAGCGCATTAGACTGAACTGCTCTGGTAGTTGGATCCTTTTTTTTTTTTTTTTGATCTGTGACTTTCAGAATATAGCGAACGTTTTTACAGGATCGTTTTTGATTATGAATCCCAGACAATCTCCTAATTCCTCAGAGCTATAAGCTGTAGCTGTAAGTGTATTTCTCAGATGAAGTGGGCACTAGGAATACTAATTACAGGCTTCACGTTCTGCTAATCACTTTCTGGTTGCCAAAATTGTAGTTAGAGAGCCAATGTTGAGAACGGCAAATGACAGCATAAATAATAGGAACATTTACATAACAATTAATTCCACCTGCCGCCCCACATATGGTTAATCGGCCGGGAAATGCATCTTTTCTGCATTTACATTACATTCTACATTTAAATAACAATAATTTCCACCCACCGCCCAACAAGGACAGTATTGTAGAAATGGAAGAGAATGTAGGTGAAGATGAAATAGGAGATATGATACTGTGTGAAGAGTTTGAAAGAGCACTGAAAGACCAAAGTTGAAAAAAGGCCCCGGGAATAGACAACATTCGATTAGAACTACTGACAGCCTTGGGAGAGCCAGTCCTGACAAAACTCTACTGTCTGGTGAGCAAGATGTATGAGACAGCGCGATATACCCTCAGACTTCAAGAAGAATATAATAATTCTGATCCCAAAGAAAGCAGGTGTTGAAAGATGTGAAAATTACCGAACTATCAGTTTAATAAGTCACAGCTGCAAAATACTAACGCGAATTCTTTACAGACGAATGGAAAAACTGGTAGAAGCCGACCTCAGGGACGATCAGTTTGCATTCCGTAGAAATGTTGGAACACGTGAGGCAATACTGACCCTACGACTTATTTTAGAAGAAAGTTTAAGGAAAGGCAAAACTACGTTTCTAGCATTTGTAGACTTAGAGAAAGCTTTTGACAAGGTTGATTGGAATACTCTCTTTCAAATTCTGAAGGTGGCAGGGGTAAAATACAGGGAGAAAAAGGCTATTTACTATTTGTACAGAAACCAGATGGCAGTTATAAGAGTCAGAGGCATGAAAGGGAAGCAGTGGTTGGGAAGGGAGTGAGACAGGGTTGTAGCCTATTCCCGATGTTATTCAATCTGTATATTGAGCAAGCAGTAAAGGAAACAAAAGAAAAATTCGGAGTATGAATTAAAATCCATGGAGAAGAAATAAAAACTTTGAGGTTCGCCGATGACATTGTAACTCTGTCAGAGACAGCAAAGGACTGGAAGATCAGCTGAATGGAATGGACAGTGTCTTAAAGGAGGATATAATATGAACATCAACGAAAGCAAAACGAGGCTAATGGAATGGAGTCGAATTAAACTGGGTGATGCTAAGGGTATTAGATTAGGAAATGAGATACTTAAAGTCGTAAAGGAGTTTTGCTATTTGGGAAGCAAAATAATTGATGATCGAAGTAGAGAGGATATAAAATGTAGACTGGCAATGGCAAGGAAAGCGTTTCTGAATAAAAGAAATTTTTTAACATCGAGTATAGATTTATAAGTGTCAGGAAGTCGTTTTTTGAAAGTATTTGTATGGAGTGTTGCCATGTATGGAAATGAAACATGGACGATAAACGGTTTGGGAAAGAAGAGAATAGAAGCTTTCGAAATGTGGTGATACAGAAGAATGCTGAAGATTAGATGGGTAGATCACATAACTAATGGGGAGGTATTGAATAGAATTGGGGAGAAGAGAAATTTGTGCCACATCTTGACTGGAAGAAGGGATCGCTTGGTAGGACATAATCTGATTGCTCAAAAAAATTACAACCTGATGTCTACATCTACATCTACGTGTATACTCTGGAAATCACATTTAAGTGCCTGACAGAGGGTTCATCGAACCACCTTCACAATTCTCTATTATTCCAATCTCGTATAGTGTGCGGAACGAATGATCACCTATATCTTTCTGTACGAACTCTGATTTCCATTATTTTATCTTGGTGATCGTTCCTTCAAATAATTAATTCAAAAGAATGGCCTTGACTAAAAATAAATCCTAACTATAACCTATACATTTCATTAAGCACTTACCTCACAAAAATCTTCATTACACCAACTATTGCAATACAGTGATCGTCAATACTGCCAGCTAAATAAAAGATTCTAACTATTAAAGCCACTAACTACTCGTACTAATAGGCATGTGGTTAGCAAAGGAAAAATTTTGTTGCAAATCAAATAAAGTATTTTTTACCTCAATAATGTGGCATCCAGTACAAAGGCATATAATCATGAATAATATACAATCTCCAAGTCGGACATATGCAGATCGTTAGCTTACGCTAACACTTCAAACCTCTACGCTCCATCACTGCTAACTTCAAACATTTAACATCCATCACTTCTAGCTGTTCACCTCGAACTGCCCAACAGTACTTCCATCACTGCTGACGACTACCTTCCAACTGCCCAACATTACTGGCGATCAGGGGGGCGCAGAAAGCAACGTGTTTTCTCAGTTGTGCGCATGACGTCACGGTATAAGCAGCTGTGCCAAACAGTACACAGTTCGAATTGTGTGTGATTGTTTTTCTTGTGTTGTTTTGTGTTTGAAGGAGTATTTTGATTGAGTTCTTTCTTCTGAGGTACTCAGTCAACAGCGGAAACATTCGGAATTCGAGAGTGTTAACGGTTTTTGCTGTAATTGATATTTGATTCGGAACTGAAATAGTTAGCGATAGTGGACAGCGGGATCAACATTGTGTTCGCCAGCTCTATAGTTTATGGTTCGTCCTGTGAAATTCTTATTGGAGAATCTACAAATGAGTGAGAAAATTAATTTTTACAATGCCAAGCTGTGCTGTTACGGGCTGTTTTTCCTACAATCGGAGCACAAAGGGAACTGACGTAATGTATCACAGTTTCCCGCGTAATGAAACATTACAAAAACTATGGTTGTCGAAATGTTGTAGGAAAGACAGTGTAAATGTTGCGCATGCACGAATATGTTCTCGCCATTTCGCAGAGACAGATTACTGAAGGGATTTTCAGTCTGAATTGCTTAATTTGCCCCGAAAAAGAATGCTCAAGCCAGATGCTGTTCCTTCGTGCAATTTGCCGTGCAGTAGTGCGACTGTCAATCTGTCACCCGCAACAGAAGACAGAAAAAACGGTACAAGAAACGAGAACTACATAAGAGATCTCTGGGAACTCTGGAAAATCTGTCACCAAATAAGATACGTCATAATAAGAGCACATGTACAGATGACAGTTTTTTTCAGACACAGATAAAGTTACTTTGATGAATACTATAGCGGCTTTAGAAAGAAGGAATGCTGTTCTTACAAACAAGTGTGTGCAACTTCGAGCTCTTAAGTAAATTCATTTCAATGCGATTAAATGAATAATTTGTGATTTATTTGAGCCGAGGTTTCGAATTTCAAGTGTGTGTCAGTGTGGTTGTGATCTGATATTTTACCGATGTGTGAGGCATAAGCTGCGACAAAATATAACTCATCATTTTTAACTGTAATATTTTAGCAGCAGAAAAGCAGCTTAGACATCTCAATTCTGGTATAAACAAAATCTCCCGCCAAAAACTTGACGTAAACGCGCATGCCGTGTCGTCTGCTTGTGAGCGCTTGCTTCCACGCTGACGTCACTAGGCCAGCCAATGGCAGAGCAGAGCGCTTACTGCCCAACCTTATTATTTAGTAACCTTGCTGGCGATTAACTTCCAACAACGAGTCCAACCAGCCACAGAGTCTCTTACAAAGAAAGCGCAGTCAGAGATCCAATGCAAAGAGCTACACAGCGCTGCCAACACAGAAGCAGCCCACTTACACCAGTTACAATTCCCGACTGGTGCGACGAGTTGATTTTGTAGGAATGCGCTGGGAAGTGGTTTGAGCTCGTGCGTCATATTCGTCGGAAGTACGAGAGCGTCCAGGACACTCATTTAAATACACATCCTGTGCCTACAGACTGTCGATTTGGTACTCCAGCCTGAAACGTCTTTCACGGAATTACACTTCGAAAACGCGAGAACACTAAATGATTTCTGCTGCGGAACAGCCGTTTTGCAACTTGTGACAGTAAACATGCAAACAGAAGGCAACTGACATCTAGAGCCGGTGAATATAAACTACAGTTTACTCGTTCCTCCAATAACCGAACCGCGTCGCAGCGATCCGTAGTTTTGACAACTTTGTAATGCGTATATACTTTTTGAAACACCTTGTATAACCTCAGGTTGTGTATTAAAAACAAACAAGTGCTTGTACCGTCACGATGTTTGTGAGTCAGCTCTGGTGCGATCGTCGGTGTGTAAGGAGCAACTGACAGAACTGGACGGTGCTACTGCATCTCCCGCCAGTTGCAAAGTACGTTCTGTCATACACTTCTGACAATATACGGGGTGACCACAAAGTCTTGCCCTGATTATAACATTTTATTGAAGAATAACCGTTTGACATAATAATTTACATTTGATGCCATTACATAGGTTAGTGTTACTATTTATTTTTTAAGACCACTTACATTAGTAAACCTCAACGTGTGCTCCCTTGGTAGTTCGGAGAATGTCGAGGAGGTATTCCGATTCCCGCCAGGTGTTTCGTAACATGTGTTCTGTCACAGTACCCACAGCAGCTTGTATCCTAGCCTTCAGTTCGCCGACGTCAGCAACTGGTGTGACGAAGACTCTGTCCTTGATATAGCCCCAGAAAAAAAAGTCAAGGGTCGTAATGTCTGGAGAGTGGGGTGGCCAGGGTGTTGGACCGTTCGTTCCAATCCACCGATCTGAACATTACTCCCCTCTCCAGACATTACGCCCCTTGACTTTTTTTCTGGGGCTATATCAAGGACAGGCATCATCAGAGCAGTTGCTGACGTCGACGAACTGAAGGCTAGGATATAAGCTGCTGTGGGTACTGTGACAGAAGACATGTTACGAAACACCTGGCTACTAAGGGAGTACACGTTGGGGTTTACTAACGTAAGTGGTCATAAAAAAAAATAGTAACACTAACCTATGTAACGGCATCAAATGTAACTTATTATGTCAAACGGTTATTCTGTTATAAATTTTTATAATCGGGACAAGATTTTGTGCTCACCCTGTATTTAATGAGAGGAGTGTGTGAGAATCCTGTGACATCACAAGTTTATTGTGAGACTCTTACGTATCGAACAAAGGTACACATCCTACTGAGTGGAAGCAAAGTTTAATTCAACCTATACCCAAGACTGACAACCCTAAGTCGCCAGGTGACTATAGGCCGATCAGCATACTACCTGCGATATCTAAAGCCCTAGAATACATCGTCCATGAACAGCTGACGGATTACCTCAAAACTCTTAACATCCATGACAAATATCAGTCAGGCTTTCTAAAGCACCATAGTACAGCAACTGCATTAATCAAAGTAACTGATGACATTAAACATGCTATGGACAGACGTGAAGCTACCATCCTAACACTGCTTGACTTTAGCAAGGCTTTTGATACAGTTGACTTTGATATATTACTAATTAAAATGAAATGACTTAATTTCTCAAACAGCGCAATACACTGGTTCGACTGCTACCTCAAAAACAAAAGTCAACAAGTCATTTGTGGGTCGGAAAAGTCATCATGGAAAAACGTGCGCTCTGGAGTTCCCCAAGGCTCCGTCCTTGGTCCATGACTCTTCTCACTGTACATTAATGATATTTCTTCAGTGATTCACTCCTGCAACTACCATCTATATGCCGACGACATCCAACTGTACATAAGTGCAAGCCCCAAGAACATTGCTGACGCAGTAGCGAGTATGAACGCAGATCTTTGCTCTGTTTCTCGATGGGCACAGAACCTAAGACTGAAACTAAACCCCAAGAAATCCCAGGTCATACTTATATCTCATCCAAAGTTAATCAGCCGGTACTTTCGCGAAACAGTCCCTCAAATACTCCTCAATGGTACCCAACTACCATACCAAAAATCAGTAAAAGACCTTGGAGTAATCTTGGATGAACACCTAAACTGGGAAGAACAAACAGTCAAAGCTTGCCGGAAATCGCTCTCCTCCCTACATGCAATCAAAAAATTTAGAAAAATATTTCCAAGCCATGTTAAACAAAAATTAGTCCAAACACTAGTCTTGCCTAATCTTTACTACTGTGATGTAGTTCAACACGGCACAAATAGTGAAAATTCGAGATGCCTCGAGCTAGTGATGAATGTTTGCGTTAGATACGTGTGCAATATACGGTTGTATGATCATATCAGTCCTTCATACTCTCAGCTAGGTTGGATACGCCCACATAAGGTACGCAATCTCCACACGATGTGCTTACTTCATCGATTTCTTAGCCACTGGTGCCCCCAATACTTATCTTCTCACATTAAACACCTATCATCATTCCACAACCGCAGTACTAGATCGGATACGTGTAGCACCTTGGCTGTCCCTTTACATAACACAAAATCTTTCTCCGTGTCATTCTCCATCTCAGCCATATGACTATGGAACGCGCTCCCCTGTGATCTGCGTCTTATCCAGAACCACTCAACATTCAAGAGGGAACTCAAAACTTACATATTAGGGACGGTATAGCCACCATTGTTGTGCCCCTCTCATCTCTTTCTTTCTGCTCTCCATCATAGCTTCCAATTTTACCATTCTATTTCTCTTCCTCTAACCTTTCTACCTCTTCTATATCTCTTTCACCCCATTCTATCGTCTTATGTCTCTGCTCGATGAGAATAACTCACAAGCTGCAAGAACACAACGAGAAAATTCCCAACTAGCAATGGGACTGACAGTCATAAAAGAAAAATATCTTTACTTTCATATACATAGTCATTACTATTATTATTATTCTTGATTGTTATAATTATTTTTTTGATTGTTATAATGATCATTGTACTACTGTTATCTCTATTTTTTTCTTTAACATTAATACTGTATAACACGTTACATGTCCTTAATGGTCTGTAGAAACTGAAATTCGTTCAATCTGAGTACGCCTGGTTAGGTGTAAGGGAGGGCCTGAAGGCCCTAATCTTGCCAGGTAAAATAAATGCATAAATGAATAAAATATATAAATAAACTCTTTGTCAGGGAAGTTTCTCGACATCCTCCCTATTGTCTAGATTTGACACCAAGTGACATTCGGCTCTTTCTCAAGATGAATGTCTGTCTGGGTACTGAGCATTCCACGACGGACCACTGACAACCGACAACGGAAGAATCAAGTGGAACCATTATTTGACGATGGGTTACAGAAGCTGGCGTCGCGGTGCAACAGAGGTTTGAATTTGGTTAGCGGCTACTTGGAGAAGTAATGCAAACATGTACGTACAGACTGTATACAAAAATTTCTTTTTTTTCTCTTTTTGCTCCCGGACAGCTGCGCGCGCTAACAATGCTTCCGCTGTTCGGATAGACGCGCCAGCCCCAGATCGAACACTCCGAGCGGATTAACGACGAGGGTCGGTGTGCCGACCAGCCTGGATGTGGTGTTTAGAAGGTTTCCCACATCCGACTAGGTGAATAAAGGGCTAGTACCCCCGTCCTATCTCAGTTACGCGACTCGCAAACATGTAGAAAACGTCATCACACATTCACGTGTAATTCTGTCTCTGACAGAATTACAATGTCATCGGCGAACCTCAAAGTTTTTATTTCTTCTCCATGGATTTTAATACCTACTCCGAATTTTTCTTTTGTTGCCTTCACTGCTTGCTCAATATACAGATTGAATAACATCGGGGAGAGTCTACAATCCTGTCTCACTCCCTTCCCAACCACTGCTTCTCTTTCATGTCCCCGGACTCTTATAACTGCCATCTGGTTTCAGTACAAATTGTAAATAGCCTTTCGCTCTCTGTATTTTACTCCTGCCACCTTCAGAATTTGAAAGAGAGTATTCCAGTCAACATTGTCAAAAGCTTTCTCCAAGTCTACAAATGCTAGAAACGTAGGTTTGCCTTTCCTTAATCTAGCTTCTAAGATAAGTCGTAGGGTCAGTATTGCCTCACGTGTTCCAATATTTCTACGGAATCCAAACTGATCTTCCCTGAAGTCGGCTTCTACTAGTTTTTCCATTCGTCTGTAAAGAATTCGCGTTAGTATTTTGCAGCCGTGACTTATTAAAGTGATAGATCAGAAATTTTCACATCTGTCTACACCTGCTTTCCTTGGGATTGGAGGTTAATTTACGAATATCTCGGGTGGAACCAATACACGTAGAGGAGAGTATTGTATCTACAATGTACCTAGGAACACAAGATGTTTCTTGATCGGTACTTCAGATTGTTCAAAACTGCGTTAGAACGTAAGAGTTGGGCTACAGCACCTGGAGGTGAGTGGCATAGTTGCCACGCGTCGCACTAAGCACAAGCGTAATCTTACTCTTCATTCAGTTCGCTCAAACTCGCGAACTATTCACTTTATAAATATGGAACCTGCATTAGTGTGTCCCCGAACAGAGGCATCATGTTTTGTTTTACTTTTATTTGCGGAAACACATTGTTGAGATGATATACAGACAAATGTTGATGGTGTTGGGACAGCAACCAGCCACAAGTTTATTTTAAGTTCCTTTATTCAAAAGGTACCGTTACCGGCTTCGAATCATTACGATTCATCCTCAGACAGCTTTCATGCTTTCATTACAACATGTGCTGCGTTTTTTACTGATTAGTTATCCTAAACTATAAATAATACATAATTATAAGCAAGTCACAAAGATGGCTGAGTTACAGATTTGCATTGGGATGTGACTCACGTGAAATGCCGGCTTGGAGTACTTGTTTTCATAGTTTTTGCCCAGCAGACAGTTTACGGAAATGCATTTCCCAACGATGTTACCGAATTTTCGGCACGCGGGTAACTTTCCTGTTATTGAAGTTATGTATGTAAGCACATTAAGCAAATGAAATCTTAAGAATAAATTAAATTTTCACCTGTTACAAATCGAAACTCTGGCAGCGTCTTCAAACACGAAATACACTCCTGGAAATTGAAATAAGAACACCGTGAATTCATTGTCCCAGGAACGGGAAACTTTATTGACACATTCCTGGGGTCAGATACATCACATGATCACACTGACAGAACCACAGGCACATAGACACAGGCAACAGAGCATGCACAATGTCGGCACTAGTACAGTGTATATCCACCTTTCGCAGCAATGCAGGCTGCTATTCTCCCATGGAGACGATCGTAGAGATGCTGGATGTAGTCCTGTGGAACCGCTTGCTATGCCATTTCCATCTGGCGCCTCAGTTGGACCAGCGTTCGTGCTGGACGTGCAGACCGCGTGAGACGACGCTTCATCCAGTCCCAAACATGCTCAATGGGGGACAGATCCGGAGATCTTGCTGGCCAGGGTAGTTGACTTACACCTTCTAGAGCACGTTGGGTGGCACGGGATACATGCGGACGTGCATTGTCCTGTTGGAACAGCAAGTTCCCTTGCCGGTCTAGGAATGGTAGAACGATGGGTTCGATGACGGTTTGGATGTACCGTGCACTATTCAGTGTCCCCTCGACGATCACCAGTGGTGTACGGCCAGTGTAGGAGATCGCTCCCCACACCATGATGCCGGGTGTTGGCCCTGTGTGCCTCGGTCGTATGCAGTCCTGATTGTGGCGCTCACCTGCACGGCGCCAAACACGCATACGACCATCATTGGCACCAAGGCAGAAGCGACTCTCATCGCTGAAGACGACACGTCTCCATTCGTCCCTCCATTCACGCCTGTCGCGACACCACTGGAGGCGGGCTGCACGATGTTGGGGCGTGAGCGGAAGACGGCCTAACGGTGTGCGGGACCGTAGCCCAGCTTCATGGAGACGGTTGCGAATGGTCCTCGCCGATACCCCAGGAGCAACAGTGTCCCTAATTTGCTGGGAAGTGGCGGTGCGGTCCCCTACGGCACTGCGTAGGATCCTACGGTCTTGGCGTGCATCCGTGCGTCGCTGCGGTCCGGTCCCAGGTCGACGGGCACGTGCACCTTCCGCCGACCACTGGCGACAATATCGATGTACTGTGGAGACCTCACGCCCCACGTGTTGAGCAATTCGGCGGTACGTCCACCCGGCCTCCCGCATGCCCACTATACGCCCTCGCTCAAAGTCCGTCAACTGCACATACGGTTCACGTCCACGCTGTCGCGGCATGCTACCAGTGTTAAAGACTGCGATGGAGCTCTGTATGCCACGGCAAACTGGCTGACACTGACGGCGGCGGTGCACAAATGCTGCGCAGCTAGCGCCATTCGGCGGCCAACACCGCGGTTCCTGGTGTGTCCGCTGTGCCGTGCGTGTGATCATTGCTTGTACAGCCCTCTCGCAGTGTCCGGAGCAAGTATGGTGGGTCTGACACACCGGTGTCAATGTGTTCTTTTTTCCATTTCCAGGAGTATAATATCAGTTAAATATGACGCAATATTGTCCGCTCGTGTGTCAAGCACTAAGCGGTCATCCTTGAGGTTTTGTTACGAAGAACGGGTTTGTAATTAACATGTTACTAATTTTTCTGATTCACCTGCTTATTTCTAATGGAACAATATGTAATATTTATGCGTGTTTATCGCGGTGAGAAAACGTATATTAAATCGCCCAGCCAGTACTGGATGAAAGAACAAAGTCGATACAAAAAACATTACTTTAGTATTGCAGTAATTATATTGTAAATAGAAATACTTATTTTGTTTGATACAGACTGAATTCTTGAGATATGAACTTCATGTGGAGTTGGTTGCTATTAAGGCCTAATTAAAATGACAAAACTTAGGAAAATATAATTTTGTTATGTAGCTACTGACCGCTGTAAATAGCGCATTTCAAACATGCATTTGAATCCGCCTATACTTCATTTATGTAGTACAACGGACAAACTCAATTTACATCATTCCTGTTGCTATGACAGATGCTTGCTGTCACTGTAATTTAATGAAATGAGAAAACTGAATGCGACTGTTAAAAAGACTTGATTCCTAAATGTTGACCAAGAACTTACTGAATGCTGGATCGTAAACATGTCAGCGAATGAATCTGTAGTGGTGATGTGCGTATCCACAACTGTAACTTGGGTTGAACTGGGACAGCAAATGAAGTTTTTAGCGAAAATCAAATTCTAAATATCTCACTGTAACTCTGTAATCTTAAATATAGCATCTTTAGCTCTTTTTACATCAATGTATTGCAAGGATGGAAATTCTCTACTAGGAATCTTCCTCAAATTTTAATTTAAAGGATGTTCCAAATTTTCAGTTGCCCTGGGGTGATTTGGATCATGGACTATTTTGAACAGTAATTGCATTTAAAACTTGTGGGGAGGTGAATCAGCACACATGAAACACATCTAAGAGAATTTTATTAAGAAAAATGCATTCATATTACTTCAACTTAATATTAAGTAATATCAATAATTATTTTTTATATTACCTACAGACTTTATTAAACATTCAACTTCTGAACTTACAAATGCTTTATTAAGACAATGATGTTTTACAAAACAAACCATAACATTCATTAATTACATACCATGCACTTGTTTACCTGATATCAATGACATCGAGAGATTTAAGTATCATTCTTCTTCATCAGAAATCAGCTCCTTTCATCACCACAGACTTACTTGTTTTGGGTGAGTCTATGATTCTATGTGGATGTTGACATCCACTCTTGACTATGTGACAAGGTGGAACATCTCTCACAGTCTCCTCCAAATTTTTGAAGTAGTATGCTGTAACTCTTCTGTCGACTTGAGCTTTGCATTTTTACTGAACATACAAAAATATCCTTGTTATATGAGAGCAGATTTTTCACATAGTCAGAACGCTTTTCTACTCTTCCACTTTGGTACTAGTAGAACTTCACAATATCCCTAGCCAAACTAGTCGAAACTAGCTTACCCTCTTCAGCACATTTAAATAAGCCACAGATTTCTACCATCAAGACAGTTTATCCACCTATTTTCAAAAGGGTTTTTATTATTTAACTTCCTTGAGAGTGTACTAGCACGTATTCCGTGTTTTAGATGCATTCCAGATAGATCTTTTAAGTGCCTTGATTTCATCAAGAACTTTCGGGGGACTTGTCTCGCTATGTCTGTGTCTTTGGCTGGACCATACTTCTTTTTGTAACTGATGGCCCATTTCAATTCACACTGAAAAAATATGATTTTTCACATTTGTGCCTGTAACTAATGAATAACATAACCAAATATATCCAAACTTTACATGCAGCATGACTGATAGTTGTCCTCCTCATCCCAATGTCAGAGAACTGTGTTAACATAGTAGCTGTGCAACAGTTCATTTTAGGTATTTGAGGAAACAGGAAATTTTACACTTAATTATATTATTTTTTAATATCATGTACCTCCCTGACACACACAACTTTTGTTTCACTGTAATAACTAACGTCTCTGGTGACTGCAGAGGACATGAGGACTCTGTATGTAGATATCTTGCAATTATCAATAGGCAGGTTTCCAGTTTTGAGACCTATGCCATCGTGGCCACATATTCCTTATTTGATGGTGTCATATTCTACTTTGTTTGTACCAACATTGCTAATTATATTGTCAAGGCATGCTTCCATCTTGGTTTATTTTTCATTTCAGTAGTAAAAATTCATTGAATTTTACATATATAGTGAACGAATCACCTTTTTGTCTCTTTACTCTTATTTCTAGGTTAACATATACTGTGATAAAAATTTTATAATGCTCATATTTGGCTGAATTTTAAATTAAAATAGAGAGTTTTCTACAAATGTATCTATATCATAAGCTGGGTTTTGGTAAATAGATACAACAACGAGTGTCTGAGTGTGTAGTGACACAGCAGATGCTTCAAACACGCCTTCTGCTTTCTTCACATAGGCTGATGAGATCTGTAACTGATTATCTGAAATTCATATTTTTATTGATGCAGATGGAAGCTCCACCTTGGGCAATGTTTAGAGTAAAGTAACTTGTTGCTAGTGAGTAATCAAATGGTGCAATCAAGTTAATTCCTGTACTTTTAATCCAATGTTCTTTCGCATGAAGAATGCTGCAATTACTTTCATCCAGCATGTATTGTAGTTCAGTAACTTTATCTTTTTATCTCAATTTTAGCACAGGGAGGTACAGTGCTTATACTGGGTCTATTTAGTTTATTTACTTACAGTATATCTTTAATACTATGTTCTGATACTCTTTGTTCTCACCAAGACCAAAATATTTCAATCTTGGCCAGGCTTGTACGTTTCCCTGATCTCGTTATGAGCGTTGAAATGGATCGTTTGACTTGCTAGAGCGGGTTAATCTATGTACCACATCAAGTATATTTTGGGTCAACAACGTTTTTCTAACTCAATTAAGTTCTGATCATGTCCTGTATGGCAAACTCTTAAGCAATTACAATTATTCGCAGAATGATGATTACAAGTAATAGAACCCTAAATATCAACAAGTGTTACATTCTTAAACTGTTTGCAGATTGCTTCAAAATACTTATTACCTTCGCCGTT
Organism: Schistocerca serialis cubense; assembly: GCF_023864345.2. Classification (NCBI taxonomy): domain Eukaryota; kingdom Metazoa; phylum Arthropoda; class Insecta; order Orthoptera; family Acrididae; genus Schistocerca; species Schistocerca serialis. The sequence goes on from NC_064641.1 coordinate 37,672,121, forward strand.
TACACGTGATAATTCTATTAAGTCATAACATTCAGGTATTTTTGGTAGTTTTAAATTTTTGTTTGTTAAGTTGCCCAATGTTATCCTCAAAGCTGATGCTGCTACAGCTGTCTCGTTGTGGTACACATTACTGCACCTGCCTATGAGAACTATAAGCCACTGGTTGATAGATTTTTGAAATCTTCAATGATGGTGAAGATTTCATTCAGTCTTGCACCAGGCTTCAAATTCCTTTCAGTTTCGATGTTTCCTGTGGTTGCAACTCTTCATTTTTGTACCTGCTCCTTTTATAAGGCTGTCAGAGTGAATTCTGATGAGGTGATGGCTTTTCCCTCGCTGTTTCGCGAGCTTCTGTTCTGACTGTGTCTTTTTTCTGTTGCTTCTGGAGCACAATTTGTTTTCTTCAGTTCAGCAGCAGTCACCATTCTTTCAGTTTTGGCGGCAGTGCAAGAATTATTTCTGTTGTGCTTATTAGATGATCTGACAGCATCAGTGCCATTTGCAGTTATAATTTTTGCAACACTTCCACTGAAACGAACATTTTTAAGTTTCATGTGTTTGGCTTCAGATTCGTTCGCTGCTATTCCACAACACGCAGGCATTTCTCTGCTTATAAACTTGTTAGTTTTTTAAATCTACATCCACTGCAGATCCATTCCCATATGGTTCTCTCCTCTCCTTTCAACGAGGGATCTACTTTCCCACATCGCAAATGAAATGTGTTTCACAGTCCATGCGCACAATGACACTTGTCGCAGTTTTTTGCATTTCGAAATGATGGTCATACATAAAGCACACCAGTGGCAAGACGCAATCAATACTTTCACTGCGCAATAACAACGGTGATGTCACTGATAACAGTGCCACTAAAGCAGAGTTATTAAACACGGTTTTCCGAAACTCCTTCACCAAAGAAGACGAAGTAAATATTCCTGAATTGCAATCAAGAACAACTGCCAAGATGAGAAACATAGAAGTAGATATCCTCGCTGTAACAAAGCAGTTTAAATCACTTAATGAAGGCAAGGCCTCCGGTCCAGATTGTATACCAGTCAGGTTCCTCTCAGAGTATGCTGATAAAGTAGCTCCATATTTAGCAATTATATACAACCACTCGCTCACAGAAATATCCATACCTAAAGACTGGAATATTGCTCAAGTCACACCAATACCCAAAAAGGGAAGTAGGAGTAATCCGCTGAATTACAGACCTATATCACTAACGTAGATTTGTATTAGGGTTTTGGAACATATTCTGTATTTGAACATTATGAAGTACCTTGAAGAAAACGATTTATTGAAACATGGTCTGCACGTATTCAGAAAATATCGTTCTTGTGAAACACAACTAGCTCTTTATACTCATGAAGTAATGAGTGCTATCGACAGGGGATGTCAAATTGATTCCATATTTTTAGATTTCCAGAAGGCTTTCGACACCGTTCCTCACAAGCGTCTTCTAACCAAACTGCGTGCCTACCGAGTATCCCCTCAGTTGTGTGACTAGATTCTTGGTTTCCTGTCAGAAAGGTCACAGTTCGTAGTAATAAACGGAACGTCATCGAGTAAAACAGAAGTAATATCCGGCGTTCCCCAAGGAAGTGTTATAGCCCCTCTACTGTTCCTGATCTATATTAACGACATAGGAGACAATCTGAGAAGCCATCTTAAATTGTTTGCAGATGATGCTGACATTAACCGTCTTTTAAAGTCATCAGATGACCAATACGAATTGCAAAATTATTTAGATAAGATATCTGTATGGTGCGAAAAGTGGCAATTGACCCTGAATTAAAAAAAAAGAGTATGAAGTTATTCATACGAGTACTAAAAGAAATCAGCTAAATTTCGATTACGTGATAAGTCACACAAATCTGAGGGCTGTAAATTCAACTAAATACTTAGGGATTACAATCACAAACACCCTAAATTGGAACGATCACATAGATAATGTTGTGGGTAGAGCCAACTAGAGACTGCAGTTCATAGTAGAACATTTCAAAGGTGCAACAGGTCTACCAAAGAGACTGCTTATACTACACTTGTCCGCCCTATTCTGGAGTATTTCTGTGCGATGTGGGATCCTGTGTGGCGGCGGGTGGAATAATTGTTAATGTTCCTATTATTTATTTAATGCAGTTGTTTGCCGTTCTCAACACTGGCTCTCTAACTACAATATTGGCAACCAGAAAGTGATTAGCAAAACGTGAAGCCTGTAATTAGAATTCCTAGTGCCCACTTCATCTGAGAAATACATTTATAGCTACAGCTTATAGCTCTGAGGAATTAGGAGATTGTCTGGGATTCATAATCAAAACCATTCTCTCTAAAATGTTCACTATATTCTGAAAGTCACAGACCAAAAAGAATCCACAGAATTCAACTACCAGAGCAGTTCAGAGTCCAATGCGCTGATGCAACTATAACTGTCCAAATTAATTGTTTAAGTGAATGCTCGCCATAATTTGATGATAATGTTCATCAAACGCCACGCTAATAATGGTAGAATGTCTGTCCTGCGGCGGCAAGTGAAAATACGACATACGCAAACTAAAGATAGATCATTAACGTCATCCCAAAACTAACACTTCACTCGAAAACGATTTCATGGTTACGCCTATCCCGAGTAACTTATTACTGCATCCGAGGCTGTTTATATCAACGATACCGACGCGGCGCGACTCCCGGCACAGGTGGTGCGCTAATCAGCGTCTGGAGAGAACTGGGGCCTTCCTTCTCTCCAGCAGCGTTCTTACATATAAAGCCGCCGTGCCGACGGCTAAGGGAACGCCTGATCAAATCTGCTCTCCCGACTAGCCGCTGGGCTAGTAATGCACCACTTTAAAGTTATCGAATAAATCATTGCTTCCTTTGCTGATGGCCGATGAAGCTTTCAACTTAATTTTGCAATCTGCACACAAGTAAGTAATCATAATAAAAGTCTGACGTGGCTAATCAAATATTTTGGGCGACAGAATTAATTTAATTACACTACACGCAGTAGACGAGCTCTGAACTTGCCCTTTGGAGATACGCTATAGCTATAGTTTTATAGTTATTCTGTTGAAACTTATCACATTTTTATGATTATAGCGGATCTCCCTTCTACTTAAATTTAAACATCCTAGCTTTATTTATTCGCCTACTTAATCTATCTTGCTTCCTTAATTTCTAAGACAAAAACCAGAAAATCATGAATTTCAACTAAAATTTTAATTTGTGAGATCCAGAATACTGTTTCTACTAAATTATTATGCAAAAGGAATCTAAATATAAATTTTTAAGTTTCTAGCTCTTCTCTGTTGCGCCAATGATTTTTACAGAAAAACATCCAAATTTCGAAAATGGTTAAAGTTATTGAACTGATATCCAACACATATTGATTTTGTATTATTCCTGACATGCTAGAAACATTTCAGGTTATTTACTTCATTTTAGAGTATTGCGCAATATTTATGACGTCAGAGCTAGTTACAGTGGACTAGGCTGGCACTCAATGGAAAGACTGATGTGAATTTTATAAGGCGTGAGTATGCTGCTTCCCTACAATCCGCATGAGATGGGACTGACGGATAACACCGAAAAAGTACAAAGAAGGGCAGCTAGTTTTGTATTGTCGCGAAAAAGGGGAGATAGTGTCACATACATGATACGTGAATTGGAGTGGCAATAATTAAAACAAAGGTGTTTTTCGTTGCGACGGGATCTTCTCATGAAATTTCAATCACCAGTTTTCGCCTCCGATTGCGAAAACATCCTGTTGGCACCCACCTACATAAGGAGAAATGATCATCACGATAAAATAAGAGAAATCAGGGCTCGCACAGAAAAATTTAAGTGCTCGTTTTTTCCGCGTGCCGTTCGAGAGTGGAACAGTAGAGAGACAGCATGAAGGTGGTTCATTGAGCCCTCTGCTAGGCATTTTATTGTGAATAGCAGAGTAATTACGTAGATGTAGATGTAGATGTAGATTACTCACACTGTCCGTGTTTTCACGAGTCCATCTACCTACACACTGGAGGTTTACACTGTCGTTTTCGTTGTTCACGGTTTTTCCTTCTTGCTCTTTAAAACACGTACGTCTTCTAATAATAACGTGATAATTTCGTCTTTTATCAGCACTGTTTACCTTTCGGTGTATTTCGTCTTTGCAGAAATGTGCACAGAACCAGGTTTTCGATTTAGGACTGATATTTGCACATTTAAAATGATACAATTTTTTACAATTGGAGCATATTATTCTTTTGATGACAAGCTTACTCCGCAACACAAAGTGAGTTGCTGATTGCAACAGCACACAAACGAAATAAATTGGTAATTTAAACCACCATGTACAGTAAACCTCGATTAACCGTAACTTCTGAGACCAGGGGGTGGTCAGAACGCTTGAAAGGTCGGATAACAAAGGAGAATGAAACAAATTATTTACAGAGCTCAAAACAAAGTAATAAATCAAAATTTAGTAATAAAATTACATTTAGACGTGGGGGCGGGGGACAGGGCGGAGGGGAGGCAAAAACACAGCTTTTATGTCATCTTGTTGAAGTTCAGACTCAGAGGGGTGGCTTGAGGGGCTATCTAGCAATACAATTGCACAGGATGGTAGGTTTTTGGATTTCGTATTTTTTTCTAACTGCCGGAACAATTGCATCAAAAATAATTCTTTGAAGAAATTACCATTCATCCAAACTTTTTTTGAGCTTTGTAATAACCAGTAAGTGCTGACATTTTGATGTTTTGTACTGCTCTTGGTTTCTTACATTTGACGATTACAAACAGTAATTTGTGGCCACTCGAATTGCTGCATGGTGCAATGGTCAGGCTGTCCTACGCTAGTGTAGTGCCTGTAGCTGTTTCATTCTTTGAGGCAAGGAGTTTTTGAGGCAGCACTTTTTAGTAAAATGGTTCAAATGGCTCTGAGCACTATGCGACTTAACTGCTGAGGTCATCAGTCGCCTAGAACGTAGAACTAATTAAACCTAACTAACCTAAGGACATCACACACATCCATGCTCGAGGCAGGATTCGAACCTGCGACCGTTGTGGACGCTCGGTTCCAGACTGCAGCGCCTAGAACCGCACGGCCACGCCGACCGGCGCACTTTTTAGTATTCCCGTCTCGTCAATGTTGTATACGTGATCAGCTGCCAGTTTACTTTACGACACTTAGTTTTCAAAATTTTCAACAAACACCCTGCTGCATCATCATTATCAACAGAAAGCTTTGCATCTGAAATAGCAGCTTGTCTAACGTCGTGACGATTTTTCCGCAGGTGAAGCCAACCTTCACGTGTTTCTAATTGGTGACAAGTCCGCGCCCATAGCTGAGTGTTCAAGGCTTCTGACTGCCGTGTAGCGGGGCCCGGGTTCGGTTCCCGGCAGAGTCGGAGATTTTCTCCGCTCGGGGCCTGGCTGTTGTTGTCTTCAGCATCATCGACAAGCAAGTCGCCCAGTGTGCCGTCCGCTGAAAATAATTGCCGCTCTTCGTCTGAACTTCCTCATGTGGTCTTCCAGTGCCATGCGATCAGTTCTCTTCATTTGGTGATACCAGTACAATCGATTGAAAACACTGAACGCTGTTCGGCGCGGAGCTCAGTCTGGTGATGGATACATGGTCGGATAATCCAAGAAGTCAGATTATCCAAGGTCGAAGGTTCTACTGTAAAACTGGGCCGCACTTTCAAGTTGATGAGTCTCCGGCGCCTGTAGTGTGGAGGCGAATGGGTAATTGATTGAAACACATCCTTAAGATGGACGTCTGTTGTATTTGCAACCCGTGCACTACCATCTACTGAGAGGGAAGGGGGATGGAGGGAGGTTGCGGATATAATAGTGATGGCTTCAATTCCGAGGTGTTTCTCCATACTCTTCATTCCAAGCGTTACATGTCCTGACTTTAACACCAAGAATATTGGCGGACGCATTGAAGGCAAGAATAAGTACATGTCTGTTGTGCGTTACATCCTTCACGAAAATGCCAATGTACTCGGACGGTCTGGCGCGTTACTATCCAGAGAAAGTACATATTAGTTCCATACCACTCTGTTTCAAACCACATTCCATATTATTCGTATTTTCCTAAGACTAACGTAAGTCTTTCCATTTTGGTAGGAGTCTGAGAGGGATTAACACACATAACCAGTCAGATAAAATTTCCGCCCGTTCTTCTTGGCTTATGGTCGCAGTACAGGAAACTGCTATTGCTAGCAACAAGGGGTACCAAACTTCGATCTTACTCTCAGGGTTAATTAGTCTCAGTTGATGATAGAGCTGACCTTGAATGATAATCGATCTTATAGAAGGAGGCAGTACTGCAAGCAACCTGCTGCTTTGCAATCGGCTAGAGAAAAATCTAAGCAATGATTAAAAAGCGTACATCAAGGACAGTGGAAAACACGGACTTCGTAATGAATCCAGAGCGAGTTATAAATAGAGCTAGACTGGAACTGGCAGAGGTGAGGTAACTCTGGAGAGAGTACCTGGACACGTGCTGACGCCGGACGCCGGCGCAGTCACACACCTGCAGCTCGCCCTGCGTCTGACACCAAAACCTCCAGATGTTAGACATTCAGATCGGTACCAAAGGTTGTATGTCGATAGAATATCAACCACAGCAGCGATTTACTTCGTGTTGCGTGCAGTCGTCCAGTAGAACATGCGTAAACGGTAAGTAAAAGTAACACCAGAACTACAAAGCACAGGAAAAGTAGGTGAATTGGTAGAGCTTGAGGTGGTCGTGTCAAAGATTCCACATTCAACCCCCACTGGTGGTGTTTTTTTTTTCCGTGAATCTATTATGTACAGTTTGCTACACACACTTCTTCGCATGCAACAAATATTGTGAAACCTTTGTTCCTGAATGAATGACACTGTATGTGTGTGTGTGGGGAGGGGGGGGGGCCGGGAGGGGGGGGGCTGGTGTGTGCATTGATGTTTGAATTTTGTGTACTTATTACTGATATTATTGTTTTGTTTATTATTGCTACTGTTAGTTTTATTATGTGCATTATTATTATTATTGTTATTATTATTATTACCATTATTTCCTCAATGCATTGTTTTGTTATTTTTCTGGTCTCATTGCGGCCCCTCCCGCCGGGGGTTCGAGTTCTCCCTCGGGCATGGCTGTGTGTGTGTGTGTGTGTGTGTGTGTGTGTGTGTGTGTGTGTTGCTCTTTTAGGTAGTGTGTAAGTCTAGCGACCGATGACCTCAGCAGTTTGGTCCCTTAGGAATTCACACACATTTGAACATTTTGTTCTGACTGTATATTTTGTGAAACTACAAAATATGTACTCTATAGATTTACTACTTTCAAAGAAACGAAGCGAAAGCATACTGGCAAGAGAACATTCCTCTTACTATGTACCTGCTCCCCTTCTCAATAAAAAGGAACTATACATCTATTTTACCCTCAATAACCTCGACCTTTTCAGTTAAGTCGGTTTCTTTCTTACCGATTTCATTAACTAACTCATTTAACGCATTGACCATTCTCAGAAGAGTCTGGTACTACGTCCCTAGTTCCCTGCGCATACCTCCAACTTAACGCACAGTAGTCTGAATTTTCACATCCATGTGCAGGCGAATGTTCTGTCTGTGTACACCCATTCTCTTGGGTTCAGAGCTAGACATGTGCGCGGATTTCTAATCGCGCGCATGTAGAATTTTGGAACACGTGTTATGTTCGAGTATAATGACTTTTCTGGAGACTAGAAATCTACTCTGTAGGAATCAGCATGGGTTTCGAAAAAGACGATCGTGTGAAACCCAGATTGCGCTATTCGTCCACGAGACGCAGAGGGCCATAGACACGGGATCCCAGGTAGATGCCGTGTTTCTTGACTTCCACAAGGCGTTTGATACAGTTCCTCACAGTCGTTTAATGAACAAAGTAAGGGCATAAGGACTGTCAGACCAATTGTGTGATTGGATTGATTAGTTTCTAGATAACAGAACGCAGCATGTCATTATCAATGGAGAGAAGTATTCCGAAGTAAGAGTGATGTACTGAAATACAGGAGGATCTGCAACGAATTGACGCATGGTGCAGGGAATGGCAATTGAATCTCAATGTACACAAGTGTAATGTGCTGCGAATACATAGAAAGAAAGATCCTTTATCATTTAGCTACTATATAGCAGGTCAGCAACTAGAGACAGTTAATTCCATAAATTACATGGGAGTAGGCATTAGGAGTGATTTAAAATGGAATGACCATATAAAATTAATCGTCGGTAAAGCAGATGCCAGACTGAGATTCATTAAAAGAATCCTAAGGAAATGCAGTCCGAAAACAAAGGAAGTAGGTTACAGTACACTTGTTCGCCCACTGCTTGAATACTGCTCACCGGTGTGGGGTTCATAGAAGAGATAGAGAAGATCCAACGGAGAGCAGCACGCTTCGTTACAGGATCATTTAGTAATCGCGAAAGCGTTACGGAGATGATAGATAAACTCCAGTGGAAGACTCTGTAAGAGAGACGTTCAGTAGCTCGGTACGGGCTTTTGTTGAAGTTTCGCGAACATACCTTCACCGAGGAGTCAAGCAGATATTGCTCCCTCCTACGTATATCTCACGAAGAGACCATGAGGATAAAATCAGAGAGATAAGAGCCCACACAGAGGTATACCAACAATCTTTCTTTCCAGGAACAATACGAGACTGGAATAGAATGGAGAACCGACAGAGGTACTCAAGGTACCCTCCGCCACACACCGTCAGGTGGCTTGCGGAGTATAGATGTAGATGTAGATTTGTCCGTGGTACATAGTATCCTGATGTACTAACCTCTCTTACCAGGCTATATATGCAGAAACTCTTGGAAGTTTGGCCTGGACCTCCCATCATTCAGTTTTCTTGTTTTATCAACAACGAGAAACCCATACTGTGAATGATTCCAGAAATCAGCACATATTTTTACAAAATCGTTGAACGACATGTCAGTTCCTACATGTGCCTGGTAAATGTGTTTTAAATTCAGATGGTCTTATTTAAAAGCTATAATGAAGTTTGCATTATCCATAAGCAACTGTTTCGGAATTATGGAACATGTTTGGCTTAGATAAATACATCAGCAACCATATGACGACCGAAACAGAATTGTTTTCGAATTTGGTCCTGGTTTTCCACAGCAACATCGTCAAATATGAAGACGGCGTTTGGGTTTGCTTTTTAGGTTGGGTGGATATCACCACTTTCACTGAATGTTGTGTGCGTAACACCCTTTACACTGCGCAATATCTACTGTAATAGCTGATACTTGGTCTGAAACAGTGTTTTTGGGAATACACAAACATGTTTAAATCGGACTCCATCTGCATGTGTTAGCAGCGTCATAGGGACATTAGTCTTGCCACAATTGTATGGACCTACAATAACTGCTAGAATAGTATCAGAAAGGAGAATTCCATTTTTATTCTTCTTCAGGTCTTCCTTTGCATCTTCACAGGACCAGACACCGACAACATCGTCCTTGGGATGAGGATGTTTCACCCACCCTGCCATGGTACTAACTACTCCAGGTGCTGACAAGTAGTTGGCATACATGGAAAGATACAGTTGTAAGGATGGTAATAGTATGTGTAGCCACTATAGCTCCATCATTTAACCAACTGGGCTGTTCTGGCCAATTCCAAGGAAGAGGTAGTGGTTGGATGACTTTGTTTGAAAGCCTTCTACTTATGTTTCAGATCTAGACTTTAATAATAAAATGGGAAGGTACTGTTAATCAGAACTCAGAGAGAAGTTGTGATCTAAATAACAATAGATTTATTCATCCTTAACACCACAAGACAACAAAAATGGCTAAAGAAATGACACACAAACATTTTTATTTGATAAGCGCTTTCACTAACATGGGGTCTATGGTGGACAAAGTGATCAGCTGGGGATCGACACACGATATTAACCGGAACACTAACCACTTTATCCGACATCATACACGTGAATCCGGTTTATGGCACAAGAACTACGCCACCATCAAGCATCTATATTCTACCATTCCAAAAAGGAAAATGTGGTTCGAAAGAACAAGGTGCTGAGAAACATATATTGGAGCCCCAGGCCACAGCTGCGAATACCTTATCCACCTGCTGGTCAGGACAGCACACCATGATGCATTCGGCGACTGAAGTCATGGACGGCCGCAATCTGTTATTAATGGCGCGCACCCGAAAATGCAGTTCGGAACGTAGGTACTTTCCTATGAACCTCTGAAACCCCTGTGGATTCCAATCTGCAGGTGGACCCGTTTGCTGGTCTACCAAACCAATTTGACTCCGTGCCACAACTATGCATGACGGAATATGTCAAATGCTTAGACAGCCGACTCAAGACAAATAAGTACACCCACGCATCACTTGTGTGTGTGATGCTAGAAGTAGTACCTCTGACGGTTCAGAAGGTGACTGGCATGGGCTCTAAGTGGCACTCCCCTGTTACGTCCATTTCAAAGTTTCTAAAGAACAGCCATAAACTCGCTTAAAGCCTCGTGCTTTCACAAATATGTTTTGTAACAGAGTCTTGACATCTGGGCGCCAGTGGCCTGACCCATGGAAATACGCAGAACGCTCACAGTTGTTTTGTCGTCTTCCTGCCTAACAAGGGCCCAACCTCTGCTTTATTCCCGGTCTACAATGCACTGGCCATTGCAGCGGCGACTTCTCGGCGCTAGTCAGTCTACCTGGATGCAGCTCCCTCCAAACTGGTGCCAACTAATGTGTCTGCACAATGAGACCGCAGAACTCGGCAGTCCAGAAATATTTACACCCAGGTTCCGCAGAAAAACGCGCTTCCCTCGACCCCCCTTCGCTCTGCTCTTTTACTCCAATCGTTTAAATCAGCACCCTATTCCTTTGAACGCAGGTAAAGCTTACTGTTATTCCTTTCCAAGAGCATTAACTACTGCCCACCATTTCATCAACATGTATGAAGTCAAATCGCAATAAAGATCATATTCCCTTAGAACATGAAGCGGCATAACACCAAATCAGAAGTGAGAGTGCCCTATAATCTCTCAAGGTTGGTGGAGATAGTCCAATTCACTTTTTTTTGGCATTTTCTTAGATTAGTGGAGGTAGCACAAGTAACCTCTTTTCCACCAAAATTTGAACTTCCCGCCGTTTTCTGGGGGAGGGGAGGGGAGGAGGTTAGGTTAGTGGACGTAGCCCAGTTGACCTATTTTCCCACCAAAATTTGAAATTCCCACCATGATGTAATTGCGATATTGCCATATCTATTGCCCCTATCTTGGATCCACCATCTTGAATAAATTTAGCAACAATTTACGTGGGGCCGTATGAACTTTGTTCCACTACTTATATACCTCCTACAGTTCTTCAGGGTACCATTACTGTAAACACCTTTTCATTCATTGCCACTACCACCATTACATCATAGCAGCGCCGACATCATAGTCTATATGTATTGGGTTGGTGCATAAGTTCATAGTGTTTTTCCATATGTTTTATAAACACAACAGATACACACAATCTCTATTGTGATCAATAACATACTCTCCTCCACTATTTACAACATTCTACCGTCGCTGGGGTAAGTTTTCGATTCCACAGCTGTAGAAATCATGTTGTTTTGAGGTGAACCATGTTCAGAGCGTATTTTAATTCGGGAAGGAAATTCCTTTAAGGTTAATAATCTTGTCGTGTTGCAGTTCTTCTTTTTATGTCCGAGCTTGCTATTAAAATAGAACGAGGAATTCCGCTTTATGCGAGACACCTTTTCAGTTTTGTATTATCCAGACAAGTTTCAGCACTTTTTTGTACTATCTTCATTGGGTTACTTTCTACTTTATTAGTGTAAAATTGTTGTTATATATTAACATTTATCTAAATTTTAGTACATAATATTAACAATTGTGAATGGATAATTGTTGTAAAGTGTTATACGTCGTTTGTTCTTAGTTCACGGTTGAGATATGTATTAACGACTTGATGCACTGTGTGTTGTTTATAACATTATGTCTATAGTTATAGTTATAGCATAATCGGCAAAAGAGTGGATGTATGCATTAGTTTACATACCATACATGATGCTATTGGGCATTTATATTGGTAGCTAGTCTGCTACACAATCTACAACTTCTCATCTGCAAAATAAACAGCAGAAGGTAATTTTTATTTTTCTGTCTATTATCATTTACAAATGGAAGTTAGTATATATCACGTTTTTGTGTGTAACTTATGGCTTTAGTGTTGTAGTGCTTTCTCATATGTGTTGGCGAGGTGAATAGGCTGAGTTCGTGACCTGTGGCCGCTTGACACTGCACTTTCTATGATTTTTCGAAACATGGGCTGTGTTTTCACTGCTATTACATGTTGTTGTGGCTGTGTAGTAATCATTTGTTTCATAGCGTGATTTGTTGGGTGAGACGCGTGAGTTTGAAGTGTATGTGGCGTATGTGGTGTTTGGTTGGTGTGAGTATTTGTGTGTGTGTGTGTGTGTGTGTGTGTGTGTGTGTGTGTGTGTGTGTGTGTGTTCAGAACTGGAGAGAGAAAATGGGTGTTTTTTTCCCTCATGAGTAATTTTGGTGTGGATGCTATTTTTATAGTTCTTCAATTGTGGCAAAGAGGGTTTTATTGCACAGTGATGTGTATTCATTTAGTAATTTCTTTCCTTGGGCTATTGATTTTTGGATGTGATAGTTTCCTTTTATAGTTAAGTTTTGGTATAAGCTGGCACTAGTTTTAAGGATATGTAGGTGAGTTTCAATGTTTGTTGGGTGGTGATTCTGTGCTATCAGGTGGTTTGTGAATGTTGAGGGTGAGCTATTGCTTTTCAATGCTCTGAGATGCTCTGTATATCCGGTTCTGAAATTCCTGCATGTTTCACCCACATATACAGATTGACAGCAGTTGCAAATAAGTTGGTATATACCGACCTGGCTGTACTTGTCAGTGTTGGTGGTATTTCTTCTGCTTTTTATTGTGTTGTTGGTTCTGTATCTATGTTGAGTCCTTGTTTCTTTAGTATATGGCCCACCTTGTGTGTTTGTTGTTGTAAGTCATCATGTGCCATTTGTTGCTCACTGTCTGCTGATTTGTTGTGTGTTGTGTTTGTGTGTGTGTTTCATGGTTATGTGTTGTTTGTATTTGTGTTTTGTGGTTTATTTTGTCTACTCTCATTTTCGGTTGTAAATGTACAGTTAACAGAAAAATAGAAATTACGGTCAGCTGTTCGCAGATGAGAAGTTGTAGATTGTGTAACAGAATAGCTACCAAACATAAATGTCCAATAGCGTCGTGTAATGTATGTAAACTTATGCATACATCCACTCTTTTGCCAATTAAGCTATAACTAGAACTTTAGACATAATGTTATAAACAACACACAGTGCATCAGGTCGTTAATACATATCTCAACTGTGAACTGTGAACAAACAGTGTATAATATTTTACAACATTTATTCATTCACAATTGTTAATATTATGTACCGAAAGTTTTGCTAAATTTAACATGTAACGACAATGTTACAGTAAGAAAATAAAAAATAATCCACTGAAGATAGCACAAAAAGTGCTGAAACTTGTCTGGATAAAACAAGACTGTAAAGGTTTCTTGGATAAGGCGGAATTCCTCCTCCTATTTACTCGAAGATTGTTCGACAGAGAGCGGAAAAGGTGAAAATGTGAGGGCGCAAGTTCAGGAAAATAAGGTGGGTGCAGAATGACTTCCCAAGTCCTATATAGTGTTGTTATTTTCTATTCATGTAGCAGAATGGCGGCCGCGCGGGGTGGCCGAGCGGTCTGGGGCCCCTTGTCAAGGTCCGTGCGGCTCCCACCGTCGGAGGTTCGAGTCCTCCCTCGGGCATGGGTGTGTGTGTTGTCCTTAGTGTAAGTTAGTTTAAGTTAGATTAAGTAGTGTGAAAGCCTAGAGACTGATGACCTCAGCAGTTTGGTCCCATCTTACCACAAATTTCCAAAAATTGCAGATTACGGGCGTACGTTATCACGGAGTGGCATTACTCCAGCAAACTTCCTGGTCGTTGTTCATGGACCGCGTCTGCAAGACGTCTCAGTTGTTGACAATAAATGTCAACAGTGATGGTTACACCTCGGGGAGGCACCACACCGTCGCTGTTCCACTAGATCCATAGCATTATCTTTTGTGGATGCGCGCAGGTTGTAACCTCCTCACAAAATATAATAAATAATATGAATAATATTCATGTTTAGTGTAACCTCAAAACAGCAAAATTCCTAAACTTCTCAACAGTAAAAATTATAATTACGTCGTTCACATTCAGTGTAACGTCCCAACAAAAAAATAAATTCAGTAACCTGGTGATAATACAATGTAACTAACCTCTCAATTAAATTGTCACTCACTTATGACTTTTCAGTAATTGACTGTGAATTTAACCTGGTAAATTTTGGACGTCAGCAGTGCTGCGTCGTGGCCCTGAAAGATCGTTCTGAATAAAAAAAGAAAATTCTTATCTCAATGAAGTCGCCGGATAACGCATATATATCTGCTCTTAAAATAATGTTTTCTGGCACAGCCCTGTGCAATGCTGGCCGATAGATTTGTCATTTATGAAAGGAAGCAATTGATTTTTCTTTTGCAACAATCGGGATGATCATGGATGGGAGAAATTAGTAAATTCTTTAAATTGAAATGAATGGTTGTTAAAAGTTACTTTTTATGAGAAAGATTATTATTACGAGATTTTAAAAACATTTACGTGGGACTTGAGATGACATTACTACATAGGCGCGAGGCTGCTTTTTACCTTATACAATAATACTCAGGCTCCGGCATCGCTGCACCGCGACCGGGCCAGCCAACACGATACACCAGACCAGACCAGAGCAGATTCCAGACTAGCAACAACTTACTGCTACAGCTACACAGTTCCTACTGCAGTCAACACTGCTCTCTGGCCAGAGATTCTCTTATACCTTGCCTATCGCAGGCAGTGCATGAGCAATACATCGAAATTACATCTGCTCGGACCTCTTACATAAAATTACATCTGCTCGGACCTCTTACAAGGTCTTGTGCACGGAGATTTGCTTGCTTATGTCAGCACAAAGACCCAATTTCTTGTCACCAGTAACGGTAGGGAATGTCGGTGTTGTTCACGAGCCAGTTGATGAAGAACAAGCAGAGATGCTCTTATGGCCACCTGCTGAGTTTTGTGATTTTGGCTCTTAGCATGCGGTGCCCATACGATGCCCAATTTTTGAACTTTCCTCATTGCATGCAAATGTCGCACGATGTGGAATGATCACAGTTCATCAAATTTGTCAGTTTTCTAGTACAGTGACATGAAGTTTTTTCTTACGTGGAGGTTGACTGATGTCAAAGCGGTCCTTCTTCTAACGAGAAAACAATTTTGATGCCGTGCTGTGTCCATTCCCATTATCCCCATACATGGCACAAATGTTTCTGGCTGCCCCAATTGCTGTCACCCCTCTAGTGAACTCAGACGAAGAATATGTCGGAAATGTTTCGATTTCTCCACTTGGCATTCAATTTTCTACAATTCACAGCTTCACTCATTATCTCCAAATGACAGACTGACGATATGTAAACTCAAATGGAAAAAGTGAACTACGAATAACAAATGCGACTTCTAATCAAGGCGCGGGCATATGGGGTATCGTCTCAGTTGTGCGACTGGATTCGTGATTTCCTGTCAGGAACGTCGCAGTTCGTAGTGATAGACGGCAAATCATCGAGTAAAACTGAAGTGACATCAGGTGTTCCACAGTGAAGCGTCTGGGACCTCTGCTGTTCCTGATCTATATAAATGACCTGGGTGACAATCTGAGCAGTTCTCTTAGGTTGTTCGCAGATGATGCTGTAATTTACCGTCTAGTAAGGTCATCCGAAGACCAGTATCAGTTGCAAAGCGATTTAGAAAAGATTACTGTATGGTGTGGCAGGTGGCAGTTGACGCTAAATAACGAAAAGTGTGAGGTGATCCACGTGAGTTCCAAAAGAAATCCGCTGGAATTCGATTACTCGATAAATAGTACAATTCTCAAGGCTGTCAATTCAACTAAGTACCTGGGTGTTAAAATTACGAACAACTTCAGTTGGAAAGACCACATAGATAATATTGTGGGGAAGGCGAGCCAACGGTTGCGTTTCATTGGCAGGACACTTAGAAGATGCAACAAGTCCACTAAAGAGACAGCTTACACTACACTCGTTCGTCCTCTGTTAGAATATTGCTGCGCGGTGTGGGATCCTTACCAGGTGGGATTGACCGAGGACATCGAAAGGGTGCAAAAGAGGGCAGCTCGTTTTGTATTATCACGTAAGAGGGGAGAGAGTGTGGCAGATATGATACGCGAGTTGGGATGGAAGTCATAAAAGCAAAGACGCTTTTCGTCGCGGCGAGATCTATTTACGAAATTTCAGTCACCAACTTTCTCTTCCGAATGCGAAAATATTTTGATGAGCCCAACCTACATAGGTAGGAATGATCATCAAAATAAAATAAGAGAAATCAGAGCTCGAACAGAAAGGTTTAGGTGTTCGTTTTTCCCGCGCACTGTTCGGGAGTGGAATGGTAAAGAGATAGTATGATTGTGGTTCGATGAACCCTCTGCCAAGCACTTAAATGTGAATTGCAGTGTAATCATGTAGATGTAGATGTAGATGAATGACAATCGGTAAACTCATAGCTACCGAAAAATCAGCGAGCAAAACAAGACGCTACGAGGTTACATACGAACCCAATATTCTTAAATCTCACGTAAAACACAGATCCGCTAAAAATTTCGTCAAATTGTCATTTGCTTAAAACCAATATTATAACCTTATTTGTTATACACCTTTGTAAGAAATGCATCACTTAAGTTCAAAAGCAGTGTTACCCGCTCCGAACCAGCCCCTCGTGGAGAAATAAAAATAAAGCCGAAAAAAAAAGAAGCACAACGCGAGCGTAATGTTGTGTGTTCGCTTCCGTTCGCTTCGGTGCAAGCGAGCTCGAGGAAGGGACGACTGCCTGTGCTCGTTCCCGACGGCGCAGATGCAGACGCCTGGCCGTGAGACAGTGGCGCCGCGGAAGCACCCCCACCCACGCACCGCCAGCCGGCGGGACCAGCGACCGCGACGGCGGCGGCGCCTGGCGCGGCGCGTGTGTGACGTCACCGGAAGCGCCGCGGGGCGTGCGCGCAGTGGCGCCGGCGCCCAACACCGCCAGGGCTGTCCACAGACGCGCCGCGCAAACCCGTCAGCTACTGGAAACGCGCGTCGAAAGAGCTCGTGTCGCAGTTGTCTAAATACGGCTTCCAGTGTGTGCACATTCCCTCAGCTGCAATCTTAACACTCTTCTGTCGCCTGCCAGTGGCAGTAACGCGTGTTGAACAGAACGTACAGCAATACTCCCCTGCCTTTCTGAGTCCATTACTAGTGAACAACAGATGTAATCCACTGCCCCAGTAATGTTGGAACATAAGAGTAATAACTCAATGAAACGATATCTTCTGCTTACTTCTAACAATCCTTTTTCTACTGGGTACGAAATCTGCCTATTTCTTTTCTTAAGTCATGCTTCAGGTTCATTCAGTTTCTCAGTTTCGTTTTTGTAGTTATCACTCTCAAAAATCTACTTTCACGCCTGTAAATTGTGGCAAATGCAATCGAGATCGTAAGTAAGGTTGCAACGGGACATCCTCCTCTAGCATTACTTTTCCTCGACAGTAGTTGTCGATATCAGTATTATTTATCGAATTTTGGACAGGTCAGTATTATCTCAGTTGCTTTTCTGAAAACTTTCATATAATTTTATATATATATATATATATATATATATATATATATATATATATATTATATATATATATATATATTTCAAGCTAAAATTTAGGAAAAGGAATTATTTTATAAAATATTTTAGTTTCGATGTTATAATCGATAAGTACCAATTCTGAATGAATCGCTACTTTTTTTTAAGAAACATTTGAAATTACGAAATATTTGCACATTTAAAACTTCTATTACTAATTACGCAATCCTGTACTGTTTACTAAGTTTATTTCTGGATTCATTTGTGAAATAATAATCGAATTTAATAACGTAACGAAAGGTAGTAGGTATTCAATTGTTAAGAAAAATTGTAAACCCTTTGGAATATTTTCTTTTTCCAGAGAATGTGAGAGTCGTAAGCTTGCCTCTGATGCGATCGGACATATTTTTGTATAATAGGTGCGAACAATGTAATTTCAGCTTTGTTAATGTGAAAAATCAAGAGACTGTATTTATACTAAAATGTGAGAAAATATATTTACGTAAAAAAATTCTGCAACAACAATCTTCAAATTTATTTGGTTAAAATCACCCGTGAGGGCCTGATGTGAGATTTTCAGCTTGAAGAAGCAGACCTCTAAACAAGAAGATCTGGAGCCATCTCGACATTATAAGCTACGTAAACTTGAAAGTTTATTGTAACATTCGCTCCCCTCGAAATCTTCATAAAGACTTTGCTTATTAATTACTTGGACTGGACAGTGTTTAATGCGGACAATAGCTAGAAGCAGGAAGGAGTGGGAAGATTACAAGTTCCAGTATCACTGCTTAAAACATTTATTATTACGACAGCTGCTTCGGAAAATTTCATTTTTCAAGTACGTCTTCGCTGTTCTGACGTCTATATAACATATGGTGTGAGTGTATCTGGTGACTGTAGTCGTTATATTTCATGCGCAATTCTAAATATCGATTTCACTTCGATTTTGTGCTGTTTTATACAGCGTGGCGTAATATTTTGATATGATATTGTAAATATTTCCAGTAATTTTTTGACAAAAATGTTTAAATGGATCTAAGCACTATGGGACTTAACATCTGCTGTCATCAGTCCCCTAGACTTAGAACTACTTAAACCCAACTAACCTAAGGACATCACACACATCCATGCCCGAGGCAGGATTCGAACCTGCGACCGTAGCAGCAGCGCAGTTTCGGACTGAAGCACCTAGAACCGCTCGGCCACAACGGGCGGCTACTTTTTTTTGACAGTTCACACAGTAAACGTTTTATGTTTACGTAGTAACAGACAATAAATATTTTAAGCAGTGATACTGTAACCTTACTTACAATGTCCCTTCAAGACATATATTTCACTGGAGGCCCAATCGTCAAGGAACTGATATCATTAAGAGCTCTTCTACATCCACACCTATCGCATGCACTGGCTGACAAAAATGTGGAGCATCCAGAAGGGTAGGAGGAAACGAAATAAAACTTCGCGGGTTCAAAGTATATGTGACGTTACATCAGTAATGAAAACATCGAGTCATATTTACAAAGAATTTGGCGATACGAGTTCACTTACGGGTGTGATGTTTTATCTCTTCTGGCCTGGATTTATGCACTGATTCGGTTGGAAAGGATGCCATAAAACCGCTGTACCCTCTTCTGAGGTAACCTGGCCCACAATTGTTGTAACTGGTCCTTCATATACTGGATATTGGCACTGGAACATACCTCACTATGAGCTGGTCAAAAACCTGTTCCAGCCGGCCGGAGTGGCCGAGCGGTTAAAGGCGCTACAGTCTGGAACCGCACGACCACTACGGTCGCAGGTTCGAATCCTGCCTCGGGCATGGATGTGTGTGATGTCCTTAGGTTAGTTAGGTTTAAGTAGTTCTAAGTTCTAGGGGACTTATGACCACAGCAGTTGAGTCCCATAGTGCTCAGAGCCATTTGAACCATTTTGAAAACCTGTTCCATCGGGGACAAATCTGTTCTTGCTGGCCACGAGAGTACCTCAACATCATGCAGACAGTGCATAGAGAAATGTGCCCTTGTGGACGGGCATTGTCCTGTTGAAAAATGACACCACGATGCTATCGCCTGAGAGGAAACACACGAGGAAGCAGGATGTGCGTGAGGTACTGTTGTGCCAGAACAGTTCCGTCAATAACTACCAGACGTGACATGAAGTCATATCCAATGGCTCTCCACGCTACAGTGCCAGAAGTAACACCGCTGTGACTCTCCAAAACATTGCCCACGTTGGACATCCAGGGTAGTGCAGAACCGTGGTTCATTATTGGTCGCAGAGTGATGACATTTATCAGTAGGCCATGCTTCCCAGCCACAGATCCACTCCAGCCTCGGTTCGTATTGTGCACTTAATGGCAGCCTAGGCATGAGACGGTATTTATTCTAGTTTGGCTACTGCTAGTCTCTGACAATAGTGCGTGGTGACACAGAATGTTACAAGAAGTCAAATACTTGGCCTCAAATGACGACTATAGCTGCCCCCACTTTCCCATATGGACCAAAATTGGCCCACTGTGACATTCGAATGCCCAAGAACTCTAGATACTGCTTGATTCGACCCTCCGACCAAATGGAGACCCACAATGAGGCCCGTTTTAAACTGCGTCAGGTACTGATAATGCTTTCTCATACGAGTATGCTGCACCACCGTCTCCCTCACAGTGATCGCTCAACATCTGACGCTCTTTAAACCCCTCACATACCCTACCAGGCCTGGTAACAACACTAAACACTAATGCACTCTTGTGGCTGATCTACCTGTCACAGAGAATTGCAACCCCAATCATTTACATACTCGCCGATAGTGTGTGCGAAACTGCATTGAAATTCTACCATGTCTTCTGCGCACATCACGGTTTTGCCGGGCATTGTGTATACTGCACAAACCACTTCTAGTGCATGCGGAGGGTACTTCGTGCCAATATTAACGATTTTGTCTCCCAGTCCATTCGCGTATTGTGAAAGGGAAGAATGACTGTCTGTATGCGTCTCAATCTCTCTTATTCCCATGATCCCTACACGAGATAAAAGATGACATCAGTAGAATATGGTACAGTTTCCATCGAATGCAGATTTTCTAAACCTACCCAACGGGCTTTCGTGAGAACTCTGTCACCTTTTTCTAATGATTCGCCATTTAAGTTCCTCGGGCATATCTGCTAAGCTTTCGTACAAGTTGTGCCAACCTGCTACGATCCCAGCAGCACGTCTCTGATTTCGGGCGATGTCTATTGTCCTGCTTACTTGATAAAGAATCCAAACGCTGGAACAATATTCCAGTAGTGGTCCCACTATCGTCTTGTATATAGTTTTATTTCCTTTACAGATGTACTGCAGTTTCCCTGCACCCTTCCAACAAACCTAAGTCCTTCTCCTTACCTAATATTGATAAAAATCCTGTTCGCCCCATTTCATATTATATCTCAATATTACCCGCAGATACTTATATGATATGACGTACTCAAGATTAATCTTGCAATATTTGTTAAGGGAATCATTATCCTGCATTTATTCACAATGAAATACAGCTGCCATTCATTATATCAAGTCGAAATTTTTTTCAAAATTTTCTAATTTTTTTCCGTCCAACTACTATAGTTCACTCTTAACAGCAACATGTTCAGCGAACAGTTTATGGTGCTGTTAACCTATGTGAAAATCGTCTATGTATGTTGAGGATATTAGAGGCCCTATTACGCTTCCCCGAGCCGCACCAGATCTCATTTTCGTATCTGTTGAACATTTGCGGCTCAGTAGAAGGTAACAGGTTCCATCAGTCAAACCTACTCCGATCCATTCACATATCTTCAATAATAATCCATATTATAGTGCCTTGTTCAGTAGTCGAATACGTGGTATATTGCTGAACACCTTTTGGAACTCCAGAAAGAGTGAAGCTGTCTGTTCACCATTCACCCTCCGGTAACAATGCGTACTAGCCATCGCCCTTTGGCCAAAATTATCCCAGTTGCGTTTTACCAAATCTGGTTTTGGTGTGTTCGGGAACACAGGGAACTTGAAGTTTACCGTTTGCAGCTGTAGCTTCACTTGGCACGAGTTGTACACGTTGTCACTGTCGGCATAGTGTGATCACCCGTATTCTACAATGACAAGTTCTTCCTAGCATTAGCTGATACCAATCAGGACTTACTGCGATACATCTGTGGGAGGAGAATGATACAGGGTGTTTCAAAAATGACCGGTATACTTGAAACGGCAATAAAAACTAAACGAGCAGCGATAGAATTACACCGTTTGTTGCAATATGCTTGGGACAACAGTACATTTTCAGGCGGACAAACTTTCGAAATTACAGTAGTTACAATTTTCAACAACAGATGGCGCTGCAAGTGATGTGAAAGATATAGAAGACAACGCAGTCTGTGGGTGCGCCATTCTGTACGTCGTCTTTCTGCTGTAAGCGTGTGCTGTTCACAACATGCAAGTGTGCTGTAGACAACATGGTTTATTCCTTAGAACAGAGGATTTTTCTGGTGTTGGAATTCCACCGCCTAGAACACAGTGTTGTTGCAACAAGACGAAGTTTTCAACGGAGGTTTAATGTAACCAAAGGACCGAAAAGCGATACAATAAAGGATCTGTTTGAAAAATTTCAACGGACTGGGAACGTGACGGATGAACGTGCTGGAAAGGTAGGGCGACCGCGTACGGCAACCACAGAGGGCAACGTGCAGCTAGTGCAGCAGGTGATCCGACAGCGGCCTCGGGTTTCCGTTCGACGTGTTGCAGCTGCGGTCCAAATGACGCCAACGTCCACGTATCGTCTCGTGCGCCAGAGTTTACACCTCTATCCATACAAAATTCAAACGCGGCAACCCCTCAGCGCCGCTACCATTGCTGCACGAGAGACATTCGCTAACGATATAGTGCACAGGATTGATGACGGCGATATGCATGTGGGCAGCATTTGGTTTGCTGACGAAGCTTATTTTTACCTGGACGGCTTCGTCAATAAACAGAACTGGCGCATATGGGGAACCGAAAAGCCCCGTGTTGCAGTCCCATCGTCCCTGCATCCTCAAAAAGTACTGGTCTGGGCCGCCATTTCTTCCAAAGGAATCATTGGCCCATTTTTCAGATCCGAAACGATTACTGCATCACGCTATCTGGACATTCTTCGTGAATTTGTGGCGGTACAAACTGCCTTAGACGACACTGCGAACACCTCGTGGTTTATGCAAGATGGTGCCCGGCCGCATCGCACGGCCGACGTCTTTAATTTCCTGAATGAATATTTCGATGATCGTGTGATTGCTTTGGGCTATCCGAAACATACAGGAGGCGGC
Organism: Schistocerca serialis cubense; assembly: GCF_023864345.2. NCBI lineage: Eukaryota > Metazoa > Arthropoda > Insecta > Orthoptera > Acrididae > Schistocerca > Schistocerca serialis. Next base: position 37,695,189 of record NC_064641.1, read on the forward strand.
GTGGATTGGCCTCCGTATTCGCTAGACATGAACCCCTGTGACTTCTTTCTGTGGGGACACTTGAAAGACCAGGTGTACCGCCAGAATCCAGAAACAATTGAACAGCTGAAGCAGTACATCTCATCTGCATGTGAAGCCATTCCGCCAGACACGTTGTCAAAGGTTTCGGGTAATTTCATTCAGAGACTACGCCATATTATTGCTACGCATGGTGGATATGTGGAAAATATCGTACTATAGAGTTTCCCAGACCGCAGCGCCATCTGTTGTTGAAAATTGTAACTACTGTAATTTCGAAAGTTTGTCTGCCTGAAAATGTACTGTTGTCCCAAGCATATTGCAACAAACGGTGTATTTCTATCGCTGCTCGTTTAGTTTTTATTGCCGTTTCAAATATACCGGTCATTTTTGAAACATCCTGTATGTACCTTGGCGCTCTTCAGTGTATCGGTAAATGATTAATTTTTTATTTATTTCGTAATCAGTTAATCGAGAAAAAGAAAACAATGGCTCTTGACTTCTTGTGGTTAGCAGTATGCGGTCCTGAGAATATTTTTCCACATTTATGACTCAGTCATAGTAAACGTATTTTATTTTTTCGGGCAATAGGGCCGTGGCTAGCATCTAACCAGACATCCTTAGAGATTTTCAACATACAGCAGTTTGCGATGCACTGTGCCTTAATATTACACATACCCTGTCAGTCCAAAATGATTTGACATTGGATTAATAAAAACTAGAGAAAAGTCAAGATGATAGATTTAGTGCTTCTGATGTTCTACGTAGTCTCTCTCTCACTATCACCCATGACCCATCCTCCCTCTCTCCACACGGGAACGACGCACGGAATGTTCATACAGCAGTGTGAAACCGTCAGAAAAGTTCTTCTTTGGGATATTGTTCAACTCTCGCTTCACATTAGCGTGAATGTCGGTAATGATGTCAAAGCACTGACCCTTTATGTGAACTTCTTCAGTTTGTCGTTTTGTGCTACGTTCGTGTTGATGACACCAAGTCTCGTCGCCTGTGATAATTTTTCGCAGAAAGGAACTGTCCGCGTTTTGCATTTCAGTCAAGTCGTGGCGGACGTCCACGCACCGCTGCTTTTGTTCAGGAGTCCAGGCATGGGGGACAAACTTGGCACACACTTCTGTTTTTCAAAATATTCTGAAGAATGTCGTGAACACTTGATCTAGAGATGTTGCACTATCGCTATTGCGTCGGCGCCCTGCGGTCACATGTCCACTACTTAACACCGCCTGCTCACAACTGGCTGTTCAAAAGCACATCTGTTGTTTACAGTTTTTAGTTCAAATTGGCACCGTAGTTACTGCGCTGATGTCGCTCACACGCCAGGAATAAATTCAGTCTCGGTACTTGTTGGACAGACGGTGTAATAATTAAGAAAATGCTTATAGTAATGATCATAGTTAGTGAAACAATTTCACTTTTAATTACCTTGTACAGTGTGTATTTTTCATAATACAATGTTCCAGCCAAACGTGAGTAACACTGCACTATGGCGGCAGTACCGAAAGAATCCAGTCTAGAATTGGCGTTAAATTGGCTTATGCTGAACGAGAAATAACACGGAAACGCCAGAAGAAGAGATAAGATTATTTTAAGTTAGATGTCCTTTATATTTGTTCACAGTGAGGATATCGCTTAGGACCTGGAACTTGTCACACAACAAGAATACTTAATACATACTTACAAAAACATTATGTATATTAACGTCTGTTCTACAAATACTAAGGAAGCGGTCCTCATGAATGTGGGATAACTCAAATACTCTTCAACACATTTTCGTTTAAAAGGTAATAACAAAGTCGTCGCAATACGTGTAAATAATACAATAAAATGAAGCGCATATAATTGTTAGGATTCAGTTTACAGCATTTATATTTATCATATTACTGCACTGAATATGTACAGAGGTCAGATCCTAAGTAATACATTATTTAATATTATACATCATTTGATTCTACCACTACGGTCGCAGGTTCGAATCCTGCCTCGGGCATGGCTGTGTGTGATGTCCTTAGGTTACTTAGGTTTAAGTAGTTCTAAGTTCTAGGGGACTGATGACCTTAGATGTTAAGTCCCATAGTGCTCAGAGCCATTTTAACCATTTGATTCTACCAAGAATTCGTCAGTGGAATAGACGGCGCTGGCCACGAACAAATCCTTGAGGCTCCTCTTCAGCTGTATTAGTAAGACTATTTATGACTACTGACAAGTTATTGAAAATATGTTTCCCTGTGCAATGGACATCTTTTTGAATGAAAGTAAGTGAATTCAAATCTCTGTGAGTATTGTTATTTCTCGTATTGATTCCCTGAACTGAGCTGTGGGTCTGAAAGAGAGAGATATTATTTATTACAAATTTCATTAAAGAATAAATATATTGGGCAACTTTAGTTAATATCTCCAGTTCCTTCCACAGACTTCTGAAGGAGGTCCTTGAGTTGAGACAAAAAAAAATCCTATACATCCTTTTGAACTCAGAAATCTTTAGCTTGGTTTTGTAAGCTACCTCAAAAAATGGTCTCATATGACATTAATGAATGAAAATAAGCGAAGTAAGGTAGCTTTCTGTTTCTGTAACACATATCTTTGGCAACATCCACACTGTAAATAAAGCTTTTGTTTAGGCGCTTCAGCAGGAATGCGGTTTGCTCTTCCCAGGCGTATTTTTTTAGCAACCTATAATCCCAAGAATTTAAAGCTGTCAGCTTCTTCTGTCTCCTTGTCACCATACTTTAGGCATATACTGGACTGGGAGGGAGGGGTGGGGGAGAGGGAGGGAGGAGTCTTACAGGGCCTGAACTGCATACAGCAGCGTGACTTTTTTTTTTTTTCAAAGTTTAGTAACAAGCAATTAGCAAGGCCGCATAAATATAGTTTTGCCTTTTCTTAAGCTATCATGTAAGAGAAGTAGATTCAGTATTATCCTTCGTTTTCCTACCCAAACTAAACTCTCCTGACGTCTTCAAATGGTTCAAATGGCTCTGAGCACTATGGGAACTTAAACCTAACTAACCTATGGACATCACATACATCCATGCCCGAGGCAGGATTCGAACCTGCGACCGTAGCGGTGGCTCGGTTCCAGACTGAAGCGCCTAGAACCGCTCGGCCACCCCGGCCGGCTTCCTGACGTCTTCTGCCAGCATTTTTTCATTGTTCTGTAAAATTTCGTGTTAGTATTTTGCAACCATGACTTATTAAACTGATAGTTCGGTAATGTTCACACCTTTCAGCACCTGCTGTCTTTGGAATTTGAATTATTACATTGTTCTTGAAGTTGGACGGTATTTCGCTTTTGTGATATAACTTGAATATAAGGTGGAATAGTTTTTTCATAGCTGGCTCTCCCAAGGATCTCAGTAATTCCTCTCCAGGGGTCTTCTTTCAACTTAGGTCTTTCAGTGCCCTGCCAAATTCTTCTCGCAGTATCGTATCTCCCATCTCTTCTTTGTCTATCTCCTCTTTCCTTTCCATAATACTGCCTTCAAATTCAGTTACCTTGTGAAATGAAATGTGTGACTAGGGCCTCCCGGCGGGTAGAACTGTCGCCTTTCGAGTTGACGCCACTTCGGCGACTTGCGTGTCCATGGGGATGATACTGTATGATCATGATGAAGACAACACAACACCCAGTCCCTGAGGGGAGAAAATCTCCAACCTAGCCGGGAATCGAACCTGGGACGCATTGCATGGCATTCCATCGAGCTGACCACTCAGCTCCCGAGGCGGACCATTTCCCTTGTATAGTCCGTCTATATATTCCTTCCACCTTTCAGCTTTACCTTCTTTCCTTAGCACTGGTTTCCCACCTGAGATCTTGATACTCATACAGCTGCTTCTCTTTTCTCCAAAGGCCTCTTTAATTTTCCTTTCGGCGGTATCTACCATTCCCCTAGTAATACATGTTTCTATAGCCTTGCAAATTGCCCTATAGCCGTTCTTGTTTTCCAGTTTCTATCAATTTCATTTTTTAAACGTCTGTATTCCCTGTCGCTTGTTTCATTTGCTGTATTTTTATATTTCTCCTTTCAGCAATTAAATTCATGGTCTCCTATGTTCTCGAAAGTATTCTACTAATCCTTGTCCTTTTACCTATCTGATCCTTTGCTGCCTTCACTATATCATTTCTCAAAGCTATCCATTCGTCTTCTACTGTGTTCCTTTCCCTTGTTTCAGTTAATCGTTGCATAATGCTCCCTCTGAAACTCTCAACAACCTTTCGTTCTTCCAATGTATCCTGGTTTCATCTTCTTAATTTGTCACTTTTTTTGCAGTTTCTTCACTTTTAGTCTATAGTTCATAACCAATAAATTGTGGGCTGTCCACAGCTGTCCCTGTAAATGTCTCATCATTATATAAGGGGCAGTCAAATGAAAATGAGACAGGTGGAAAAAAGTAAGTAAACTGTGTATTAGATCAAAAGCAGTCGCTATAACTGTTAATGCATTTATCCCACTGTGAAACAAGACGGCCAATGCCTTAATGGAAAAATGTTTGCAGTCGACCACAGAGGCCGGCCGGAGTGGCCGAGTGGTTCTAGGCGCTTCAGTCTGGAACCGCGCAACCGCTACGGTCGCAGGTTCGAATCCTGCCTCGGGCATGGATGTGTGTGATGTCCTTAGGTTGGGTTTAAGTAGTTCTAAGTTCTCGGGGATTGATGACCTCAGCTGTTAAGGGCTTCCCAGTGAAACTTCTGCAGCGTAGTCTCTCATACGTTGCCAAGGTCGTTTCGAGTACGGTGCAGAGGTTTCAATGGTAAGTCATTACACATCCTCCATTGAGTCCAGAGCTCTCCCCATGCGATGTCCATATTTTTGGAGCCCTAAAGAAAGACATTTCAGGCTTTTCATTTGCTTTGGACGAAGAGGTGCAAGCCCGGGTACAATCACGATTTCTAAGCAACCTTAAACATTTTCCAAGAAGGCGTTGACTAGCTTCTCTCAAAGTCGGATAAATGAGCTAACAGATGTGGCGATTACTTTCGAAATAATAAACAGTTTACTTACTTTATTTTCCACCTGTCTAGTTTTCATTCGACTTCTGCTTATAGAAATAAAACCTGTTGGCCACTTTTAATCCACATCAGTTATTATTAAAAATACTTTGTGATAGACGATTCTGCCGAAATTTCCACAGAAGAAGCGATTTATTTTCCCTAGACTTCGTATTTCCTTTTTCCTTCAGAGAAACGTTATCAGTGACGAGTTCTGAGTAATACGCAAGTTCTCTTGTAGGCATGTTACAAAGTGCTTCTATTGCCAAAACATTGATCTCACCAATATTCTATAGCAGTTGAAATGCGACAGAATCCTGAAGCAGTATATTATTTAACTATCAACTAACAGCAATGCAAGTCAACAGTTTGTGGAAATGTTCTTTCTTAGTATAAAAATAAACGTGTAATTTCTTCATTTATATTGTTGTAACGCTCAAAGCAATTCTCGTTTCACCAACTATATCGATGGCCCTTAAAAATTACATTATTTCATTAAAAAATCTATAATTGCTTGAATATCATGCTAGATTTGAAAGTTTCGTATATTAATCGTATGGTAAAATACTCTCCTCTACGCGTACTATCATTTGCCAAAATCTTGTTTCGATATCTCAAACTGTTTATGACATACAAGGAATGTTACGAATATACCATTCTGGGTTTTTCGCTGACTTGCGCGATAGGTAGGAAGTGCTTTACATACAATCCATGTACTCAAGATTGATGATAAACAGCTATATCCTTCTAAATTTAAATAATAATTCAGTATGATAGTTACATTTCACATGCAGTATTATATGACCTAACATGCACCAATCGCAAATTCACAGCGACCCTATTTTCCAACGGGAAATATCCGGAAATACATCAATAACTATGACCATTAATGAAATCATGAACTTGATGACTGAAGCTATGAGATGTGAGACAGATACATTCGTTTGAGAAAGATTGCAGATTGCCCAGCTTGCACGCCTTGCCATGCAAGCAGTCAAGCGCACCCGCTAGCTTCCACACCGAATCTTAAGCGTCGGGCCAGTAGCATGGGATTTCGGTTTCTCCAAGCATCGTTCACTGTCAGCTAATAGTAACGTGCGTTCTTCGAAGTTTGTAAACATACGATGAGAGCAAGTAGGCCTACTGTTAACTCTCTCCATGAAAAGATGCTCTCTGTTATCACTTTTCCCCTCAATCCACCTGTAGTTTTCATGAACAGTGATAATCGGGTAAGTGTTAATTATCATGTATTTCATAAATTTTATATTTAAATGACGTAGGTATTCGAAATGAACGAAGAAAAGTGACGGAATGATTGGAACCAGAGATCCAGCCTTAAGTGCCATCAATAGAACAAGGTGGCCTGTCAAAAATTGCCCTAGCTTTAGTGAATTCAGATCTATCGGAGAACTTCAAAGTTGAGAAAATCGATAATTTTTTACAGTTGCGTCGCACTACTTTGCGAAACTGGACTGAAGTTTTGAATTTGAAGTACTATAAATACAAAGAATCGCAAAAATCCGATTGCCGTGTGATCCCCTTGTCAGACAGGCCATCTAAAATATGCGTATAGCTAGTGAATCATCAGGGTGCAGATTTCACCAAGTTATGCAGACAGTGCTGCGAGTTTTCTGATTTGCGCAAGTAATTTATAACGTTCATAGGTGACGAATTGCACAATGGCTTTGTTTTTGGTTTGTTTAATGAAACTGTATGCTTCCTTTTATGGCATTGGAAAGAGCCTTAGAAAAGAACTTTTACAACAAAACACGTGTAGAACTTTTTGAACGAATGGTAACAAGATAACATTGCCGCTAACGAATGTACTGTCAGCAGCAGATGAGGTCCCACAGAAGTCTGTCGCCGGTACCAAACGTCAGCGTACCCATAGCTCAGTTACGCTTCCTGTGTTCATTATTATGACTGTCGTAACAAGTGTCCAAAGTGATGCTCTTGAGCACTGATACATGCTATAAACCAATTCCGTACCTACAATACTGCACGCTGAACTTCTTCTGGACTTATCGCGAAACAGGTCCACGTCAAACGTCAGTTCATGTCCTTGCAAATCTTCGCTATTTTCTTGCAGAGCTCGTGTTTTAGTTTTCTCCACAGATAAAAGTCCAGAGGGTTTCCCGAAAGCTTGATCCAACGATCTCCAAATGTCCTGTTAAATAAGTCTGTAATCATCTGTGCGAAATAAGTAGGCATCTGTCATAATGGTACCACATGGACTGACGTACGTCCAGCGGGATGTCTTGCAACAACTGGAAAGCAGGCCTGTTAGAAACTGTTTACACTTGTGGCTTCTTAGAGCCTCATCAGTAAAACAGAAGCCAGTGCTGTGATCTTTGAAAAGCCCAAACCAAACATTGCCAGATTAAGATTGTTGGTTACCCATTTCTGTCAGCCAGGTTGGATTTTCAACGGACCAGTAGCATATACGTCCTTGAATTGTAAACATTGTTTCATCTGTAAACAAAGTCTTGGCTCAAAATGCCACGTCAATTTGCAGTTTTCATATACACCACTCAGAGAACTGTAATGAAATTTGAAAATCCTTGCCATGAAGTGTTGATGGAGAGAAATGCGGAAAGCAGAAAACTTCGCTGGCTAAACTCACTTGTACGTAGGGCCTTCAGAAAATAAGTTACTCATCTCGTATCACGCTAAGGTCATTGTGTAACAAGGGAAGCACATTGTCAGAAGGGAGCAAAGTTCCGAGATTCCTGCAGAGATAGGACAGATGCAACACAGCGTGAAAGTGTAGTGTGGTGGCAGCTATATACATACTCAACAGTCGAAGTACACGGGACGGTACAATGTTTGTGGACAAAACGTGTAAACTGCACACAAATTCACAGGTATGTGGACAAAATGCAATTTCGCGTACTGTCATAGTGGAATGGTGCCAACAATCTGACCGAGGGCGTACAGACGTCAATTATGTGAATCGGAAAAGAAGATCATCGACATCGACCATAAACGAAAACGTCCAGACTATAGAAGAACATCTGGAGTGAAAGACAGTTTTCATCACTGAGGACGTTCAGGCAGTGGTTGTCGAATGGCTTTTTGACCAAGGAGCAGTTTTCTATCACAGGAAACCTGAACGATTGATATAACGTTTTGACCATTGCTAACAGAGACATGGTGACTGTTGAACAACAGTATCATGTATTTGAGTGACTTCGGAGTGTAGCACAGCATTCAATAAGAGTTACTTGGCCTGCCATAACAATTGTAACTTACTTTTTGAAGTCGGCTCATGTACGAGGTGCATTCAAGTTCTAAGGCCTCCGATTTTTTTTCTCCGGACTGGAAAGAGATAGAAACATGCGCATTGTTTTAAAATGAGGCCACGTTCATTGTCAATACGTCCCAGAGATGGCAGCACCGTACGGCAGATGGAATTTTACCGCCAGAAGCGAGAATGAGAACTATTTTAAATACTTAAAATGGCGACGTTTTCCTTACTTGAACAGTGTGCAATCATTTGTTTTCTGAATTTGTGTGGTGTGAAACCAATTGAAATTCATCGACAGTTGAAGGAGACATGTGGTGATGGAGTTATGGATGTGTCGAAAGTGCGTTCGTGGGTGCGATAGTTTAATGAAGGCAGAACATCGTGTGACAACAAACCGAAACAACCTCGGGCTCGCACAAGCCGGTCTGAGGACATGATCGAGAAAGTGGAGAGAATTGTTTTGGGGGATCACCGAATGACTGTTGAACAGATCGCCTCCAGAGTTGGCATTTCTGTGGGTTCTGTGCACACAATCCTGCATGACGACCTGAAAATGCGAAAAGTGTCATCCAGTTGGGTGCCACGAATGCTGACGGACGACCACATGGCTGCCCGTGTGGCATGTTGCCAAGCAATGTTGACATGCAACGACAGCACGAATGGGACTTTCCTTTCGTCGGTTGTGACAATGGATGAGACGTGGATGCCATTTTTCAATCCAGAAACAAAGCGCCAGTCAGCTCAATGGAAGCACACAGATTCACTGCCACCAAAAAAATTTCGAGTAACCGCCAGTGCTGAAAAAATGATGGTGTCCATGTTCTGGGACAGCGAGGGCGTAATCCTTAACCATTGTGTTCCAAAGGGCACTACGGTAACAGGTGCATCCTACGAAAATGTTTTGAAGAACAAATTCCTTCCTGCATTGCAACAAAAACGTCCAGGAAGGGCTGCGCGTGTGCTGTTTCACCAAGACAACGCACCCGCTCTTCGAGCTAACGTTACGCAACAGTTTCTTCGTGATAACAACTTTGAAGTGATTCCTCATGCTCCCTACTCACCTGACCTGGCTCCTAGTGACTTTTGGCTTTTTCCAACAATGAAAGACACTCTCCGTGGCCGCACATTCACCAGCCGTGCTGCTATTGCCTCAGCGATTTTCCAGTGGTCAAAACAGACTCCTAAAGAAGCCTTCGCCGCTGCCATGGAATCATGGCGTCAGCGTTGTGAAAAATGTGTACGTCTGCAAGGCGATTACATCGAGAAGTAACGCCAGTTTCATCGATTTCGGGTGAGTAGTTAATTAGAAAAAAAAATCGGAGGCCTTAGAACTTGAATGGACCTCGTACTCAATCGGCCTTATAGTGACATGTGGATTGTGAGATAAAAAAAAAAACCTATCGTGTGGCGAGGGCCTCCCGCCGGGTAGACCGTTCGCCTGGTGCAAGTCTTTCGAGTTGACGCCACTTCGGCGACCTGCGCGTCGATGGGGATGAAATGACGATGATTAGGACAACACAACACCCACTCCCTGAGCGGAGAAAATGTCCGACCCAGCCAGGAATCGAACCCGGGCCCAGAGGATTGACATTCTGCCATGCTGACCACTCAGCTACCGGGAGCGGACATTGTGACATAATGTTTTTCTGACCAGCGGGCCGCGGCTGCCTTGCCAGCGGACCTGCCAACTCTTTTAGGCAACACTCGGACGAATGTGGTTAAAGTTTTAAAGTTCTGTGCCATGTCGAATGTTTTTACAAAGATTTTAGGGAGGGGATTTTAACTTGTTTCCTGTGTGACAAGCTCGCCCATATTTTATGTAAGTGGCCAGACACTGACGGTTTCCTATGTCATTCTTGTCGCTATGTTATCCCTTACCTTAGGTTTTACCTTCTCAGGTCGTATTTTCCCTCTTTTCCTGCTTTGAGTGTGTTTTTCAGTTTTATTAGGTCTCTCCACATTCGTTCCTTTTACTGTGTGTCAGGGCGCTGATGACCTCGATGTTGAGCGCCCATAAACCCCAACACACACACACACACACAATGTTGCTAGAATGTTAGTTTCATTTCTCTCGTATTACATTCTGCTCTTTTTCATTGGCATCTTTCATTCATCACGCTTCCACTTTCTAGAAATTTGTTCATAGCGCTCGCAAAGACAGACAACCTTCACGGGATCAGCAAACCTTTCACCATACAACTGAACCTCAGAGATCAGAAACAGAGTGAGTACGAGTTTAATGTTGAGGGTTACATACATTAGAAATCAAGGCGTTGGTGTTACGTCACTGGTATACGGTTTCGCCTCCTTCTCACCGTAGTTTCGCGACTATGACGAGTCTGAGAGCGACGGTCAACGATCACTTCCTACTCGTTAATGCTGAAGTTTATTTCATTATCTTGCTATTATAAAATATCACTGACAGGGCGAAATGATCGACTGTCAGGATCAGTTGGCCTCTAACAATAATCTGCGCTGTGGGGCTGGAGTGCGTAGGACGAAACTAAAGTGATACAGAGTGTACAATTACAAATATGCACTATTAGGGGAAGACTGATGTTTGGGATTCGCTTGATGGTATAGTCCACACTTCAGACGAGAACAAAACAAAATTCGCTCATTGCAAACAAAATGGTTGTATGTTTATTTAGTCCTCCTCCACCATGAGAAAACACATGTCGTCCTTCGTCATAGTTATGTCCACGCGACAAAGAAGCGCGCTATTTGTGTATTCTTTCGACCACGGTAGCTTGACTTTATCAGGTAATAGCGATTTGTTCAGCTTACCAATTATCTCTGTAACTTTTTCGAAGAATGCTGTAAATTTATTGTAATAATTAATAACCTTGTTGAGAATATACTTCATGTTCACGTCTTATTTTCGTACGAAAACTGAACACAGACTAATTAACGTGTAGAGGATGTGTGTATGTCAACGTAGGTGTTAGACCATCTCTATATAGAGATTAAATATTAAAAATAAATTTACAGCAGTTTTCGAACAACATTTACACACACATAATGCATGCATGCATGCATGCATGCATACGCACACACACACACACAAACACACACACACATATACACAGACACACACATACATACATAACTGCGAACACACACACACACTCACTGTACACTCTACAAAAAAGCGACGCGCCACGAAGGAATTATCTGAATGGGACAGAAATTGTATACGTAATGTACATGTACAGACAAATAAATGAGTACAATTTAACAAAAATTGGATGATCTATTCTAAAGAAAGAGTTTCACAAACCAAGGAAGTTAACAACGCGTTGGTCCAGCTCTGCCCCTTATGTAATCAGTTACTCGGTTTGGCATTGATTGATAGAGTTGTTGGAAGTCCTCCTGATGGCTATCGCGCCAGATTCTGCCCAACTGGCGCCTCAGATCGTCGAGATGGTTGGAGGGCTCTTCCTATAATGCTCCTAACGTTCCCAATTGGGGCAGATCTGTCTACTTCGGTGTCCAAGGTAGGGCTTGGCAAACACGAAGACAAGCAGTAGAAAATCCGGCCGCGTGCGGGCGAGCATTATCTTGCTGAAATGTAAGCTCAGTATGGCTTCCCATGAAGGGTAACAAAAACGGGCGGTTGACTGCTTCTGCACATTTCGCGCCTTAATTTAGTTGAGGGAACATGGATTGTGGTGAGTGCATCTAGCAGGTGAAAGACACGTTTGCCGGTTTTCTAGACAGGAGAAACACCTTAGTTGACTTTTTAAATTATAGAGATGATTTGGTATCTGTTACATCACCAACATCGGCATTCGCGAGTGGAAATATCATTTTCCTCTATTTGTTTCGAGTTTTCACGTCAAGGTCTTTGCAGACAGGACAAGTTTCTAGTTAATCAAAATATCCACGGGTATGCTGCCGGCCTATAGTGTCCAACGGGCACAATATTTCGGCAATCAAACATGTCGCCATCATCAGGTGAACTGACGGACTGAGCTCCTGTGAACGTGCCGGCACGGAGATCCGTACGCTATGGCTGCTCAGAGGGAACTGGGTTCGGTCGCGGCGGCGGCCGATTTAAATACCCTCCGCCCGCGGCGCGCTCCCTCCGCCGTCCGCGCCCAGCGCCACGGTCGCGCGGTGGAACAGATTGCGACGGCGTCTGAGATGACGTCGGTGTGATGGCTCTGTCCGCCGTGGTCGTCACAAGTATACGTCTGCTCGATTTGCTCTTGATTAACCCGATCGCTGGTTCCCACGCCTTGCTAAGATTATAGCCACAGTCACGGTTTATGAGGTCGTCATTGGTGCGAATTTCGATGGCCTCTCTAACAACGCTGTCCCAGTATCTCGACGCCTGTACCAGAATCCTCGTGCGGTCATACTCCATGGCGTGATTTTCCGACAAACAATGTTCAGCGACCGCCGACTTGCTCGAATACATCAGTCGAGTGTGCCTCTGGTGTTCACGGCATCGATCCTCGACGGTACGCATCGTCTGACCAATATACGACTTGCCACATTGACACGGAATCTGGTACACGCCGGCCTTCCTCAAACCGAGGTCATCTTTGGCGCTCCCCACCAGTGCACGAGTTTTATTTGGAGGACAAAACACAGTTCCGACCCGGTGTTTCTTCAGAATGCGGGCGATTTTCCCCGAGAGTGCGCCTGTGTATGGAATAAATGCAGTGCCTACCTCCTCCCTCGTGACTTCATCCATCTCAACAGGTTGTGCTGCAGTGGTTGGGCGGAGAGCACGTTGAATCTGCCACTCTGAGTACCCATTTTTTCGAAATACAGTTCTCAGATGTTCCAATTCCTGGGGTAGACTCTCTGCGTCAGAGATAGTGCGCGCCCTATGTACTAGAGTTTTAAGTACCCCATTCCTCTGTGAAGGGTGGTGGCAGCTGTCTGCATGCAAATACAGATCAGTGTGCGTAGCCTTCCGATACACCCCATGACCTAGGGTACCGTCAGCCCTTCTCTTGACCAAGACGTCAAGGAAAGGTAATTTACCCTCCGTTTCAGTCTCCATAGTGAATTTGATGTTGGGGTGTATGGAGTTTAGATGTGTAAGGAAGTCAAGGAGTTTTTCCATACCATGTGGCCAGATGACGAACGTGTCGTCCACTTAACGGAAAAAGCAAGTAGGTTTCCATACGGATGACGACAGGGCTTCCTCCTCGAAGTTCTCCATGTACAAATTCGCTACCACCGGTGAGAGTGGGCTACCCATGGCGACTCCCTCCGTTTGTTCGTAGTATTCTCCATTAAAAAGAAAATACGTGGAAGTCAAGACATGCCTAAAAAGTTCAGTGGTCTTCTCGTCAAACTTCTGACTAATCAATTCTAGTGACTCTCGCAGGGGTACCCTCGTGAACAAAGAAACGACGTCAAAACTCACCATGATATCTGACTCACCCAACGTGAAGCTATCAAGGCGTTTAACAAAATCCACGGAATTACGGATGTGATGAGGGCATTTACCCACATAAGGACTTAATATTCCCGTCAGGTATTTGGCCAACAAATATGTAGGTGCCCTGATGTTGCTGACAATGGGACGTAATGGTACCCCCTCTTTGTGAACCTTCGGGAGTCCATATAGTCTAGGCGGTACCGGACCTTGGGGTAACAATTTCTTAGCGTCACCCTCCGGTAAATCTGCGTCCTTGAGATTCCTACCGGAAGATCAGCGGACCTTGTTCTCCACCTTCTTTGCAGGGCCAACGCTGATCTTCCGGTAGGAATCTCAAGGACGCAGATTTACCGGAGGGTGACGCTAAGAAATTGTTACCCCAAGGTCCGGTACCGCCTAGACTATATGGACTCCCGAAGGTTCACAAAGAGGGGGTACCATTACGTCCCATTGTCAGCAACATCAGGGCACCTACATATTTGTTGGCCAAATACCTGACGGGAATATTAAGTCCTTATGTGGGTAAATGCCCTCATCACATCCGTAATTCCGTGGATTTTGTTAAACGCCTTGATAGCTTCAGGTTGGATGAGTCAGATATCATGGTGAGTTTTGACGTCGTTTCCTTGTTTACGAGGGTACCCCTGCGAGAGTCACTAGAATTGATTAGTCAGAAGTTTGACGAGAAGACCACTGAACTTTTTAGGCATGTCTTGACTTCCACGTATTTTCTTTTTAATGGAGAATACTACGAACAAACGGAGGGAGTCGCCATGGGTAGCCCACTCTCACCGGTGGTAGCGAATTTGTACATGGAGAACTTCGAGGAGGAAGCCCTGTCGTCATCCGTATGGAAACCTACTTGCTTTTTCCGTTAAGTGGACGACACGTTCGTCATCTGGCCACATGGTATGGAAAAACTCCTTGACTTCCTTACACATCTAAACTCCATACACCCCAACATCAAATTCACTATGGAGACTGAAACGGAGGGTAAATTACCTTTCCTTGACGTCTTGGTCAAGAGAAGGGCTGACGGCACCCTAGGTCATGGGGTGTATCGGAAGGCTACGCACACTGATCTGTATTTGCATGCAGACAGCTGCCACCACCCTTCACAGAGGAATGGGGTACTTAAAACTCTAGTACATAGGGCGCGCACTATCTCTGACGCAGAGAGTCTACCCCAGGAATTGGAACATCTGAGAACTGTATTTCGAAAAAATGGGTACTCAGAGTGGCAGATTCAACGTGCTCTCCGCCCAACCACTGCAGCACAACCTGTTGAGATGGATGAAGTCACGAGGGAGGAGGTAGGCACTGCATTTATTCCATACACAGGCGCACTCTCGGGGAAAATCGCCCGCATTCTGAAGAAACACCGGGTCGGAACTGTGTTTTGTCCTCCAAATAAAACTCGTGCACTGGTGGGGAGCGCCAAAGATGACCTCGGTTTGAGGAAGGCCGGCGTGTACCAGATTCCGTGTCAATGTGGCAAGTCGTATATTGGTCAGACGATGCGTACCGTCGAGGATCGATGCCGTGAACACCAGAGGCACACTCGACTGATGTATTCGAGCAAGTCGGCGGTCGCTGAACATTGTTTGTCGGAAAATCACGCCATGGAGTATGACCGCACGAGGATTCTGGTACAGGCGTCGAGATACTGGGACAGCGTTGTTAGAGAGGCCATCGAAATTCGCACCAATGACGACCTCATAAACCGTGACTGTGGCTATAATCTTAGCAAGGCGTGGGAACCAGCGATCGGGTTAATCAAGAGCAAATCGAGCAGACGTATACTTGTGACGACCACGGCGGACAGAGCCATCACACCGACGTCATCTCAGACGCCGTCGCAATCTGTTCCACCGCGCGACCGTGGCGCTGGGCGCGGACGGCGGAGGGAGCGCGCCGCGGGCGGAGGGTATTTAAATCGGCCGCCGCCGCGACCGAACCCAGTTCCCTCTGAGCAGCCATAGCGTACGGATCTCCGTGCCGGCACGTTCACAGGAGCTCAGTCCGTCAGTTCACCTGATGATGGCGACATGTTTGATTGCCGAAATATTGTGCCCGTTGGACACTATAGACCGGCAGCATACCCGTGGATATTTTGATTATCAAATACGCCGGGAGAAACTCAAGAATCACAAGTTTCTAGTTACTCAGTGGTCTAGAGCACGCTCTGCCTCACTAAAGTTTTGGGGTTTGTAGAGAAATAATTTCCAGTCTATATGTTGCGAATTATGTTGCGCGAGCGATCAGTAGGATGCTGCCGTGTGCTTGATATCGAGAAGTACCGTGAAAATGGTATAATATTATGCAAACCACGAGAAAATGTGTGTGTTCACGTAATGAGTGTGTTCTTGTAATGGGTGCTTTCTTGTAATGGGTGTGTTCTTGTGAGTCTGGAGATGGGTGCAGAAAAGCGAGCAAGCAAGCGGGTCCGCGTTTGTGCCGAGGGCCGAATTTGTAGAACAGTTCTGAGAGTAACTTCAGACCACTGAGGGTGGTGCTCTGGTCACCCATCGGGGTGGATGACCGCCAACCTCGCATGGAAATATCTAGTGCTGTGAGAAGTACGTACAATGCTGTCTGTCTTCGCGGTATATGTACGAATGATGTAAAATGGATGATTTTGTGTGGTGCAGGATAGGAAACGTATGTTTACTACATTGACACGGTATGTGGTGATATATTGTTCGGTTGGAGATTGGTTTCACGCTCCTGTTCTCAGTTTGGGATCAGTAAATTGAATCTTTCCATATTTGACAATAAGGGGCACTTTGCAGGGTTTAATTGTCGGTGAAATATGGCGATCTGTGTAAAATAGTTTTTTTCCCCCCACTGAACGTCTTGTCTGCAGAAAGAAAGGAAATGTGGACGGAGCTCCCACACTGGCTGCATCAGTAATTCAGAGGGTAAATTCGATAAGAGCCAATCATAATGCTCGATTCATTCACACAACATCCTTTGTGCTGGGATATAGGAGTCTCTACATAGCAGTGAGAACGTTTGCATATGTTGAAAGCAGGAAGGGTAACACATGATGGATAGGGTGGCACATTAGGATTGCGAGGAAGAATGCATTCAAGGTTATTCTGAGCTATTTTCGTAAGCAGGTTCTGGTAGGGCAACAACTTCCATGCATTCAAGTTGAGACATCAAGAAAACATGCATTAACTATTTCTGGGATACTATACAATTTCCGAGAGGTCGCCTCCGTTCTTTTTTTACATAGCCATGTGACATCAGTATAAGATTGAGAACCTTGTTAGATGCACTTGCCAAATTTTGTAGCTATGTGCAACGATGCGTCAGTATGCGCATCACACATGTCGCTAGCGGTGGAACAGTTTTTGTAGAGCACGATCTATGACATCAGTTTGCGCATCACACACACATCTTGAGAGCAGTGGAATCGTTTTTCTATTGCATGATCTTTGATGTCAGTATGTGTGTCACACACATGTCATGAGTGGTGGAACAGTTTTCTATAGCGTTTGCGAGGGTGAGTCGCTTTGCAAATAGATCTTTGCTGGATCGCAGGTGATGTGTTGGCAAATGTGCCAACAC
Organism: Schistocerca serialis cubense; assembly: GCF_023864345.2. Classification (NCBI taxonomy): domain Eukaryota; kingdom Metazoa; phylum Arthropoda; class Insecta; order Orthoptera; family Acrididae; genus Schistocerca; species Schistocerca serialis. The sequence goes on from NC_064641.1 coordinate 37,712,436, forward strand.
CTTGTAGATAGAGGAGGCCGAAATCTAACGCAGACGGGCGTGAATTCTGGAACAGGATAAGTAGTGAATTCTAATAAGAAAAGTATGCAGCTCCTCGAATACTTAACTTTATTCTATCCTTGTGGTACATCGCTCTTGATAATACAAATAAGACTATCTTCAGATACGGTTAATGGCGCCTTGCTAGGTCGTAGCCATGGACTTAGCTGAAGGCTATTCTAACTGTCTCTTGGCAAATGAGAGAAGGCTTCGTCAGTGTAGTCGCTAGCAAAGTCGTCATACAACTGGGCGAGTGCTATTCCGTATCTCGAGACCTGCCTTGTGGTGGCGCTCGGTCTGCGATCACACAGTGGCGACACGCGGGTCCGACATGTACTAAATGGACCGCGACCGATTTAAGCTACCACCTAGCAAGTGTGGTGTCTGGCGGTGACACCACAGCAGGTAGAGAGAGGGATGACGGCGGCAGCGGTGAACACACGCACGTGTGATCCAGTTGATTAAAAATGGCAAAAAAATGGTTCAAATGGCTCTGAGCACTATGGGACTTAACATCTATGGTCATCAGTCCCCTAGAACTTAGAACTACTTAAACCTAACTAACCTAAGGACAGCACACAACACCCAGTCATCACGAGGCAGAGAAAATCCCTGACCCCGCCAGGAATCGAACCCGGGAACCCGGGCGCGGGAAGCGAGAACGCTACCAGTTGATTACTTCGCACTTATTTAGATAGGCATGTGACGTCAGTATAACAGTCGAAGACTTTCCCATGCCATTAGCAGTGGCGTGAGGGTGATGGCTCACACTGGCTTGTGGCTGGCGGTGCCTCGCGCCATTGGAGCGTCTGCGCTTTGCAAATAGGGCTTTGTTCCCGTCCAGCTGCATCAGCAATGATGCCTAGGTGATCACATATTTCGAGAGGAATTTCTTAGGTGCCAAGTATGAAAACGATGTCGCTGCTTCATGATTGCAGGCATCTGTGCATGGTTTGACAGCTGCCAGTGCATCTTGACTTATGGGATCGTGTGCGGTAGCGTCCTGTGCAGTTTTGTGGACAGTGGGTGGTGGGCAGTGTCTGTGCACGTTGCTTGCGTGTCTGCTGAATTATTTTGTGAGCAGGTCTGTAGGCTGTGGTATGCATTATTTTGACAGTTTATGACTTGATTTCGTATCTGCACATTAGTGTACTGCATTATTTAGGAGGAGTTTGCGTGTCTCTACTGAAATTATTTCGGTAATTCAGGAGTTGTTTGAGTGTCTGCAGAGCATTATTTACGAGTAGTTTACAGGTCTGTGGGCTGTGTGGTGTGACCCCAAGCTTGTCAGAGCGTGTGTTTTGTATCAGTGTGATACATATACTATCTCAAACCCATCCCTAAATAAATTGTCCCAAAATAAATAAAGTACACTCCATCCTCTCTCCAGCAACACAGCACAGGTTGAGTCATTCCCCTCCAGATAGTCATCTTGGTTTATGTCATGGAACAGATGACAGCGCCCTCTGGTGACAGTATTTTGTACTAGGTCCTGGCCTTGTGGTGACCACACCATTCCCCACCATTTTTCACCCCACCTTCTTGGGTTACATCACGGAATGGACAATGGCGCCGTGGCGGTACTGTGTACTAGGCCCGGACTTCGTGGTGAACACACTGTTTCCCACCGTCTTGGATAACAGTATTTGTGTCATCAGCTGATGTCATGGTGGCCATCTTAGATTATGTCACGGAATGGACGACAGTGCCCTCTGTTGGTGGTATTGCTTACTAGGTCAGCTGCAGTTCGGACCTTGTGGTGAACACACTGGATGGGTGTACTGCATCAAATTGTTTAAATAAATAGTGTATGGAAAATAATAAAAACTTATGTCTAGCACATTTCGAATCCTGTCCCCACCATTTCCTAGGATGAGGTGGCAATCGGGTGACTTGACTTAGTGGAGGCAGCCCAACTGCCCTTTCTTTCCAACCATTTTTCTTAGGTTAGCAGAGGTGTGTTGCATTCTCCTGATGAAATTTGAACTTCCCACCATGTTCTGGGGGAGGGGGTTAGGTTAGTGGAGGTAGCCCAATTGACCTATCTTCCCATCAAAGTCAGCCATCTTGAATGCCGTCATGGTCGCCGTCTTGGATGACATCATCATGACAGAACTTTTGGGGCACCTTGTGGGGTAGTTTTCCTCTGTGGTGGGGGTGACTTCATCGCCATCTTGGGTGACGTCACCATGCTGGAACTTTTGGGGCACCCTGTGGGGCAGAACTGCCCTTGTTCCAATACTCACATGAGTCAAGTTTTTTTTTAATCTCAAAATTTTTGTTACCTACCCCATTCCTTTAAATGGCATAAAATGTATATGTTATACCTATAGATTTATTTATTCCTATTCAAGAATTCATCTATGATATAGAAGAAGTTGTCAAGGAGATATGATTTCTATTTATTTTTAAAACTATTACTGCTGTCTGTCAGAATTTATTTCATCTGGTAGTTTATCGAAAAGTCTTACAGCAGCATAGTTTACCCCTTTCTGTGCCATGGATAGGTTGAACAGAGGATACTGTAAGTCTTTCTTTCTTTTGGTGTTATAATCTGAGTGTCACTGTTGTTTTGAAACTGGTCTATGTTGTTGAGAACAAATTTCACCACTGAGTAAATGTACTGTGAGGCTGTTTTTAAGAATTCCTAACCTTTTAAAGAGATGACTACAAGATGTGCAACTATGAGCCCAACACGTTATTCTAATCACTTGCTTTTGAGCAGTGAATACATTTGAGTTACCCTAAAATATTATTCCATGTGACATTAGAAACTGAAAGTATTCAAATTATGTTAGCTTGCTAATTTCTGTATCCTAATAATTAGCAATTATTCTGATTGCAAAAGTTACTGAACCTAGTCGCTTCAGGAATCCAAAATATGAATTTTTCAATTAAGATTCTCATCTATATGTAGACCCAAAAACTTAGTATGCTCTGTTCTGGCTACTGGCTTCTGTTGATGTGTTATATTTATTGAAGAGACTGTACTCCTTGCAGTAGAAAATTGGATGTAGTGTGTTTTTTCAAAGTTCAGAGCAAGCCCATTCACAGGAAACCAATCAATAACTTTTCCAAAGACATTATTTTTACCATTTTCTATTGTAGTTTCTTTTACTGGATAAATAATGATGCTCATATCATCAGCAAACAGTGTCAGTTTAGCTTCTTGTTTCAGATAAGAAGGGAGGTCATTCACATATATCAAGAACAGAAGGGGACCCATGTGGAACCACGTGGAACACCTAATGTAATTTCACCCCAGTTAGATGAAGTGGGAAACATCCTTAAATAACTTAAACCATATAAGAAAACGTTTTGCTTCCTGTTCTGTAGATATGACTTAAACCACTCATATGCTGTTCCATTTATACCATAGAATTGTAATTTATGTAACATAATGTCATAGTTCACAAACACATTGAATAAGTCACAGGAAATTCCTTTTGGTGACATTTTACTATTTAAAGACTCTGTTACGTTGGCAGTGAAGTTGTATATTGCTGTCTCAATGGAACAGCATTTTTGAAATCTAAACTGTGATTTATTTAAGTATCCCATTACTGTTGAAATGGTTAACCACTCTTGAGAACATTACTTTCTCAACGATTTTTGAAAATGCTGTAAGCAAGGATATTGGCCGGTACTGGGATGTCCCATTATTTGTAGAGAGGCTTGACAATGGCATATTTTAACCTATCTGGGAAAATACCTTGAGTTAGCGATGCATTACAGATGTGACCCAGAACATCAGCTGTAGCTGCTCCACATTGTTTCAACATCTTGCTAGAGATGTCATCTACTCCAACGGAACATTTATTTTTCAAAGATTTAATGTTTTCCTTATTTCACAAGAGGTTGTTAGATGAAAATTAATCTGACTAGGATTTCTCAAAAGTGATTCTTCCATGTACTGCTTGGCATTTTCTTTTGAACTATTCTCACCAATTGTTTCACCTACACTTAAGAAATGGTTGTTAAATACATTAGCTTCATTACTTTTTTATCATCGACTCTATTCGCAACACGGTTTGCGGGCAGTATCAACATATATCACTGGATGTACTTTTAAAATTATATCGTTGTACGACACATTGTTCAGGAGATATGACGTCATAAATATTGAGCTGCATGAAGAGCTTTATTTTGCTTAACAAACACTGATAAGCTTCACGCGCATTGAACCATGCCAGAATTACAAGACTGCTTACTTTTGGTGCAGCAGAGCAGACATTTGTGTTATCTCCTGCCGGCCCAGTTATTTTCTTACTTTTTGTCTCTACTGAGGTCGAAGTGGAATGCGACAGTGAAGTTACCGGTCGCATATAACAGATGTAGGTGAAACCAAGTTAACTGTTGGGTTTTTTACCGGCCACACGATTCCGCCGTGAGAGTTCTAGAGTCATTCAAGGAAAATCTACGGTCAGTAGCGCGAAAATACACAGATTATGCCATACTACTTGGGGGCGACTTTAACCTACCAACTATAGACTGGAATGTCTATGGATTCACTGCAGGAGTTACGGACGGGCAGTCGGACGAAGTACAATTCAACACGTTTTCTGAAAACTATCTTGAGCAGCTAGCTCGGCAGCCCACACGCAAATGAAACATTTTAGACCTTGTAGTCGCAATAAGGCCGGATCTTATCGACAATGTCAGTACAGAAACGGCGATTAGCGATCGTGGTAATACAGCAACTTTGGTTACGAAGTTAATAAATCAATGAAGAAGGCTAGGAGAGTGTTTCTGCTAGATAGAGCAGATAAGCAGTTGTTAGCATCTTATTTAGAGAGTGAACTGACGTCACATAATTCCAGTAAGATGGACGTAGAGGAATTATGCGCAAAGTTCAAGCAGATTGTAAATCGTGGTCTGAAGAGTTACATGCATAGTAAATAGATAAAGGATGTATAAGACCAACTGTGGTTTAATTACGAAATTCTACGCTGAGGAAGCAGTGACTATTGAACTCTCTTCAAAAGAGAACACGCAAATAACGACAAGCAGAGATTATCAGACACTCGTGCGTCTGTGAAAAAAACCAAGCGCGAAGCATACAACTTCCGCCGTCATACGTTAGCATAAGATCTGGCGGAGGAGCCGAAAAAAATATGGTCCTACGTAATATCGCTAAGCGGGTCTAAGGCTTCCATTCAGTCCCTTGCTGACCAGCCTGATATGGCTGTTGAAGATACCAAAACGAAATCCAAAGTTTTAAATTTCGCGTTCAGGAAATCGTTCACACAGGAGAATCGTACAAACATGCCGTTATTTGACTATCGGAGAGACTCCCGTATGGACGACATGAAATAAGCATCCCTGGGATAGAGAAACAACTGAAAGATTTGAAAGCAAGTAAGTCACCACGTCCGGGTGGGTTTCCAGTTCGGTTTTACAAAAAGTGTTCTACGGCTCTGGCACCTTACGTAGCTTTCGTTTACTGCTAATCTCTCTCCCAGCACAACGACCCACGCGACTGGAAAAAAAGTACAGGTGTCTCCTGTACATAAGAAGGATCGTAGAACGGACGTGCAAAATAATAGACCAATACTCCTAACTTCGGTTTACTGCAGAACCCTTGAACTTATTCTCAGTTCGAGTATAACAAATTTTCTTGAGATTGAGAATTCATGAATCAGCATGGTTTTAGAAAGCATGGCTTGAGCGGAACTCAGATTGCCCTTTTCTCACATGATGTACTGAGGACTATGGATGCAGGGCAACAGGCAGATTCCATATTTCTAGATTTCCGGAAGGCATTTGACACTGTGGCCAATTGCAGGCTGTGACGAAGGTAGGAGCACACAGAATAAGTTCACAGATATGGGTCTTCCTAAGTAATAGAATCCAGTTTGTAGTCCTCGACGCCGAGTATTCATCAGTAACAAGGGTATCGTCAGGATTGCCCCAGGGAAGTGTGATAGGCCGCTATTGTTCTCTACACACATCAATGATTTGGCGGACAGGGTGGGCAGCAGTCTGCGGTTGTTTCAGATACAGCATTAGTAGTGAACTGCTTCACACAGTCAGGTCGTTTAAATATCTGGGCGTAACGATGCAAAGCGGTTTAAATGGTACGGGTATGTGATGATTGTGGTAGAGAAGGTGAATGGTCGACTTCGGTTTATTGGAAGAATTTAAGGAAATGTGGTTCATCTCATCCGTAAAGGAGACCGCATATAGGACGCTGGTGCGACCTATTCTTGGATACTGCTCGAGTGTGTGCGATCCGTGTCAGGTCGTCTTGAACGATGAAACCGAAGCAGTTCGGAGGCGGGTTGCCAGATTTTTTACCGGTATGCTAGAACAACACGTAAGTGTTACGAAGATACTTCGGGAATTCAAATGGGAATATATGCAAGGAAGGCGACGTTCTTTTCGAGAAACGCTCTTTAGAAAATTTAGAAAACCGGCATTTAAAGCTTACTGCCGAATTATTCTACTGTCGCCAATATATATTGCGCCTAAGCACCAGTAAGATAAGATACGAGAAATTAGGACTCACATAGAGACATACAGACAGTAGTTTTTCCATCGAACTATCTGCGAGTGGAACAAGAAAGGAAATGACTAGTGGGTGTACAGGGTACCCTCAGCCAAACACCGTACAGTGGCCTGCAGAGTATCCATGTAGATGCAGATCAATTTCCACTCATGTTACATCGCTGAAGTCCTCTTCGAGTTCGCGCGGCTCCCCCCCTCCCCCCTCCCCACCCCCCTTCTACATCTACATCTACATCTACATTGATACTCCGCAAGCCACCCAACGGTGTGTGGCGGAGGGCACCTTACGTGCCACTGTCATTACCTCCCTTTCCTGTTCCAGTCGCGTATGGTTCGCGGGAAGAACGACTGTCTGAAAGCCTCCGTGCGCGCTCTAATCTCTCTGATTTTACATTCGTGATCTCCTCGGGAAGTATAAGTAGGGGGAAGCAATATATTCGATACCTCATCCAGAAACGCATCCTCTCGAAACCTGGCGAGCAAGCTACACCGCGATGCAGAGCGCCTCTCTTGCAGAGTCTGCCACTTGAGTTTATTAAACATCTCCGTAACGCTATCACGGTTACCAAATAACCCAGTGACGAAACGCGCCGCTCTTCTTTGGATCTTCTCTATCTCCTCCGTCAACCCGACCTGGTACGGATCCCACACTGATGAGCAATACTCAAGTATAGGTCGAACGAGTGTTTTGTAAGCCACCTCCTTTGTTGATGGACTACATTTTCTAAGCACTCTCCCAATGAATCTCAACCTGGTACCCGCCTTACCAACAATTAGTTTTGTATGATCATTCCACTTCAAATCGTTCCGTACGCATACTCCCAGATATTTTACAGAAGTAACTGCTACCAGTGTTTGTTCCGCTATCATATAATCATACAATAAAGGATCCTTCTTTCTATGTATTCGCAATACATTACATTTGTCTATGTTAAGGGTCAGTTGCCACTCCCTGCACCAAGTGCCTATCCGCTGCAGATCTTCCTGTATTTCGCTACAATTTTCTAATGCAGCAACTTCTCTGTATACTACAGCATCACCCCTTCCCTGTTGGAGGTTCGAGTCAGGGTATGGGTGTGGGTGTTGTCCTAAATGTAACTCAGTTTAAATTAGATTAAGTAGTGTGTAAGCCTAGGGGCTGATGACCTCAGAAGTTTGGTCCCATAGAACTTACCACAAATTTCCAATGTTCGTATTCGAGTACTCTTTCCAGAGCTACATAAAGAAGTATGAAGTCGGAATTTTAAAATGTCAGTGTCGTAATTCAGCAAACATGAATGTTAGGAATAACTTCCACACGTCAGAAAATTCGGCTATAGCTTAAAGAAAACCGCACCGCAATAAATTTTCTCTTTCTGGATACACACTCTGAGACCCCCCCCCCCCCCCCCAAAAAAAAAGAAAGATGCACCATGAAAGAATTATCCGAATAGGACGTAAATCGGTAGATTTGATGTACTTGAAGAGACAAGCAAATGATTATAATTTCTGAAAAATTGTCTGGATGATATATTTAAGTGAAAGAGCACGTTAACTGAGCATGTAAATAACGCGTGATCTACTTCTGGCAATTAAGCAAATAGTTTCGGCTTGGCATTAAGTGATACAGTTGACGATAACCCTCTTAGAGATATCGTGCCAAATTCTGTCCAACTGGCACGTTAGGGTGACAAAATCCTGAGATGATTCGTGGGCCCTGCACATAATGCTCGTAACGTTCTCAGCTGGAGAGAGATCCCGCGACCTTGCTGGCCAACTTAGAGTTTGGCGAGCACAAAGTGAAGCAATACAAACACTCGCAATTGGCAGGCGGGCCTCACATTATTTGAAATGTAAGCCTAGGATGGCTTGCCTAGAAGGGCAACAAAATGGGGCGTATCGACGCACTGCTGTGCTGTAAGGCCGCCGCGGATGACAACCAAAGGAGTCCTGCTATGAAAAGAAATGGCGCCCCCTGACCATCACTCCTGGTTGTCAGGCCGTATGGCGGACGTCAGTCAGGGTGGTACCCCGCCACTGTTCGGGGCGTCTCCAGAAATGTCTCCGGCCTGGAATCTCATTAACTGGAGTAGACTTGTCTTCAGTGATGAGTCTCGCTTCGAACTGAGTCCAGGTGACCAGCAAAGACGTGTCTGGAGACGGCTCGGACAGTGGTGGGATACCAACCTGACTGTTGCCGGCGACAGCGGTCTATAATCGGGAGTGATGGTCCCGGGTGCCATGTCATTTTATAGCAGGACCCCTTTGGTTTTCATTCGAGGCACCCTTACAGCACCGCGGTACTTGATGATATCCTACACCCCGTTTTGTTGCGTTTCATGGCGAGCCACCCTGGGCTTACGTTTCAGCCAGACAGTGCTCGCCCGCACACGGCGAGAGTTGCTGCTGCCCGTCTTCGTGCTTGCAGAGCCCTACCTCAGCCAACAGAGTCGCCGGATCTCTCTCCAATTGAGAACGTTTACAGTGTTATCCCACTATCGTGATTTTGACGATCTAGCTCGCCAATTGGACAGAATCTGGAAAGATATCGCTCAGGAGGAAATCAAACAACTCCGGAAGTCATGGCCAAGGTGAATAATTGCTTGCATAAGGGCCAGATGTGAACCAACGCTTTATTGATCTGCTCAGTCTGTGAAACTCTTTCTCTTGAATAAATCATCCAATTTTCTGAAATTGTAATCGTCTATTTGTTTGTGCATGTACGTTAGATCTACCGATTCATGTCCCATTCTGATAATTCCTTCGTGGTGTATAATTTCTTTTTTTTTCGTTTTTTTCTTAGAGTGTATGTTGGATGTCCTGTCGGAGCTGACGCACTCTATATGTGCAACTTTCAAGTCTATTCTGCAATTCTCAATTAAATACCCGCGGGACGATTCATCGAATCACCTTCGAGCCACTTCCTTACCATTGCTCTCTCTAACAGACCACTAGTTTCTCTTATCTTATTACAAGACAGTCTTTCCCGACGTAGGTGGGCGTCATCAAAATATTTTCGTATATGGCGGCGAACGGTGGTGATTGAAATTTACTGAAAAGATCCTGCTGCAACGACAAGTATCTTTGTTTTAATGATTGCCACCCCAACACGCGTATCGTATCCGTGACACTCTCTCCCCTGCTACAAGATAATACAAAACGTTTTCGATATCCTCCATTTATCCTATCCAGTGCGGATCCCACACCGCACAGCAGTACTCCGAACAGGACGGACAAGCATAGTGCAGGCATTCTCTTTAGTAGATGTAGTGCATCTTCTAAGTGTTACATATTTATTTATTTATTTATTTACACGTCAAGTTCCGTGGGACCAAATTAAGGAGCAAATCTCCAAGGTCATGGAACGTGTCAGTACATGAAATTACAACAGGAAAGTAATAACATCATCATCATTTAAGACTGATTATGCCTTTCAGCGTTAAAAACAAATGTTTATGAACCCGAAAAAACTCAATCGGTGAGTTTAAGTAAACGCAATCAACAATACAACGTAAGAATCAGCTTAATTTTTGAAGGAACTCCTCGACAGAATAGAAGGAGTGACCCATGAGGAAACTCTTCAGTTTCGATTTGAAAGCACGTGGATTACTGCTAAGATTTTTGAATTCGAGTTGTAGCTTATTGAAAATGGGTGGAGCAGTATACTGCACACCTTTCTGCACAAGAGTGAAGGTAGCCCAATAGAAATGCAGGTTTGATTTCAGCCGAGTATTAACCGAGTGAAAGTTGCTTATTCTTGGCAATAAGCTAATATTGTTAACAAGAAATGACAGTAAGGAACATTCATATTGAGAAGCCAGTGTCGAAATACCAATAAAACGGAGTCTTTGGTTTGCCTTCCCCGTAACATTACCTATGTGATCATTCCAACTTACGTTGTTCGTAATGGTAATTCCTAGGTATTTCGTTGAATTGACAGCCTTTAGATTTGTGTGATTTTCCATGTAACCGAAATTTAGCGAATTGTTCAAGAAGTGTGCTCTGTGCGTGCAGTTGGTTACAAGTTTAATTGTTACCTCACTACCACTGCAGGAGTGAATGCGCAAGGTCTGGAAAAGTACTCACGTATTTCATTGTCTAAACTATTTGTCAGAATTTTCCAGACAGATTTTCGGGAGGTATTACGCTTCTCTCTCCCAGCGACTCCAGTTTAGATTTTTCAGCATTTCCAGTACACGCTTTCCAGAAGTGAGAAACCCCACTATCGACTGTGGTGACCATTTTGTGTGCACTCGATGCCCTCTGTCAAGCTGAGCTGGTTACAATACCAAGTATTTCCACAGTGCTCTAGTACAGGCCGTACACGTGTTCTGTAAGTAATCACATTTGTAGACAAACCGCAATTTCGCAGTATTTTACCAATGAAACGATGCCCTGCATTTGCTTTACGCACAACTGGATCTATGTGATAGTTCCTCGTGAGATACGAGGGTGAGTCAAATGAAAACCTTAAATATTTTTTAAAATATTATTTATTGTGCAGAAGTGGTACAAAGCTGCATCACTTTTCAACATAAGCTCCCCCACGCTCAATGCAAGTCCTCCAGCGCTTACAAAGTGCACAAATTCCTTTAGAAAAAAATTATTTTGTTAGTCCGTGCAACCACTCATGCACCGCGTGGCGTACCTCTTCATCAGAACGGAACTTCTTTCCTGCCATTGCGTCTTTGAGTGGTCCAAACATATGGAAATCACTTGGGGCATGGTCTGGTGAGTATGGTGGATGAGGAAGACACTGAAAATGCAGGTCTGTGATTGTTGCAACTGTTTTACGGGTAGTGTGGGGCCTTGCACTGTCATGTTGCAAAAGGATACCTGCTGACAGCAATCCACCTCGCTTTGATTTGATTGCAGGCCGCAGATGATTTTTTAGGAGAACTGTGTATGATGCACTGGTGACAGTGGTCCCTCTAGGCATATAATGCTCCAAAATGACGCCTTTTTCGTCCCAAAAGAGAGTCAGCATAACCTTCCCTGCTGATGGTTCTGTTCGAGACTTCTTTCGTTTTGGTGATGAGGAATGGCGCCATTCCTTGCTCGCTCTCTTCGTTTCCGGTTGGTGGAAGTGAACCCAGGTTTCGTCCCCAGTAAGGATTCTTGCAAGGAAGCCATCACCTTATCGTTCAAAGAGCAGAAGAAGTTCTTCACAAGCATCAACACGCCATTCTCTCATTCAGGAGTCAGCTGCTGTGGCACCTATCTTGCAGACACTTTGTGAAACTGGAGCACATCATCCACAATGTGGTGTGCTGACCCATGACTAATCTGTAAATGTGCTGCAATGTCATTCAGTGTCACTCGGCGGTTTTTCTTCACTAAGGCTTCAACTGCTGCAATGTTCTGTGGAGTCACAACTCGTTGTGTCTGACCTGGACGAGGAGCATCTTCCACTGGAGTCACACCATTTTTGAACGTCCTACTCCATTCGTAGACTTGCTGCTGTGACACACATGCATCACCATACTAAACCTTCATTCGTCGATCAATTTCAATAGGTTTCACACCTTCACTACGCAAAAACCAAATAACAGAACGCAGTTCTTCCCTGGTGCAAGTCGCAAGTGGGGCGTCCATCTTTATACTGATACTGCGACGGTATGTTTGCATCTGCTCTATGCTGCCACCTACAGGCCATTCTGCACGCTGTTTGTAGCACGCTTACCAACTTACAGGATAACGGCGCGAAATTTCGATTCCTTATTACAAATTTAAGGTTTTCATTTGACTCACTCTCGTATAAAGACATTGTTACTCCCAATTATTTGAAAAGCTTTGATGATTCCAGCTGTAGCACATCTATAGTGTAATAAACAATGACGGCATATTTACACTTTTCTCTATATTGACTGCTACTGCGGCTGGACAAAAATATGGAAACACCGAGAGAAACACATGCTGGAACATGAATGCAAATGTTAGCCAAGCCTGCAGATTGCGCTGTTGTGTTGACCACGAACGGTACCTGTGCAGGGTCCTCATTACGTTGCAAGCGTCAGCCAGTCGTAGACAAAGCAGTGTTCTCTATAGTTGTGAGTGCGGTATGTCAGAGTTAAGTGAATTCGAACGAGAGCAAACTGTTGGTGCTCGCATGGCGATACTTCCATAACCAAGGTAGCTAAGTGTTTGGTGTTTCGAAAGGCCCCATATCGAAGATTCAGCCGCATACTGGGAAAGCGTAAAAACATCAACTGCTGAGCCGCAGTGCTGACGAAACTGTGTATTGAGTGATAGTTACGAATGGTCATTGTAAAGAATTATGAACTCACTGTACAATTGAATGTCGCTCTCGCGAAACCTATCGGCGCCAAAGCAACACAAACGCAGCTCCAGAAGTAGGGAATTGCACAGCGAACTGGATTTCCAAAACCACAAATCAGATGGTGTCGGAGCCATAAAACGTAGACTACCGAGCAATGGGAAAAAGTCATTTCGTGGGATTAGTCCTGTTTGACGCTGTTTCCAACTTGTGGCAGAGTTTACGTCCCAGAAGTGAAACGTGGTGGGGATTCGGTGACGATTTGAGCAGCCATGTCGTGGTATTTCAAGGGCCCCTTGCTTACTCTGCATGGTCGCTTTGCTGCCAAGGACTACGTGGCCATTTTGGCTGATCAGGTCCATCGAGTGGTGTAATTTTGTTCCCCAATGATAATGCGCTGTCCGAGAACACACGACCCCTGTTCACTCAGCTCGCATCTTCCAGGACTGGTTTTGTGAGCACGAGGATGAAGTGTTCTATCTCCCCTGGCCTCTACAGTCACCCGATCTCAATATTATTGAACCTTCGTGAACTGCTTTGGAGAGAAGGGTGCGTGATCGCTATTGACTTCCGTCATCGGAATTTGAACTTAGCACTAGTTTGCAGTAATACAGGGTGATTCAAAAAGAATACCACAACTTTAGGAATTTAAAACTCTGCAACGACAAAAGGCAGAGCTAAGCACTATCTGTCGGCGAATTAAGGGAGCTATAAAGTTTCATTTAGTTGTACATTCGTTCGCTTGAGGCGCTGTTGACTAGGCGTCAGCGTCAGTTGATGCTAAGATGGCGACCGCTCAACAGAAAGCTTTTTGTGTTATTGAGTACGGCAGAAGTGAATCGACGACAGTTGTTCAGCGTGCATTTCGAACGAAGTATGGTGTTAAACCTCCTGATAGGTGGTGTATTAAACGTTGGTATAAACAGTTTACAGAGAATGGGTGTTTGTGCAAAGGGAAAAGTTCTGGACAGCCCTTTTTCTTCGAAGGTGCTACTGTAACTGGACTACAGTATCTGGAGTTGTTAGAGAATTGGCTGTTCCCTCAGCTCGAACAAGAAGCACAACAATTCATATTTCAGCAGGATGGAGCGCCACCACATTGGCACTTATCTGTCCGTAACTACCTGAACGCCAACAACCCGAGGCGATGGATCGGCCGCCAGGCAGCCCGTGACAGAGCACTTCATCACTGGCCTCCAAGAAGCCCTGATCTTACCCCCTGCGATTTTTTCTTAAGGGGGTATGTTAAGGATATGGTGTTTCGGCCACCTCTCCCAGCCACCATTGATGATTTGAAACGAGAAATAACAGCAGCTATCCAAACTGTTACGCCTGATATGCTACAGAGAGTGTGGAACGAGTTGGAGTATCGGGTTGATATTGCTCGAGTGTCTGGAGGGGGCCATATTGAACATCTCTGAACTTGTTTTTGAGTGAAAAAAAACCTTTTTAAATACTCTTTGTAATGATGTATAACAGAAGGTTATATTATGTTTCTTTCATTAAATAGAGATTTTTAAAGTTGTGGTATTCTTTTTGAATCACCCTGTATTGGTATAAGATTCCCTTGAAAACCATAATGAGCCGTGTTTAGCTATTACGACACGACTGGAAGCTGTTTTGAATGCCAATGGGTTTCCTACATAGTATTAGGCTTGGTAACGTGTTATGTTTCGGGTCTTTCCTTATTTTTGTTCGTCCGCTGTAGCTTCAGGTATAAACTGTTCTGATTTGACTCGGTGCTACCAGAAATTTCATGAGATAACACTTCATCATAAATAAGCTTGTGGCGACTTTCTAGTACGCGCGGACTATAGAATAATGCGCAGTTGTTCGCAATAACTTTTATTACTTTCACACTCGGAAACGCAAAGATAAACATAAACAACTCTAAGTCACTATGCCAACAGCGGCAAAGATTGTGCTCTTATACGTCAGCGATACGATCGGGCTAAACTCATGTGGCAAAGAATGTCAAAGTATTGGCACATCAGCCCCCCCCCCCTCTTTTTTTTAAACCAGGTACTCCCGATATGTCAGGGAATTTACACTTCACTTTTCTACCTGCTCTCGTTACCACTATTGGATCCCGATCCTGTCCTTCCTGTTCCTCTGTGTGTGTTTCTGGGTTTTCGTCCATGTTCTCTGGCATCACCATGATGGGTTCCTCGTTGGGTAAACTTGACTCCGTGGGTTGAGTGCTGGGAGTGTCCGAAAGCATGCGCGTGCCCAGTCGCGGCAGTCTTTCTGTATCCCTGGCCACACTACTTTGGCGGATACCAGTCTTGCTGTTGCTCGGATTCCCGGATGAGAAAGATCGTTTAAGGCCTTGAAGATCTCTCGGCGGTATTCTTCCGGTATGTAAGGTCTTTGTCTTCCTTTCTTCACATCACACGAAATTCCTTCTGGCGCATTCGGAATCGAAATGCGTTTAATCTGTAATGTCGTTGACTGGCCCTGTAGGAGACGCCACAGGAAAGGATCATGTTGTTGTGTTGTTGCTATATCTGACCATTGTACGGCGTTCAAACTAGCACAGTTGCGTGATAAGCAATCTGCTATCAGGTTATTCTTCCCCGCTATGTGACGTATATCCGATGTGAACTGCGTGATGTATTCTATCTGTCTACATTGCCGTGGTGAAGCGGGGTCTGTGTCACACTCGAAGATGGGCACTAGCGGTTTATGGTCTGTCAAAATTGTGAAATTTTGCCCCTCTATCGATGAACGGAAGTGCTTGACTGCAAAGTACATGGCTAACAGTTTGCAGTATTCAAGCAGTGGGCGAACAAGTGTACTGTAACCTACTTCCTTTGTTTTCGGACTGCATTTCGTTAGGAAATCTCCGTAACGCTTTCGCGATTACTAAATGATCCTGTAACGAAGCGCGCTGCTGTCCGTTGGATCTTCTCTGTCTCCTCAATCGACCCTATCTGGCACGGATCCCACACCGGTGAGCAGTATTCAAGCAGTGGGCGAACAAGTGTACTGTAACCTACTTCCTTTGTTTTCGGACTGCATTTCGTTAGGAAATCTCCGTAACGCTTTCGCGATTACTAAATGATCCTGTAACGAAGCGCGCTGCTCTCCGTTGGACCTTCTCTGTCTCCTCAATCGACCCTATCTGGCACGGATCCCACACCGGTGAGCAGTATTCAAGCAGTGGGCGAACAAGTGTACTGTAACCTACTTCCTTTGTTTTCGGATTGCATTTCCTTAGGATCCTTCCAATGAATCTCAGTCTGGCATCTGCTTTACCGACGATTAATTTTATATGGTAATTCCGTTTTAAATCACTCCTAATGCCTACTCACAGGTAATTTATGGAATTAACTGCCTCCAGTTGCTGACCTGCTACATTGTAGCTAAATGATAAAGGATCTTTCTTTCTATGTATTCGCAGCACATTACACTTGTCTACATTGAGATTAAATTGCCATTCCCTGCACCATGTGTCAATTCGTTGCAGATCCTCCTGCATTTCAGTACAATTTTCCATTGTTACAACCTCTCGATATACCACAGTATCTTCCGCAAAAAGCCTCAGTGGACTTCCGATGTTATCCCCAACATGTAACTTCATACATAAATTGCTGAAAAGTTTGCCCGCGTTTCTAAGACCAAATGGCATAAAGTTGTATTCAAACAGGCCAAACGGTGTGATCACTGCAGTTTTTGAACATTTGCTGGTGCCATTGGAATTTGTATGTACGCTTTCGCACAGTCTATCACACTGAAAATGGTAGCATTGCCGATATTATAATTTAAATACATCACATTGGGAACAGGATACGGATCCGGAATTGTTCAAGACTTGAGTGCCCTATAATCAGCACATATCCTCCAAGAATTGTCTTTTTTGCGAACTGTCTGACCTAGTTACTATACCAGCCGCCAAAAGTCGAACAAACTCCGCTTGCGTTGCAAAGACACTACTGGCCATTAAAACTGCAACACCACGAAGATGACGTGCTACAGACGCGAAATTTAACCGACAGGAAGAAGATGCTGTGATATGCAAATGATTAGCTTTTCAGAGCATTCACACAAGGTTGGCGCCGGTGGCGACACCTACAACGTGTTGACATGAGGAAAATTTTCAACTGATTTCTCATACACAAACAGCAGTTGACCAGCGTTGCCTGATGAAACGTTGTTGTGATGCCTCGTGTAAGGAGGAGAAATGCGTACCGTCATGTTTCCGACTTTGATAAAGTTCGGATGGTAGCCTATCACGATTACGGTTTTTAGTAACGCGACATTGCTCCTCGCGTTGGTCGAGATCCAATGACTGTTAGCAGAACTTGGAATCGGTGGGTTCAGAAGGGTAATACGGAACGCCGTGCTGGATCCCAACGGCCTCGTATCACTAGCAGTCGAGATGACAGGCATCTTTTCCGCATGGCTGTAACGGATCGTGCAGCCACGTCTCGATCTCACAAACAGGAGCGCCTGTGATGGTGTACTCAACGACGAACCTGGGTGCACGAATTGAAAAACGTCATTTTTTCGTATGAGTCCAGGTTCTGTATGCAGCATCATGATGGTCACATCCGTGTTTGGCGACATCGCGGTGAGTGCACGTTGGAAGCGTGTATTCGTCATCGCCATACTGGCGTATCACCCGGAGTGATGGTATGGGGTGCCATTGGTTACACGTCTCAGTCACCTCTTGTTCGCATTGACGGCACTTTGAACAGTGGTCGTTACATATCAGATGTGTTACGACCCGTGGCTCTACCCTTCATTCGATCCCTGCGAAACCCTACATTTCAGCAGGATAATGCACGACCGCGTGTTGCAGGTCCTGTACGGGCCTTTCTGGAATCAGAAAATGTTCAACTACTGCCCTGGTCAGCACATTCTCCAGATCTCTCACCAACTGAAAACGTCTGGTCAATGGTGGCCGAGCAACTGGTCGTCACAATACGCCAGTCACTACTCTTGATGAACTGTGGTATCGTGTTGAAGCTGCATGGGCAGCTGTACCTGTACACGCCATCCAAGCTCTGTTTGACTCAATGACCAAGCGTATCAAGGCCGTTATTACGGCCAGAGGTGGTTGTTCTGGGTAATGACTTCTCAGGATCTATGCACCCAAATTGCGTGAAAATGTAATCCAATGTCAGTTCTAGTATAATATATTTGTCTAATAAATACCCGTTTGTCATCTGCATTTCCTCTTGGTGTAGCAATTTTAATGGCCAGTAGTGTAGTTTCCCTGGAGACAGACGTCTTGGACGGAGTGCAACTGGTTGGCCGGGCTTCGTGCGGATGTGATGCTGTGTCCTGTGAAAGCATTTCCTGGTGGCGTTCGCCGGGCGAGTGATTGCTGAGAAGTGTTGAAGTATGCTGCGAAAAGATGCTTCTTCCTTTGCTGTCATATTGCCTACAACAAACGAATCGTTGCTTTTCAGAAACTTTTTCTTGCGTGGCTCACACATGTGCGTCCCGCACTGTTGTAAGCACGAATTCGTAACGACACGTTCTGACACGGAGGATGTGTCAGAATGACCGGGAACTTCGCAGTGCATTTGCCCCGATGCGGAAGAGAGGGGAGGCAATGTCTTTTCCTTGCGTATCAGAACCAATCGTCGATTGACAAGGTCTGGCATAAGGTGATATTTGCACAAGAAATCTGCGCCAATAATAGGGTCCGGTACATCTGCTATTATGAAGGTCCATACCAGTTTGAAATGAGGTTCGAGATGTAACGCCAATCGTTTCTTACCGTAAGTGGGGATTGCAGAGTTGTCTGTGGCAGTGAGTACGTGATGCGACGTAGTTCTTTGGATGTCACTATTTCTTCTAGGATACACACTAACCTCTGAACCTGTATCAATCAGAAACTTCTCTCTGGATGTAAGACATTGGATGAATAGTCTGTCCGATTAACTAACCATAGATATCGTTTTCTTAGCACCGTTTCGTTTTCCTTCTGCCTCCGGGCTCTTAAAAGATTGATGACGAACATTGTCACCCATTAATGTCCGCCAGCGAAGCATGGGAAACATTGACGAACAGAATCGCAGAAGCGTTTGTGATACCAGCACCAATGTTCTGACTGGCTCTGAGGAATGTTATTCCTGCGTCTTTTCCAGCGTCGGCTTTCTAAATGTTGTTGGTGCTTGGCGACTTGGACGTTAAGTTTTGCCACTTGTGATACCAACTGTTCCATGGCGGATTCTTGCGATGTGCGCTGATGATGAGAGGAAGTAATGCCTGAACCGGAACCCACGGTGTCTGACACTATATTGCTGTATACTTCCGTGCTTCTATTGTGGTTTGTATTGACCGTTGCACAAGCAGAAGATTCTCTTAAATTATTTGCTACGGTGTCTGCCTTCTTTGCTAATGTTGTTAACGGTACATCTGTTCGTGCGGCAATGATGACGCTGATGATGTCTGGCAGTCTATGTAGCCACAGTACCCTAAAGATTGTTCTGGCAGCGATCTGGACCCGCCAATATGCGTAATGACCTGAGGACTTGCGACGGAAGCTTGGGTCCCACGTATTGTTCAGCGAAGATTTTTTGAAGACGTAGTTCTGTTGGTAGAGTGTAGCGTTGTATTAGAGCCTCTTTTAACGCTGCGTAACTGCCTTGTGTCAAGCTATCTTCCACTTCTTCTATCACTTCCAAGTCTAGACGTCAAACCGGAATGTTGAACTTATCAGCGTCACGGGCTACCTTGCGTTGTTGAAATATACGTTCCGCCTGTGTGAACCACAGCTGTGGTCTCGTTGTCCAGAAAGCAGGGAGTTTGACATTTCCTTGGCCTATAGGTGTACTTCTATGTTCTCCTGTGGGAAAGCTTGCGGCAGGCGACGTACTTCGTTCCTCCTCGAAACTGTTTTCCGCTACCGGTGTCAGTGTAGTCATTATTCCGACTTGGTGTGTGTGCTGTTCCGTCTTCTTCACGGGGTCACCACTGTGGCGACTTCCTAGTATGCTCGAACTATAGAATAATACGCAGTTGTTCAGAATAGGTTTTATTACTTTCACACTCGAAAACACAACGATAAACGTAAACATCTCTAAGTCACTATGCCAACAGCGGTAAAGATTATGCTCTAACACGTCAGCAGCGATACGATCGCTCTAAATTCACGTGGCAAAGAATGTCAGAGTGTTACCACAAGCTCTTTATCGCCTAAAAGTTTGAAATTACGATTGATACAACGTGGAACTTAGTGGGCAGTAATGATACTGTGAGACCTGAGTTTCTCTCAGCGTATGTTGCTGTTGTGGTCGTCAGTCCAGAGACTGGTTTGATGCAGCTCTCCATGCTACTCTATCTTGTGCAAGCTTCTTCATCTCCAAGTAACTACTGCACCTTACACCCTTCGAATTTGGTTATTGTATTCATCTCTTGGTCTCCCTCTACGATCTTTACCCTCCACGCTGCCCTCCAATACTAAAGTGGTGATCCCATGATGCCTCAGAACATGTCCTACCAACCGGCCCCTTCTTCTAGTCAAGTTGTGGCACAAATTCCTCTTTTCCCCAATTCTATTCAGTACCTCCTCATTAGTTACATGATCTACCCATCTAATCTTCGGCATTCTTTTGCAGCCCTCATTTCGAAAGCTTCTATTCTCATCTTGTGTAAACTATTTATTGTCCATGTTTCACATCCATACATGACTACACTCCATAAAAATACATTTAGAAAACACTTCCCGACACATAAATCTATACTCGATGTTAAAAAAAAATTCTCTTCTTCAGAAACGCCTTTATTGCCATTGCCAGTCTACATTTTATATGCTCTCTGCTTGGACCATCATCAGTTATTTTGCTCCCCAAATAGCAAAACTCCTTTACTACTTTAAGTGTCTCATTTCCTAATCTAATTTCCTCAGCATCACCTGATTTAATTCCATTATCCTCGTTTTGCTTTTGTTGATGTTCATCTTATATCCTCCTTTCAAGACATTGTCCATTCCGTTCAACTCTTCTTCCAGGTCCTTTCTTCCCAGCATATACAATTTTTAAATAACTTAGGGAATGCAGCCTGGTGACGTCGTCGACGATCGCCGATACTTCCATAGGTGCACATCATGTCATATTCAAGGCAATACTAACACTTTTGCCTTGAATATGAGAGGGTGTTCACCTGTCGAAATTTCAGTGGTTGTCGATGACCTCATCCGGCTGCGTTCTCGTACGTTATTTGATCGGTAATGGCCCTGTCGCACGTACACATAAAATTACTTGTGTGTTTGGGGATTGTCTCTGTGTAGGATTACGTGCTGCGTTCTGACTGGATAACTAAAGGTGGGAAAAATAGCACACCTTCTATTGCTAACATGTCTCAAAAGACTAATGACCCTCTGTGTGTCATGGACAGTACTGACCCAGCAACAAATATGAATTACTTCAATACAGCGGTGGTAGTCAAGATTTCCAGGAAGTGTCCCATGATTGTGAAAACAGAGATCAGGAATGTAAACCTTCCTCCATAATATTTTCAATGGCGAATTCCCATGCAACTTTTTGCAACCTGGTCACCCTTGCGCATTTTTATAGCAAATGAAAGGCGAAAACAGATGTTTATGTCCTGTGCTGTGTTTCGGAACGAACTCCTTCACGAAGATTTGTTAAGTCACTTGCATAGGAAGAGTATTTACAACAAGTAATTTGAAGAACACGCGCGATGCGAGACGTTGAGATCTCCTGCAGACTAATGTCTTTCATGTTTACCTGGCCTTCAGCTCAAGGTTGAAACTACTGCTGTCTCCTAACTCATTTTTACATGTCACCAACAATAACGTGTTACAATACTTTGGCGCACATCCAAGATCCAAGGTCAGCGCTGTTTGTCCCGATGGCGCAACGTTCAGCTAGTTCGCTCGTAAATAAATCCTCCGTCGAGCAAGAAGAAAACACAGATACCACAAAGGGACGCATTATGCCACAGTGCGATACTGAAGGCCATAATTTCCAAAAACCACATAATATGTGAATCCATGACTAATACAATCCGTAAGTTTTAAGCTCCTGTGTGCAGTGAATGCAGTGAAATACATAGCAAGTTTTATCAATGATGTCTTATGAATTACGACAGGCTTCTATGAGAAAGTCTGCTTCGCTGGAAAAAGAGAAAAGAAAACAGGGTATGGGATACCTCGTAATACACTACTGGCCATTAAAATTGCTACACCGAGAAGAAATGCAGATGATAAACGGGTATTCATTGGCCAAATATATTATACTAGAACTGACGTGTGATTACATTTTCACGCAATTTGGGTGCATAGATCCTGAGAAATCAGTACCCAGAACAACCACCTCTGGCCGTAATAACGGCCTTGATACGCCTAGGCATTGAGTCAAACAGAGCTTGGATGGCATGTACAGGTACAGCTGCCGATGCAGCTTCAACACGATACCACAGTTCATCAAGAGTAGTGACGGGCGTAGTGTGACGAGCCAGTTGCTCGGCCACCATTGACCAGACGTTTTCAGTTGGTGAGAGAGCTGGAGAATGTGCTGGCCACGGCAGCAGTCGAACATTTTCTGTATCCAGAAAGGCCCGTACAGGACCTGCTACATGCGGTCGTGCATTATCCTGCTGAAATGTAGGGTTTCGCAGGGATCGAAAGAAGGGTAGAGCCACGGGTCGTAACACATCTGAAATGTAACGCCCACTGTTCAAAGTGCCGTCAGTGTGAACAAGAGGTGACTGAGACGTGTAACCAATGGCGCCCCATACCATCACGCCGGTTGATACGCCAGTATGGCGATGACGAATACACGCATCTAACGTGCGTTCACCGCGATGTCGCCAAACACGGATGCGACCATCGTGATGCTGTAAACAGAACCTGGATTCATCCGAAAAAATGACGTTTTGCCATTCGTGCACCCAGGTTCGTCGTTGAGTACACCATCGCAGGCGCTCCTGTCTTTGACGCAGCGTTAAGAGTAACCGCAGCCATGGTCTACGAGCTGATAGTCCATGCTGCTGCAAACGTCGTCGAACTCTGTGTGCAGATGGTTGTTGGCCTGCAAACGTCCCCATCTGTTGACTCAGGGATCGAGACGTGGCTGCACGATCCGTTACAGCCGTGCGGATAAGATGCCTGTCATCTCGAATGCTAGTGATACGAGGCCGTTGGGATCCAGCACGGCGTTCCGTATTACCCTCCTGAACCTGCCGATTCCATATTCTGCTAACAGTCATTGGATCTCGACCAACGCGTGCAGCAATGTCGCGGTACGACAAACTGCAATCGCGAGAGGCTACAATCCGACCTTTATCAAAGTCGGAAACGTGATGGTACGCATATCTCCTCCTTACACGAGGCATCACAACAACGTTTTACCAGGCAACGCCGGTCAACTGCTGTTTGTGTATGAGAAATCGGTTGGAAACTTTCCTCATGTCAGCACGCTGTAGGTGTCGCCACCGGCGCCAACCTTTGTGAATGCTCTGAAAAGCTAATCATTTGCATATCACAGCATCTTCTTCCTGTGGGTTAAATTTCGCGTCTGTAGCACGTCATCTTCGTGGTGTAGCAATTTTAATGGCCAGTAGTGTATATTGTCGGACCTCCTCTTGCCCGGCTTAGTCAGCAGTTCGATGTGGCATGCAGTCAACAAGTCGTTGAAAGTCTCCTGCAGAAATATTGAGTCATGTTGGCTTTATAGCCGTCCATCGTTGCGGAAATGTAACCGGTGTAGGATTTTGTGCACTCACTGATCTCTCGGTTATGTCCCATAAATATTCGATAGGATTCTTGTCGGGCGGTCTGGGTGGCCAAATCATTAGCTCGAATAGTCTAGAATGTTCATCAAACCAATCGTGAACAATTGTGGCTTGATGACAAGTCGTATAGCCATCCACAAAAATTTCGCCATTGTTTTTTTAACACGAAGTTCAGGAAAATGGTCTCCAAATAACAGAACATAGCCATTTTCAGTCGATGGTCGGTTCAGTTGGACCAGAGGACGCAGTCCATTCCATGTAAATAAAACCCACACCATTATGGAGCCACTACCAACTTGCACAGTGCCCTGTTGACAATTTGGCTTCATGGGATTTACACCCCATCGAACCCTACCATCAGGTCTTACTAAATTAAATCGGGATTTATCCGACCAGGCCACGGTTTTCCAGTCGTCTAGGATCCAACTGATATCATCACCAGACCAGGAGAGGCCCTGCAGGCCATATCGTGCTGTTAGCAAAGGCGTTGGCCACCCGCTGTCACGTCACTTTAGCGCCTGATTTCGCCGCACTGTCCTAAGGGATACATTCGTCATACGTCCCACATTGATCTCTGCGGTTATTTCACGCAGTGTTGCTTGTCTGATAGTACTGACAACTATGTGCGAATGCCGCTGCTCTCGGTCATTAAATACAGGCCATCGGTCGCTGCGTTGTCCATGGTGAAAGGTAACGCCTGAAATTTACTATTCTTGGCACACGCTTGACACCGTGGATCTCGGAATACTGAATCCCTAGCGATTTTCGAAATGGAATTTTCCATGCCTCTAGTTCCAACTACTATTCTGCGTTGAGAGTCTGTTAATTCACGCCGAGATCCATAATCACGTCGGAAACATTTCACGTGAATCACCTGAGTACAAATGACAGCTCCGCCAATGCACTGTCCTTTTATGCTTTGCGTGCGTGATACTAGCGCCATCTACATATGTGCATATCGCTGTTCCCTGACTTTCGTCATGGTCCAAGTTCTGGACAGCATAAGATATTTGGCACCAGTTGGACCAGAGGACTCAGTCCATTCCCTGTAAACAAAGCCCACACCATTAAGGAGCCACCATCAGCTTGCACAGTGCGTTGTTGATAATTTGGGTCCTTGGCTTCGCGGGGTTTGCACCACATTCGAACCCTACTATCAGGTCTTACCAAATGAAATCGGACTTCATCTGAACAGGCCACGGTTTTCCAGTCTCTAGGATCCGACTGATGTGATCACGAGCCCAGGAGACGCCCTGCAGGCGATGTCGTGCTGTTAACAAAGGCATTCGCTTTGGTCGCCTGTTGTCATGTCCTGGCATAAACAACGCGGCTCCGGAATTTTAATTCTCACTGATATGTAATACTCAGTAGAGATATTATTTGCCATTTCTGAAAGCGTCAAGGACTCCAGCAGTCCTGTCTGTAATGACCAAAGCCTGTTTCTTTATTATAATCCTCAATGCGCATCACAGTAGCAAAGTTAGATAGCATTTGGGATGAGGTAAATTGGTAGTGATAAGATGATTCACAGCAACCAGTTCGTTGTGTGTCTATACATGACAGTCCAAGAGACACAGGGAAGGAAGCATTTTGTCGGATAATGTCGCTCCAGGCTAGCTTAATCAAGCCATTTTATTTTCGGGAGACCTTTTTCTTGTTTCGCCTTTTGGTCAGGACCGTTATGCACAATAGAGGAACCAATCAAAGAACCCTTACAGTATCTACGACTCCACTGGATATTAAGTTTCCAGAGACCCAAAGGGATTTTAGTAAACTAAAGTTTATTCTGGAAATCTTTCAGAATTTACGTATCTTGCAGATGATTTCTAGCGTAGTAAATAAGGGCGTTTGAGAGAGCAAAAAAACTTGATGACATCTGTTTGGCAAGACAGTTGGCTGGACGATCAAATTTAGGGATGCGCCATGTGTTTTGCAGAGCTTCAGGGGACAGATGTAATGCTACTTTGGAACACTCGCCTGTGAGGCATGACGTGCGACACTCCAGGTATACCGCAAAGTCGCTCAAGATTTTGGACGTAAATGTAGACAATGGCCATCGGGCAGAGTCACCTCTCAAAGCTGTGTGGGGTGCAGTCTGGAGCAGGCACTGCCATGCATTCAGCTGCCAGTCACAGAGGATATTTTTCCCAATGGCACTACATGGATCCCACTCAACAGAGAAGTATCACCAACAGAATAACCACCAAATAGTAATGCTACGTATTAATGCTGTGGTATCGTTAAGACATCACTGTGCCACACCCCAAAGTCGGCAAGAGTTCAGCCCCAGTTCGTGACTTCAGCTGCAGCAGTCAACGTCGTCGCGTGGAACAGTGACAGTTGTTAAAGTTTCTGACGAAATGTACTTTCGTAAACGTTGCATTTTGTAGTGCAAGAGAACAGTTGGTTAAGCTGTGCACCAAGTGATACTTCCATAGTCAATGACAGTTGTAAATTATCAAGCAATCCTGTGGCGAAAAATTGTGTGAAAGTAAATCTTTCATTCATTTTTGTAATGAAGTGAAGTAATGTTACATACGTTCTAGTTGATGAGCCTTCTGCCAGAGCATTTAAAGAACCACAGTTATGGCTGGACGAAAGTAGTTTCGCCTGGTCACAACAAATGCAGTTCAGTAAAAGTTCACCATAGAATGTTCCGTCTATCACAAAATAATAGATAGCACTCAGAAAAGCAATTCTGAGACTCTTATTAATAACACATTATTGTTTCCTTTCTAATCTTTTCTTGTGCAATGGGAAGACGTTAATTGCTTCAGAGAAAGTTACCAAGTGTTTTTATCAAGACTGTCTATAAGGTGGTATCCAAATGTTCATGGAAATATATTGATTAAGTTAAAATTATTACGTCTTACCTGGATCTTAGTCTCTACCACCACCTCCAAATTAGTCCCTTTGGGGGCGAATACACGGATCCCAACTTTTCTGCCACATCTGAAATGCTTCCTGTAAAGGCTGTAAGTCTTTCTTTGTTTAAGTGTTCGGAAACATCCGCAGTTCTGCGTGAATATCCTCCAATATACGAAATCTTCGCCCCTTCAACTTGATTTCCATGTCGGGCAAGAGGAAGAGGTCACATAGGGCCAAGTATGATGAGTACGGCAGGTGAGGATCGACTGTATTTGGTCAAAAATTCCTGAATAATGCACGCGTATGTGGTCGTGCATTGTCATGGCGGGGCACCCAGCCCCACTTCATGGACGTTATCTCCTCATGTCAACCGTCAAAAATCTTAGACGCAGAAGTGCCGCAACACGACGTGGCATGGACTAGACTAATGTCTGAAGTAGTGCTGGAGGGAATTGACACCACGAATTCTGCAGGGCTGTCCATAAATTAGTGAAGTACGAGAGCCTGGAGATCTCTTCTGAGCAGCATGTTGCAAGTCATCCCAGATATGCTCTATAATGTTCATGTCTGGGGAGCTTGGTGGCCAAAGTAAGCGTCTAAACTGACAAGAGTATTCCTGGAGCCCAGTTCTGGACGTGTAGGGTGTCACATTGTCCAGCTGGAATTGTCCAAGTCCGTCGGAATGCACAATGGACATGAATGGATACAGATGATCAGACAGGATGCTTACGTACGTCTCACGTGTCAGAGTCGTATCTACACGTATCGGGGGTACTATACCACTCCAACTGCACACGCCCCACACCATTACAGAGCCTCCACCAGCTCGAACAGTCCCCTCTCACATGCAATTTCCATGGATTCATACGGTTGTCTCCACACTCGTACACGTCCATCCGCTCGATACAATTTGAAACGAGACTCGTCAGACTAGGCAACATGTTTCCAGTCATCAACAGTCCAATGTCGGTGCTGACGGGTCCAGGCGAGGCGTAAGACTTTGTGTTGTGCAGTCATCGAGGGTACACGAGTAGGCCATCGGCTACGAAAGCCCATATTGATGATGTTTCTCTGAATGATTTGACGCTGACACTTGTTGATGGGCTAGCATTGAAATCTGCAGAAATTTGCGGAAGGGTTGCACTTCTGTCACGTTGAACGATTCTCTTCAGTGGTCGTTGGTCCCGTTCTTGGAGGATCGTTTTCCAACCTCAGTAATGTCGGAGATCTGATGTTTTACTAGATTCCCGATATTCACGGGACACTCGTGAAATAGTAGTGCGGGAAAACCCCCACTACATCGCTACCTCGGGGATGCTGTGTCCATCGCTCGTGCGCCGACTGTAACACCACGTTCAAACTCAAATCTTGATAACCTGCCATTGTAGCAGCAGTAACCGATCTAACAAATGCGCGAGACACTTGTCTTATATACGTGTTGCCGCCAGCAGCGCCGTATTCTACCTGTTTACATATTTCTGTATTTAAATAAGCATGCCTGTGTCAGTTTCTTTCGACGCTTCGGTGTAACTTTTTACAGCCCGTCAGCTAAGGTGGTATGAACTCATTATGAACAATCCCCTCAATTAAACAAAATAAAAACTATGGACAAAGGACTTAATGCCACCCTCGACCTTGTGAGATTTTTTTTTAGGCCGAGGTGAAGGAGGATTCTCCCCATTGCGGTGATTGTTGCTTAGTTTCTCGGTCAACGCCATAAACACATCTTTCATCACCAGTTACAA
Organism: Schistocerca serialis cubense; assembly: GCF_023864345.2. Taxonomy (NCBI): domain Eukaryota; kingdom Metazoa; phylum Arthropoda; class Insecta; order Orthoptera; family Acrididae; genus Schistocerca; species Schistocerca serialis. The sequence goes on from NC_064641.1 coordinate 37,740,564, forward strand.
CCTTTGAACAGTTTAGATCTTAACGCTGTTGTTTGAGTTCTCTGCAGACGTCCACGCGATGTTGCTTCTGATAGTATTGAAGCTGTCGTGACACAAACTACGGTGCAATTCTTCTGACAAAACGCATCCAACATGTACCATATCTTACTTTGTATATGTTGCAGAGGTTTTGGATGGTCTATCTATGATACTGTAGAATCATCTGATCCCTCACTTTTTGTACATATTCTGCCAGCTGACGGCCGACCGGAACGGTCGTAAGTCGATGTTCGCCCAGACACTGACAATGTAAACCTGCTCACCGACAACTAACCAAACCACTCAGTCCGCAAACACTTGTTAGTCAAGGAAAAAACAGCTAGCGATTTTCAGTATTGGTAACCATCTGCGGGAAAATTTCAAATTTACTTAGCTTTTGCATGTAATCTCGTAGAGTCGTTACCTCGTGGTCTAAATTAGATCTGTTTTGTAAAAATAAAAACAACAATAATGTAATTACAATGATGCACCTGGCGTACCAGGTGTAGCTTAACTCCGCCGATTGTAAGGCGATTCCCTTCTGAAAAAGGAGGAGGCTTCAGTTTGGATGTTATTGGATAGCCTAGAATTCCGAGTGGTACGTTTCAAAACAAACATAAGTTTGATTTTATAATTTGGCGCGGGTGAACTGATGGATTAAGGGGCTTGGTTGAAACTCTCTTCAGAAGACTATGTTATCCAGTAATCTGTATTAAACTGTTCCATCATTCTGGCGCCGCCATAAAGCAATTTATTTATTATTATTTCTTTCGAACTCTTTAGATCCATATGCGATCATATCACTAGGTATGGTACGAATCAGCTATTACAAATTATTGTTAAATACATAAACAAACAAGTAGCCGTAGTCGCCGAGGAAGTGGATTGTACCTGTGTATTTTACTGTACACACTAGTGTTTACTAAGTTACACTTAAGTATTTTTGCGTAAATTTTAGTACATATCTATGTGATGCGACTGTCGCCAGAAGAGCCACGACAAGTGACTCAGTTTAAATTTCGTGTTAGTACACATCATACAGACTAGATCAGTGTTTTAGCGTATTAATTTCTTGCAGTAGGTTTTGTGTAGGCAGAGCTTCAAAGAAAAAGTGATTACTGGAGCATCCATTTTCAGTAGAGAAATTTATTTCTGTCTTAAAAGATCTAGTGATCTTGCGATATCAGACTGTAGTGAGAACTAGGCACGGCAGATTTTAGTGTTTGTTTGTTATCCTCGTTTATATTTTGTGTACATTCCAACCTCAGAAGCGCCACATTTGGGTAATTTTCTCTTTTGCGGGGATCTGCTCGTACTTCCTCAGTTGCTGCTCGCTGCTTTTTTTATTTTCGAAATCTTATCCAGTTTTCTTGTTTTTTACATAGTACTATATAGACAGGGACTGTGCTTGTTGTGAGTGGACACAAGGAGAACTCGCTGCTATCAGTAAAGACCTGGAGGCTGAGTTGGCCACGGTCGACTGGCTTCCGGTTACTGCTCAAAGTTGTAGGGGCATCAGGGTGCCGTTGGCGACACCTGCAGAACCCTAAGTGCCGTTGAAATCCCCTGATGACCATGTACTCACTGCGTCTTCTGGTATTCATCAACTGATCGGCTCGTCTTCATTCTAGACTGAGAGCCAGACAGTCGTGGTTGTGTGCGTCACCCGGCGGAAGGTGACAGCAGGAGCAGGCCAAACGGCTGGCTCTTTATGCCTTAGCAACAGGTACGAGGTGCTGCCCAGTGCTGACAACTGAACCACCATGGGATGCTTCTCCTGTTGGGCCTGCGACCGATTTTACTGCCCAGTCCAGGCACGTGCCAAGCACTGGCATGCTAGTCATTGGGAAGTCCAACATCAGACAGGGAAAAGGCATGCAGACCGGCAAATAATGCCAATGTGCACTTGGTATGTTTGCCGGGGGTCTCGTCTGTGACGTGAAAGGGGCTCTGCAGGTGGCTATTGAGCGCACTGGGCACAACTGGCTGCAAATAGCCGCACATGTCAAAAGGAATGACGCCTCCTGTCTAGTTTCTGAGGCCATCCTCGGTTCCTTTCGGTGGTGGCTGGTTTGGTGAAGGCAACTAGCATCACATGCAGGGTGAAAACTAATGTGTCTTTTTTTGACATCCTACCCAGAGTCGATCGCGGTTCTCAGATTTCGAGCACAGTGTTAGATATAAATCAGAGACTCATTTGACTCTGCGACGATATCTGATGTGAATTTCTCGATCTCTCCTGTCAGATGGAGAATTGTAGGGTTCTCCTTAATGCGTCAGGCATGCACTACAAGTAGGAAGCTGCTACTAGAATAATGGAGAACGTGTGGTGTGCACATGGTTTTTTTTAGGTTAGTGAACCCCTCCCCCTCTTGGGATCAGAGACCAACTGCGTGCCAAAATCGAAGTTACATCAGCCACAATGTCCTCAGAGAACGTACGCCCTCGCAAATTGGATACAGAAAAAGTTAATATGACAGTAACTGCAGGAGCATCCACGGAAAGATCCCAGATTAGTGTCGCTTAATGAAGATTATAATGCCCAGATAATATGAGGAGGAACAGAAAGTTGGCTGAAACTGGAAGTGAATAGCAACAAAATCCTAAGTTCAGGTTAGAAAATTTATTAAAGGATAGATTAGTGGTTAGCATTGGCAGTGTATTTATTACACTACAAAATTTGATAATATCTAGCGAGGTTATTACGTATTCTGAATGTGTATTAATATGGGTGAAGTTATGCATCAGAGGACGATCATAAATGACAATCAAATGTTTTTATAGACCACTTGGGACAGGAGCTGTAGGGGTACTATGCTTCTCAGAGAACTCGCAGAATATCGATCATAAGGGGTGACTTCAACTTGACAGGTATAGTCTGGGAGAGTCATTCCATCAAAACTGGTGCCAGAGACAGGGATTCTACATCTGAACACTAGCGGGCCCAAGGCCTCAGGGCGCGCCGCAGCAGTTTTTCCAGCTGGGTGACGGATACGATTGAGTGCAGGTACAGACTAGCAGCAAAAGACCGGACATGGCTAAATCCAAGTACAGAGAATTTTGCCGACGGACAGTCGCTTAGGAGGACAGGCAATGTCCAAGAAATAGCAGAATGTCAGAAAATCTTAAAGTTCGCTAAGTTACAGCTGTCTGAACTTTGACAATTAATCACAGTTACACATTAAAGAGAATCTGAATACATCTGCAGTCTCAGAAAAATGAGGCACACCCAAAGATTTAACAATATTACAATATCTTTAAAACGACAGAAGTTAATATTTCACAGCAAATAAACATTTTCACAATGAACCTCTCAATTAACAACTTTCAAATGCTTCATGCAATTTCAACAAACGATAACTCAGATGATAGCATTGCACCATAGCTATCATCTGTGAAAGCTATGTATCTGTATCTGGGGGGAGGGGGGAGGGGATGGGAGGGTTATTAGTAGAGGTGGCATAGCATAGCTACAGCTATCGCCGCCATCTTGCATCCGCCATCTTGAAAAAATTTGGCAACAATGCAACGTGGGGTGATGCCCCTGTTGTCCCACTAATCGCATTACCACACGCCACTCACTCTGCTGTGAGGGCAGATCCACCGCCTCGTGTACACAAAGAGATGCCTCGGCAATAGAGCCCTTGGGTAAAACAAGCGACACCCGAGGTGTCCCATTCGACGCACCAGTTTCTCCGCCACCACTGCACCCCGAGACAGCAGCCTAAAACTGGCTGACTGTAGCCAAAAGTGCATTCAACTGTTTGCGAATTGCGGCCAGCTCCTCCTGTGCACACAGTTAACACATATCGTAACCATCCTGGCTAATCAAACTGAAGAAGTGAACTATAAAAGCAGACAGAATCCTAGATATGCCACTTTCTGTGTGTCACCAATGGACGTTGATACCTCACTGACCTATTTAGATTGCTGCTCAGAAGAAATTAAAACTGCGCTTCAGACTTAACACTTAAAAATGCGAGCTTACACGTCAAACAGAAAAGCACCCTCGAAATTTAAGAAATATACTACGAGGGAAACACAGGAATATATAAACAAATGGTTCAAATGGCTCTGAGCACTATGGGATTTAAAATCTGAGGTCATCAGTCCCCTAGAACTTAGAACTACTTAAACCTAACTAACCTAAGGACATCACACACATCCATGCCCGAGGCAGGATTCGAACCTGCGACCGTAGTGGTCGCCTAGACTGTAGCGCCTAGAACCGCTCGACCACACCGGCCGGCGAATATATAAACACTTAACTTGTCGCTCTGTACATGTATATCAGCCAAGAGCTGGGGCCTAACTGATTGTCTTACTCAGAAAACGAACGCTTGTCTTCAAAACAAAACAAATGAACAACTACTGTGCTACAGGCTGAATGAATTTACATTTACAAAAACGTGATATTAAACCTCTTAGACAGAAAAACTCGCACGAAATTTAAGAAATATACAGCGAAGGAAAACAGGAAATGATAAACATTTAGTCTCGAGTCATGTGCATGTGATGTTTAGTATTGTGTGAGCGTTTCCTGCTGACACAGAAGACTTCGGTGACCGCTGGAAAGTCTAAGATTAGACTATGAAAAGGTGACTCCTCCGATGACGCCATGATTTATCCTATTGCACATGAGCCATTACGATGCCTAGCGTTCTTCTTACGTGGCACAGAGGTGTGCGCCTCCCGTTGTTGCGGGTACGGAAACGATTCAATATACTCCGACGCGAATGACACAGTAGCGACGTTGGATATCTTCGTGCGGAAAACCCCTGGCAGGTGGCACTGAGTTTGCTCTGACACGGAAAGGACGATGTGCCTTCTGATACTAATCAATGGTTAACTGGGTCGGGCATAAGCCAATAATGACGCAAAAAGTCCGCTCCGATGACGTGATGAGGCACATCTGCAATCACGGAGGTCCTTGTCGGGTGGAAGTTTGAATGCAGGTGTAGAGTTGATCTTTTTCACCGTAGGTAACGACCCTCGAATATTGTTGGCCGCAGTAAGTATATGTTGCACTGTTGCCGTCGGTGAGTCACCGGCGCCTCTTGGACGGACACTGATTTCCGAACCTGTATCGATAAGAAACTTTTCAGCTGGGGATAACTGATCCCGTATAAACAATTGGTGTGACTGTTTGACTGCTGCTAACGCGCCGTTTACGTATCTTCTTCTTCTCTATCTCTGGTTTGGCGCTTATCCTACTGCCGACGGGCGTTAGTGTCCTCTAGCTCCCGTCTTCGAAATATGGATCACTGCAGAGTTGATTCCATTGACGTACGAAGTTAGAGGAGGAGGAGGAGGAGGAGATGAGTGTTTTCCGTCGACAACGAGGTCATTAGAGACGGAATACAAGCTCGGTTTAGGGAAGGATGGGGAAGGAAATTGGCTGTGACTTTTCAAAGGAAACATCCCGGCATTTGCCTTAAGCGATTTAGGGAAACCATGGAAAACCTAAACCTGGATGGCCCAACGTACGAAGCTGTCAAAACGCTTATGATACCAGCGTCACCCTTCCAGTTTTTCGATGTGCGACCTCATAGTTGCCTCTGGTACGTGCCTACCTACGTATTTAATTTTTCCACTTCTGTTGCTATATTTGCTCCAAGAAGGATTCGTCCGATGCATGCTGTTGGTGCGAAGTACTTTTGTACTTTACGGGACCAGTGCCGTCAGGTTCCACTTCCTTGCCTTCTCCTACCACCAGGTCTTGTCTGCTGTTGATTTTAGCACGCATGGAAACCTCATTTACACTGTTTGCAGTGGTGTCTGCCTTCTTTGCTAACTCTTGCAATGGTACATGTGTTTGCGCCGCAGTGATGGTGCAGATAGTGGCTTGCAGCTTACGAAGCCATAATACGCATAAACACTGTTCAGGTATATGTTCTGGCCCAACTAATATAAGTACAGTTTTGAACACTTGTGGCTTAGTTTTACCGCCCATCTTTTCATCTGCGAAAATCTTTTGGTATCGCCGTTCTGGTGATAGTGCATAGCACCTTCTGAGAGCTTCCTTTAGTGCAGTGTAACTTTGCTGCGACAAGATTTCTTCCGTTTCCCCAATCATCTCTAAAACCAGATGCGAGCAACAATATAAAACTTATCCATGTTACTGAGCACCTGACGCTGCTGAAATATGCATTCGACTTGCGTAAATCAAAGTTGAGATCTCATCGACCAGTATCCGGGAAGCTAAATATTTCCATGTCGCATATACATTGTACTCCCTTCTTGCATATTTACATCTGTCTTGTCGTTTGGTGGTGAATTAAAGGTCGTGGATACCGATCCAGGGCCAAGCGGTATGTCTTGTTTCCTTCCGATTCCGGTTTCCGGTGTTAGTGTCAAAGAATCTATCGTTCCCTACGATATTTCCCCCTGTTATCCCTTGCTTCTACTTTTTCGCGGTCGTCACTGTGGGAACGCTAACTTGTTCTAGCATTCACAATAAATTTCGTTCAGCATTCGGTAGTGAACTTTATTCCAACAAGCATAGGAAAGGCAAAGCACAGAAAACTAAACAACAGTAACTATACCAACAGTGGCAAGGATGACATCTTGGATATTCGGGAATCCAGCCGGATGTTCGCGTCGTTCTCGCACGATATTTCAACAGCGTGCCTCGCTGTCTTCTTCAGGTGCTACCTGAAGGTCAAGCGCAACAATCGTGCAACAATGGCGTAACGCGAAACCCACCCACCGTCCCCGCTCCTAAACTCAGTAGTCCGCCCAAACAGTACGTATACTGTTTAAATTAATTATTTAATTGCCTATTTTACTCACCCTGATAAGGAGACCTCACTTACCGTGAGGCCATTTCATAGGAAGGCCTTCGGCTGTGTGTCTGAGAAGGACTTTGAGGTTATTATTCTATTGAGGTCGTAAGAACTATTTAAATAAATAATCTTTATTAATTAAAAAAATTTCATTAGCGGTCTGGCGCGACCAATAACCACCACAATCAATCATTATAGTGATAAGAATCACGATTATATGATCAACATCTATAAAATACAACGCTAGAAGCTCTTCATAATGTAAGCCCAACACATCCGCACTGCTCGGCGGTCGCAGAGCGACTGGCGCTGACAGAGGAAGTGCCGCTGGACCCCTGCAGCGAGCCTTATCAGCCACTATCAGCACCGGAAGTGAATTCTTCTGCAACACAGGTCTAGTAATACTAGGACCCGTGTTGTGTTGCAGCGGCCGGAAACTAAGTCCGAATTCAAGGTGCTACCTGAAGAAGACAGCGAGGCACGCTGTTGAAATATCGTGCGAGAACGACGCGAACATCCGGCTGGATTCCCGAATGTCCAAGATGTCAACAGATCGCCTGGAAAGCATGAAGAATTACAGTGGGAAAGATGCTTATTATCGACCGTGATGTTTTTGTCCACTTATCATGGCGAAGTGTACTGCGGTGTCGCCACAACGTTAGTGCAGGGTATGGTTCCCCACCCCCTCCCTCCCAGCTGCCAAACCTACACTGACCAGCCTGAACATTATGACCACCGCCCTACTACCGATTTAAACCCGTCGAGGAGATGTCAGCGTCAAATGGCTAGGAATTACTGCTAGTCAGACGAACGCACAGCTGTGCTGTCCGTGTGTAGAATGGACAAGGCATGCAATCTATCTGAGTTTAACCGTGGGGCAGATTGTGATGCCCTGGACTCGGAAATTGCAGACTTGTCGTGTGTTCGAGGAGTACTGTGGTGAGTGGCTTCAACATTTGGCGACACCAAGCTGAAACCGCGTCCAGACGTTGTGGGGTTTGGTGCCCCCCCCCCTATTACAGATGTTGGGCTTCGTAGGCTGAACAGGCTGGTAAAACAGGACAGGCGGTGAACTGTGGCGGAACTAACATCTGACTTTAATGCTGCGCAGAGTACAAGTGTGTCTGAACACACAGTGAACTGAGTGCCACTAACGATGGTGCTCCACAGCCAAAGACACTTCAGTAACAGTTGTCGATGTCATGGTGTTAATATTGATATATATCAATATTAACACCATGACACCGACAACTGTTACTGAAGTGGGTATGTGACCATTGGCACTGGACGTTGGCTTAGTGGCAGAGCGTTGCATGGTTTAATGAATCCCGATATCTCCTTCATCATGCCAATCGGAGAGCACGCATCCACCATCTTTCAGGGGAACAGCTTCTTGACACCTGTACTAAGGGATGGAGACAAACTGGCGGAAGCTCCATTGTGCTCTGGGGAACATTCAAGTGTGCGTCTATGAGTCCAGTGGAGCTGGTGCAAGACGCCATTATGGCCTAAGAGTATCATACACTGGCTGCAGACCACAAACACCCCTTCATGACGGTCATGTTTCCCAATGGCAGTGGCATCTTTCAACACAATAATGCGTCACTTCACTAGGCCAGGAGTGTGATGGAGTGGTTAGAGGAACACAGTGGAGAATTCCAATAAATGTGCTGACCCCCTCCCCCCAACTCGCCAGTTCTGAACACATCTGGGTTGTGATTGAATGTGGCGTCAGTGCTCATCGTCCCCCTCTTCGGAATTTACGGGAATTAGGTGACGTGTGGGTGAGTGCAGATGTGGTTCCAACTTCCAACTCCCTCCTGCGACCTACCAAGGCCTCATTGCTTCCATTCCACGACGTATCGCCGCTGCCAAAGGTGGACATACCGACTACTATGTAGGCGTTCATAATGCTCTGGCTGATCAGTGTACACGCTGTGTGGTGATCCACGTATTCTACTGGCATGCAAAAACACTCCTGAGTAAGAGCGGTGCACACACCTTTGAAGAGTCCATGGTGCTTGCTGAGAGGCTGCAGTTCGTCTCCCCAATGCACCCCGGGCATAGTGCATAGGATTCCGAAGTGTGTAACGCACTACCAAGTGTCTAGCGTTCTCTGATGTCAGTTAGTCAGGCTAGTAACTGCTGTAATTTTCTCCATTATCAGCTGAATTCTGTATGACTATCTCGCAATATGTCTGCAAGAAGGAAAATACTACAAAATGGGAGCAAGAACAAAATAATATTACTCCAAATCTGTTATCTACAAGCCAGTCACTAATCTGTCATCTACAAGCCCCTCGCGAAAATCCTGGACAAGAGACTTGAAAATATCCACTTCCCTCTTATAAAGTCTGCTACATGAGTACAAAGAGAATTCCGATGAATTTCTTCACAAATTTAGAGATAGTCGATTCAACTGAACGTCTAAGGAATACAGTTAGTAACAGCTCGAAAAATATATAGGGACATAAATGCCAAAGACTGTGTCCTATTAAAAAAACACTTAGAAACTGCAAAAGGTCCATTTAATGACGTGGGATCTTTACCAGATAGAAGAGATCGGAAACGTTCAACGAAGGGCGGCTCATTTTCTATTTTTACGAAACAGGGAAGAGAGTGCCGCGGACATGGTAAGCGAGCTGGGATCGACAATCATTAAAGCAAAGAAATTTTCCATTGTGTCAAAATATTTCCCAAAAATTTTAATCGGTAACTTTTTCATCAAACGGCTAAAATACTTCGTTGCCTCCGACTTACACAGGGAGAAATACTCACTGCGATAAAATAAGGGAAATCAAGGCTCACACGGAATGGTATAGGTGTTCAATTTTTCCACGCACTGTTCCAGAGTGGAAGAGTACATGAATTTTTTGATTGTCGTGTCCAACACCGTCTACTAAACACTAAAGGGTAAATTACAGAGTAATTATGTAGATTACTAATATACAAGGCACACTTCCGGTGTACAAAATCGTGGTTGCAATCAAGGAATATACACTGACGGAAAAAATCGCAACACCAAAAAGTAATTATTGTGGAGTAACGAAATTTTGGGAATATGTTTTCCTAGGTTGCATATTTAACTGATTAACATTGCAAGATCGCAGGTTAATGTAAGCGCAAGTAGTAAGCCATTGCAAGTATGAAATGTTGGTGCATTAACAAATGGTGTAACCGCCAGAATGCATGCATGCGTGCATTGTGTTGTACAGGTGTTGTATGTCAGTTTGTGAGGTTGAGTTCCAGGCCGTTGGTCGGTCAATATAGGGGCGGTTAATACTGTCTGCGGGTGGCGCTGGAGTTGTCGTCCATGATGTCCCATATGTGCTCGATTGGAGATAGATCTGGTGATCGAGTAGGCCAAGGCAAAATATTGACATTCTGGAAAGCATGTTGGATTACATCATCGGTACGCAAGCGAGCGTTATCGTCTTCGGAAACCCCTCCTTAAATGCTGTTCATGAATGGCAGCACAAAAGGTTCAGTCATCAGATTGACTTACGGAACTTGCAGTCAGAATGCGTGGGATAACCAGGAGAGTGCTCCTGCTGTCATACGAAATCGCACCCCAGGCCATAACTCCAGGTATTAGTCCAGTGTGTCTAGCACGCAGACAGGTTGGTTGCATGCCATCAACTGGCCTAATCCTAACCAACACACGGTCATCACTGGCACTGAGGCAGAACCAGCTTTCACCAGAAAACACAACAAACCTCCACCCTGCCCTCCAATAAGGCCTCGCTTGACAGAACTGAAGTCGCAAACGGTGGTAGTTTGGGGTCATTGAAATGCACGCTACAGGGTGACTGGCTCGGAGCTGTCCTTGAAGTAACCGGTTTGTAACAGTTCGTTGAGCTACTTTGGTGCCAATTGCTACTCAAACTGCTGCTGCAGAGGCACCACAAGGCGCCACAGCCATACGTCAAACACGATGGTGTTCCCCCTCGGTAGTACCACGTGGCCGTCCGAAGCCCCTTCTTCTGGCGAAAGTACATTCTCGTGTCCACCTCTCCCAACAATCATGTACAGTGGTACCTTCCTCCCAAGTCTTCCTGCAATATTGCAGAAGGAACATCCAGCTTGTCGTAGTCCTATTACACAACTTCGTTTCAGTGGTGCATACAGAAAAACCTCAAAGAAGGGGCGCTAAAGATATCGAGCTAGCGTCAAAGAAACTGTGTGTTAGCTGACTATGGGCCAAGCAGAAACGTATAAAATACGATGACGCGGACGCGCGTGCTACATAGGAAAGTACAACTACTCGATAATTCGATTTAGTCGAGTCGACCGAAGAAAGAAACGAACTAATAGCTTGCGGGGGCTGACTCGCGGGGTCGGCTCCGGTGGCAATGCGGGCGGTCCGCAAGAGAGGGGAGGGGGGGGGGGTGGCGTTCAAAGTCAGTGAGGTATTAGGTATTGATAATGGCGTCTTTGTCGTCTTAAAAACATTTTTGACTAAGGCCGGTATTACGCTATCAAATTTCTTTGTCCAATATCTTTGTCTAAGAAATTTGATGGTATAATAGGGAACTTCGTCAAATATATGATCAAATCTAGGGCCTCGCTGTAAATTTGATCAAAGAAGTCGCTTGTCTTCTGTTCACTGCAATGTGACATGTTACCACGTGGAGCGCTAGCATCGCGCAGCGTTCTGCCGTCTGTAGTGTTTTTATAAACATTGCCGGTAAATATAATTGGCGTGTACCGACAACTACAAAATTAATAGAGATGTATGAAGCTGATGAGGCGCTTTACAATGTGAGGTACCTTGAATACAAAAATGATTAAGAAGATTGGAGATCTAACCTAACCCAACCCTCCCCTGTAGCAAGGAATCGGCGTGTTACAGTGAGCCTATCTTTTGCAGGTATAGCAGTATAGCAGCTCCCAAGTAAGTATTGTGCTTTGTGATATGAGGAAACACTTCACTGAGCACATACTGAAATGTATGCTCATCCATTTGTGAGTAACTGATTGTACGACTTGACGTCCTTCACTATAAGCTCACGTAACAAATTTTGTTGAATGCTTTTATCGTGTCGTCGTAAAACCCACGGCTTCACCCAGGTACGTTTTCTTTTTTCCCCCGCTTCTCTTCCGCATGTGCACACAGTGCAATTGTGGTACATGCAACTGCTGCAGTTAATAACAAGTTGTTGTTTCCAGATTGAGATTTTCACTCTGCAGCGGAGTGCGCGCTGATATGAAACTTCCTGGTAGATTAAAACTGTGTGCCGGACCGAGACTCGAACTCGGGACCTTTGCCTTTCGCGGGCAAGTGCTCTACCAACTGAGCTACCCAAGCACGACTCATGCCCCGTCCTCACAGCTTTACTTCTGCCAGTACCTCATCTCCTACCTTCCAAACTTAACAGAAGCTCTCCTGCGAACCTTGCAGAACTAGCGCTCCTGAAAGAAAGGATATTGCGGAGACATGCCTTAGCCACAGCCTGGGGGATGTTTCCAGAATGAGATTTTCACTCTGCAGCGGAGTGTGCACTGATATGAAACTTCCTGGCAGATTAAAACTGTGTGCCGGACTGAGATTCGAACTAGGGCCTTTGCCTTTCGCGGGCAAGTACTGGCAGAAGTAAAGCTGTGAGGACAGGGCGTGAGTCGTGCTTGGGTAGCTCAGTTGGTAGAGCACTTGCCCGCGAAAGGCAAAGATCCCGAGTTCGAGTCTCGGTCCGGCACACAGTTTTAATCTGTCAGGAAGTTTCAAGTTGTTGTTGTCAGCCATCTTGAACTTTGGCGAAAAATATGATGACAGTGTAATACCCCATTTTAGCGCCACGTCAAAGATCTTTGTCAAATATATTTGACGAATATTTGATTACATCTTTGATCAAATCTTTGACAAAGAAATTTGATAGTGTAATACCGGCCTAACATCAACTCACCACGTCCAATTTCCAGTCACAAAAGTAACTAATGCTTACGACCGTCACAGCGTGTATTTAATACATTCTCGTAGTGGCGCTACTAGCGTGACTCATACCATTTGAAATGACATCTTTCAGGCGTAGAAACATGCCTACCCACTTTTGTTTCTGTCGCGTTACACCTACTTTTTTTTCAATTAGTGTACGTGACGATTATTGCATGTCGCGCATGGGGCCCCAGGCTTTGCAACCAAAAGGCCTGACCGACGATGCGGGCACAGCGCAGTCCGCAGGGATTCCCGTTGACTAGGTTACCCCCACTCCATCCTCTAGCTGAGTCAGGGCTGCTCGTTCCGAGGGCTCGTGGCGCCATCCGGCGGCAGAGGCGGCACCCAGACACTGACGTCACCTACTGCCACCTCTGTCGCGGCCGACCTCGTGGTGCGAGGCAGTGGCGTTACTTCACAAAGCGGGTTCCGCCAGGGTATAAAATGCAGGGCAGCATACACCAACGAGTCACTGATTTTAATCAGCTTTCGCAAGATTTTAGCACATGTAACAAATGCTGCTCTAATAACTAAGTCACGTGCCAGAAAAAAAACGGCTGAGTTAATGTCAGCACGCACTACGCTAATTGGAGCTGTCACTTCCTGGCACACTTTTTTTTTTGTCGTTAATAAGTTAAATCAAGCACTAATTTAGCAACTGAACGACTTGTATTAGTATTACACATGTAGTAGTCGTCCAGTCAACCTGATTTTTCTGAAATTCTCTATATTAATATGATGATTATCGATTTTACAGTTGGCCATGTGAAAGAATTGCACTGACATTTCTTTCTCCTTAGTAATGATTGAATTATACTTAATCAGCGAATTCCCGTTTTTGTCGCACGTTGACTCATTTATTTCGCCGCTTGCACAGAAGTAGAAGACGAAATATCAGTTTGACAGGAAATATTCATTTCTCTGACGATTCTTCAACAATAGGTGCAATATATTTTATTATGCTTTTATACCTAAGAAATTATACCCATTTTTATCCATAATGACCGGGTTTATACTAAATAAGCGTTTATGCTTTATGACGTTTGCTTAATCCAACACAGATACCGAAACAATATCAAGATGATAAGCATAATTCATTAGAAAACGTTGGTTAAGGACAAAACTCATGCAGTGAATTAATTATGCAAAAAGTTCACGGTAGCAAGAAGCCACGGTAACAGCCTAATGAGGCTGAAAACTCAAACTGCCACATCACGATCCTAATATGTAATCAACTGAGCTATCAACACACTAGATGCATTTTTCAGACTGATAACGTTCCTGTGGACTGCTTCGTCTGTACTGGCAGTAGGTGTTACCACTGTTCGGAAGTTCAAAACTTTATCTTATAAAATATAAAAATAAACATGTAGCTTATTTGTTATTTTCCAAGGAACGAGCGTATTGCCTAGATGTTCACATCACGTTTTAAAGAGAAAGTCCGTGAGAAAAAATTTGCAACATTCTTGGTGTGTCACAGAGCACAGTGGCTTGTGTAATATGACAATTCGAGAGAGAAGAGAAACTGTTTACAAAGATAAAGAAGCCTCACGATAAGTAATCCCAAACGTGCACCAGAATTTCTGCAGAAACACGGAAAAAAATCTATCCTAGATCCGTGGGATTTTTAAAGGAGAATAATTCAAAACTGGTAGAGGGAATCCATTTGTAAGGGAATAAGTAAGCTGCGGTTTACTAAAAACTACTTTAATGGAGATACATAATGTTAGAATTAGATGAATTTTGCTGATCTGTACAAGTTCAGTGTCTTTGACTACGATGGCAAAGTACATTGAGGCGAACTTTATATCGTGATACATTTATTATTTATTTAGCTTATGGCTAGAGGTACAACATCTATCAAGATTGAAATTTACACTTGTATGTCTAGATTACGAATGTAGTCTATAGTTTGTGGAGTCACGAGAGCAAAGTCTCTAGCACTGCCATTACACTTTGTTGTCCTACATTCGGTGATGATGTGCTGGATCGCCTGTTGTGTAGCACCACAGTCACTCTCAGACTCAGTTATGTTCCACTTGAAGTGGGAGGCTGCACAATTGCCATGGTTGGTTCGAATTCTGTTTAGTGCGGACCATTGTCTGCGAGGGAGGTCGAAAACAGGTGCCGACGTCTTCTTTACAGGAGCATTGTTGGGCAGCATTAGTCTTTAAGTCTCAATGGTAGTTGCTGTTTCTCAAGTTCATCCCATGTCTTGTTGGTGGTTTTCTCGAATGCAGGATATTAGCATTTGCTTTGCTGATGTCAGAATGTATCGGTAGTTCTGGATTGTCCATTATTTTGTTGAATTCTCTTAAGAGAACGTCTTTACATCTGAGATCTGGCGGGGGGTAAGACTTACAAGGGGAGGCCGCCATATATATAAAGTATTAATGAATTGCTTATGCATGTTGGTGAAGGCGGATCGCTCTCCAATTGTACCGCCTCCATTTTTCCGTTTTTTTTAACAGGGTGTACCAAAGCTCTCCCGTCCGCACTGATTTTCGACAATGTTATAAGTTGCGCTAGGGACCGCATCTACCGTCTTTCGAAGTTAGCAGGCAACTACGCTGTTATGCGGTGGCTCGTTTCGGCCCATTCAACATCTGTCATTCAAGTGTAACGAGCGAGTAACGGAGTTCATATTTCATACCTGCCACAGCAAATTTGTGTTCGTGGGGTCTCTATTCTAATTCGAACGTTTGACTTACGCTATACGTATTCGTTTCGGAATATCGTTTCTACGTCTTCCGTTAACTATACGTGGTTAACATTATGAAGACAATTAATAACATTTGTGAAATACAACTTTGTTTGCGGAAAACGTAATGGTGTTCGAAGTCGCCAGTTTTTCCACGACCAACGACTTTCAACAACTTATTATATGCATAATTGTTGCAACTGATTGCCGGGAATTATATATATATATATTATAAAAAACAAATACTAAAAAAAAGGTTGCATAGCGCGAGATTCGATCCGGCGAACCTCGGAGTACGAACCCGAGCGCTTACCGCTGCGCCACGACGCTGTAGAGAACTGATAATCGTAGAGAGTATTTCACCGCAACGGTTTCTTTTAACTGTCGATTTTCTCGACAACGGCTGAGAAGTGCATCTTGGTGCTTTGTCACATTACACCTCTGGCCATGAGCTTTTATTATGCGCAGTATGAATCGAATCTGAATTTCACAATTGGCGGCCTCCCCTTGTTAGTATTGGTAGCCAGTGTATGGGAGTAGATTTGATTGTCAGTGATAAGACGCATTGTGGTATTTATCTATGATATTTGTATGGGCACTATTGAGCCGGACAGCAGCACAGTATTCAGCAGTCGAGTACACCAACCCTAGAGCTGAGCATCGCAAAGTTGCGTCTGTAGATCCCCAATTTGTTCCACATAGTTTATGAATTATGTTGTTGAGAGTTCTTATCTTTGCAGCAACATTTTGGAGAGGATGTTTGAAAGACAGCGTTCTATCCACTGTGACCCCTAGGTATTTAGGGTATCTATTGTGTCTCAATTGCTGGTTGTCCGTGCACACCTTTAAGTTCCTATTAGCCATTTTGTTGTTTACATGAAAGCAACGAAATTCAGTTTTACTGGTGTTTGGTTTGAGTCCCCACTTTTTGAATACTGAATCAGCTTCTTGAGGTCTTCTGTCAGGATCTCTTCTGTTTGTTCAATGGTTTGTTTTCCGATAGCAATTGCCCAGTCGTCTGCACATCCGAATTTCTTGAAATCGTCTCTGGCATGTCTGAAATGTACAGACTAAACAACAAGGGAGCAAGAACCGACCCTTGAGGTAGCCAGTTGTTAAATGATCTTTTATTGCATACATCTTTCCCCTTATATACACGGGTCTTTGGCTCAACATGGTGTTCAAAATTCGCGCAGTTCTTCTACATGGTATAACTTTAAGGAGCTTGTAGGTACTCCTTATTTCCATATTGTATCGTAAGCCACTGTTAAATCTAAGAATGGCACTGACGTCTTGAGTTTTCGTTCATAGCCTGCTTCTACGTAAGTTGTAAGAGACATAACTTGATCTATTCCACTGGAATTATCTCGAGTATATCAGGACCAATTCTGTTCAGTAAACGTCTTTTTCAGGAGTTTATATGCAATGCTGAGCAAGGTAATAGGGCAGCTTTCTGGCCTTTCATTTGGTTTAGTTTTCTTCAGTATAGAAATAAACTTTGTCTGTTTGAAGAGTTTTGGTATCTGGCCTCTTTCAAGAATATCAGTGTAGAATTTGGCTTGCCAGGCACGAGCCTGTTTTCCACAGTGAGCGAAGAACTCTGAGTGTAGGTCGTCGTCACCAGGTGCTTTACCTAATTTAGTGTCACTGATGGCGGTGTTTGTGTCTTCTGTGTTGAATGGTTTGGGTTGTGTCATTGGGGAGCTACGTTTAAGGAATTTCATTTCTTTATTTATATCCTTAGTAAGATTTTTGCTTCTTTTACTTTTGGAAATCATGACCATATGCAAGGCAATCTTGTTCGAATGGATTTCTGACATTGTCCGTGAAGTTGTTTTTCAATCTCCAAGCTTCATGAGAAGAGACCAAGCTTCTCGGCTTGATTTTGTGTAGTCAAGTGAGCTAACTTCATCTTCCCATTTTTTCCTCCTGGAAGCATCTATGCTGTGCAATGATCTGCAATTTCATGGTCATTGCTCTCAGTAAATTGTTGGTAAAGGTTTTCGCTTTCTTCACTCCATCCAGGAATATATTCTTTGCAGTACCCTCTAGGGACATGTTTCTTTGCTGCAGATATCATAGCTCCTATAAATAGTTCATAAGCTTCATATGTAGGTGGTATCCGACATATACAATTATCAAGTTCTTCTGTAAAGCCAGGCCAATTGACCTTATTGAAATTCCAGTGTGGTCAAAGGCTGGATGTGATCAGGGGGATTTGGATGCCCATTTTGTATATCACAGGTCTGTGCTGACTACGAGGGAAGTCATTAAGTACCTTTTGAGTAGTTGGTAAAGGTTTGTGTCCTTCATACTGCTGTGCCATCATCTGGAGAATGAGATGACAAATATATAAACAGTGCAGTGGAACACTACTGCACAAATATTAGAGTATGGAATCTGTTCCAAATCAATTGACAAGGGTATAATTTATTTATTGGTCATAAGCAAAATAGGATCTACGAGTTCTAAATTACTAATTCTACACAATAATATCACAATGTTATATGTACACAAACCTATATCAATGTTAGATATCCAATTAACATCTTTCACTGTACCTTCCATGATGTTATTCAATTTTTCAGAGCCCCTTCTCTTGCTGCACTGTTGCATGATGTCCATGGTCAGCCCATTTGTCACATTCAGCAAGACTGATGACTCTCCATCTGTGTGAGTAGCCATAGTTCTAGTGTGGGCTGTTCAGATCCTGTGTAGGCTGCACCAAATCTTCCTGGGCAGTTCAACCACTGGCACTGATACAATATGATCTATATAGCGACCATGATTGAAATCTTTGTTAGACTTCCTTCTCTACATTTGTATTTGCTTCGGAAAGAAACAGGGGTAATCCTCCTGCACAGGTCTGCAAGACTTCAGGTATGATCATTGTCCAATATGATGTGGATTGGAAGTGTTGTTGGGAGTATGGGAGCATGAAGCTTGTTCCGTTCTCTAAAAGTAGCCTGTTTTCATCTCAGGTCTGGAAGAGCTATTTCTACAAGTGCATGAAGCCATAGTGGTGTGTAGATATCAGCATTCCAGTTAAAATGCACACTGACTCATTTAGGCATACACCCATTTTGAGTATATCCATCCTGCATATTCTTTGTACATCCATTTCATTGTCTGCCTGATCTTGAACCATACTGGTGCACACTTCTCTGTGGCAGAGTACATGTGATATTGTGCAATAATGCATACAATATCTGCTTGCAGTCCTCAGGTT
Source organism: Schistocerca serialis cubense (assembly GCF_023864345.2). Classification (NCBI taxonomy): domain Eukaryota; kingdom Metazoa; phylum Arthropoda; class Insecta; order Orthoptera; family Acrididae; genus Schistocerca; species Schistocerca serialis. The sequence continues at coordinate 37,759,229 of NC_064641.1, forward strand.
ATTCCTGCCAATTTTGTTATTGTGGTTTTTCTAGTCTTCAGTTCTATCTGGTTAGTTTTTTGTATATCAAGGAAATATCATACCACAAACTGAATGAAGATTACAGAACTTCTTAAAAATAGTGGTTGGCTTTGTGGACTTTACTGCCTCTTATGACAGTGTGTGATGAATAGCTCCAGCCAATGCTTAAGAAAATGATTCCCTGGTCAGAGACCTACCACACTCATTTATTTTTTATTTTATTTACACGTCAAGTTCCTTAGAACCAAATTGAGGAGCAAATCTCCAAGGTCAAGGAACCTGTCAGTACATGAAATTACAACATAAAGGTAACAACAGATAAAAATAAAATGTTTATGAACTCAAAAAAGTCACACCATAAGTTTAAGTAAATGCAATCAACAATATAACATAAGAATCAGCTTAATTTTTGAAGGAACTCCTCAACAAAATAGGAGTGATCCATGAGGAAACTCTTTAATTTCGATTTGAAAGCATGTGGATTACTGCTAATTTTTTAAATTCTTGTGGTAGCTTATGGAAAATGGATGCAGCAGTATACTGTACACCTTCCTGTGCAAGGGTTAAGTTTCTGAACAAGATCCTGAATGTAGGCTTTCCATGACAGTGTACAATCTATCAGAACATCCAGAAATTTGAACTGTTCCGTTTAACTAATCATATGCCCATTCTGTGAAATTAAAATGTCAAGTTTCATTGAATTGTGTGTTATAAACTGTAAAAACTGTGTCTTACTGTGATTTAGTATTAGTTTATTTTCTACAGGCCATGAATTTATGTCATGAACGACACTATTTGAAACTGAGCCAACATTGCACACAACACCCTTTACTGCCGAGATTGTGTCATCAGCAAACAGAAATATGTTAGAAATACCTGTAATACTAGAAGGCATATCATTCATATAAATAAATGTTAAAAGAAAAGAAAAAAATTCCTTGACGTCTATATTTATGTGCTGCTCCATGACTCTGCTGTCAATATCTTTATTCTTGGCTTGTGTGTAACTTCTGTGTTTTTTCTTACAGTAAATGTGTTTTTTTTCGTATCCAGGGTGTAATTACAAAGCTAATAAATTGTTTTCTTGCCTTTAAATAATATTTTTCATCAATAAAGAACAGAAGTGGCCCCAACACTGATCCCTGTGGCTCCCCCCATTTAACTGTACCCCACTCAGAACCCTCATCACAGCCATTCTCAATACTGTGAATAATGACCTCTTGCTGTCTGTTGTTAAGTAAGAGGTGAACCAGTTGTGAGCTACTCCCAGTATTCCATAATGGTCCAACTTCTGGAGCAATATTTTGTGATCAACACAATAAAACACCTTAGTTAAATCAAAAAATATGCCTAACATTCAAAATATTTTAATTAACCCCTTCGAGTACCTCACACAGAAAATAGAATATGCATTTTCATTTGTTAAGCGATTTCTAAAGCCAAACTGTACATTTGACAGCAAATTATGTGACGTAAAATGATCAATTATCCTTACACACACAGCCTCTTCAATAACTTTAGCAAACACTGATGGCATAGAAATAGGTCTAAAATTGTCTACATTATCCCATTCTCCCTTTTTTAAAGCAGCTTCACTACTGATTACTTTAATCATTCGGGAACTGACCTTTCCTAAAGGAAAAATTACAAATATGGCTAAATACAAGGCTAACATGAGCAGCACAGAAATTTATTAATCTGCTAGGCACTCCATAATATCCATGAGAGTCCTTAGTCTTCAGTGATTTAATTATTGACTCAATCTCCCCCCCCCCTGTCAGTATCACAGAGGAGTATTTTAGATTTTAGACATCAATCTTGGAAAAGCATTTGCCAAGAGAGTTGTACCTTAGGGGGAAAAAAGGACAGGTATACACTCGCACACACACACATATATCCATCCACACATACACACACAAGCAGACATATTTAAAGACCACTGATCTTTAAATATGTCTGCTTGTGTCTGTATGTGTGGATGGATATATGTGTGTGTGTGCGAGTGTATACCTGTCCTTTTTTCCCCCTAAGGTAAGTCTTTCCGCTCCCGGGATTGGAATGACTCCTTACCCTCTCCCTTAAAACCCACTTCCTTTCGTCTTTCCCTCTCCTTCCCTCTTTCCTGATGAGGCAACAGTTTGTTGCGAAAGCTTGAATTTTGTGTGTATGTTTGTGTTTGTTTTTCTGTCTATCGACCTGCCAGCGCTTTCGTTCGGTAAGTCACCTCATCTTTGTTTTTATATATAATTTTTCCCACGTGGAATGTTTCCCTCTATTCTATAGAATACTGTTTTTTACGTACATGGCCACTCCCTCATTCTGCAAGGAACTCCTTGAAAAACGGCCAGCTAATCTGTATCCCGGTAAAGGAAGCCCCTGAATTGTCAATTTATTTAAGTGATGCTCCGATATACTGATAATTTCAGAGTCAACATCTATAAGCAGTTCACTAACATTATCTTCAACACCTCTTATATTTTGATGAAATATGCTAATTCCTTCTCTTCTTGGAAACATGACGTCCTCTGAATGTGATTGCTTTGTTTGACGAACTTCCTTTAAGCAGGTAAACTTATCAGTTGACTTCAATCTAAAAAAGGGTGCAGTCTAACACCAACCACTATAGGAATTTTCCCATGAGTGAGCCCACCACCACCTGTTACATTGTAACCTATAAGCTTTGCCAGCCTCCCCTTCCCATACCTATTGAGGTGCAGGCCTTGCCTAGTGAAATTCGATCTACTGGTAGACTCAACTGGCATCATGAAAATCTGATGAAAAATCACTACTTCAGAGGCATCGTAGGACAAAATATTACAAAAGCCATTCTCAAGAAAAACCAGGTTATCACATAGATCAGTAATTGCTCCTCTTATCCCATCTTTACACTTCTGACATGTCTGTTACGACTTCAGAGATTCTGTTCTGCTGGTAACATGGCAAAGAACATCCACACAAACCACCTAGATGAAAGAGAACACATTCTGACATCAGATCTGGAAAAATCGGGAATTGCCAAGTATAATTCCAAGGTATTTTTGATAATTACTGTGATTTATTGGCTTATGGCATCATCAAGATAGACTGCACAACTTTGAGCTGAATTTGGACACAGTCACAAATTCTTATGAAATATTCACTCACTCCCTAGAGGAAGTTTTCAAATCATTACACTGGGAAACATAAAAATGAATATGCATTAATGGAACCTCGCTCAGTTTGCTTATGACGTTATGCTGTTTGTTTTTTGTGGAGACAAACTTCATTAATCAAAGTATATTTTAAAGTAAAGTTGATAGTAGGCCTTAAGATCAGTTATAGCCCGACTAAAAGTATGTATAATCATACCCATTACCCAGATTCAAAAAAACATATGGAAATCAATGAGAACATGTGGAAAAGTAAATCACAACAACAAGGAGTTGTATGACAACAAAAGTTGGTAGGCATGTTCATACATCTGAAAAATGACATCTATTCAAATTTCACGCTGGCCACACACGAGTGGCACTAATAGCACCACGACAAGGATGCAAATCATGTTTGATTTAAATACAGGCTGTAACAGTCATTAGTGTTAGTTACCTCTGAGATTCAATGTGGTGAGTTGACGTTAGTCAAGAATGCTTGTAAGACACGAGCAGGAGATAGACGGAGAAGTGCGGAGGGGGAGATGGACAGAGGAGAGGGGAGGGCGGGATGAACAGAGAGAGAGGCGAAGAAGGAGATTAATATAGAGAGAGGGGAAGGAGGAGACAGACAGAGATAGAGAGGGATGAGGAGTTGGACAGATGGTGGGAGGAAGAGGGACAGAGAGAGGGAGATGTGGATATGGACAGAGAGAGAGAGGGATGAGGAGATGGACAGAGAAAGGCAGAGGAGGAGGTGGACAGGAGGTGGACAGAGGGGGGGGGGGGGGGGAGTAGATGGACAGAGAGAAGGGAGAGGATTGGTTTGACATATAGAGTGAGGGGGAAGGATGTGGACAGAGTGAGGGGGGAGGATGAGGACAGACAGAGAGAGAGAGACAGAGAGAGAGAGAGAGAGAGAGAGAGAGAGAGAGAGAGAGGAAGGGGGAAGGAGATGGTGTAGGAGGCAGGTAGAAGATGGAGAGTGGTAGAGGGCAGCTGGCAGGGGAAGAGGGTCTGACGAGGGAAGTGGGATTGGTTGTGGGGAGGTAGACGGAAGAGGGGCAGTGTGTAAAGAGGCAGCTGGAAGAGGTACAGGGTAGCAGGGTGTAAGAGGGTTGGCAGAAATAGAGGGAGGAAGGTAGATTGGGTGATAGGATTTCAATTTTTTGTGATTATTTTCATGAAACCATTTCAACAAAATTTGGTATGTACATGACACATTTTTTGTACAAAAGCGTTGGGGGAGTAAGAAATCCCTACTGAGATGGGGATGATGTGAAAAAATGTTCTGAAACAAACTTTTTGCATTCCTCTTCTGTACTTCGGGCATTGGCAACACTTCTAAAATGTGCTGTTCAGGGCGTCAACTGTGTTACCTGCATGACAACTACATCTGACCAATATTTTTATTAATGTGTTTTGGAACCAAACTTCATGGCACATTATTGAACACTACAGATAAATTTGACACCCTCCAAAAACAGCCTTACAGGAAGACATGATAAGAACATAGAAAGTAAGAAGAACATCATTCATTTGTTCTACAAAAGCTACTAAAATACCACATTTGTGGTACGTAAGTGCAGAACATAGTTCAGTTTACTGCTGGAAGTGTAATGAAAACTAAAATGTTGTTATGAGAGTAAAGGATACCACAGAGAGTGATAAAAGAAAGAAGTACTAGACAAATAGCAATAACAGAGATTACTGAATGAAAATATTTAAGAAAAATAACCTATTTTACCTGCAGAATTATTATGAAACTGAGCCATTACAATTGGCACCAATATAAATCACAGGTTGAAGCAAGTAAGTGCATATGCTAACTGTGCTAAAAGGCTATTGTCATGAAGAACTTTGTTGCAGATTACAGGCAGTTAAGATCACAGCACTACATTCAACTAAGAGAATACTGAAGATGACGAAATGAAGTAGCTTTGTCAGATGGCAACTAACTGCAGCTGATGACCTGGAATTAAGCAATGATTTCCAATGTGAGAGACAACTCACAGCATCTCTGATTTGCAGTGGCACACAGCACTCCATGTTAGAATGCTGTGTTTTGCACAGCAGTGTAAAGTGAGCTGTATTTATTCAGAACAATTTTTATTTTTTTACTTTTCTGCCTTATGTGACATCGTGTGTTAAGTAAAAACTGGGTTCATTGTAAGAAGTGATTCCCCGTTATGTGTTAGGAACTGCTGTGAATTGGGGAAATGTTGTGTACAAAATGTTATTTGGATTGTATGCCAGCTTCAACTTGAAACATGGAAGAGCATTTGAAAAGTTTTTTGAAAAAGTTTAGTGCAAAAATTACTTATGATAACAAACTAATGTTAACTTATATGCTCTAAGGGTTAAGTTTGAGAAAGTTCTACCTGAGAAACCACTAAACTACATGCCAGATTAGATACAGCTAAGGCTAAAATAGACCAACAAACCAGTAAGTTAGAGGAACACATTGCAAAGTCACATCACATAAGGGCTCAGATATATCAAACGGTATTAGATTTAAAAACAACTATACCGAACTTTGAATCCAAATGTAGTCACAAAAAAGGTAAATGAACAGTCTGGCAAATTAAATATGAGTCAAAAACAAATTTCAGGCACTAGTAAGAAATTAGGTATTTTAGAACAATATTAAGATTCAGCTGAAGTAACTGTCTCAGGTTCCTTTTTCACAACACATGAGGAATGTGAGTGATCAGGAAGTTCAACAGGTAATCCAGAGAAAACTGAAGTAGAAATTTTAATATTAAGGACAGAATCTTATTTTAATTCTGTTGTATGTGAAGAATTTGTGGAGGGGAGAGACTATTTAAATTTAGTACACAATTAGAGCTCGACCCGGCAAAACAAATATATAAATGAGTTTTCTGAAAATGCGGTGCTGAAGCTATAAAACCAGGACTATGGAGCAACAGCAGAAAGTCATTTGATTGGATGGGTCTTGTTACATACTGTTTACAACCTCTGGCTTAGTTTATGGTGGGGGTTCAGTGGTGATTTGGGCAGCCATGTAATGGTGTTCCATGGGCCCCATGTTTACTCTGCAAGTTCGCAATTAATGTCAAGGATTATGTGACCATTTTGGGTGATCAGTTCCACCTCAGGGTACGATGTTTGTCCTCCAATGGCCAAGCTTGGTCCATCCCGTGGTAAAATTTTTGTTCTCCAATGGTGAAGCTGCGTTCCAAGATAACAGGATTCGTCCTGTTCACACAGTTTGCTAGTTCTGAGAGTATGAGAATAAATTTTTGCATCTGCCCTGGTCACAACAGTCATCAGACCTCAATACAATTGAGCCTTTGTGGTCTACTTTGTAGAGAAGGGTGCAAGACTGTTATTCACCTCTATCAGCATTACCTGAACTTGCCACTGTTTTGCAAGAAGAACACTGTAATATTACCTTATAAACCATACAGGACCTGTATTCTTCCATTCTGAGAGGAATAGAAACCGTTTTGAATGCCAATGTGTTTCATGCACCATATTAGGTATGGTAATGTGTTATGTTTTTGGTGCTTCCATAGTTTTGACCTTCACTTGTACTCACTCAGGGAGTCCACCTTCTTTGTGAATTTGTAGCCGACACCTATAAGGTCCAGAGTCAGTTGTTGCATTTTTTCGTATTTTGTTCCCATACAAAGATCCTACTCTGCTACTATTCTGTATATTTTTATTATATTTTCTTCAACTATTGTTGTAAGTGCATTCAACCAGGCTGTATATTTTGAGAGTGTAACTATCTGATAGGGAGCTTGCACAGCTTACGCTTAGCCTTTATGATTTTCACAGTCTCCTCACTAAATGGTACCAAGATGAAGCATCTATTCAAAATCTTATGCTATGGATATCTGCAAAGTCAGGTATTATTACTCGTCACTGTTGTGTTAAGGAGGAGTGTTTTTTTTTTTCTCCAAACTGTAAAAGTGTGAATGCCTCATTAAATCTGACTTATCACTTGAGATTGTGATGTGGCCAGTTGTCCTTTTGAGATAGTCCTTTTACATATTTGAGACATACCTTCATCAAGTACCTTTACATTTTCCTTCGTTCCTTATCCAAGTCACCTTAAATATTCTCCCCATCCCTTATGCCAGTCCTGTTATCTATTTGTCTCTCATCTGGGGTTGGTGGCTGTGGTCAAACCTGAACCTTGACTGCATTTTACCTTTCACTTATGGCCGTAGTTGTTGTTGTTGTTGTTGTTGTTGGTTATTGCTTTAGGGCACAAAACAGCTGAGGTCCTAAGCACCCATGTCATGACTTAAAATGGTCAATTACCGAATGAATTTGAAGTTGATAATACACAGAGCATAATTGACTGGAGGATAATGATAGCTAAAAACAATCACTTTCCCTTTGAGGGGTTGCTCAAACAGTTGAAAATTAAATTTCCTTTGCTACATTACTATGACGAATAAACAGCATTGTGTCAGAAAATGGCACACTGTAAATGGTTAGTTGCAGTAAGTACATAGCAGTGTGGGATCTCCACTTAACAAATGACAGTGACTGAAACAACAGTGATCAATATGCAGCCTAGCTAAAAGTATCTCCTCACGACGACAGGGGCAAGAGGAAGTCACCCAAGCTGTTGGGAGGCGTTTAATTTCATGGAGTTTGTTCCCATATAGAGAATACCAGTGTACATGCCAGAGCAACACAATGTTCCTATGTGTGGCAACACAAAGATCATCTGAAGGGCAAAATAGCTAAATGCCTAGGTAGTTGGATTGCAGCTTTAGCAGCAGGATCGACAGCTTCATTCCCCAATACTCCGACGTGGCCAGGGATCCACATGAACATCACATTGGTTCCATCAGTAGTAGTTCAGCAGCACCAGCAATGCAATCATACATGTAAACTGTCCCCTGTGTGTGTTTAGCTTTTTGACAATATTTAATGGCATCATATGTGTAAGCTTATGCATTTGAAAATATTTAACATTAATACTGTTTGTATTATCTCTTCTAAAAAATTTAATTCAATCACACACTTAAAACTGTCCCCTATCTGTTTTTAGTTTTTTGATGATTTTTTATGCCACCATACATGTAAGCTTACACATGTGAAATTATTTAATTTTAATACTGTTTGTATTATGTCTTATAAAAACTCAAACAATTGCCACACTGTTACTGTAAACCATGTCCTATATCTTTGTGCATTGTACACCACGTGATGCCAGGGACAGTAAATAAATAAATAAACAAACAAATAAATGGATAATTATGTTCCTATGGGAATTAACTTACTTTAATGTTGGTGTCTTGCAGATAACAGCAATTTTAAAGAACTAGCAGTAGTCATTAATGGAAATAATGCCATAGCTAAACAAAATGGAACTGCATTTTTGTAATGGCCCTCTGCCTTCTGAGCTTCATATTATTGACCTGTGCCTAAATACACGTGTCGGGCTTCAGAAAAAAATTAGGTGTGTGATAGACTGCATATGTCTTATTGATCTATAACATTTTTTCCTATTGGTGTAGACTAATAACCAATACTTACAGAATCTTGCAGGTTTGCAAGCTGCCTCATTATGTTTTTATATCTATTTTTTTCTGCCCTGTTAGCAACATACAACAAAACATTACAGCTAACAGCAGGAATCTTGGTTACTAACATATTAACCAAATCAGCACTCTATAAACATAGCACAAAAACAGAGAATGAAGCTTCTTACAATTTACTGTAAAATAACACAATGCTAACATTTTCTGTAACAAAAACAACATACAAAAAAGATATGTCCTTTCAGAATAAGATTTAACACACTTTAAATAACAACAAAAGGATAGTATAATAATAGATAAATATAATCAGTCCATTACAAAGCTTTGTGTTCTGCTATTACAAAAGCAAGAAATTGGGCATTACAACAGTAAATCACAATTTACAAAAAATACCCAAAAATTTAAGAAGATTTAAGAAAAACTGTCACAGACTATGGAATTACAGACAGACACTGTCTGTCAATTATGCACTGACAAGTGACTGGTACTGATCGAGGACAGGCTCAGGTATGTGGTCTGCCAAGGTATTTCGTGGCAAGCCCGAGTAATGGACAAGCATTTCCAGGAAGTGCAGCCCTGTTGCAGCTTCAGCAGAAAACTCGGGCGATTTTGAGCTGCAAGCAAACAACAAAAATGAAATATTTTGTTTGAAATTAATTTATATTTGTATCCTTAAGCACAGACTAGGTTGTTTTTGTGGCCCATTAAGTACAGTAAATAAAATAAACTGTAGAAGTAAATAATTACATTAATGACGCTGACAGTTCACAATCAAATTTTGGGAAACATGCTTTGCCTCTTATTACAAGTGTTAAGAGCAAGTCAAAGCATAATTTAAATTAAGGATACCCATCTCCAATAATCATTCATCCATCACTAACTTGCTCAAATAAACATGCACACTGACAATATTCAAATTCTCCACTGCATTGTGCTGCCTAACTTAATTAGATTGGGCACTAAATGTCACAGAGTACTTCAAAATTAACACTTAAAATTATTTGTTAGTTATAAATATGTGGTATATAAATTTAAACTTCTTTTTTACTCTTTACAAGGTCTTGAAATTGCTTGTTTTTCACTCCGAGTTTTCATTCCTATTTTAATTATTAATTAATTTCTATCATTTTAGTAATTCATGAAATACAGTAAGTAATTGATAGATTACTTTTGATTCATAAAGAGAAATATTATCAGAAGTAGTAGTATGACCATGGGCTACAAATTGACATACTTCACTGAATACTAGTGTATTCTATAGGAGTGTTACAAGGACCTAGAGGGGGAGGGGGGGATCTCATGTTGGTTTCTGAGTGAATGACTAAATAGTTTGGAGGTTTCAATACACGTAGGACCACTATGCATACTACTGTATGCTGGTGTCTCACAACAAATAATAAATAAACATTAAGTACTGCTTTGCAAAACTGAAACCTTCTAGGAGGGACAGTGGTTGATGTCAGCCAATACCTCCATTTTGACTTTGACATTTATGTTATGGTTACAGGGAATAATTTCTAATTATGCAAAACAAAGTTGATAAAGCTTAATGTACATTTAGAGATTAAGACCCAATTTTTTTTCCATCAAATGATATACCTGAATTTATTTTGATGTTTGAGACACTTGCCTGGTTAGTCATTTTGGCTTGGCTGGGAGTAAATATCTGCAGCTCTTTACTTAAATTTAATAACTGCTTCAACAATTATGAGAAAACAATTTATGAAATCATGTTTAAAGATCCACTATGTAAGTGGAATAGTGCGTTAGCTACAGACACTGAAAGATATAGCTCTACTTTAGTTATTAAAGAGTGACCAGCTTTCAAATGCCTTGAAAGATCAAAACAAAAAATGTGCATTGACAGCACCTGACCAGTGCTACCGAAGAGCACACCAGATTTTTCATTAAATAAATACAATTTGTTTTTTAAAGGAACACACTGTCATTTGACTGTTTTATTGTTTATTTCAATACAGCCCACATTTCGGACTTTTATGCCATTTTCAAGTATTTACTAAAAGCAAAAATTTCAAAAAATGTAAAATGTCTATTAAGAAAAATATTGACTCCTCATGAAATACCTGATGCAAAATCACCATCTTGTAAGAGATCAGTAAATAATTGTGGGAGCATGATATATTTAGTAAACACAGGCTTACGTTGGTAAATAAAAGGTGAGCACACGTCCTTGAAGTGTAATGATAAAGAAATCAAAGAGTATGAGTAATAGAACACCTCAATACTAAAATGACAAAGTGTCATAGATACATGACTATCAATGTTAAATATCTTCAGACTATATATAATTATCTTTGGGGAGGCAATGTGCACCACCTGCTTAGCAATAAACATCAGTACATCAGATCATCAACAACTGTAAGTGAACCTATTTAAGTTGGATGAGAAACTTAAGTCTAAAAGGAACAAAATGAAGTAAAATACAAAGACAGTAAATCACATATAAGAATATAGTAATTGTCAGTGATAATACAAAAGTTAACAACAGAAATTAAAAATGCAGGGATGGGGGAGGGTAAATGGATGGTGGCTGAAGAGGGATGGGAGAGATACAGGAATATACCTCATTTAACCAAGACTTACAAAATTAAGACGGTTAACTGTGTAATTAAGAGAAAGAGATGGGTTTGGAATCAAATATGGAGGGGGGGGGGGGGGTGAGGAATGGGGGTAGGGGCAATGTCAAAGACAATAGTGAGATGTAGAAGTGTGAAAAGCAGTGTTAGAGGTGCATAAATGCAGGGGATGGGGAGGGAGGGCTGAACAAAATGACAGTAGGAATGTGAGTGCATATTTGATTAAATGCTGAATCAGGAGAAATCAGAATGAGAGTAAAGAGGTGGGAGAAAGTTGGGGCAGTGGGTTGGGGGCAGGGGGGCAAGAAACTTCAATGGACCTACCCACAGGCAAGTGGTCGAAGGCTCAAAGTTGGGGGATGACAAAAGAGAGTGATATATATAACGTCAAACAAAGCACTGAGGAACAGGGAGGGAGAAAGGGGCTGGGTATGGAAGGTTAGTGATCCATTAGATTAGGCACATTTAGTAATGCTGGCAGGGGGTGAGAGAATGGGAGACACACCAGAAACAGGGGGGGTAGGCATTTTGGAGGGGGTTGGGTGTGGAATGGGTTGGGGGTCCAAGGTGGATAGAAAACATGAGACTGCAGTCACAGTGCCGTATTTATGAAATATAGTAAAAGTAGGAAAACATATAGTAATCATAATATGCTTATTGAAATGTAAAAGTGCATTACACTTGCATAAAACAGAGTAGCTGCTCCTTAGTAGGAAAAAGCACCTAATGAAAGCTACTTTTGAGTTACACAGCATAAATAGATTAGCATAAGTGTACAACTATCTTAATCACAACAGATACAGAACTTATTTATTGCAAGGATGATTACTAATTACAGGGAGATTACAGAATTTCCAGCCATTAAGTTAACCATGACTTGACTTAGAGGCAATATATACAAAACTTGTTGCATGTTTGCGTAGTGAACGTAAGAAAAATAGTGAGCTGGAGGGGTGGAAAATGTTTTGCGAGTAGCAAAGGCAAGGGGCAAATGGGAGACAGAGGAGGGGGGGGGGGGGGGGGGGGGAGATAAATAGGAATAGAGAATAAGAGACTCTAACTGCATCACAACAGTGCAGCATCCAAGCATGCATGTTGTCCATGTTGTTGTTGTTCTTGTTGTGGTCTTCAGTCCTGAGACTGGTTTGATGCAGCTCTCCATGCTACTCTATCCTGTGCAAGCTTCTTCATCTCCCAGTACTTACTGCAACCTACATCCTTCTGAATCTGCTTAGTATATTCATCTCTCATCTCTTCGTCTCCCTCTACGATTTTTACCCTCCCCGCTGCCCTCCAATGCTAAATTTGTGATCCCATGATGCCTCAGAACATGTCCTACCAACTGGTCCCTTCTTCTTGTCAAGTTGTGCCACAAACTCCTCTTCTCCCCAATTCTATTCAATACCTCCGCATTAGTTATGTGATCTACCCATTTAATCTTCAGCATTCTTCTGTAGCACCACATTTTGAAAGCTTCTACTCTCTTCCTGTTCAAACTATTTATCGTTCATGTTTCACTTCCATACATGGCTACACACCTTTAGAAACGACTTCCTGACACTTAAATCTATACTCGATGTTAACACATTTCTCTTCTTCAGAAACGCTTTCCTTGCCATTGCCAGTCTACATTTTATATCCTCTCTACTTTGACCATCATCATTTATTTTGATCCACAAATAGCAAAACTCCTTTACTACTTTAAGTGTCTCATTTCCTAATCTAATTCCCTCAGCATCACCCGACTCAATTTGACTACATCCCATTATCCTTGTTTTGCTTTTGTTGATGTTCCCATTCCGTTCAACTGCTCTTCCAAGTCCTTTGCTGTCTCTGACAGAATTACAATGTCATCGGCGAACCTCAATGTTTTTATTTCTTCTCCATCGATTTTAATACCAACTCCGATTTTCCTTTTGTTTCCTTTACTGCTTGCTCAATATAGAGATTGAATATCATCGGGGAGAGGCTACAACCCTGTCTCACTCCCTTCCCAACCGCTGCTTCCCGTTCGTGCCCCTCGACTCTTATAACTGCCATCTGGTTTCTGTACAAATTGTAGATAGCCTTTTGCTCCCTGTATTTTACCCCCGCCACCTTTAGAATTTGAAAGAGAGTATTCCAGTCAAGATTGTCAAAAGCTACAAATGCTACAAACGTAGGTTTGCGCTTCCTCAATATATTTTCTAAGATAAGTCATAGGGTCAGTATTGCCTCACGTGTTCCAACATTTCTACAGAATCCAAACTGATCTTTCCCGAGGTCGGCTTCTACCAGTTTTTCCATTTACCTGTAACAAATTCGTGTTAGTATTTTGCAGCTGTGAGTTATTAAACCGATAGTTCGGTAATTTTCACATCTGTCAACACCTGCTTTCTTTGGGATTGGAATTATTATATTCTTCTTGCTCACCATATGGTAGAGTTTTGTCAGGACTGGCTCTCCCAAGGCCGTCAGTAGTTCCAATGGAACGTTGTCTACTCCCAAGGCCTAGTTTCGACTCAGGTCTTTCACTGCTCTGTCAAACTCTTCAGGCAGTATCGTATCTCCCATTTCATCTTCTTCTACACCCTCTTCCATTTCCATAATATTGTCCACAAGTACGTCACCCTTGTATAGACCTTCTATATACTCCTTCCACCTTTCTGCTTTCCCTTCTTTGCTTAGAACTGGGTTTCTATCTGAGCTCTTGATATTCATACAAGTGGTTCTCTTTTCTCCAAAGGTCTCTTTAATTTTCCTGTAGGCAGTATCTATCTTATCCCTAGTGAGATAAGCCTCTACATCCTTACATTTGTCCTCTAGCCATCCCTGCTTAGTCATTTTGCACTTCCTGTCGATCTCATTTTTGAAACGTTTGTATTCCTTTTTGCCTGCTTCATTTACTGCATTTTTATATTTTCTCCTGTCATCAATTAAATTCAATATTTCTTCTGTTACTCAAGGATTTCTACTAGCCCTCGGCTTTTTATCTACTTGATCCTCTGCTGCCTTCACTACTTCATCCCTCAGAGCTACCCATTCTTCTTCTACTGTATTTCTTTCCCCCATTCCTGTCAATTGTTCCCTTATGCTCTCCCTGGAACTCTCTACAACCTCTGTTTTAGTCAGTTTATCCAGGTCCCATCTCCTTAAATTCCCACATTTTTGCAGTTTCTTCAGTTTTAATCTAAGTTCATAACCAATAGATTGCGGTAAGAGTCCACATCTGCCCCCAGAAATGTCTTACAATTTAAAACCTGGTTCTTATATCTCCATCTTACCATTATATAATCTATCTGATACCTTCTAGTATCTCCAGGATTCTTCCACATATACAACCTTCTTTTATGATTCTTGAACCAAGTGTTAGCTATGATTAAGTTATGCTCTGTGCAAAATTCTACCAGACGGCTTCCTCTTTCATTTCTTACCCCCAACCCATATTCACCTACTATGTTTCCTTCTCTGCCTTTTCCTACTCTCGAATTCCAGTCACCCATGACTATTAAATTTTCATCTCCCTTCACTACCTGAATAATTTCTTTTACCTCATCATACATTTCATCAATTTCTTCATCTGCAGAGCTAGATGGCACATAAACTTGTACTACTGTAGTAGGCATGGGCTTCGTGTCTATCTTGGCCACAATAATGCATTCACTATGTTTTTGTAGTAGCTTACCCGCACTCCTATTTTTTTATTCATTATTAAACCTACTCCTGCATTACCCCTATTTGATTTTGTATTTATAACCCTGTATTCACCTGACCAAAAGTGTTGTTCCTCCTGCCACTTAACTTCACTAATTCCCATTATATCTAATTTTAACCTATCCATTTCCCTTTTTAAATTTTCTAACCTACCTGCCCGATTAAGGGATCTGACATTCCACACTCCTATCTGTAGAAGGCCAGTTTTCTTTCTCCTGATAATGACGTCCTCCTGAGTAGTCCCCACCCGGAGATCCGAATGGGGGACTGTTTTACCTCCGGAATATTTTACCCAAGAGGACGCCTTCATCATTTAACCATACAGTAAAGCTGCATGCCCTCAGGAAAAATTACGGCTGTAGTTTCCCCTTGCTTTCAGCCGTTCACAGTACCAGCACAGCAAGGCTGTTTTGGTTAGTGTTACAAGGCCAGATCAGTCGATCATCCAGACTCTTGCCCCTGCAACTACTAAAAAGGCTGCTGCCCCTCTTCAGGAACCACACAATTGTCTGGCCTCTCAACAGATACCCCTCTGTTGTGGTTGCACCTACGGTATGGCCATCTGTATTGCAGAGGCACGCAAGCCTCCCCACCAGCGGCAAGGTCCATGCATATGTAACACATTAAAAAGTATATAACAGCTGTGATATGCCTGCAGGAATGTAGCAATGCATTATAAATTCCATAGTCTGGAGTAATTGCTCCTTAGTAGGTAAAAAGCACCCAAATAAAATTATTCTGGTGTACCGTACTTACTCGAATGTAAACCGCACTCGAATCTAAGCCGCACCTGAAAAATGAGACTCGAAATCAAGGAAAAAAAAAATTTCCCGAATCTAAGCCGCACCTGAAATTTGAGACTCGAAATTCAAGGGCAGAAACAAAGTTAGTCCATTGTAATAAGAGACACAATTTAGGTCGAATGAATGACAATACAGCTACAGTAGTGTGGTTCGAGTTATAAGTTTAGTAGTTACGCTTTACCAGGTAGCCATTGCTATGCGTCAGGCGCTCCGTCCATATTTATACAGGTACCGGTACCCTTCCTTTTTCACGTGCTTCATCTGGATTGAATTGATTGCTTATTTTTCTTTGATCTGTTAACTGCCGTTCTCTTTGTTATAGGTGTTTACGTCACTCTAAGCTGAAAACGCATTGTACTGTGTCATGCATTGTTTGCTGCATTCTGATAATGAGTGTTTACGGTCTGTCGCCGCTCGCGGCATGGCTTACTGTTGTGCGTGCTACAGCCGCTTTTTTTAAAAAAGAAGATCAACAAGAACCAGATAATAGACTGCGTATGGTAGATGATGATCTGAACGAGAGTTTAGCGAAAATTTTTCTCCGTTTGAAAATCTTTGCACACGCCTCTTTAGTACATAACATTCTGCACAGAAATTAGAGTCATCTTAGATTTAAAAATCTAGTCAATTGCCGTGCTTTATTTCTGACTGTATCACTATTAGGCATAAGAGTAATACGAATATGAACATGACATGATATGTACATTCTTCCGCGTTTGCTGTTGTCTCATCTAGTGTCGTAGTTTATTAGGCAGACAGGATTTATATGAGATAGCAGCGAACACGAAACAATACATGGTAAAATGTTTATATTCATATTATTCTTATGATGAAGAGAATACTGCATGTGATTCACAATTCATAAAAGTTACTATTAGCAACCATATCTTCTCACAGGTAGGAAAAAATTCAGAACGTAGAGTTGGCCATATTGACAAACATCCCAAACAGTCTTGCCAGTCGGATTTTCGTAGTACATTGAAAGACTGCTACATTCGAAGATGAACAATACGGAATTTGTATTTACTTCGTTGGATAATGTATGAAAATGCAGTGGTCGAAACTCGGGGCGGAGAAAAAAGCTCGTTTTCCACCTTTTTTTAAAAAAAATTATTTACTGGCGCAGAGGTTTGGCGCCATTATTCATCTTTGTGACTGCAAAGCATGCCTGTGTAGTGCTACATATATTTGACGGCAGAAGTTAGTTGTAGCGGCACCTACTAACATTTTTCAGAACTTCCTCTTACGTTGCACTCGATTCTAAGCCGCAGGCGGTTTTTTGGATTTCAAAAATCGGAAAAAAGTGCGGCTTAGATTCGAGTAAATACAGTAACTAAGCAGTAATATATCTGTACACATGTACACCATGTCTTATTGGCAATGAACATAAGTGTTAAACATTGTATATACGGTGTGACTTAAAGAAGATTTAATGTTCATTTTGCCACCGACAGAAGCAATAAAAATAAATGCACTTGTACACACAAGCTACAATGCAGCATCCAATATATACAATGTTTTTACACTTCATTTACATGAATTTTTTTTAACAGTGTACATTAGATAATACCACCTTTGTCACATCTACTGTTTTGGGAAAACTATGGGCAACATATAAGTAAAATGTCTCTTACTGCTTCTTACTGTAACAAGTAGCATAATAGCTAAATATTGTAGCTATGATGCTAGTCAACAGGCACAGTACATTAGAAACATATTACATTACAACATTTGCTGCGAGTAAAAGAATTTGTTGTATTTGGGGCTTTTGAGATAAAGAATTATAACAGAACATTTCTTTCTTTTTTGTGCCACAAGGATTCACATCAATATGTTGCAATTTAGTCACCATTTGAGCACCTGAAATACATGGCAAAAATAGGTTATGTATGGCAACTGTGATATTCAGCAGAAACATTTAAATGCATTATAACAGTATGACATGGGATAATAGAGCCTTAATGGCAAACACCTAATGACAGAACTGTACTTTAACACAACTGTATACACCAGTGAATAATGTTTATCATATCTTATTAACGATGTTCACCACCCAGCTCCCCCCCCCCCCCCCTTTTTCCTGTTCCTCAATGTTTGTTGTTATATATCACAGTCTCTTGAGACACACACACACACACACACACACACACACACACACACACACACACACACAACCCCTTACCCCCCCCACCCCCACCTCACCCACTTTGAGCCTCCAACCACTCTCGCGCCCCCCCTCCCCCCAACCCACCACCACCCCAACATTCTCCCACTTCTTCACTCACTTTCTGATTTTTCCTGATTCAACATTTAATCAAATATAATTTTATTCAGACCTCCCTCCCCTTTGTGATGAAGCAAGCTGGGATATTTTTACTTCCCCGTCTTCTCACTTTTAACTAATTACCATTAACAAATGTGAGTATAATCTGTTTTTTCATAAAATAGAAAGTTTGGCCTTCAGTATTAAAGAATATAACACCAGATAAGTATTAAAGAATATAAACACCAGATATAATTTTGTGCTTAGTTTTATGTATGTAATTCATTTTCTAATTTGTTTTGACTATTCCCAGTTAGCATCTTTTGTTATAGCGTGAAATCAGTAATTGTTTAGTAACTTAAATTCTATTGTTGACACATAAATGAATATAAATTCTGTACTAATTATAAACATTTGGAGGAACAATTAATAATATCTAAACAATTTCTTCTCAACAGCTGTAAACTGTCATGCAGCGACAAATTACCAGCACCAAGATATCAATCTCTCGAAAGACAAGTTTTTCGTAAAACATGTAACTGCAGGCAGAGTACACAAGGCAATTATGAGAATCTCTTCCGAGGCAGTAGGAAATGATGGAGTGAGCATTGGCATGATTAAGAATGTTGTAGACACTATTAATCCAGTTATCACAGACATCTTCAACCTGTCTCTTGTCAGTAGTACATATCCTACTGAGTGGAAGCAAAGTTTAATTCAACCTACACCCAAGTCAGTAGTACATATCCTACTGAGTGGAAGCAAAGTTTAATTCAACCTACACCCAAGACTGACAACCTAAAGTTGCCAGGTGACTACAGGCCAATCAGCACACTATCTGCAATATCTAAAGCCCTAGAATGCATCGCCCATGAACAGCTGACGGATTACCTCAAAACTCATAACATCCACGACAAATATCAGTCAGGCTTCTGAAAGCACCATAGTACAGCAACTGCATTAATCAAAGTAACTGATGACATTAAACATGCTATGGACAGATGTGAAGTTACCATCCTAACACTGCTTGACTTTAGCAAGGCTTTTGATACAGTTGACTTTGAATTATTACTAATTAAAATGAAACGGGTGAATTTCTCAAACAGAGCAATACACTGGTTCGACAGCTACCTCAAAAACAGAAGTCAACAAGTCATTTGTGGGGCGGAGAAGTCATCATGGAAAAACGTGCATTCTGGAGTTCCCCAAGGCTCCGTCCTTGGTCCATTACTCTTCTCACTGTACATTAATGACATTTCTTCAGTGATTCACTCCTGCAACTACCATCTATATGCCGACGACATCCAACTGTACGTAAGTGCAAGCCCCAAGAACATTGCTGACGCAGTAGCGAGTATGAACCCAGATCTTTGCCTTGTTTCTCGATGGACACAGAACCTAGGTCTGAAACTAAACCCCAAGGAAATCCCGGGTCATTCTTATATCTCATCTAAAGTTAAGCACCCGGTACTTTCACAAAACAGTCCCTCAAATACTCCTCAATGGTACCCAACTACCATACCAAAAAACAGTAAAAGATCTTGGAATAATCTTGGATGAACACCTAAACTGGGAAGAACAAACAGTCACAGCTTACAAAATTCTTAAGGCTTTCGTGGCCACTTGTTGACAAACTGCCTATTGGCTTCTGTCTCGGGTTCTTTGGCCGACGTTCATCTAATGATTTTTCTGATGTTTCCCCAGCACGAGTGGCTGGCATTGTCAAAGCTTCACCCTCCATTCCTGGTGGTGAACTGGAGCCGAGCTTGCGACCGCAGACTATATGTACCTGGCGCGCCAACGTCCGAGGGCTTCTCCGCGGTCATTTCTGGTGCGGTTCTCCTCTTGCTACCTGCGACGGTCGTTCGCTGCAGTATGGGAAGCCAGGATCCATTTACCTTAAGGCTTTCCTCTTTCTTGTTGAAACCGTTCGCGTGTTTTTGTATACCTACAGCTTCTCTGACCAAGTACGTGTGATAGTGCTTCTCTACAGTCAGAACTTCCGTGTCGGCGAATTTTATTGTGGTCGGTCTCATTCAGTGCATGCTCTGCCTTGGCCAATTTCTCCAGCTGCCCAACCTAAAATGTCGCTTATGCTCTTTGATCCTGGTGTTAATTGATCGTCCAGTCATTCCGACATAAACTTTTCCGCATGTGCATGGTATGCGGTATATTTCCGACATTGCAAGTGGGTCTCTTTTCTCCTTCGCTGATATAAGACACTCTTTGATCTTCCTTGTCGGTTTGAAAATCGTCTTTACGCCATGTTTGCGCAATATACGGCCGATTCTGTCCGTCACTCTGGGAATGTATGGCAGAAAGGCCGTACCCAACATTTCTTTTTCTGGTTCCTTACTTCGCCGAGTGTTTGGATCTGTTACACTTCTAATGTAATTTGTGGAGTACCCATTGCTCCTCAGAACAGTTTCCAGGTGTTGCATTTCTCGTTTGAGGTGTTGCAGCTCACATATTCATCCTGCTCTCGTTATGAGCGTACTAATCATGCCTCTTTTCTGGCTCAGGTGGTGGTTTGACAGTTTGTGCAGGTATCGGTCCATGTGTGTCGGTTTTCGATACACGCTGTGTCCCAGGTTTTCGCCATCCCTTGTGACCAGCACATCTAGAAATGGCAGTTTCTTGTCCTTTTCTACTTCCATGGTAAATGTTATGTCGGCATGGAGGCTGTTCAAGTGTCTTAGGAAGTCACCGAGCTGTTCTTCACCATAGCTCCACACCACAAAAGTATCATCGACGTACCTGTACCACACCTTAGGTTTGCAAGTCACCGAGTCCAGTGCCTGTGCTTCAAATTGTTCCATGAAGAAGTTGGCCACCACTGGACTGAGAGGACTACCCATGGCGACGCCTTCCAGCTGTTCGTAGAAATCGCCATTCCACGTGAAATAGCTTGTGGTGAGACATGCATGGAAGAGCTTTTTGATGTCTTGCGGGAACATGGAACCGATGTGCTCCAGAGCGTCACTGAGTGGCACTTTCGTAAATTATGAAACAACATCAGAGCTGACCAGGATGTCGTTTGGTGCAAGTTTCAGTTTCTTCAGCTTCTCAATTAAATGTCCTGAGTCCTTAATGTATGTGTTGGTCTTCCCCACGTGTGGCTGGAGCAGAGAGGCCAAGTGTTTTGCCAGTTTATACGTTGGTGAGCCAGGATCGCTAACGATCTGTCTCAGGGGAACGTTGTTCTTATGGATCTTGGGTAATCCATACAGCCGAGGTGGTAGGGCTTCTGTGTTGCGCAGGTTTCTCTGTATGTCCGCCGGCGGAGAAGACGCCTTGATTAATCGATTTGTATTCCAAGTGATATGCTGCGTCAGATCTGCACTTAGTTTTCAGTATGTCGTCGATCTAGTAGGTCTCAGATCTTTTGCTCATAATCTTCGGTCTTCATTACGACGGTCGCATTCCCCTTATTGGCAGGCAGTACCAATATACTCTTGTTGGCATTGAGATTCTTAATGGCTTGTACCTCTTCTTTCTTCAGATTGCAAGCTGGTGGTTTTGCTCGGCGCACTATCCTGGCTGTTTCAGTGCGTATTTCCTCTGCCCTTTCACAAGGAAGGGTCTGAATGGCTGCTTCGATGTTGGCAATGATGTCCTCCATAGGTATAGTTCTCGGGATGATAGCGAAATTCCCCCCTTTTTGAAGAACAGACACTTCCTCTTCGGTCAATTGTCATTCAGTGAGGTTGACCACTGTGTGTGACATGTCGGGAATCGCCTTGTCGGTCTGCTTCCGGCATCTTTCAAACTTTTTCTGCAGCGCTCGAGTTTGTTCTGCACGCTCCTGTGAGTGATGCTGTCGATCTTGTCCCAGTTGTCTATGGAACGAGGTTTTCTTCGTGAGCGAATACATACAACACGGAGAGATTTGGCAAGAACGGATGAGGAACTTCTGGACATTTTCTATCAACTAAGTAGCAGAATGCATCGAGAAGACTGGGACAAGATCGACAGCATCACTCACAGGAGCATGCAGAACGAACTCGAGCGCTGCACCGAGTGGCAGAAAAAGTTTGAAAGATGCCGGAAGCAAACCGACAAGGCGATTCCCGACATGTCGCACACAGTGGTCAACCTCACTGAACGACAATTGACCGAAGAGAAAGTGTCTGTTCTTGAAAAAGAAGGGAATTTTGCTATCATCCCGAGAACTATACCTATGGAGGACATCATTGCCAACACCGAAGCAGCCATTCAGACCCTTCCTTGTGAAAGGGCAGAGGAAATACGCACTGAAACAGCCCGGATACTGCACCGAGCAAAACCACCAGCTTGCAACCCGAAGAAAGAAGAGGTACAAGCCATTAAGAATCTAAACGCCGACAAGAGTATATTGGTACTGCCTGCCAATAAGGGGAATGCGACCGTCGTAATGAAGACCGAAGATTATGAGCAAAAGATCCGAGGGCTATTAGATCCGACGATGTACCAAAAACTAAGCGCAGATCTGACGCAGCATATCACTCAGAATACGAATCGATTAATCTAGGCGTCTTCTCTGCCGGCGGACATACAGAGAAACCTGCGCAACACAGAAGCCCTACCACCTCGGCTGTATGGATTACCCAAGATCCATAAGAACAATGTTCCACTGAGACCGATTGTTAGCACTCCTGGCTCACCAACGTACAAACTGGCAAAACACTTGGCCTCTCTGCTCCAGCCACACGTGGGGAAGACCAACACATACATTAAGGACTAAGGACATTTCATTGGGAAGCTGAAGAAACTGAAACTTGCACCAAACGACATCCTGGTCAGCTTTGATGTTGTTTCGTTATTTACGAAAGTGCCACTCAGTGACACTCTGGAGCACATCAGTTCCATGTTCCCGCAAGACATCAAAAAGCTCTTCCATGCATGTCTCACCACGAGCTATTTCACGTGGAATGGCGATTTCTACAAACAGCTGGAAGGTGTCGCCATGGGTAGTCCTCTCAGTCCAGTGGTGGCCAACTTCTTCATGGAACAATTTGAAGCACAGGCACTGGACTCGGTGACTTGCAAACCTAAGGTGTGGTACAGGTACGTCAATGATACTTTCGTGCTGTGGAGTCATGGTGAAGAACAGCTCGGTGACTTCCTAAGACACTTGAACTGCTTCCATGCCAACATAACATTTACCATGGAAGTAGAAAAGGACAAGAAACTGCCATTTCTAGATGTGCTGGTCACAAGGGATGGCGAAAGCCTGGGACACAGCGTGTATCGAAAACCGACACACATGGACTGATACCTGCACAAACTGTCAAACCACCACCCGAGCCAGAAAAGAGGCATGATTAGTACGCTCATAACGAGAGCAGGATGAATATGTGAGCTGCAACACCTCAAACGAGAAATGCAACACCTGGAAACTGTTCTGAGGAGCAATGGGTACTCCACAAATTACATTAGAAGTGTAACAGAGCCAAACACTTGGCGAAGTAAGGAACCAGAAAAAGAAATGTCGGGTACGGCCTTTCTGCCATACACTCCCAGAATGATGGACAGAATCGGCCGTATATTGCGCAAACATGGCGTAAAGACGATTTTCAAACCGACAAGGAAGATCAAAGAGTGTCTTATATCGGCGAAGGAGAAAAGAGACCCACTTGCAATGTCAGGAATATACCACATACCATGCACACGTGGAAAAGTTTATGTCAGAATGACTGGACGATCAATTAACACCAGGATCAAAGAGCATAAGCGACATCTCAGGTTGGGCAGCTGGAGAAATCGGCCGTGGCAGAGCATGCACTGAATGAGACCGACCACAATAAAATTCGCCGACACGGAAGTTCTGACTGTAGAGAAGCACTATCACACGTGCTTGTTCAGAGAAGCTGTAGAAATACAAAAACACGCGAACAGTTTCAACAAGAAAGAGGAAAGCCTTAAGGTAAACGGATCCTGGCTTCCCGTACTGCAGCGAATGACCGTCGCAGGTAGCAAGAGGAGAACCGCACCGGAAATGACCGCGGAGAAGCCCTCGGACATTGGCGCGCCAGGTACATATAGTCTGCGGACACGAGCTCGGCTCCAGTTCACCACCGTCAATGGAGGGTGTAGCTTTGACAATGCCAGCCACTCATGCTGGCGAAACATCAGAAAAATCATTAGATGAACGTCAGCCGAAGAACCCGAGACAGAAGCCAATAGGCAGTTAGCAACAGCTTGCCGGAAATCGCTCTCCTCCCTACATGCAATCCAAAAATTTAGAAAAATATTTCCAACCCATGTTAAACAAAAATTAGTCCAAACACTAGTCTTGCCTAATCTTTACTACTGTGATGTAGTTCAACACGGCACAAATAGTGAAAATTCGAGATGCCTCGAGCTAGTGATGAATGCTTGCATTAGATATGTGTGCAATATACGGTTGTATGATCATATCAGTCCTTCATACTCCCAGCTAGGTTGGATACGCCCACATAAGGTATGCAATCTCCACACGATGTGCTTACTTCATCGATTTCTTAGCCACTGGTGCCCCCAACACTTATCTTCCCACATTAAACAACTATCATCATTCCACAACCGCAATACCAGATTGGATACATCTAACATCTTGGCTGTACCTTTACATAACACAAAATCTTTCTCCGTGTCATTCTCCATCTCAGCCAATGACTATGGAATGCACTCCCCTGTGATCTGCGTCTTATCCTGAACCACTCAACATTCAAGAGGGAAATCAGAATTTACATATTAGGGATGGTATAGCCACCATTGTTGTGCCCCTCTCATCTCTCTCCTCCTCCTCTCCATCATAGCTTCGAATTTTACCATTCTATTTCTCTTCCTCTAACCTAGCTACCTCTTCTATATCTCTTTCACCCATTCTATCATCTTATGTCTCTGCTCGATGTGAATAACTCAAAAGTTGCAAGAACATAATGAGAAAATTCCCAACTAGCAATAGCACTGACATTCATAAAATATGTTTACTTTCATATACATAGTCATTACTATTGCTATTATTATTATTATTATTATTATTTCTTTACTTTCTCAGACGTTAAGTCTGGTTAAAAATGGGACGTGACGCGGACCTTGATCAAGCGTCACTTCCTTTTAACTGTACGGTATATGTTATATTGCATTTAGGAACTTTCGGGTAATTGAACATGTATCAATAATTACGGATTCCTGTAATTGTATATATAAGTTTGGATGTAGCTGTATTGTATATTATTATTATTATTGATTGTTATAATTATTTTTTTGATTGTTATAATTATCCTTGTACTACTGTTATAATCTCTTTTTTTCCCCTTTAACATTAATACTGTATAAAACGTGATATGTCCATAATGTTCTGTACAAACTGAAATTCTTTCAATCTGAGTATGCCTGGTTAGGTGTAAGAGAGGTCCTGAAGGCCCTAATCTCTCCAGGTAAAATAAATGAATAAAAAAATAAATAATATTCTTAAAAGATCTATTTGGTTCTACTCGAAAACATTTTCGCAAAGCCAGCCCTTAATTAATTCCAAAGTAATTAACAGTTTTGTCAAAAGTATTGTTTGCATAATGAGATCTGTTAATTTAATCATTTAAACAAATAATTCAGCTTGACTCTTGCAGTAGAAGAAACTGTTAAAAAGATACAATTTTTCAATGTATTCAGTCAATTTAATAAGTTAAGTTTTAATTGTAATTTCTGTAAATTAAACATCAACCAATGTGTAGTTTCAGAGCCTATTAATGTGAGGATATATAAGGGCCTGATTTTTGGGCCTGAGACAGTCAGTACACAGCCGAATTTCTGATGAGAAACCTGTAATGGTTAGATCAACAACAATGCATCAACTTAACTGTGATATAAGTGTAACACAATTAGGCTGTGTGTTAAAACAATGACAGTGTCTGTTCCATATGTACCTTTTTTATTCTTCAACAACTGTGAAATGTGTGGTTAGGCTTTCACTGCTCGTAGATGTTCAACAGTAAACTATTATAGCAGTATGTGGATGTTTGCCTGCAACCTATTAAAGAGGCTTATCGAAAGTTAAACAATGGTTAACTGGCCATATTAACTATGTATATTGGGGTGTTGTGAACATTGAAAGTAAAGAACTGTGAAATGCATTATTTAAAGTAGTCAGTGTTGAACTTCCACCCCCAAATTTCAGCCAGAATAGCAACGCAGTACATTGACACCGAGGACAATCAACTAAGAAATAAAGCAGGTGAATGTCACATGTGGTGCCCCAGGTGAGGAGTATTGTAATAAGGCACAATAAACTAGGACTTGCAAACTCTGACAGTGAACTTCAGAGCGGTTTACAGTGCAGTGATTTGAAGGAGATGCAACAACCAATCAGTGCTTGGGTTTCATGGCCACAGAAGGACAGCAGCCAATCAATGAGCAGGTTCTATGGAATTGTGTACAGGAGCAGCCAATCAGCACAGCCGACTGGGATAAACAAGACGCCTCGTCGAGAAAATTACAACTTGCAACAACTGTGCATACGCTGAATCGAAATGACAAACACAGCAGAAGAAGAAGAAGAAGAAGAAGAAGAAGAAGAGTGATTAAGAGTGAGGTAATCTCAGAGCAAAAGCTGTTTTATATTAAGTGATACATAATGAGTGGCGTTAACGAAAAAGACAGTGTGACTAAGAACAAAGCTGTAGAGGTTAAGATGCTAAATGAACAGAAAGACCTAAGTGGGACTGGTTCTGTAAATGCTAGTGGTTATAAATCAGACATGAATGTAACTTGGAATGATGAGGATGAAAGACTTATTGTAGATGGAATGATAAAAGCATCATCTACATTGTACGGTGATGTGAGCGAAATGGACAAAAACAGTAATGAAGCAGATGAAATCATTAAGGTTAAGAGGGAGGAATCTAGTAGCGAAAGAATATAGTAGCGAAAGAATATAGTAGCGAAAGAATATAGTAGCGAAAGAAAATAGTAGTGAAAGTCAGCAAGGGCAACAGGTTATGGCAGATGGAAAACTGGAAGCGATGTTAAGGCAAATTATGAGTAGTATGTGTATGAAAGAAGACATTAGTAGGGTGGAAAATAGTATGAAAGAAGACATTAGTAGGGTGGAAAAGAAACCTGATAGCTTTAGAACTGACATGGTTAGCTTAAAGAAGGAAATGAAGAAAGAAATTACAAAGGAGATTCAGGTAGCCAGTTATAATGTTTCAGAATTAAATAACAAGCGGTAGCTAAAGATGGTGATGACAAGATACAAAAAATAATACATAACCTAATGAGAAATTAACATTGATGAGTAGTAAATGTGTAGGAGAGAGAAAGAAGCTTTATGATGACTATAGGAGGAGGGTGGAGGCTTCTACAAAACAGTTTAAAGATGAAGTCAAGGCTGCCAGGAAATATTGTGCTGAAAACAGGGTTAGACTTCAGAAACAAATCCATCAGATTAAACATGATTTTTAAACAGAGGTAGAAACCAAGTGTGCAGTAGTGGTAGAGGAAAAACTGGTAAAAGTAAATGAAAATGTAGATTCAAAATTGGCTGAAATAGAGAAAAAGATGGAAGAGGTACAAAATCTAAAGCAAAGAGTATGCAGTGTACCAAACTGTCCTCCTTTTGTTAGTTGTAAGACATTTAATAATTTTGATCCATATGGAGAAGTGCATCAACTGGATTTCATTAGGGAATTTAATGATTTGGCTGAAACATGGAATGACAAAAAGAAAATATCATTTGTGAGAAGTTTTTTGAAAGGGGATGCTTATGGATGGGCAGCTGAGGTAGCTTATAGCTGTACTTCATGGCAAAGCTTTGATAAAGCAGTTTTAGATGAATATTGGTCCAAAGAGAAGCAGCAGAGAAATTTGAGTGAATTTTGGGGAGGAGAGAGATTTAACTCTAGGAAGGGTACTGTGAAAGGTTTCTGTTTGGATAAACAAACTCAAATATTTGGACAAAGAACTAGGTAGTGAATCAATAAATATGGGTTTAGAAACTACGTTGCCTCAGAAAGTTAGAGAATTGCTAGTACCTGCCCCTAAGGGTAATATTAGTGATTTCTTGAATTATGTTGATAAAGTGGAGAGGGTGAAGCCCTCAGTGGAAGATCATAGGAGGAATTTTGATGACAATAATCAATCAGGGAGAGAATTTCAGGTAAATAGGATGAACAGGACTAATTACAGTAGAAATTCAAAGAATAGTTGGGTGGAGGATAGCCAGAATGGGCATGGAAATGGTAGGCAAAATTCAAGTAAAAGAAATGGAGGAGATGATTTTAATTCTCGATCAAACCATTTAAACTATATAATGCTCCAGTTTTGGTTCGCACTAGAGCAGGTTGTGATGAAGAGCCAGGTAAGGGTAATGTAAATGATAGTAGTAAGATGGATATAATTACTAATTCTATTGAGATGTTGAATGATGGTATGAGTACCAATGTTTAACCCATAAAAGGAAAGGAGGAACTTAACTAGTGCATTGAACCAGAAGTAAGACCTACGAGCAAGTAGGGGGTTCAGCATTCTGTGTTGGATTCATTATGTGGCGATAATGCTTACCCCAGCTGTCTGTCTCATTTTTCGTGCATCCCGAGGCAGTCAAACTCTTCTCCTATCCAATCTGTAGTTTATAAGTGAATCAGAGAGATTCTACTTTGCCTTTCATGTAATGTTGTACAGCAGAGTACTTTAGTATGAAATACTTTAGAAAAGGTTTCTGTAGTGTATGTATATATTATGTTGTGTTAATTATAAGTAATGGGTCATAAGGGGATGGAAGAAAGTAAATTGGTACCATGGCTAAAGAATTTCTGTCAAATAAAGAGGTAAGGTAAAGAGACAATGAAAGATGTCAGCATATGTGTACTAAAATTAACATCTGAAGTAATCAGCTTATTGGTGCAGTAGCAAAGGCAATATGCAGTAAAAACCATCTCAGATAATATTAACTGTGGTATAATAGAAGAGTTTGTATTCAGTGCAGGCAGTATATGGTGTCATGGTACAGCCTTATCTAACATTGAGGAATTACAACTTCAAACATAGTTGCCTGGAGTAATGTGTGGAATGTATACGCAAAATTTATATGTATATTTCCCTTCAGACTAGACTCTTAAGCAATAGTTTTTCTAAGTGATAGTTTTGTCTGATCAATAATGAGAGTTAAGTTCGTCTTAGCATAAGGATTTGTTACTGTGGAGTGTTTTTCAGTAGAATTAATTTTGCATTATATAAGCAGAGCAGAAGTTTATTTATTAAATAATGAAGCCATTATGAAATAATAAAATAATGAATAATGTTAGGGTCTTAATGGTTAGGGAGCCTGTCTCTGCAGTAAGGATATTTTTTGAGAATGCACTCCACTAGCTAACAAGGTAAGAAAAGTAAATAAAATAATGGGGCTTACAGACTATTCGGCCTAATTCTTGTAGTAGAAGAAACTGTTGAAAAGACACAATTTTTCGATGTATTCAGTCAATTTAATGGGTTAAGTTTTAATTGTAATTCCTGTAAATTAAACATCAACCAATGTGTAATTTCAGTGCCTATCATTGTGAGGATATATAAGGGCCCGATTGTTGGTCCCCAAGACAGTTAGTACACAGCCGAATTTCTGACGAGAAACCCATAATGGTTAGATCAACAACAATGCATCAACCTAACTGTGAAATAAGTGTAACACAATTAGGCCGTGTGTTGAAACGATGACAGTGTCTGTTCCATATGTACCTTTTTATTCTTCAAGAACTGTAAAATGTGTGGTTAGGCTTTTACTGCTTATAGATATTCAACAGTAAACTATTGTAGCAGTATGTGGATGTTTGCCTGCAACCTATTAGTGAGGCTTATCGGAAGTTAAACAAGGTTAACTGGCCACACTAACTGTGTATATTGGGGTGTTGTGAACATTGAAAGTAAAGGACTGTGAAACGCTTATGTGCACCTGTCGGCTACAGCACTTAAAGTAGTCAGTGTTGAATTTCCACCCCCATTTTTCAGCCAAAATAGCAACGCAGTATGTTGATGCCGAGAACAAACAATGAAGAAATAAAGCAAGAAAATGTCACACCTTCCCCTGCCTATATGAACATCTAACACTGCTTTACCCATTTCTCCATCTCATTATTGTCCTTAGACATGCCGCCCCCCCCCCCCCCCCCCCAATATTTGATTCCAAACCCATCTCTTTCTCTTAATTACACTGTTAACCATCTTAATTTTATAAGTCCTGGCTTAACAATGTATATTCCTGTATCTCTCCCATCCCTCTTCAGCCACCATCCATTTACCCTTCCCCACCCCACCTCCATACCTGCATTTTGAATTCCTATTGTTTACTTCTGTATTATCAGAGACACTTTCTATAGTATATATGACGGTAGTATCTGTTCCTGAAAGAACAGTTACCATTGATGATCATGCAGCTTTGCTAGAAATGAAATGATAATTAAATGAACACCCCAGCTGCAAACAGGCGTTTATGTACTTCATTGGGGACATGTTGAAAATGTGTGCCCTGACCGGGACTCGAACCCGGGATCTCCTGCTTACATGGCAGACGCTCTAGCCATCTGAGCCACCGAGGGCACAGAGGATAGTGCGCCTGCAGGGACTTATCCCTTGCACGCTCCCCATGAGACCCACATTCCCAACACGTCCACACCACTACATTCGTAGTGTGCCTAATAGATGTTTGCCCATCACACTCATTACTCATGGCAGATTGATCTACCAAGTCTCATATGAGTTCGGGCATAGCGTGTGCGTTCGTACAAGAAGGTAAATAGCCGGGAAGCCATTACTCAACACTGACTTTGTTATTTATGAAAACCTTTATCATGAACTGTAGAATGTTTGAAACAAATTCTGGCAGTATCTGAACAGCGAATTTTATTAGCTCAGAACATTAAACTGTGTGTCTTTGGGTTTTCCGTACCTTATTCCAGATTCCACATACGATTTTACATACTGGCTCACATACAAGATAAACTGGTTTCTGATCTCTGGATGAAACTGTCGCAGCACTGTCTGCACACCCACCACAAATGGAACGCCATCCAGGGGCTCTTGAGATTTCTTGTTGATCAGTGTACCTATGTTCATATGAAACATACAGTCACACATGAGCAAGAAAAGTGGACAAACAAATGTATTTTAGGCTTGTCAAACTTACCTAAGTTACGAGCATAATGCAGTCTTCCCAGCTGTGATATTGCAAAAAGGAACAGTAACAATGCCAAGTACTGCAAATTTTTGGTGGTTATATATATCTTGGAGTATGGGTTACTCATTCCTGCCCAATCTAAATAAGTTGACAGTTCGTACATTAATGGATTGCTCTCTTTTGGATATGGTTTGCTTGGATCCTTGTAGTGAGCTGCTATCTCAGATAGCAGTGCTCTGAAAATGAAACAAACTGCAACTTCGGTATCACTCAAACAAAAAATTACAGTTTCAAAAATAAAGTTCATTAATACATCACTACATGAAAGGCTTCCCCTTCACTTCACCTTTAGCCCGAAGTATTGGACAAAATACATTGTCTTGTTATCTTTGCCTTATGTCACAGAAGACTTGCAGAGTAGTACACACAATCACATGAGTTTTATTACAGTATAAAGGGTTTCAAGCTTAAGGCACAAGGTCACTGACTCCACGAAGCAGTACTAGCAACAAAGAAAAACACGCGAATTTGTCAAGTGATCCCAAGTGGACAGTTTACTTATAAAAAATACACTAAATAAACAAAAAAAAAGAGGACGGCACATACACAATCTGATCAAAAGTATCTGGATATGTGTTGCAAGGAGAGACCCACAGCAGTGGGATTGACTTTCGGAAACCCTCAATATGGTGATGATGGTTGAAGTGTGATATGAAATTTTTATGAAATGATATGTCCCACTTCCACGCTTCTGTGACAATGGAAGATGTTTGTCACATTTAGTAGTAACTGTCAGAACATTCCACTGGGAGAGATGATATTATGATATGCACATTAGGAAGAATGTCTTCAACCCATTACACTGTATATATAAGACAGGATGGCAAGTGCGCACCGTGACCTGCGCAGTGGGACAACTTGTTCCTTGGCGTTACGGTTTGAAGGTGCTTGGAAAACAAAGAGAAAAAGAAAGAAAGGTCACAGCTACAATGGACGCTGCGACAAATGACTGCTGAACTGGCTTGTGTGGATATACTTCTTGCTTGGTCTTATCCAAGCATAAAAGATCTGTCAACCCACTTTTTGTACTAGACTGTTTTTGTAAGGGAAAGTATGAATACAGAAGGTTTAAAGTTCAGAAGTTTACACCATTCAAGTAGCTTGGGAGACAATAAACACTCTCTTTCAACACCAATCCAAGCACAAGGGGCAATGGCAAGGAAAGCGTTTCTGAAGAAGAGAAATTTGTTAACATCGAGTATAGATTTAAGTCTCAGGAAGTCATTTCTGAAAGTATTTGTATGGAATGTAGCGATGTATGGAAGTAAAACATGGCCGATAAATAGTTTGGACAAGAAGAGAATAGAAGCTTTCGAAATGTGGTGCTACAGAAGAATGATGAAGATTAGATGGGCAGATCACATAACTAATGAGGTGGTATTGAATAGAATTGGGGAGAAGAGTTTGTGGCACAACTTGAATAGAAGAAGGGACCGGTTGGTAGGACATGTTCTGAGGCATCAAGGGATCACCAATTTAGAACTGGAGGGCAGCGTGGAGGGTAAAAATCGTAGAGGGAGACCAAGAGATGAATACACTAAGCAGGTTCAGAAGGATGTAGGCTGCAGTACGTACTGGGAGATGAAGCAGCTTGCACAGGATAGAGTAGCATCGAGAGCTGTCAGTCTCAGGACTGAAGATCATCACAACAACAACAACAACAACAACATTTCTTTGCATTTCCACATCACAATTATGTCACCAACTTGAGCAGCTTTAGAAGAGTTAAAATGACCAGTCCATGTTTGAAACCACTGAGCTCTCATGACCAACTCATTCTGCAGTTACTGCTTCTCTACCGATAACACAACACTCCCTGCTTCTTTTTCTACAGGCTGGTCTACATCTAGTGGTCAATTCTGCAATACATAGGAGTGTCCAAATAGTTTTGATCAGATAGTGAATGTAATTAGCAACTTCATGCTGCCAAATTCATGCTTTAACAATAGTGTGAAAATTGTATTTTTGGAAAATAGCTTTTGGAACTAAGACCATAAAACTTACAAGGAAACATGGCCGAAATTAATGTTAGGTTTCTTCATCCTGCGAGCTAAGATTTTATTTGAGTAGTTACAGTGTCAAGGTAGAACAGCTTCTACTTAGTAGTGGAATAAACAAAACTAAATAAAAACAAATACAAAATCTTACGAATGAGAGGTTCCTTCATTTGCTGAAAGAGAGGAAGTGGAGTAGTGAATTATTCAACAAATGAGCAGGTATCACCCACAACTCTGAGTAAAGGGAGACACAAAAACGGCCAAAGAGGAAAGGAACTCCTAATGTTGCTTTCCTTTCATCCTGAGAACTATCTGTCTCATTTTTCCTTTGTCTTTGGCAACTATCATAGTTAATCCCTGAAGAGTGTCTTTTCATCTACATCTACATACATACTCTGCAATCCACCATACAGTGCGTGGCGGAGGACACCTCGTACCACAACTAGCATCTTCTCTCCCTGTTCCACTCCCAAACAGAACGAGGGAAAAATGACTGCCTATATGCCTCTGTACGAGCCCTAATCTCTCTTATCTTTGTGGTCTTTCCGCGAAATATAAGTTGGCGGCAGTAAAACTGTACTGCAGTCAGCCTCAAATGCTGGTTCTCTAAATATCCTCAGTAGTGATTCACGAAAAGAACGCCTCTTTTCCTCCAGAGACTCCCACCCGACTTCCTCAAGCATTTCCGTAACACTCGCATGATGATCAAACCTACCCGTAACAAATCTAGCAACCCGCCTCTGAATTGATTCTATGTCCTCCCTCAATCCGACCTGATAGGGATCCCAAACGCTAGAGCAGTACTCAAGAATAGGTCGTATTAGTGTTTTATAAGCGGTCTCCTTTACAGATGAACCACATCTTCCCAAAATTCTATCAATGGACCAAAGACGACTATCCGCCTTCCCCACAACTGCCATTACATGCTTGTCACACTTCATATTGCTCTGCAATGTTACGCCCAAATATTTAATCGACGTGACTGTGTCAAGTGCTACACTACTAATGGAGTATTTAAACATTACGGGATTCTTTTTCCTATTCATCTGCATTAATTTACATTTATCTATATTTACAGTTAGCTGCCATTCTTTACACCAATCACACATCCTGTCCAAGTCATCTTGTATCCTCCTACAGTCACTCAATGATGACACCTTCCCGTACACCACAGCATCATCAGCAAACAGCTGCACATTGCTATCCACCCTAACCAAAAGATCATTTATGTAGATAGAAAACAACAGCGGACCTACCACACTTCCCTGAGGCACTCCAGATGATACCCTCACCTCCGATGAACATCAAAATTTTCTTATATCTGTTACAGATGATGGAATCACGCATTCTCAAATAATTTAAATAAAATTATTGTGTATAATACTGTCCACTGCCTAAAGTTTAATTTACAATATTAAAAACATTGTTTGCTGCACAACATAAATGAAGAGCACTCAGTTTAACAGTTTCTCAACCAATGTCAAGACCTCACAAACTTTTGCATTATAGCCATTTAGCCTGTAATATTGTGTAGTTTAATTATTTTTTATGCTCAATATTGTCTATGGTGTGAAGTGCAATTTCAACATTAAGAAACTAGTTTGATGCACAACAGTTTATGCAATGGGATTGTATGTTTCCTTATAATGTTGGTTACCTAAGAACTAGTGTCCCTTTCAGACAATAGCCAGTTGTTTTCTGAAGATGGCCCAATCAGCCAAAACTAGTTTAAAATAAACAAAAATCTGTAGAACAAAAAGAGTGTACTTGAAATTCAACCTCAAATATGGAACTGTTCTACCAAGAAGTACCAGAAGAAACCATAAAAAAATAATTTAATAATAATGGTCCAAATAAACGTTGCTTGGAATACTATATTGCTTTACTCTACATGGTTTTCTTGTTCATTTTGAAGCCCTGTGTTTCTCTGTCCCACAAACAATTCACTAGTATCTTTAGTAACAGGTGGGAAGGAGATAGGGTGTAATTTAAAATGGAATCCAAACACTTGTAAGATAAAGCCAGCTGTCGGTGGAGGTGAGTTCTAATTGTGGGAGTGTGGCAGTCACCAGTCACCTGGGATGGCAAGTAAATATGTCATCTCTTGATGAGCTGAAAGAGTAGCAAAACTCCAGAAATCCCTAATGCTAGAGAAAGGGGCAATTAACCAATACTGCATCTGGTGAACAACACCGACATTGCAGAAATCTATTTCCATTACCCACAATAAACCAACAATTTCCAGATACACCAAAATGCTTGTGACACAGAGACAAAGTTTTGCAGTACAACAATTAACAGAATTACAACAGTGTGTATAAATGAATACCTATACAAAATGGAGACTAATAGCACACAAACACTTGTAGCCACAATAACAAGCAATAGCTGAAAGAGTCAGTTATCACAACTAATCATCTTGTACTATAAACTCAAAAATAATCAATGTTACTGCATGTTTTAATTATATCTATGTAAATGTGTTGGACACCAAATCGATGAATTCCTAACTCCCACTGTATCATATGTATGTAGTTGAAATGTACTTAGTTGTTACATGAGTAAGTATTCATTTGGTTATTAATAAAGATGCATGGTGCATCATATGTACAGTGAGGGAGCATCATCAAAAAGAGCGCATAACAATGCTCAATACATGCAGGCCATATATAATGATCAACTGATGTTTCTTTTATTTAGGCTGATAAACCGGTGTATTTTTATTGTCTGTTAATACGCCAGTAGACTTAGGACAATGTACAATGACGTAAAATGGCCAGTGAGAAGAGGCATCTCAATGT
This sequence comes from Schistocerca serialis cubense, assembly GCF_023864345.2. Lineage (NCBI taxonomy): Eukaryota > Metazoa > Arthropoda > Insecta > Orthoptera > Acrididae > Schistocerca > Schistocerca serialis. Next base: position 37,795,249 of record NC_064641.1, read on the forward strand.
TTACTGTAGGCTTAATTTATTGGCAATTTAGATAGATCTTGACAGTTTGTCTTCATACAGCTTGAGATTGCATCAGAACAAGTGACAAGTTGCCATGGCCTGTTACAGCTTGCCATACAAGGTTAGATTTGTGTCAAACTGAGCAACATTCAGGCAAGTCGACCCAACCATGCCAGTTTCATACTTTATCATTTTATGAGTGATAGTCTCTGGGATTAGTACTGAACTTTGAATAGTTTGCTTTACATGCCAGTTAAAAATAAACAGTTGTATAAGGGATCCTACTAGCACATGTCTGCCACGCATGCAACCTTCATTCAGTATATTTCATATATTTATTTCAACTTCATTTATGATCACTATTTGTTTCACTGCAGGCCACCATTCACAAGTTTGATTGCTGTGAATGGAAAATAAATATTTAATTTATGCAGACACTTTCAGTGCTGGCTGTCATCACTGATCCTTCTGGAGTGCAGTCATTCAATATTTTTTCAATTTGAAAACTTGCCAGACAGGACTGTTTCAACTGCATAAGCACTTGAGACTTGTATTTTCAGCCAGAGCAGCTCCAGGACAAGTGCATAAGAGTGTGCTATGCACTCCTATGACGAAGGACAAGAGCTATTCTAATTCATGGTCATACATTAGGACTATCTGCATTTACAGATTACTGGTTGCTGTCGTTAGTAAGAAACAACCAGGTAACAAACATATGCAGGGATGATACACATGGTGGTTGCTTTGAATTTTTTTGCACTCTCAAAATTTTTTTCCACAGATGAAAGTATTTTTAAGTGGGAGGACATAATCTTAACACCCACAATAAATTGAATCCAGTAACTTTGTGTAACTTTTTTGACACTTAACCAACTAACTCTCTCACTTTAAATCATAAAGGTAATGCTGTAAGATTCTACTTAAGAGATTTCTATCTCTAAGTTCAAAGGATAGTGGGCAAAAAGGGCCAGATTCTATATGTACAATATACAGGGTGACAATTATTGGGCTATATGAAAAAAGTAAATTAGTTACAAGCTACAGCGTGCACACACGTTATTCAACATGTAAACGTCACTATAGATATTCAGATTTAAGTTATGACATGTTCGATATGCCTCCCATCATTGGCGAAGATGTGGTGCACACGAATAGCAAAATTCTGCATGACCCGCTGAAGTGTCGGAACATTGAAGTCACAACTTTGATGCTGTCAATGGCCTCCTGAATGGCTGTTTTCAGCTCAGCAATGGTTTTGCAGTTATTGCTGTACACCTTATCTTTAATATAGCCCCACAAAAAGGAATTGCATATGTTCAAATCCACAGAATATGGCAGCCAATTGAGGCTTATGCCAGTGGTCTCTTGGCGTCCCAGAGCCAGCATTCGGACCCCAAAGTGCTCCTCCTGGATATCAAACAATATTCTGCTTTGATGTGGTCTAGCTCTGTCTTGCATGAACCACATCTTGTCGAAATCAGAGCCACTTTGGATAATGGGGATGAAATCATCTTCCAAAACATTCACGTACTGTTCGGTAGTCACCATGCCATCAAGGAATATCGCACAAATTATTCCGTGTCTGGACATTGCACACCACACAGTCACCCACTGAGGTGAAGAGACTTCTTGTACTGGTGTACGCTGGCCCAGCACATCATGTGGCATAGAGGTCACAAGAAGATCGATCAATGCCAATGACAGACTCGCTGGAAACACGCCGCAACACCCTTTCGGCCGTCGGTATTTAGATAGCAACCGCGGACCGGAGAGCCAGTTAGTTAGAGCCTGTTATCCTAGTTAGTATGAGTTAGTTTGAGTCTGCACACCATGTGAGTTCTAGTACAACACCGAGATGGAGCCACAGTCACAGCCTCTGGCATAGAGACAGGCAGCACATAGCAAACATAATAGTGTTCATAGCAAACTTTGTGCTTCAACAGCAGTGTGGCTAAAGTGGAGTATACAGGAGAGCTTGTACCACAGGACATGGAAGATTAAGTTAAGTAGCTCTTTGCTTATGAATAAAGAACCTAGTTATTAATTGCATGCAGTTTGTGTTATAGAATGAGGATACCTGCCACCAACCAACATCCTCTCCTTGCTTCCCATGGTACAGCTCTACAGAGACAACAAGACAACATAAAATCTGGTAACGAGGATTCAACAATGGCAACGAGGATGGGATGCTTTAACATTCAATATCCCCGACAGCAGGATGTGGGAACAGATCCAGAAGTATTCTGATCCTTCACTTCCTCAAGTGTTCCACATCTTAGAGCAATATGATTCAGATGCCATAGTAGCCGATAAGTACGACCAGACCCAGATTTGTCGGGTGGAGTCACCCCTTGCTCGCTACCACCCCAAGCAGTGACAATAGCGAGCATGTACACAGTCACGCGGACGGCCTCGTAAACGGACCTGTGAACTTACTGAAGTCTTGCCCTAGATGTTCTGCTCACCATGAAAGACAAGATTGCCCATCATGTAACGCAACGTGCTACACATGTGGAATAAAAGGCCATGTCCAAGCAGTTTGTCTGCAACTACACTAAAATGCCAATTTTGCCCACTCTCAGAAAATGACAGGTTCGTGCACATGCCGTGTTCGCTGTGTTTTCCAAACCTACAACAGGTTCTGACAAAAGCAAGGTTAAGGTTGTGTCTCCTTCTTGCCCTAGTGCTGTGCAATAATGTTCTAACAAACTATTTGTCTAATTACGAATTAATGGCCATCATGTGAACTTTCGGTTAGACACAGGTGCCTCGGTCACTTTGCTTAATCGTCCCGTGTATGAACAGTTAGGCTCACCATGCCTTTCAAAATCCAGCAAGCACCTCACCTCTTACAATGGACAGGAAATTCCAGTGCTTGGACAGTGTAGCTTGCCTGCCTCTTACAAATCTCACACTAGGACAGTGAATTTTACTGTGTTAAATCAAGAGACAGTGAGAACATTTTTGTTTAGAGGCTTTTGATTTATTTGGCCTTAGCATCCAAGACAACGTACTTTCCATATCAGCTTGTGATATGCCAATAAGGCCAATGTCGCTAGCTTCCTTAAAGTATTTCCAGAACTATTTTCTGAGTGAAAAGACAATGCACAGCCTAACCTTTTTTTGGGCCTGCCCCTTTCCAATTGCTTCAAGATACAAAGTAGCCAGTGAATTGAAAGAACTGCAAGATAATGGTGTAATTGCTCCCATTCAAGTTAGTAAATGGGCCAGTCCACTCATTTTGTTGCCTATGCCTTCTGGTCGCATTAGTCTTTGTGTTGACTTCATGGTCTAATTGCTCCCATTCAAGTTAGTAAACGGGCCACTCCACTTGTTTTGTTGCCTATGCCTTCTGGTCGCATTAGTCTTTGTGTTGACTTCCAGTCTACAGTCAACCCACAGACAGTAGTTGACACTTATCTGTTACCTTGCCCTGAGGAACTCGTGGACAGGCTTGGTGCAGGGTGTTACTTTTCTAACACAGATTTGCGTGATGCCTATTTGCAAATTCCATTGGATGAAGAACCACAGGAAGTGTTTCTTGTAAATACACACTTAGGCCTGTCAAGTATTTGTGTTTCCCCTTTGGCAGTGCTTCCACACCCACCATATTTCAACATAACTTGGAAGTACTGACTGCTAAAGTGCCATTTTATTCAAACCACCTTGACAATATTGTCGTCTCCAGTCTTACATCACAGGAACACATTGCCAATTTGTGTACTCTTTTTTGAGCATTGTCAAAGTAAGATTCAAGTGTCATCTCAAAAAGTGTGATTGTTTTCAAACTGACCATACTTAGTTCACGTGATAAACAATCAGGGTGTGCACCCCTCCAATCTCATCTGCTTGCAATCCGTGACCTGCCTGTTCCTTGCAATGTGTCTGAACTGCAGTCAGTATTAGGCAAGATGGCATACTACATTCGGTTCATACCAAACGCTGCGCAGATCGCAGCTCCATGCATTCAAGCATTATTTGTATGGTCACAAGTTCTATTTAGTGACAGATCACAAGCCTTTGCAGTCCTTGCTTCATCCATCAACTACGGTTTCTACACACACTACTAAAAAATTGCAATGCTGGGCTCTCTTGCTTAGCAGTATCAGTATGAAATTGTGTATGACCTATGGCAAATAATGGCAATGCACACCACCCTATCTCGCCTTCCCAGACTCTGATTTTGATGCATCTGCTGCATCTTGTTGCCAAATTGATGGGCAGGGCTCTGAATTGCTGGAATCTTTTCCCTTGCACTACATAAAAATTCTACAGGCCACGGAAGCTGACCCAGATGTCAAGATTTTGTTGCATTAAATTTGCACGTCTTGGCCTCATTCATTGAACAGTACCTAGAACTCAGTTGTGCCCCAATATTTTGCATGTTACATAGCCTTTCAGTTCAACAAGGTGTGCTTCTAGTTCAAAATGACAATGAACAATCTTGTGTGCTTATTACCAGAAGGGTGTGTTGCGACTGCTCCAAAAAGAACACTGGCGAATCATATGCCCTAAACAATTACCTTGGCAGGGCATATAACAGATGACGGCACAGTGTCGCACATACGTGGAGAACCAATCCGCTCCGCCACAGACATTCTCAGTTTGGCCAAAGACTCAATTGTCATGGCAACAACTGCACATAGACTCTGCAGGATTATTTTGAAACACTCTGCAGGATTATTTTGAAACTCTTGTAGGCTCATAGTGGTAGATTCTTTTAGCAAGTTCCATTTGTAATGCCTATGAACTCTACCACATTAAGTAGCACAATTCACGCACTGTCCTCTGTATTTTCCACAGAAGGTTTGTCAGAAGTACTTGTGTCGGACAATGGACCACAGTTCACTTCGCATGACTTTTTAACAGTTTTGTGCATCAAATGGCATTCATCATCTAACAAGTACTCCATTTCACCCAGTCCAATGGAGAAGCAGAATGCTTCATATGCACTTTCAAGCAACAGATGGCCAAGCTTCACACCACCCACACACAGGAACAGGAGCTGCAACTCTTTCTCGCTTCCTATTGCTCCCAACCAAGAGACAGACCATCACAGGCAGAACTATTGCAAGGCTGCTGCCATTGGATGCTGCTACACTTGCTACACCAACCGCACCATCTGGCACCACCAATGGTCCACAAGTATCGCTTTGCACTGCGTGATCTTGTTCTTTTGAGGGTTTATGGCAACTGTGGGCACTGGAAGCAAAGTGTGATCCAGAAGTGCATTGGCTCATATACATACTTAATTGCAGGTCCTGATGGTTTGCAGCACTGCCACCAGAACCAAATTTGTGCATGTAGTTTGCCCCTTGATTCTGCTGCCTTTCTTTCCCCAGATTCACGGCCTCATGGGACCGCGCGGCCTTCACAGCAGCCCACTTGTGCTACCAGGGCACCCCAGGAGGAGCGGATGGAGTATGTGCCTTTGCCCCAGCCGTCCCCCCTCGCCGACCCCATGGTCCTGGACCTACCATCGCAGTTGCCATCATCACCCCAGCAAACGCTCTCAGCCCTGGATGTGTGCCCTGGCAGAAGATTTCCAGAGGACATTCCTGTTGCCTCACAAGCCAGATGGCAGAGCACAGTCGGGAGTATGTCCTGCACAGACACAGCTCCAGGCCCGTCTCAACATCCAACATTCTGTCTTCTTCTTCGCCGTCATTCGCAGTCTCACTACACGACAACCTTGTGGCATTTGGAGCAGGAGGAAGGTACTGGCGTAAGCTGGTGCCAGCACACCATGCGGCGTAGAAGGCACAAGAAGATCGATCGAGACCAATGACAGACTCGCTGGAAATGCGCCGCCAATGCCCTCTCGGCCACAAGTATTTATATAGCCGCCATGAACCAGAGGGCCAGTCAGTTCAAGCCTGTTACGCTAGTTAGTTTGAATTAGTTCGAGTCTGTATGCCGTGTAAGTTCCAGCAAGTTACCAAACAGAGCCGCCGTCACAGCCTCTAGCACAGAGACAGGCAGCACATAGTGAACATAATAGTGTTCATAGCGAACTTTGTACTTCAACCACAGTGAGGCTAAAGTGGACTATATCGGAGAGCTTGTACCACAGCACATGGAAGCCTAAGTTAAGTAGCTCTTTGTTTATGACTAAACAACCTGCGTGCAGTTTGTGTTACAGAACAAGGATACAGACTATGAACCAACATACTCTCCTTGCTTCCCATGGTACAGCTCTAAAGAGACAACACTGAAGCTGGTTACGAGGATTCAACACTTCTGAATTGCAAAATGTGGATTCTCATTCCTCCAAATGCGCCAATTTTGCTTATTGATGAACCCATCCAAATGAAAGTGGGCTTTGGTGCTAAACCAAAACATACTAATTTCCATCATTCCCCACAGCCAACTGCGCAGTTTGAATGTTCTAATGCAAGTTATGATGATTTTATTTTATATAGTTCAATAATTGTCATCCTATATAAACTACCTACTAACTGTTGGAAGTAAATCAGAGGGTGTGACATACGAAATGGAATTACATGTATCCGGAAGATGAAGTATTCCATAAACACTAGGATTCTTGGGCACAAAATGCAATGTAGACAACGATATAAGAAAAATTCTGCTTTTATCAACACATTCTGGTTAAGGTCAACTATTACCAAATTTGCTTACACAGAGAGACTATTGCAACTAACTTACAAAACTCAGGTTAAGATGTGTGCAGTAGTAGACATGTTGGGTAGCTAAATGTCAAACTTTCAAGAAAGACATAACAACAAGAACTGGACTTTCCATAAAAAGAAATTGCTGATAAAATTAGAAAATACAAACCTTGAGACCAGAAAGAGATTCATGGAAAGGTACATCCATAGCGCAGCTCTAAATATGGACAAAAGGGAATACAGAAATGAGGCAACTAGGCACCTTTGAAATTTTGTGTTACAGCAGACTTTTGAAGATAGATGGATTGACTGAGTAAGTAGTCACTATATTTTGCAACAAATCAATGACGAAAAAAAGTCTAATAAAGAACAGAATGATACATAAAACATAGAAAAGGCAACCAGTTTCCTATAGAGGATTGGCACTTTGCACACCAAAATCCATAAAAGAAAACAGTTAACACTAGTTTTTGAGCTCTTGCTCTTTTTCTAGTAAAAATGCACACATTGACACACATCACACGGACACCAAAATATACACACACGAGCTAGCAGTAAGATTCGCTACTGCTGTGGTGAGCGTATACATTTGTGTGTTGTGCGGTGTGTGTGAATGTGTGTACTCTTACTAGAAAAAGAACAAGAGCTCGAAAGCTAGTGTTAACTGTTTTCTATTATGGATTTCGGTGTGCAATGCATCATTTCTCTGTTGGCATGTGGTAGCCTTTCCCTTATTTTTATGTATTTTTTTTCACACAAAAATTTCCATTCTTGTTATAAAGAACATAATGAAATGAAGAGACAGAATGGTTGGGCACATATTACAACATAACTTTGGTGCTGGAAACTGTTACTAAAGGAATGGTCGAAGGAAAGGACAGCAGGGGCAGTCTTGAAGTGAGTACAAAAGGCAGACTGTTGATGATGTGCGATGAAGCAGTAGTGATGAACTGAAGAAGATAGCTGGCAATCAACAGGAATGAAGAACGGCATCAAACCAACAATATAACAACCCCCCCCCCCCCTACCCTTCCTCTCCACTCCCCCTCCCCTCTCTCTCAGCTCTATGGCATTTTTCAAATTGTGTACAGATAGGTGACATCATTCGAAACTTGTTACAAAATGCAGAAGGATTTCTATCTGGATCAGCACTCGATGTAGGCACGATTCATGGTTTCCAGATTGAGGAAGACTGCGAAATTCACTAACTGGAATAAACTTGGACCTCATGCTACATTATAGCTCAATCTGTCACCAAAAGCAAAATTCTTGCGGGGGAAGGGGGGGGGGGCGCATGTCTCACTCTAGCCAAAAGTTTACATCCTGTACCTCCTTTCCATTTCATAATTGACCACTAAATAACACCAAAGCTAACTGCAAGATATGTTCTATAGGTGGACCAATGTCATATTCCTGACACTGCCACAACAAATCATACTAAAATACACCTTTTGAAAAGATTTTTAATGTGACGTGTTAGCTTAACTACTGGCTTAATCTTTATTTATTTATTTATTTTGTTCCAAACTTGAGAATTTTAAAGTTTTATCAGTGATCAGTCCTCAGCATTTATTAGCTCAGAGATGAAGCAGTGATGTTTTCATGATGTCGTGGGCCTTGTACTTTGATCGGTGAACAGAAGAAAACTGTGTAGCTGCCATCATGTTTTAAATGTTTGTGAAGCTAACATATGATATTTGTTGGTATAGGAAAATATGTAATTTAAGTCATATACCACATTAAAGATTTCACCAAAAGATGTTATTTTTAGTACAGTTTGTTGTGCTAAAGTGTCGGAACTATATAGTAGAAGTATAGTTATCGACAGATTAGAGAAACGCATGGACTTTCAAATCTCTTTGGTAATGGAGTTATTGGTTACTGGAGTTGCCAACGGCTTTGCCACAATGATAACACTGGTTCCCGCCAGATCACTGAAGTTAAGCACTATCAGGTATGGCTAGCATGAGTCACTGTCCTGGCCTGCCAAGTGCTGTTGACAAGCAGGCTGCACTCAGCCGTTGTGAGGCCAATTGAGGAACTATCCGATTGAGAAGTAGTGGTACTGGTCACAAAAACTGACAATGGCTAGTGGAGCAGTGTGCTGACCAAATGCCCCTCCGTATTCGCATCCGGTGATGCCCAAGGGCTGAGGATGACGTGGTGGCCGATCGGTACCATTGAGCCTTCAAGTCCTGTTCGGACAGTGTTTGTTTTTGTTTGGTTATTGGAACTACAAGTTTTCACAGACAGGTGGAGTTACAAGTTTTCATTGCCTACTGTTGATAAGTGAATGAATTGTTTCTTATACTGTTCATCAAATGTGGGGTGTCATAAAAAGAGCATCTTTCTCCCTTCATGTTCTAACAACGAATTAACTGGTGTGGTTCTCCGTCTGTGCCTTCATCCCACAAAGTATGAGCCTTGGTCAGTCACACGCTTTCACAATCAACCAAATTTCTGTGAATATTTTGACAATATCAGAAAATATATGAGTAAAATGAACAGCTCCCAACGGTCAGTTTAAAAAAAATGTGACAATATTGGGACCCCCACTTACGATTTAGCCAAACATCTTGCATCCTTGCTGAGGCTATTTGTGGGCAAATGTCCACATCACATACGAAACTCGGCCGATTTTATCAACAGACTGGGGGCTCTCTGCCTAAGTACTTCCGATCTTTTAGTTAGTTTTGACGTGGTGTCTCTTTTTAGAAAGGTACCCCTCGCAGACTTCTTGGCACTGATTGGCAATAAGTTTTAGGTGGGAATCACTGCTTTGGGGCCACGCTCTCCCCCCAACATATTTTATGTTCAACCAAGAATATTTTGAACAGATTGACAGCGTCGCCATGGGTAGCCCCTTGTCTCTCTTGGTGGGCAACCTTTTTAAGGAGGATTTTGAGGAGAGAGCACTTGAATCAGCAGCCCTCAAACAAACTGTTTTTTTGGAGGTACGTGGATGACACTTTCGTAGTGTGGCCTCATGGAGAAGACAAGTTAATGGTGCTTTTAGATCACCTCACCTCCATTCATGAGAACATTCGGTTTACCATGGAATTAGAGAAAAATGGTAGCCTCCCTTTCTTGGATGTGCTAGTTAGACGAAAGAGTGATGGCTCTCTGGGGCATTCAGTTTATTGAAAGCCCACATATACTGATTTGTATTTAAATTCATCCAGCTGCCATCACCCATTGCAAACAATGAGTGTACTTAAAACATTTGTACACAGAGCTCATGTAGTGTCAGATGCAGATAGTTTGCCTGAAGAGCTTGCCCACCTGAAGAGGGTTTTCACAGAGAATGGATATTCTACCCGGCAAATTAGCAAGGCACTTGCAATTAAGCCAAAGAAACAGCGAGAGGAGAAAGAAGAGAGCACGCCTACTAAATCTTTAGCTTTTCTTCCCTTTGTTGGCAACATTTTCTTCAAAATTGCAAGAATCCTCCACAGTTTCGAAGTGAAAGTGATTTTCCGTCCACCATCGAAGATTTCCAACCTGCTGGGATCAGTGAAAGACGATCTGGTATTGCGGAAGGCGGGAATTTATAAAATACCTTGTCAGTGTGGCATGTCTATATATGACAAACATTGCGAACAGTAGAAGAACGTTGCACTGAACATCAATGCTGTACTTGCCTTTTGCAACCTAGCAAGTCTGCAATTGTTGAGCATTGCATTTCCACTGGACACTCAATGGAGTATGACAAGACAACAATTTTGGCCGCAGCAACATCCTTTTGGGACTCTGTCATAAAAGAATCAGTGGAAATTCGCGTGACAGACAATCTTATGAACCGTGACAATGGCTACCAGCTGGATAATGCGTGGAATCCTGTCATCTCTAAGATCTGCTGCAGACGAAGACGTCAGAGTACTTCGATGGCTGCGGCAATTGACAACGCCAAAGACAGCTGAGCTCTGCAGTTCCACCAGTGAGGGCGCTGCTGGCAGGCGGTGTGGTTCCTCTGTCAATACTATTTTGACACATGCGTGGAATACTCGCTGCACGCTATATATTGCGGAACGGAGGGCGTCTTTGTCAGTCTTCGATGGCTCACCTGAGGATGGCTGGCAGTTGTCCAGTCGAAATATCGTGGATGGAAGCTAACGACGACCGGCTGCAAGCCCGAAATCTTTTTGAATATGTGGTAATAACTGTTCAAAATTTGAAAAGATGTCATTAATCATCAATCAATCCAGTTTGCTAACCATGCTGTATGTATGAAACCATGTCCTCAAATCCAGTATCACAATCAGCAGAGCTATCGTACATTAAATTTGCACTGGTGACATCTCAGCCACAGACAAATAACATTTTTATCAGTTTCTCATAACTGTTGCATCTTCTTCTTTAAAACATGGAATATACAATTATTTATCCCACTTTTTATTTGTGCATATTTCAACATACATCTGTAAGGTACACACTGTTGTAAGAATAAAGCAAGATGACAAAAAACGTGCATGCTGAGTAATATAATACAATCAATTTAGTGGAAACTTTTCCATCTTGCCCCAAGTTTTCCATTCAAAGGCATACTGATTTGGCTTAACAGTACATAAAGAATGTCTTTTTTTAAGTATCAGAATCCAATATTTTTTTAATATAAGCTTGTCTTTTCACCTGTATTCTACAACATTTTGGTTGCTGCTTATACCTGACAGGCACTTTCCTTGCCAAGTAATAATGTTGCACGAAGGCTAAAGAGTTGCATATTTTCACATTTCACCCTATTTTCCAACAAGTGAATAATTTTAAGTAATCTAATTACTTAATTTTCAAATGAGGTCTGCATTGGAGATTCTGCTATCAGTGGATCTGTTTCTGGCTCTCACTTAGGACAACAGTGGAATCAGTTTCTTTTCTGTCAGGAAAGAGTTTTCCTGTTTAGATGTTTCATTATTACATCCATGAGCCAATTTTCTATCATTGACAGTTGTAATGATTGTTTCATGCCTTTCAGCATCCTTAAGAAATCTAAATAATGATCGATGTAATGTCTTTCTTCTGTTATTTCTGCAATTTATTATGCTACATATGATCCCTTTTGAAAAAACCGTTATAAAAATCAGTGTAAACAATGATACTCACATTCACCAAATATTTTATTCAGCAGTGTAGCTTATCTATAACTTCTGTGTGCTGCTGTCGCAGCTTATAACAACAATCTGCAGGAGTGTTGTGACTATATATGTTTAGACTGTGGTAATGGGAAATGTTTCACATGCTTATTTCCTGTATTGACTCCTAAAACTCTCACTACATGGTGACATTTATAGCACCATATTCTAGTGCACTATAGTGAGGCATTTACAAACTTATTCCTACAGTGGATATAACTGCCAATGTCAGAAATTTAAAAAAAAAAAATCTAAAACACAATCAAAACATTAATAAACAACACTAATTAATGGCACACCAAAGCATAACAGAGATATATAGAGACATGGATTTGACAGCAAAGTTTAGCCATCCTGTTCATTCCCTTTTAATGTAAGCAGCAGAACATGACAATCTTGTGGAAGTTGGTAGGACACACTTACGCTGAATGGACAGAGCCTTTGAGTGACCCACAAGACTATATTCCATAGAAGTCAGACCTGTACTACATATAGCTACCTGGCTTTTCAAGGTGCAGCCTAAAGAATGGCTTTTCTGCCTATTTGAAGAACATCACTCAATAATCACAGTTCCAAAAAATGACTGTCAGTTAAATCTGTGTGGAAAATATTTGAAATTCATCCTGATACAGTAGAGCCTTGATAGTTTGAGGTGAACAGGACCGGAACCACCTCAACTATCGAAAACTTGGACCATCGAAATTTAAACGGGAAAAAGAAATATTATGATATTGTAAGTAATACAGGTCAAAATAAGAACTTTATTAAAATAAAAGTATTTACACACGCATTTGCACTGGCAGAATAACAATAATTATTTATTTAGCCAAGTAATAGTGAAGTGTCTTTTGTTTGGCGAAGCTGCAATGTTTCCTAACGGCAATGTCAACGCCACCATCTCAGGAGCAGTAGGTCAGTTGGTGTCACCTCAGGATGTTGTTCCATGTAGCATATGGTGGCCTCGAGAGCAGCGTAGCCATTGGTGTGACTCATCATCGGTGCTGCCTGTCTGCCTCGTCATCCTCGTCACTCTCACACTGCGATAGAATGTTAACCATGTCAATTATAGAAGAGTCTGTCACTTCCAACTGTTCGTCCGAATTTAACCACTTGCCTACTTCCACCTCTTCTGCCTCTTCACACCCTGGAAATCTTCTGATTAAATTACACAATGGTTGATCGTCCTCATCTGCTAAATCTTCAGTTTCTGTGTCTGGCATACTTTCCTGTAGAATTTTCCTGCATGACTTAGAAATTGTGTCTGACTGTATTTCGCTCCAAGATTCGCTAATACAGTAGACGACGTCCTTCAAAGTCACTTTCTTCAAAGCTCCTACAATGCTTTCGTTGTCTTCGGAATGCAGGACTGACTATAGCAATCACAGCCGATACTTTTTTTTTTTTTAGATATTCCAGAACACCCTGATACATGGGCTGAATGAGACAGGTAACGTTTGGTGGGGAAAAACAAGGTGCGGATATCATCGCACTGCAGTTCTCCTGCACTTGGATGTGAGGACGCATTATCCATGAGCAAAATTGCTTTGCATGGCAGTCCCCTTTCTTTTAAAAAATTCTTGCAGTCAGGTACAAATGTCACCAGTTCTTGAAAATTTCGATTCATCCAGGCATTATTCTGATGTGTATAGACAACTGGAAGAGCTGAGATGGATACATTCTTGAATGCTCTTGGCTTGGCAGACTTCCCAATCACAACTAGTTTTAGTTTGTGGTTTCCAGTTGCATTTGAAGCTGCCATAACTGTGAGCCACTCTTTGCTTTTTTTGAGCCCAGGAGCACTTTTTTCTTCACAATAAGCAAGTGTTCTTGCTGGTAACATTTTAAAATTTAGCCCAGTTTTGTCACAGTTATATATTTGTTCATTAGACAAACTTTCATCAGTTATGATTTTTTTAAACTCGACGATAAATTTTGAAACGGCCTGAGCGTCATCAGAGAGTTTTTCTTCACATATGTCTAGTTGACACACTCCATACCTCTTCTTCCACTTGTTGAGCCAGCCCACACTAGCGGTGAAATTGTTATCTCCTTCCTGCAGCTAGTTTCTGAAAAACAAAGCTATTTCTTGCAAGATTGGGCCAGAAATCGGAGCACCCTTCTGTCTCTGTTGGGTAAACCACTTGAACAATGCCTCACTTGTTTTTTTGAAGTCTGACTTCTTTATACTTCTTCGACTGAGAGATTCGTACGAGCATTTCCGTGAAGAAAACTGTTCCAATTTAAGTCGGTTTCTTCGCCAGTCACCAACAGTAACTTTACCAACATCATATTCGAGAGCAAGTTTTTTTGTTGTTTCTCCTTTGTCAAGTCGTCTTAGTGCTTCTAATTTTAGATGCAAAGGCACAAATTTCCTCTTTTTTGTTACAGCACTCATCTTTGTAAGGTGTACAACTGGAACACGCAGTCATCAAACAAAATGACACACAACACTGTACAGTACAGGTACTGGGAACTACAGCAGTGTATGACCTCCCCAGTTTTGATCGGTAGCAGCCAGCAGCAGTCGGGGTATTTCGTGCCATACTGACAACAGATGTTCGTGCAACAGGGCAGCGAGCTAATCGTCGGTGTTGATTCCATTGTTGTCTGCTTTGTCACTGAGCTGTACTCTCCCTATCTATCTTTTGCAATGATGTTTTCATCATTTATCATGTCAGTAAAAAAAAGAAGATTTTTTTTTTTTTTTTTTTTTTTTTTTTTTTAAATAAAAAAGAGGCTCAGATTATAGGAAACTCGAACTATCGAGACTCTACTGTAATTTCAATTCTGGAATAAATTAGTGAGAAATGTAGTTTAATATATTTTCTGAGGCAGCTCCACCTCAGAACCTTTAACTATCAGCTGCCCCTATGCACTGATTGGCAGCTGACTCTTAACATAAATAAATGTAATGTAATCTGAGGAGTAATGGAAGAGAGAGAAAAGATTCAAAGAAGAGCTGCATGGTTCACCACAAATCTGTTTACTCAGCATGAGACTGTCACAGAAATGCTCACCAAATTCCAGTGAGAGACATTATAAGAAAGACTACATGCTTTGCAGGGGGTCTTAGTCAAAAAGAATTAAGAAACCATATTTGAAATTGCGTGCCGCAAAAATCTCATGAAATAACCATAACACAAAAATTAGAGAAATCAGAGCCCATATAGAGGGTGCCAATAGTCTTTCTTTCCAAGACTGAAGAGAAGTGGAGGAGAGGGGTGGGGTGGCTTGTATGCTACATACACTCTGCACAGTGAATTGTGGAGTACAGATGCAGATGTAGATTATTTAACAATGGCAGAGTCCTTAGGGGTGCGAACAAGGGATAAGTTATGTATTGGCTCTGGGTTCCACTTTCACCCAATTTTTCATTCATTACTTGTCAATAAGGACATGAACACAACACTACATTTCACATGCATTCATCACAGTCATCCATACAACACAGATATGCAACCTGACACTTCATAACAGGTGACAGGACAATGAGCAACAAACTTAGTAGGACCTCCACTTGGCCAGCAAAGTAGGATTCCTTCATTATTCCTAATGCAGAGTGACTGACTATATCTTACTCCCAATGTGTGTCAATACAAGACTGTAATAACACATTACATGAGCAACACTCCATAGGACACAATACTGTTATTATTTACTTACTCATTCATTGCTTGCAATGCTGAAGCCAAATTCTTGGACTCAAACTTGCATGAAATATTGAGTTCATAGGCTATGTGCTTCTTTATAACCTGCATCTGGCCAACCTTCAGCACCCACTCAAGGATCTGTGGCCAAACTTTTTGAGCTCTAGAAGTGTACTGAGAATAGAAGCGTCCAGGATTACCTGTAACATTTAAAACCAATCCAGTAACATTTACAACCAATCCAACTGACAACATAAGCCAGTACCTACATTCAATATTATCAAAATGCAAATATCAGTGCACAGAGAGAGAAAATTCGAACAACTTCCAGCCATCTCCTCTCATCATAAGCGTGTTAAGGTACACACAGCTGTGTTAGTTTTTCTTCATTTATGTCGCAACGGACTCTATATTATTGTTGCTTCATCACACATTAACAAAAGACAGGGAAAACAAGTGAAAAAATTTGTGTGAAGCCAATATTTTAAGACCCATTCAATCACCTGGGAATACATGCACAATGTACTCGGCAGGCACGGATCTAATCAAGGAGGAGGAAGGGGGAGGATACAGCATCATAAGAATTACAATAATGGAAATTCCTTGATGGAGCAATACTTAAAATAAGGGAAAGATGGCCACTCACCTACAGCAGACTTATGCACAGAGTACAGAGACACGTAACAGAAAACAGCATTCACACTAGCTTTCAAGCATCTGCTCTTTTTCTAGTGAAAGTACACACATTCTCTCACATAACCACAGAGACACCCAAAAACACACTCACGTTGGCATGCTAAGACTTATTCTTGATACTAGAGCACAGAGGGTAGAGGAAAAAGGGATATAGGATGAGGGAGGGGGAGGCAGGATGGGGAAAAAGGAGAGTCAGGTGGAGAGGAAGAGGGAGAAATGGAGGGGACACAGTGAGAGAGTGATGGGAATGGCTAGAAAATGGGCGATGGCTCTGGGAGAGGGAGAGAGAAAGAGAGAGTGTGTGTTGGGGGGGATCCTGCTTGTGGAGGGGAGAAGAGTGGTGGGAAAAGGTAGTTCACAAGCTGGACAGGGGAGGAGTGGTGTGGACAGAAGAGAGAAAGGAAATGGTAATCTGAGGCAGTGGCAACAGGTTAATAGAGGTTTAGGGCAGGGGGTTGGAAGAATGCAGGACATGCTGGAGAAAGAATTCCCATCTATATAGATGAGAGAAACTCATGCTGAAAGGAAGTACCCAAATGACCCGCATAGTAAAGCAGCTGTTGAAGTCATTTGTGCTGTGGTGTGCAGCACAATCACAGTTTGGTTGCAGCCATTCATGCCAGTAGATAGTTGGTTACTTGTCATGCTCACATAGAAGCTGTACAGTAATTGCAGCATAGATGATATATAACATGGCTGCTTTCACATCTGGCCCTGCTTTTTAATGGGTAGGAAATGTCTGTGACCAGACTGCAGTAGGAGATGGTAAGAAGCAAAGAAAAGTAATTGAAGCCCAAGTGGATGATGCACTTGAGCTTTTCAAGACAGAGTGAGTCTGGGTGAACAGACGGGTGCTCACAGGAGGCTCATTGACAAGTTTTCTGGTGTCTGACAAGCAGCTGGCACATCAGATTTGTTTATGGATGAGCTGGATAGGATACTGTCTGTCAGTAAAGGCTCTGGTAAGGTTACCAGTATATTTTCGCCGCTCCTGCTGGTGGTAGTCAGTGCAATTGATATGGACAGATGTACTTACGTAGCAGTCTGAGTGGGGACATTGACATCTAAGAAGGTGGCTCAGTGAATTAAGAAGGACAAGGTGAAGCAGATTTGGGAGTAGGTGTTGAGGTTATCAAGGAAAGAGCGAAGATCCTTGTTGTGAGTCCAGATCATGAAAAGGTCATCTATGAATCTGAAGCAGACAGGATGTTTATAGTGTTAATTGGATAGGAATGATTCCTCCAGATGGCTCATAAATAAGGTGGCACAGGATTGTGTCACTTGAGTACCAATGGCAGTATCATGGATTTGTTTTTAGATTTGGCCTTCAAAAGTGAAATAACCATGGGTCAGGATGTGTGGGCTAGGAGGATTAGGAAGACGTGGTGGGTTTGGTATCAGAAGGACAACGGGAAAGAGAGTGTTCCATCACTATTGGCACATGGATTGTTGGTGTGAAGGAAATCACACTCACAGTGACCAACAGGGAGTCTGACAGGACCTGTGGAGAGGCAGAGAAGAAAGTGAGCAGTGTCTTGGGCGTAGGATGGGAGATTACAGACAACTATTGGAAGGTGTTGGTCAAAAAAGGCATAAGTTCATTATGTGGGGACATTTTATTCAGCCACAATGGGACAACCACAAGTGAGGAGTGTTGTGAGTAGGTAAAATGTAGGAGTGCAGGGGTGTTACTGGTATGAGAAGGGAGGTATGGGATGGGACCATTGTTGTAAGGCTTGTAAGCAGAGGCAGAGGCCCTCAGGCACAGTCACTATGATTCAGGACCACTGTGGTGGAGTCTTTGCTCTTTCCTCAATAACCTCATTACACTCTCAAATCCACTTCACCTGGTCCTTCTCAACTCATCGAGTCATCTCAGTGATTTGGCTGAAACTTTGTGAGTAGTAGCCAGTAGATGCCCTTTTCAAGTTCCTACAGTATCATACCTGATTCAGCCATAGGACAAGGTAAAACACTTAAAAATTTTCCAGTATAATATGAGGGATTTTTGAGTAACATCTGTCAAGTAAGTGACATGGTGCTGTGGTCAAGCGCACCAACAGGCAATTCGCAGACTCAGGTTCAGTTGCCACCACTACTGTATCTATATATCCTTTTTATTTCATTCCTCTCAGTGTTAAGCTACTGATTACAATATGTAAATATACACTCCTGGAAATTGAAATAAGAACACCGTGAATTCATTGTCCCAGGAAGGGGAAACTTTATTGACACATTCCTGGGGTCAGATACATCACATGATCACACTGACAGAACCACAGGCACATAGACACAGGCAACAGAGCATGCACAATGTCGGCACTAGTACAGTGTATATCCACCTTTCGCAGCAATGCAGACTGCTATTGTCCCATGGAGACGATCGTAGAGATGCTGGATGTAGTCCTGTGGAACGGCTTGCCATGCCATTTCCACCTGGCGCCTCAGTTGGACCAGCGTACGTGCTGGACGTGCAGACCGCATGAGACGACGCTTCATCCAGTCCCAAACATGCTCAATGGGGGACAGATCCGGAGATCTTGCTGGCCAGGGTAGTTGACTTACACCTTCTAGAGCACGTTGGGTGGCACGGGATACATGCGGACGTGCATTGTCCTGTTGGAACAGCAAGTTCCCTTGCCGGTCTAGAAATGGTAGAACGATGGGTTCGATGACGGTTTGGATGTACCGTGCACTATTCAGTGTCCCCTCGACGATCACCAGTGGTGTACGGCCAGTGTAGGAGATCGCTCCCCACGCCATGATGACGGGTGTTGGCCCTGTGTGCCTCGGTCGCATGCAGTCCTGATTGTGGCGCTCACCTGCACGGCGCCAAACACGCATACGACCATCATTGGCACCAAGGCAGAAGCGACTCTCATCGCTGAAGACGACACGTCTCCATTCGTCCCTCCATTCACGCCTGTCGCGACACCACTGGAGGCGGGCTGCACGATGTTGGGGCGTGAGCGGAAGACGGCCTAACGGTGTGCGGGACCGTAGCCCAGCTTCATGGAGATTGTTGAGAATGGTCCTCGCCGATACCCCAGGAGCAACAGTGTCCCTAATTTGCTGGGAAGTGGCGGTGCGGTCCCCTACGGCACTGCGTAGGATCCTACGGTGTTGGCGTGCATCCGTGCGTCGCTGCGGTCCGGTCCCAGGTCGACGGGCACGTGCACTTTCCGCCGACCACTGGCGACAACATCGATGTACTGTGGAGACCTCACGACCCACGTGTTGAGCAATTCGGCGGTACGTCCACCCGGCCTCCCGCATGCCCACTATACGCCCTCGCTCAAAGTCCGTCAACTGCACATACGGTTCACGTCCACGCTGTCGCGGCATGCTACCAGTGTTAAAGACTGCGATGGAGCTCCGTATGCCACGGCAAACTGGCTGACACTGACGGCGGCGGTGCACAAATGCTGCGCAGCTAGCGCCATTCGACGGCCAACACCGCGGTTCCTGGTGTGTCCGCTGTGCCGTGCGTGTGATCATTGCTTGTACAGCCCTCTCGCAGTGTCCGGAGCAAGTATGGTGGGTCTGACACACCGGTGTCAATGTGTTCTTTTTTCCATTTCCAGGAGTGTATTTAAACTGTTAAACTGTTCAATCTACATGATCAATTTAGTTACAATTACCTTCATTTAATTAATTAACTAATATATTTAAAAAGGAATTGTTTTTGATGATACATTGCTGACAGTTTCTTATTTCAATTGTTTACCGACTTTTTGTAATAGTCCCAACAGCTGAGAAACAGCTTCTCTCCATGTGTCTGCAGTGATTTTGCATAAAAACTTATAACATTTTTGGAAAATGAAAATCAAACAAGTTTCCTACCAGTGAAGTAATTGTTCAGAACACCGAAACAACAACTATTGATAATAATTTTTTAAAAAATTTCACCAATGCTCTTGATTATATGAAGATAGTAACTGTTCCGAAAGAACAGATACCAATAATGACCATATAGCTTCTCTATAAAGAAACGATAATTCATCAAAACCCTCAGCTGCCAAAAGGTGTTGTTGATACACATCAATGAGGACAGCTGAAAATTTGTGCCCTGACCGGGACTTGAACCCGGGATCTCCTGCTTACATGGCAGACGCTCTATCCATCTGAGTCACCGAGGGCATAGAGGATGGTGCGACTGCAGGGACGTATCCCTTGCACGCTTCCTGTGAGACCCACATTCCTAACTGTCCACAACCTACATTCGTATTGTTCCTCCCATCATACACTGGTGCTGCTGTTTGCAGTGTCGTCTCATCTCTCTGAAACTGCAGATGTTTGTGCAAGGTGTGTTTGTGTGTGTGTGTGTGTGTGTGTGTGTGTGTGTGTGTGTGTGGGTGTGTCTACTGCAGACAAAGGCCTTAATGGCCAAAAGCTTTAATTGTGTGAATCTTTTTATTGTGCCTGTCGCAACTAAGCATCTCCACTATATGGTGAGTAGCAACTTTCCTTCTCTGGTATTGTTACATAAAGTTTTCAATTCATTGCTGGTGATACCAGGGTAAAAAGCTTCAAATGTAAACATACAATAAGATATTGAAAAATCACCAAATTCATCAGTAAAAATGATGTTTCAACTTTGGAAGAAACAGTGGAAGCAGCAGAGAAGTTTTGTATACAGACTAGATGTATAATGTAAAACTTGATTATATGATTAACACTGAACAGACTGGATGGCTGTGTGAATCAGCATATATAGAATAATGGATTACATGGGCACAAAGACAATTTTGGTGAAAAACAAGTCAATCTCTCCAAAACCACCCACTCTTACAAAGCACATTACAGACTCATTGATTCATGAAAATTTTTGTCCCTTATGTTTTTATCTACACAAGAGCCAGACAATAAATTTGGTCCTTGAGTTGCCAGTACTGTTAATAAATTAGAAGAAGAATAGAAAATGTTATCACCAGTCATGTATGTGAATTGCGTTTGTGTGTGTGTGTGTGTGTGTGTGTGTGTGTGTGTGTGTACGTGCGCGCGCGTGTGTGTGTGGGGGGGGGGGGGGGGGGGTACGCGCATGCCCATGTCTGTCTATTCTGACGAAGGCCTTTAACAGCCGAAAGCTGTAATTGTGAGTCTTTTTGTTGTGCCTATCTGTGACTCAGCATCTCCACTATATGGTGAGTAGCAACTTTTCTTTTCATAATATTGTTACATTTCATCCTGGATACTCCATTGGTTGATTTCCACAACATTAAAAAATTTTAAAGCTAAATTTATGAAAATTGCTATTTCACTTCTTGATCAGGGGATGAAGTTGCTATGGAAATACCCCCACAAGAATGCAAAAACGTTGGACTACAGCTATCAGAATCACTTTTTGGTCAGAAGTATATTTGAAAAAGACCAGGCTCAGAAGGTGTTCCAATTTGCAAACAGTATAAAAATTTGATTAAATACAAACAAAAACAAGAAATCTCTGCTGGCCATACAGTCTACAGAAACGAAGCTGGCAGGCACTAAGCTAGTCATCCTACAAAATATAAGTTCTAACAATAAGTAAAAAAGCTTATAATTTATGGATAGAATTTTCGGAAATTTTGTTTTCATTTAAAACTTCACAAAATTATGTAAATTAACATTTAAATATATTAATTAATTAAATTAAAGTAATCTATACTAAATTGAATCCAGTATATTAATTTCACATAGATAAATTGAACTGTTTAAATATGTTTAAATTTTATAATCAATAGTTCAACAAAAGCCGTGACAGCTGGGATCAAATCTGAGCTGATGAATTTCCTGTCAGTGCGCTTGACCACTGTACCACGACACTTACTTGACAATAGTTGCTCAAAAATCCTTCACACCCCACTACTCGAACATTTTACTTTTTCCTATGGCCCACTCAGATGAGATGTTCCAAAAACTTGTGCTCTCATACTTTGAGCCAAATTGGTGAGCGCACCCTACCCTTTTGTGATGAACTTCCTTACAACATTTTAGGTATTTCTCATCAAAAGCATTTAGCAACTTACTTTGCATTTGGAGACTTTTACAATTTTAGATGCTCAGTATGATCTTTTGCTGTCAAATATGTTTATTGTCACCCCATTCTCCAGTTTTACCCTACAATTACCTGTCCTTTTCCACTGTTTCACTCACATAGTTCAGGCACAAATCTAGGTGCTTCAGATTACTACCAGGTATATTTTCCAAGTATAGTTTTTAAATACAACCACTGGAGTTAGCAATCTGCACATGCAGCTATTAAGTACCCACAGATACCATATGCAAAACGTTCAATCATGTTCATATTTGCTTGTGCTTGTTTTAAACAAGCTTCACTTGATAGAAAATCCATCCAAATTTGAAGCGTGTGCAGTTACTTGTTTTCTGTGTGAAAAATATACAGAAGTTGCGAAAATTAGTGAAGTTCAGATCATAAAAAACTTACGAGTAAATGTAACAAAGAACTCGCCAAATAGTAGAGGATTGTGTCACTAACAGTCAGTCACATAATCAACATTAAAAACTTTGATAGTTTTCAGACGAACGCGCACACGGCCGTGCACACAAGCACGCGTGAGCGTGCACACACACACACACACAAACACACACACACACACACACAATGTGTAGGAGGCTTGGAGACGGCTGGCTGTTGGCCAGAGAGCACACAGGATTGGAACGTGGGAGGCAGAAGCAGTTAGTGCACAGGATGGGAACGTGACAGACACACTGGCACTGGTGAAGTTCTGATTAAACAGAACAGTGTAATTTATGAAGAAAACACTATGAATGATGGAATGGTAATAAAAATGGTGTACCAATGTTTATGATGAACTACAAATTTGTCTTCACTGAAGACTTAGTGTGGGAAGTTGGTGCAAAAGTTCAAGAAAACAGTTGCATTTTTGTCCTTTTTTAATGAGTAAAGCAATTCAAAATGAAATACAGAAACTGATGTTTCACAATTGCAGTAATACATGGCTACATGTCCACAAAGCTTTAGCATAAGCCAAACAACATATTATGAAGAGTAAAACGGTTCAAATGTGTCGAAGGAATATTTTATTTTCCATATTTCATTCAAAATGAAATATATAAACATTTAACAGTAATGATAAAGCAACATGCCTCTTGCCTTCACCCACGTCCTCACCCTAACAATAACTGGAATCTGAAAATCGGTACACATGTAACAGCATGCACTACCTAATGTGTTCCATAATGCCATGCATAAAAAAAGGATTCTTCTGGGCTGATACCTCGGGTTCTATTGGTGATAGAAAGGTAGAGTCAAGTGTTTGGGACAACCCTTGGGCTAGGGACGATTTGTATATCCAAGAGAAGGATCATTTTAGTGTCGCTATCCTACAGTACAGGGTCAAAGTATGAATATTATGCACTTCCTTCTGCTTAGGCAAATGGAGAAAATCATTTTGTTCTTTTAGTATTTTATGTGGTCTACAGTGAAAGTTAACGGCTCGTGGAGGCACATTAGTTTGTGGATGGTTCCTTAGGGAACCCGAAAGATGGCTATGCACAGCAAACAGCTGAAATGTTTACAATATATTTTTATTATTATGATCTCAAACCAACCTCAAGAATTTTATTGATATCTTTATCCATTTCTGAAATACAGAGGTTCAAAGTTACCCTATCTGTACATGTAAAATATGCACACAAAATCTATTGTGGCAAAATGTAGTTTATGAACTGGAGCAGCACACAAAATTATGCTGTAAAGTGTGTGTATTATCATCAGATCGGTTCTGGGAACCCCATGTTGCAATACTGAGGCACATGCAAAATTTTTGTGCGCACATAAAATCCAGTTTGAGATTAAAATTAATTTCGTGTTATTTCAGTTTCAAATAAATAAACTACCAAAATGTTACTGACCCATACAGTTATAGTCATACGTGTGATACCCCTGATTTACCAGGCAAAAGAAGGAAACCAGTGAAAAAGTGCTGCTATCTGAGCACAGAGAAGGCAAATACGCTCCTGTTTAAAAAGACTGACAGAAGAGTGGGGTACCACCTGCCTCGTTCTACCTTCCTCAGCAACTTTAAAAATTTTCTCAAAAATTTTGGCATGTGAACATGTTTGCACCTTTTTATGCTGAGAGAAGAATACAGTGATATTGGGAAAGAGACAGAAAAGTAAGAATCTAGTAAGCAGTGGTTGTGGTACAAAAAGAGCAAAAGAAACAACGGCAGTGTGAAAGGAAAGAGGGGGCACAGAGGCAGTGAAATATAGTTGACAGGGACAGAACAGTGCTAGGAAAACATTGAAGGAGACAGTGCCAGTGGGAAAGGAACAAAGAGATGGAGAAAATAGGAGTGCTTGAGAGCCAGTGATAACGAGAGACTGTCTTTGACAATGAAAATGGGCAAAAGAGATAGAGAGAGCAAGAGATGAGACAGCAGCAGAGGGAAGGAATGAATTAGATAGTAGCATTAAGAGGGAGACAGTGACCAGTGACAGTGAGAGGAGAAAGTAGTATTGGGTCAGAATGAAGGAGACGGTGGTGGTGAGACACGAGACAGTGACAGTTACAGAGAGACAAATAGATAATGACAATGAGATGGGCCGAATGAGTGAGAGAGAATGGGGATGTGTGAGTGGATGAATATGAGTGACTTATAGTGATGGACTAATAGGTCTGAGTGAGTTACAGATAGGGGAGCATGAGAGATAAGTTGCACACTAAAAATACGGTGAATATGTTTGCATGCCAAAATTTTTGGGAAATTTTTTAAAGGATCTGAGGAAGGTAGAATGAGGTGGCTGGTACTCCTCTTTTCAGTTAGGTTCTTTTAAACAGGAGCATATTCAGCTTTTTTGTGCTCCAACAGGAGCATCTTCCTGCTCGTTTTGTATGAATTGTTGCACATATGGAAATGTAACATTCACAAAAACATCTAAAACACAAAAAACATCTAAACCAGCACACTTGCTCAAAATTGTAGATAATTAAAGACAGAATATTTCTTTACAATAAATAATGTGTAGTCATTTGTGTGTTTTACTTACTGACTGTGTCGGTATTTGGTGACAACCCTTTGGACACCACACTAAACACATCAAGCCACCCTTTGTCTTTTAGAATGCCTCTCTGCAGCGAATTAACAAAATTCTGAAACAAGAAAGTTCTAATTATAGTATTGTGCTAAATAATATTCCTATGCAGTTACAACATATACTAGGCATAATATGCAAGTCTGCTATATGTTATTCGCACTGACATACTAACTAAACAGTACAAAATTTCAAAACATATGCAACAAAATCTTGTAGCTGACATTATTTCAATATCAAATTTTATCTGCAATACTTTGAAAAACCTATATGAAATAATATGCTTTGGTGTCATAGCTTGGTGGTGGTTTGGAAGCCAAGATTAAGAGGTGCTGCCTACAATGAAAATGGCCAAATAAATTTGAAAGAAGCTGAAGAGAAATGTCATTCTCTTCTCTTCTGTTCTGTGATACACTTTGGATATCTTGTTCAGATTAATAAGACGTCTGTACACCCAATTTGTAATTGTTACATAGAATATCCAAGTACAAAAGAGTTCTTTAAAAAGTCATTATGTCACTTAATACTGTAAATACTATAAAGATCTTTTACAGCCTTTGACCCTCTGCAGACAAAAAAGAAGTCACATGGCAAGAGTTGGTAGCCCTGCATATCACATCCACTGCACCAACAAAATTCAAGAAAGGCAACCATATAAGAAGATAATCAAGGTAAAAGTTATCATGAAGAGTACTAGGGTGGCAGGTTACTCGTCAAATTGTTGGTTCAGTTCCACCATCTGAAGCCTTTTTTAAATACTTCATCTTGCTTAGACCTGAGACAGAATTGGTTTTAACCCCAACTAAAGGACATAGGTAAGAGGTGCTGAAATAAGAGATCTTTTTCAAAAATAAGAATAATCTTTAAAAAGTCGCAAAAGAAAATACTACATTGCCAACCTCAAGAAATAGCAATATAGACGACTGTAAAAACCAAGTAAGTGTAAACTGTCACAAGAGACAGGGTAAAGGTGATTGGTTGACCATAGCTAGCTGGCCAACAGTGAAAGATCTTTACATGTTGAGGAAATGTTCAATTTGTGAATTAAAAGACATTACATTGACAAAATGGAAGACCTGATTCTGAAATTATGAGGGCGGTCACAACTTCCAGCAGCATCGGCGGCAGTCAACCAACGTGATGCCACAGCAGCACCGGTTCGCATTGCAGTGGCTGGTTAGCTAAAGAGCAGCTCATCACGACATCGCTTCGCCCACACGCCGGAGTCAGCAATGCAGTGCCCCAATAGGGCAACTACTTAGGGGAGCTGTAACAGCCCCAAGACAAAATTGTTTTTATGCAGTGATCTGTTGGTGGAGTGTTGTATATAAGTGTCAAATTGATTCTTTGTTTTTGTTTCAAAACAAAATCAGAGGATATCTAGGTCCTTAAGAGCATAGACTGTTGTAGTTACTATATGCCAATTATTAAATGCAACATAGGATCAATCATTCCTTCTCATCCCGTACGGTGAGTCTCCCCTGACACGCGGGTCTGGGTGATTTTCCCGAAATCTATCCCTTTTCATAGACATCTCCAGTTCTTTACCTTCACCCCCCTTCCTTCCCCTTCAACCCTTCTGCCTGCAGAAGGAGCCATTGGCTCCAAAAGCTGACCAATTACAACCGTCTTATGTGTGTGTTCTGCAGCCACTTGGTAGGTAGATTTTTTATCTATCCAATTAAAGAACAGTTATTTTGCATGTTTTGTACATGAGACTTTCAACCTTTCCTTTCCTACTATGAATATTGGTTGGGTTTTATATATCTGGATTTTCTACCTTTCCTTTCCTATTATGAATATCGGTTGGGTTTTATATATCTACTTTAGGGGAGGTTAACTAATATAAGGTGTTAAATAGGTACTGTCAGTGGTTAAGTACAAAGGTACTTATAATCAAATACGTATGTTTCACAGTGATGAAATACTGTGAGCAACCATTGACTACAGACTGACAAATAAAAGACTAATTGCCACTGCTGGCTGACTTGTTACTCAATCTCTTTTTTTCTACACGTAGCGGTGGTATGGGAATGACCTGTACCATTTCTTTTACGTATAATGATAAAGAATGGGGCACCCACATCACAAAGATGACAATGCATGTACACAGTACTTGTCTGAATGATAAGATGTAAGTGCAGTTCTTACAAATGTAGGGAACTGTAATTATCAGCATGTAACTGCTTATTGTAAATAGAGACTTACACCTTGATTATCTCAATAAATTTGAGAACATAGTGCTGTTACATACAATAATTTAATGGCAGCATAAAACTGATTACCTTTGAGTAAATGTAATGAAATAATGATCAAGCCTCGTCAAACATGACAATTCTCTTATGGGTTTTCTTTCTCTATGAAAATCTAAAAATGTAGTTACTAAGTAGTTAGATGGCAATAGTAGCTTAAGAAAACGAGACAGGATAAGGAAACAAAATTGGTAAAAACCCATTTAATCCTTTAGCTAAGTAAGCATAAATATATGCTAAACACATAACCAAAAGGGAAATGAAATCGTTATTAAGCTTAGGAATGACAAACCAAAATGACTGACTTAAGATGTACAATCATACGTGTTCTGTTATGTGGAGAAATGAAATTGAATTCAGTCCTACGAGACTTTAATTTTAGTAGTGTTAAGAATTTATCAGAAGGTGGAGGTTATAAAAGGATTGTAATCAGTTAAGTAAGTTATTTTACATGACATCTTTCATCTTACTGAGGGGATCTGTGACGCAACAGGTTGTTCCACCTTTTCCTCACAATCAGAAGAAAAATATTTACATAAAAACATTTTTAAGTAGTTAGCATGTAGAGAATTTTTCTTGAACATGCACCAGTTTGATCAGTGCACAGAGTTGGAGCAAGACGTGCAAGCACAGAACGTAACCAAGTGCGCGACACCAATTGAGCATCTCCACCTGTTGTGAAGGGATCACTTATGCTCTTGTGTCACAGCTTGGTGGTGTTTTGGTAGGCAGAGGACAAGAAGCACTGCCTACAATGACAACAACCACACACAGTTGAAAGAAACTGAAGAGTAATGTCACTATGTTGTTCTGATTGATAAGAGACCAATGTTCTAATTGTTACACAGAACAACCAAACATAGAAGAGTTCTTTAAAAAGTCATTACATCATTTAGTTGAGCACCTGCACTGAAGAAGGACTGTGGGAGTTACATAAAGTGAACCAGTGATAGAAAACCGCCAACAAGTGAGCCTGTAGTATCACACCTTGCACAGTGTCGAAAGAACACAAAATCCAGCTGATGCCTAAATGGCGGAGTACCTTCAATATGCACTATACGAGCACTGTCCCCAAAGAAGCCCACAGGCTGGGTGGCACCCTTAGTTACAGGCTCTTCTTGTCCTTTGGGTTGTAATTTCTCTAACTCTGCTAATGGCAGAAGCAACAGAACCATTGTGGTACTTTTTCTCATGGAAATATGTTTTAAAATACAATTTTAAGGCATGGACTATTTAAAACCTTGTGGTCATGTTTCTTATTGAAATATGTTTCAAAATACTAATTTTAAGGCATGCACTTTTTCACATCCATATCTGGACAGTCTCTTTGGCATATCTGGACAGTCTCTTTGGTTAAGTATCTTACTCCATAAAGGGTGTCCCATCACATTTTTCTATGCACTGCCTTCATCTCAGTTGAAGTACTGCTCTGGAAGAGTGTTCTACAACATGCCACCTTGTTATTACACTTCATTACACAAAGGACTTCTTCAGACCTCGCACTACAAAATACTGGGTTACATTTTTTCACTACTTAAGATGAATAACTGAATAAACTAGCTATGAAACTGACTTGTATAATGACACTCCTTCTTTTTCCATAGTATTTAAATTTAATAGAGGTTAAATGGTTGAAAATGGACTTAAAGTCCTGACTTAATTCATTATTTCGTATTCGGTGATCAACATTAAATTAAAATGAAATGAGACTATCAATTAGACAAACCACCGCTTAAGCAGAGTGTTTTGGAAACATGGATATTGCTTACATAGTCATGTTACAGCCTATTCTCAACTGTTTTACAATTTAGCTTTCTTTCTCTCTTTTCTGCGATATAAGAAAGGACCTTTCCTACAAGGGTAGGTCCATACAAACAAATTATTTTTTAAATCAAAAACTTGCACTAAGAAAAATGGAAATACATTAGTGAAATATTTTACATCTTTAGCACTCACATTCACCCACACAATATCAAACAATAAGGAAACCAAATATCAAAAGACGAATGTTAAGTGCATTATATTTTGTGATTTGCCATCCATCTAATAAATACAATTAATTAATTAATTGTCACAGATCATCGGCAGACAGTATTCATAGGCTTCCAGTAAACAGTACCTGTAGTTCTGTAACTATCATAAATGAGAAGAGTCTGTCTAATCCAGTCAGTCCCGCAGTTCCTACGGAACGTGTTATTTTGGAAAAACTTTTGATATTCATGATTTCATTGTGTGTTTTCATGTCATACCATGCTGTTTTCTGTTCTATGTAAACTGTAGACCTGAAAAAAAAAATCAATAGCAAAAGTGAAGTAAAAATAATTATTATAATTATCAACAGAGTTATTATTTAACGAATTCTCTGTAACTACTTACTTAGGGTCTGTCACACGCAAAAGTTCTCTTGCTAGCCTGCCTATAAAATTGACAGATGTGTTATCAGCAGGAGGAAAGCGAGGAATAGGAATTGTCCTGCTTTGATACACACTTTGCCAATCTTGCACTTTATTCCTCAAAAAGCTGTTGCACTCTTGTTCCACATTGTAACTTATTATCCGAGATACTTCTTCATGCCATATTTTTAACCCATATATGTTAACATAATCTTGAATGTATTCAAAAGATCGACGATATCCATCCATTATCTTTTCCAGACTTTCTAGTTTAGTCATAAGTTCACTTGTCTGTAAAAAAAATTACATGTATAAATATTAGTATACATACAAGTACTTCCTAACACAAATATCTAAAAAGTCTCTTGTAATTAGAGTTTGTGCAAAAATGGTATCACAATGTATGAAACTTTGACATCTTGCTTTATATTTATACACTTGTACTCACAAATAGATGACTAACAACAACACACATTTATTCTTCATCATCAAAAAGAGTCAATGAGAGACTTAGTACTTTTGAGTGACAGAATCCTGAAAGCTCCTTAAAAATTTATTGTATTACCAACTGAAAATTTGCTTCAATACTTTTTAATATTTGTGCACAGAAACTGTCTTCTGATTGTTTGAGATTGCACATTATTACAGATTCAAAAAATACTTGTGTAGTTATTGTCAATTAACACTGAAAAGGGAAGCTCACACACTACTTGACAACAACATATGGATGTCCACCTTATTGCATGGACGAGGGACTTCAGCTCATGATATATATGAGAAAAATTACCACCATAGCTAAATCTTGAGAATTTCTTTATTCTTTCACATGACTAGTTTTGGTAGTACATTACCACCATCCTCAGGCCCCACCCCTGCCAAAAGTGTATTTGATTTCCTTGGTGCATTTACTGTGGGATCCGTGTTACTAGCACACATGGGCTAGCTTTCATCAGGAGTCTATAATCAATGTGCATTGGAGACAACACGGTGTCGAGTATAGACCCCTGATGAAAGCTAGCCCATGTGTGCTAGTAACACGGATTCCACAGTAAACGCACCAAGGAAATCAAATACTCTTTTGGCAGGAGTGGGGCCCGAGAATGGCAGTAATGTGCTGCCGAAACTAGTTGTGTGATACAATAAAGACATTCTCAAGATACAACTATGCTGGTACTTTCTCACATATATTACAGCAATAGTTATGGAACTTCGTAGGGTAAACAAACAAAGCAAGTGGTGTCGTGTGTGGTGTTTTACACATTGTTGCAACCCCTAAAACTTGGCTTACAAAAGTAGGGCATGTGACTATAATGAACAAATTTGTTCAGAAAAGGGCAGTTCATTTTGTATTATCGCAAAACAGGGGAGAGAGTGTCATGAATGTGATAAGTAAGTTGGTGTGGCAATCATGGGTTTTATTGTAACAAGATCTTTTTACAAAACTTTAAGTCACCAACTTTCTCCTCCAAATTCCAAAATAATTCATACTATGTAGATGTCGATGTAGATAACAGCCCAAACATGCTATACCCATGTGTCTTAATATTATCAAGTGGTATGGCATGTACTTTGCCTGCTTGGTGTTATCATGGAGCTACTTAAGCCGATTGGTTCAAGGCATAGGTCTGCTCCTACATTAACTTGCACTTTATCCTCTGGGGTATACACTTGTGTGTGTGTGTGTGTGTGTGTGTGTGTGTGTGTGTGTGTGTGTGTGTGTGTGTGATAAAATGCCCCGTGGCACTCAAGCTGCGGTTTTTATTCATTTGTTCTTGTCCAAGACACCATAAAATAGAAACAATACAATTATTAAGCAAAATTGTAATTTACAGTATTAAAACAAACCTAACATAACCAGTCGACTTGTTAAAAATACACTATTAATAATATAAAACACTGGAAACTCCAGGTAGGAATATTAACAATTCAGGAAAAGACAGATTGCTACTTACCGTAAAGACGACACATTAAGTTGCAGACAGCCACAATTAAAAGACACTTACATAAAGCTTTTGGCCACAGCCTTCATCAGCAAAAGAGGAATACACACCATTCATACACACAAGCAAACACACCTCATGCACTTGTGACCGCCAACTCCAGCACCTTGGCCAGAATGCATTCTGGAGTTGGCTGAAGTTGGTGGTCATGTGTACATGAAGTGTGCTTGCTTGTGGGTATCAATGGTGTGCATTTCTCTTTTGCTGATGAAAGCTGTGGCCGAAAGCTTCACGTGTCATTTAATTGTTCCCGTCCACAACTTAACATGTCTTCTTTATGGTAAGTAGCACTCTGCCTTTTCCTACATTGTTACTATTAATATAAATGTCCTGTGGTGGTAATGGAAATTGTGTCCACCAAGGTTTTCAGGTGTTTAAATTTGAAAATTAGTCCAGAAAAAAACCAGCCTGAATAGCCTTGTTATTTGTTGCAACCTTTAGGTTGCAATATCCACAGCATTCATAAGTACTAACGTAGCCCCTTTCTTCAAATTTCCTTTATACCGGGATATACCCATCCTTAGATGATACAGGACTTTCCAAGTTGCACAAGGGAGTTCAGAACACCCAGAATTGTTTCATGGGTATTTTGGAACAAGTTCTGCAACAGCTCTACTCGGCACTTATTAGGTACAGGATTTATGTTAGTTTTCAATAATATGTTTCCGGATACTTGAGAGCATCGTCAAACTGTTTCTGAAAGTCAATGTTTCAGTCATTGTTGTAGTGGCCACCAGGTTGATGTATTTACTGTTAATTTACAAAAATAAACTCCCTCTTAAGTGCCTCAAAATTAAAAAATAACCTTTAAAAAGATGAGAGAAGTAGTAAGGACATTTAAGAGGTGTAAATATAGGACACACAAATACTGAAATTAGTAAGCATTTGTACAGCAAATTCTTAATGTATGTGACATGTTACTAGCAATTCACTACTAGTACTTTGAACCAGATGCAACTTTTTGAACTCAAATGTCTTTACATTCTAGTGTGACCTACTCAAACACCACTATAAAATAAAATTATGCAGGTTACAGGGTTCATTACTTAGAGGAGTGGTACTCCTGTATCAGTATAATGAAAGTATTAGAAGGAATGACGAGGACTTTAGAAATAGAGCAGGATTTCAAATTTGGAAAAGTATTCGGAAGGAAATCAGCAGTGTTCTTTTCAAAACAACCAACCCAACGTCTGCCTTAACTGATTGAGGGAAACCACAAAAAACATAACTCTTAACAACTGGATGGGGGTTTGAAACTCCATCCTTCCAGATACGAGGCCAGTGTACTAACCGCTGCACCCTCTCACATGATCGAAATATTGAATTTACAGCCTCAGTATATGCTAATACAACTGATGCATTTAATTCAGACTAAATGTGATTCTGGTACAAATTCACATCAAATCAGACACTACCAATGAGAAGAAAAAGACAACTGAAGCTGCTTTTAAAGCATTGCCTAGCTAATACCCATTTATACTTATGTTATTATTTTCATATAGAATGCCTCAGGAAGAAACTTAACATCTGCTTTGGCAAGCAGGCTGTACTTTTGCCACATACAATATAGGAACAAAACAAATTAATTCCAAATACACATTGTTACTACTGTGACAGTAGTAAGATTTCAACATCTTTTTTCCTATCGTGGATAAGTAAAACACTGGAACCGTAACTGAAAGAAACGTAACTGTTCCTGGATTCACTATCCGAAGGGAACTTGTGACGAACCAAGTAGGAACATTTTTATTTCCCCTCTTGTTTTGCAATCTGCCTCCTTAAAATTCATTTTTTTCACGTCTGACTAATTACCATTAGCATAAGTTAGTTTAATCTGCATTTCCATAAAAAGAGAAAGGTTGGCCTTCCGTTTCAAAGAATGTAACACCAGATATAATTTTGTGCTTAGTTTTATGTATGTAATTGATTTTCTAATTTATTTTGGCTATTCCTAATTAATATCTTTCATTATAGGGTGAAATCAGTAATTGTTTCGTAACTTAAATTCTACTGTTGACTTATAAACAAATATAAATTCTATAATAATTATAAACATTTGGAAGAACAACTAATAGCATTCTTTTAAGTATTTATTTGGCTCAATTCAAAAACATGTTAGCAAAGATAGCTCTTAATATTAATTACAAAGTAACTACCAGTTTTATCAAAATATTGTTTGCATTACTATACATGTTAATTTCATGATTGAAACAAATAATTCAGCCTAACTCACGAGTAGAAGAAACTCTTAAAAAGACACAATTTTTCGATTTATTCAGATAATTCAATAAGTTAAATTTTAATTGTAATTTCTGTAACTTACACATCAAACAAAGTGTAGTTTCAGTGCCTATTATTGTGATGATATATAAAGGCCCAATTTTTGGTCCAGAGACAGTCAATCCATGGCCGAGTTTCATACAAGGAACCCGTGTTGGTTACATCAACAACAATGCATCCACTTAACTGTGAAATAAGTGTAATAGGCTGTGTGCTGAAACAATGACAGTGTCTGTTCAATACATACCATATTATGCGGCAAGAACTGTGTGATTAGGTTTTCACTGCTCACATATCTTCAACAGGAAACCATTGTAGCAATATGTTGATGTTTGCTTGCAACCTATTCTGGCCATATAACTGTGTATTATAGGGGGTTGTGAACAGTGAAAGTAAAGAACTGTGAAATGCAAATATGCACCTGTTCACTTCCACCCCCATTTTTCAGCCAGTGTAGCAATGCAGTACATTGACTCCGAGGACAATCAACGAAGAAATAAAGGGCGGACATCACAAACTGCATAAAAAGGTCCTACCACCTAAAAGTACAAAGCATTGTCAACCTCTTGGTGATATTTCTTTTACCAGCACAATGTAGTAGGGTGACATATAGAAAAGTAAATTCTTTCTAAGAAGGAGAATTCAATCAAACTGTAGGACTGAATTTTTATTTTCAAATTAAAATCTGTCATATGTATACGCAAGTGCACCACAGTACCAACCTACAAGATATAGCAACCAAATAACAATAGAAATATGATTTATTAAAAATAAAGAACATATTCTCCTCTCTTGTCTATACAATGCTGCATATTACATTCCATTATTCAAAGCAGAACTGTAGCACTTGTTCAATAATTCTTGTCTTTTTGCTTTTACCTGGTCCACAGACAAATTGTGTTCCCTTCAATGCATTTTTCACTTTTAGGAGCAGGAACAAGTCACCGAGTGGGGTGGGGGTGAGGGTCAAGATCTGGTGAATATGGAGAATGCTAGAGCACAAGAAAGTGTTTCCCCATTAAAAACTGCTTCATAGATAGTGCACAGTGAGTTGGAATGGTGTACTGGTGCAGAATCCAAGAGTTTTTCTGTCACACATGAGAACCTTTCTCCATTACTCTTTCCTTTCCCACAGCTGGGTTATGACTACTTTGTAGTATTTCTGGGTAATAGTTTGACTCCCAGGCAACCATTCAGTCACATGGAACACCCATGATTCTTAGTGATCTGGGGTTCTTCCAGTGTCTTTCTAGGTCATCCTATAAAATTCATGTTTCATCAGCTCTGATGACACTTGTCAGCAAGTCAGGTTGTTGTGTGAGTTGTCCCATGATGTTAAGGCATATGTTCTTCAAATTGCCTTTCTGTTTGACAGCACTATTCTTGCATAAATTTTTGCTATGTTGAATTCATCATGTTAAATTTGTCTTACAGACTCACTGTTAGTGTTTATTATGCTGGTGATCGTATACGTGGCAATCTTTGCAGAGAATTCGTTAATTCTTTGAATGTTTTCTTCAGTTCCTGCAGTCACATGTCAACTTGGGTGTTCAACATCTTTCACCTCTTACTGACCTGCAGATAACTGTTTTCTGCCAAACACCTCCTTTAACATTTGAATACATTCCACTGGAAACTTTTTAATTTCAGTAATACTTCAACAAGCTGTCTACACCAAACCAATTTCAAATGCCTTGTTTGTTCCAAGTTTTTTATGGATTAATTCTAATTTTTAAGATGATGTATATTTTGTTAGTCGATCGACGATTTTACAGTCCTATCAACTGCCACACACATTTGGAGCCACACTGAACCTTATAGAAGATTTTTCCAGGTTAGGGCGAAAAAGTGTTTATGCACATTCGAGCTTGCTACTTACATGTTATTACCAGAGTGCACAAGCCACAAAGAAATCCTACTTTGTAATTTATTTTAGTAACAAAATATAAGTAACACTGATAAAAATTTTGCCCCCGTCAAAATCCTTGCAGGATCCAGCTACAAAAAGTTAACTAATCTGGCAGATCAAAATATTCTTATAAGCCAAATTGTTACAAAATATCTAAATAATTATAAAAACAAAAATAGTTGCATACATATTGTTAAAAACATTATTAAATTAGGCAGTCTTATCTCTTCAATTTCAAAAAATTATTAATTTCCCATCCAAATTTTATCTGAATTATATTAATAAAAGTAACAACACAGTCTTCCTGTTTTAGAAATATTATACTTTTAATGTAACATATAAGCTATTCTTTGAGGTAATGGCAATTTTTAATTCTTCATTAGTTTAGCTGTTATTTTTAAATTAGTCCACTGACTTCATTGTTTTTCACACAAATGTCCACCATATACCAGTGCAGCTTCGGAAAACAAACATAAAATAAAAAATTCGTGGCATAGCCTTAATTGCTACATCTATTTCTGATGCTTTAGGTGCTGCTTCTTGTAAAAAAATTTGTTTTTGATCTCTAGCTCTTTTTTCTTCTGAAATACCGTATTTACTCGAATCTAAGCCGCACTCGGATGTAAGCTGCACCTAAAAAATGAGACTCAAAATAAAGGAAAAAAAAATTTCCCGAATCTAAGCCACACCTGAAATTTGAGACTCGAAATTCAAAGAGAGAGAAAAGTTTTAGGCCACACCTCCAAATCGAAACAAAGCTGGTCCATTGTAATATGAGACACAATTTAGGTCGAATGAATGATACACCTACAGTAGTTTGGTTCGTGTCGTAAGCTTAGCAGTTAAGCTTTACCAGGTAACCCTTGCTATGCATCAGGTGCTCCGTCCGTATTTATACGGGTACCCTTCCTTTTTCACGTGCTTCGTCTGGTTTGAATCGATTGCTTATTTTGCTTTGATCTGATAAGTGCCGTTTTCTTTGTTATAGGTGTTTACGTCACTCTAAGCTGAAAATGCATTACTGTACTGTGTCATACATTGTTTGTCGCATTCTTATAGTGTGTGTTTACAGCTTGTCGCCGCTCGCGGCATGGCTTGCTTTTGTGCGCGCTACCGCCGCTTACAAGAGAGAGAGAGAGAGAGAGAGAGAGAGAGAGAGAGAGAGAGAGAGAGAGAGGGGAATCGTCTCATTAGCAAAACAACGGCAAGAGACTGCTATTTGTTGTTATATACACTGCTGCTTTCTTTGATAATGATCAACAAGAACCAAATAATAGACTGAGTATGATAGAACATGTTCTGAATGAGAGTTAGGCGAAAATTTTTCTCCGTTTGGAAATCTTTGCGGCCGCTTCTTTAGTACATCAAATTCTGCACAGAAATTAGAGTCATCTTAGATTTAAAAATCTAGTCAGTTGCCGTGCTTCATTTCTGACTGTATCACTATTAGGCATAAGTATAATACGAATATAAACATGACACGATACGTATATTCTTCCGCGTTTGCTGTTGTCTCACTCTAGTTTCGTAGTTTATTACAGACAGGATTTAAATGAGACAGCAGCAAACACGAGAGAATACATGGCAAAATGTTTATGCTCATATTATTCTTACGGCGAAGAGAATACTGTATGTGATTCACATTTCATCAGTTTCCTATTAGCAACTATCTCTTCTCACAGGTAGGAAAAAATTCAGAACGTAGAGTTGGCCATATTGACAAACACCCCACACAGTCTTGCCAGTCGGATTTTCATAGTACATTGAAATTCTGCTACATTCGAAGATGAACAATACGGAATTTGTATTTACTTCATTGGATAATGTATGAAAATGTAGGGTTGAAACTCGGGGCAGAGAAAAAAAGCCTCGTCTTTCATCTTTTTTTAAATTTATTTACTGACGCAGAGGTTTTGGCCCCAGTATGTATCTTTGTGCCTACAAAGTATGCCTGTGTAGCGCTACATATATTCGACGGCAGAAATTAGTTGTGGCGGCACCTACCAACATATTTCAGAACTTCTGCTTGCTTTGCACTCGATTCTAAGCCGCAGGCGGTTTTTTGGATTACAAAAACCGGAAAAAAAGTGCGGCTTAGATTCGAGTAAATACGGTAGCCATTTTTGCCTTTCTTGCACAACTGTCTTGTTTCTCTGTTCTTTCTTCTTCTTAAAAAATTCCACATATTT
This sequence comes from Schistocerca serialis cubense, assembly GCF_023864345.2. Classification (NCBI taxonomy): domain Eukaryota; kingdom Metazoa; phylum Arthropoda; class Insecta; order Orthoptera; family Acrididae; genus Schistocerca; species Schistocerca serialis. The sequence continues at coordinate 37,833,427 of NC_064641.1, forward strand.
TGAATGAGCATCTTGTGTAGTGTGAATTAGGCTCTTAAGAGACTGAAACACTAGGCGCACCACCAACATTCTGTACAGCATCGTGAACAACCCATAAAGCACCAAGACTTTCCTCATGCTGATTCTCTATTAAGCAGTCTGAATTAACAGAGAACCCTTTTTCAAGAGCAATATTTTCACGAGAAAGAATAAGTACCATCTTCACAAACAAAAGGGATACTGAACAAGGCTTTGGCGAGACTGCAAAGAAAGAAAACCAGAATTTATCAAGAGTCTGTGTGTCCAAATTGAATTTCTGTATTGCTTCAGCTGCACCAGGCAAATTGCAGATACGATATCCTTGTGCTTTTGCTTTATTTTGTATGCTTTTGCTCCCAAGAACCACTGCTTCTGCGTGCTTAACATATCTAAACAAGACAGAAGTCACTGCTCCGCTATTGCAGGCTGTTCTGCTATAATACATGGATCACGACAGGAGATAGCTCTTGTCAACTCAAAAGAAAGAGGATATCTATCCACCATATTTTAAGGGTGGCCAAATACACCTCACAACACTCATATTGAACATGCAACATTGTAGTCCTGGCAAATTCTTGCTTTCAAAGCATGATTAGTTTAAAAACCTAAGCCAACTTCTTTGGCAATTAAAATACATTGATGTGATGCAAGATCACTTTTTGATAATGAAGTTTTATTCTCTAACACATGTTTCTTTACAATTCTGACCATTGCAGAAGTTACTAGATATGCAAGTTCTCGGTAAAGGAGAGGTGCCACCGGCTTCTCTGTCTAAAAGTTTCTCAAAAACAGTTCAACTAATGTTCATGTTGTTGTTGTGGTCTTCAATCCTGAGACTGGTTTGATGCAGCTCTCCATGCTACTCTATCCTGTGCAAGCTTCTTCATCTCCCAGTACCTACTGCAACCTACATCCTTCTGAATCTGCTTAGTGTATTCATCTCTTGGTCTCCCTCTACGATTTTTACCCTCCACGGTGCCCTCCAATGCTAAATTTGTGATCCCTCGATGCCTCAAAACATGTCCTACCAACCGATCTCTTCTTCTAGTCAAGTTGTGCCACAAACTCCTCTTCTCCCCAATCCTACTCAATACCTCCTCATTAGTTACGTGATCTACCCACCTTATCTTCAGCATTCTTCTGTAGCACCACATTTCGAAAGCTTCTATTCTCTTCTTGTCCAAACTAGTTATCGTCCATGTTTCACTTCCATACATGGCTACACTCCATACAAATACTTTCAGAAACAACTTCCTGACACTTAAATCTATACTCGATGTTAACAAGTTTCTCTTCTTGAGAAACGCTTTCCTTGCCATTGCCAGTCTACATTTTATATCCTCTCTGCTTCGACCATCATCGGTTATTTTACTCCCTAAATAGCAAAACTACTTTACTACTCTAAGTGTCTCATTTCCTAATCTAATTCCCTCAGCATCACCCGACTTAATTTGACTACATTCCATTATCCTCGTTTTGCTTTTGTTGATGTTCATCTTATATCCTCCTTTCAAGACACTGTCCATTCTGTTCAACTGCTCTTCCAAGTCCTTTGCTGTCTCTGACAGAATTACAATGTCATCGGCGAACCTCAAAGTTTTTACTTCTTCTCCATGAATTTTAATACCTACTCCGAATTTTTCTTTTGTTTCCTTTACTGCTTGCTCAATATACAGATTGAATAACATCGGGGAAAGGCTACAACCCTGTCTCACTCCTTTCCCAACCACTGCTTCCCTTTCATGTCCCTCGACTCTTATAACTGCCATCTGGTTTCTGTACAAGTTGTAAATAGCCTTTCGCTCCCTGTATTTTACCCCTGCCACCTTCAGAATTTGAAAGAGAGTATTCCAGTTAACATTGTCAAAAGCTTTCTCTAAGTCTACAAATGCTAGAAACGTAGGTTTGCCTTTTCTTAATCTTTCTTCTAAGATAAGTCGTAAGGTCAGTATTGCCTCACGTGTTCCAACATTTCTACGGAATCCAAACTGATCTTCCCCGAGGTCGGCTTCTACCAGTTTTTCCATTCGTCTGTAAAGAATTCGCGTTAGTATTTTGCAGCTGTGACTTATTAAACTGATAGTTCGGTAATTTTCACATCTGTCAACTAATGTTCAAGCAGTAATAAAAAATGATACCTTTGCTGGGAGAAGTTTATATTTCAGAGTGATTGAGACAACTTTGAAATTATGATTATTTTGTTCAGAGGGTTTTTCAAGGAACCTAGCACTATATTTGCTCTCAGGGCTACCCTCACCTTTTCAATCCACTGAACTGAATAAAACTTTAGAGGAAAAACACTATACTGTGTACTCAGCATGAAGTATCCTCTTCTAGACGGTGAATCTTTGCAAAGAAAATATAAACTAATCAAAAATTCCATTATTTTGCACTGTGCAGCTATCATGCCATCTTTAAAAGCAGGATGTACCACATGCAAGCCAGAACTACATATGTCAAAGGAGAGTAGCACTAATAAGATTTGCATCCCTCGGGTCAGATTTGAGCTCTCTCAAAACCTCCAAGTTCACTGTTGGACCATTCATAGACAACTGAATAATTGTTTTTTCTCAAGTCAACTTCTCCTGATTCTTTTTTCTTTTTCCTGATCACTTGCTTTAGTGCTGCTGAGAAAGACTGAAGAATAATATTTTGTCAGTACATGCCCAAGCTTCTCATCACAATATTGTACTAGAATGTCTCTTTGTTGCCATTGGGACACCTTATTTAAGCTTTCATCACTACCCAATAACTATAAAAGAACATTTTTCAAGATCTGTTGAAAATCTGTTTTGAAAATATGGAGATACACCGTGTACTACACCGAAGAACCAAAGAAATTGGTACAGGCACGTGCATTCAAATACAGATATAAATAAACAGCCAAAATACAAAGCTGAGGTCGGCAATGCCTATATAAGATAACAAGTGTCTGGCGCAGTTGTTAGATCAGGCACTGCTGCTACAATGGCATGCTATCAAGATTTCAGTGAGTTTGAACATGGTATTATAATCAACGCACAAGCGATGAGACACAGCATCTCCAAGGTAGTGATGAAGTGGGATTTTCCCATACGGCAATTTCATGAGTGTACTGTGAATATCAGGAATCCAGCAAAACATCAAATCTACATCTCTGCAGCTGAAAAAAGATCCTGCAAGAACGGGAACGACAACAACTGAAGAGAATTGTTCAATGTGACAGAATTGCAACCCTTCTGCAAATTACTGCAGATTTCAATGCTAGTCCATCAACAAGTGTTAGTGTGTGAACAATTTAACGAAACATCATCAATATGGGCTTTTGGAGCTGAAGGTCCATTCGTGTACCCTTGATGACTGCATGACACAAAGCTTCATGCCTCGCCTGGGTCCTTCAACACCAACATCAGACTGTTGATGACAAACATGCTGCCTGGTTGGACGAGTCTCGTTTCAAATTGTATCGAGCAGATGGACGTGTAGGGTTATCGAGACAACCTCATGAATCCATGGGCCCTGCATGTCAGCAAGGGATTATTCAAGCTGGTGGAGGCTCTGTAATGGTGTGGTAAGTCTCTGACAGGTGACACATATGTAAGCATCCTGTCTGATCACCAGCATACATTCATGTCCATTGTGCATTCCGACAGACTTGGGCAATTCCAGCAGGACAATGTGACACCCCCCACATCCAGAATTGCTACAGAGTGGCTCCAGGAACACTCTTCTAAGTTTAAACACTTCCAATGGCCACCAAACTCCACAGACATGAACATCATTGAACATATCTGAGATGTCTTACAACATGCTGTTCAGAAGAGATCTGCACTCCCTCATACTCTTACGGATTTATGGACAGTCCTGGAGGAGTCATGGTGTCAGCTCCCTCCAGCGCTACTTCAGACATTAGTCACGTCCATACCATGTTGTGTTGTGGCACTTCTGTGTGCTCGTGGGGGACCTATGCGATATTAGGCAAGTGTACCAGTTTCTTTGGCTCTTCAGTGTAGATGGTATATATGAGGTTGGTTTGAAAAGTTCTCAGAACGGAATAGGAAAAAAGTCACTGAAACTTCATTTATTTTTCAATGTAGACTCCTTGTAGATTAATGCACTTGGTCCAACAATGTTCTAGTGCCTTGACCCCATCCTGAAAATGAGTTTCCTCCAGGCCAGCAAAATAGTTGTCAACTCCAGCTATCAATTCTTTGTTTGAAGTGATTCTTCGTCCACCAAGAAAAATTTTCAGTTTTGGGAAGAGATGGAAGTCTGACGGAGCCATATCAGGTGAGTAAGACAGGTGTGGCAACAATTCATACCATAGTTCATGTAATTTTGCCACGGCGACACCACATGTGTGCGGTCGCCCATCTTGCAGATAATTTTTTCATTTCTAATTCTTCAGTTAAAATGTGATATACCCTTTCAAATGACATCTGGCAAGCATGAGCAATTCCATGCAGTTTCAATTGGCGACCCTCCATACCCATTTTGGGCACTTTTGCAATGATTTCTTGAGTAGTAACATATCTTGGCCGACCACAAGGTGGATCATCATCTAAGCTCTTCCGACCAAATTTAAATTCATTTGTCAACTTGGCAACAGCTGAATATGAAGGAGCAAAGTCCGCCAGTGTATTCTGGAAATTGGCATGAATGTCCTTTGCTCTCATATCTTTCTTTAAGAAATACTTAATCACTGCTTCAGTCTCGATTTTTTCCATCTTCGCAAATCACTAAGCAGGAACAACAGAGCCATGTCACCACCACAGCTCTCCTCCAAGAGCACTGATGTGGCACGTGTTTACAAGCAACAGTCCAATGAATATTGTAAACAACTCGTTGCGCTAGTGCTGCCCTCACATGGTGATTCTGAGAACTTTTCAAACCACCCTTCTACTAATTTGTCCTTTTTTCATTCTGTTTTTGTTGCAAATTCACTATAAGGGAACACAGCTTTCAAATTTGCAGCAGTGTCTGCTGCACTTAGAAAATAGAAATGTCTTTCAACTGCAGTCAAACACCACACTATTTCTGCTTACAAATTTCTGAGTCCACTTCCTGAGATTATGGCTGGTGCCGGTGCTTCAGACGTGCTTCCTTGTTGAGAGTTGGATACCTGTGCTGTCACTAATGATTCTCTGCCTTCTAGGAAAAATATATATTTTGGAACAATGTACCTTGTACACGCTTGTCGGATAAATTCAATAAAAATTATGTTTTCTAAAATATCTCACCAATAACACTATTTTCTGCAATGCTCTCCTGTTTTAAGGAAGACTATTGGAAAAATAGCTTAATTTCACATTTTTGTTATAGTATCAAGATGACGATAAATAGTTTGGACAAGAAGAGAATAGAAGCTTTCGAAATGTGGTGCTACAGAAGAATGCTGAAGATTAGATGGGTAGATCACATAACTAATGAGGAGGTATTGAATAGAATTGGGGAGAAGAGGAGTTTGTGGCACAACTCGACAAGAAGAAGGGACCGGTTGTAGGACATGTTCTGAGGCATCAAGTGATCACAAATTTAGCATTGGAGGGCAGTGTGGAGGGTAAAAATCATAGAGGGAGACCAAGAGATGAATACACTAAGCAGATTCAGAAGGACGTAGGTTGCAGTAAGTACTGGGAGATGAAGAAATGTGCACAGGATAGAGCAGCATGAAGAGCTGCATCAAACCAGTCTCAGGACTGAAGACAACAACAACAACAACATCAAGATACTGCTTGTGCTGATTTGATTTAGTATCACTCCAGAGGGCGGTTCCTCCCATCAATCCTACATCTGTACTTTTATGGCACCGTCTACAATATACAGAGGTTTCAGATTTTGTATCAGCTCGAATCCAAGGATACTCCAACTCATAAAGTGGATTATATCTATAATTTTAGAAAGTGTATAATATACAGCAAACTCAGTTTATTGGTGTTTGTTGCCAGTGTGAAGGCACCTAATTGTTTAAATATAGTATTTTATTTATTTTAAACAGTTCAAAATAACTGGATTTTTTTTCATCTTTCCATGCAAAAAAACTCTCTTGTTTTAAATGCATAAAGCATTCCTACACTGTGTATCAGCTTCAAAAAATTAATTTAATGATTTCTCCCTGCATGTCTATTATTATCATGTGAGCATTTTAATTTGCATTAAAACATTCTTAAAAATCAATACATAAGGCAATGAGAAATTAAAGGCTATTAAATTTCCTAACATTAATTTTGCAGACTACAACACAACTTTTGTAACATAATTAACAATGCACTTAACCCTAAATTTTGTTTAAACTCAAGCAATATTCTATGAGTTACCTTTTTTACAGTAAACAGCTATCAATCAACTAAGTCCAGCTGCAAAAAAAAAAGAGGACTATGGACTACAAGCAGTGGCAAATAACAAAAAATGTTACCATTTGCAATTATGAAGTTAAGTCCCCCAACCCGATGCTGTTTGTTGTGACATCATCTTGTGATGTAATCCTGCTGTTTTATAATACTGGAGGACTTGACCTGGTGTTTATACATGTTTAACATACCATGTTTATGTTAAGTGCACATAGCTTTTGTACTGCATACTGCAGCAGGAGCTATCACCAGTCTGATAATCGAAGTTTACCAAAAATGAAGAACATTAAGCAAAAAAGTAAAATTAATCAGATGTGTTGCACTGCGTTTGTAGAAGTGACGTCATAAAGTATTGCCTACATAATAAATTTATTTCCTCTTCAAAATAATAAAGTCCTACACATTAATATACAATATATAAAACAATGGAAACTCCACATAGGAATATCAACAATGTAGGAAAAGATAGATTGTTACTTACCATAAAGAAGACACGTTAAATTAATGACAGGCACAACTAAAAGACAGTTACACAAAGAAGCCACAGCTTTCATCAGCAAATACAGAACACACACCATTCATATAAACAAGCAAGCAAACCTCACACACACATGACCGCCAACTCCAGCAGCTCAGGCCAGAATTCCATTGGCATTCTGGCCTGAGCTTGTTTGTGTCTATGAATGGTGTGTGTTTCTCTGGTTCCCTTTTGCTGATGAAGGCCGTGGCACAAAAGCTTCATGTAAGTGTCTTTTAATTGTGCCTGTCTGCAACTTAACGTGTCTTCTTTACAGTAAGAAGCAATCTATGTTTTCCTACATTGTTAAAATATATAAAATTAATACTTAAAAATCAAATTCCTAGGTTCTCCTGGCTTTTTAAAGACGCTCAAAAATCCTGTATATATCTTCTTTTTTTTTACAATGCAGTACGCACACTATTGAAGTTAATGTGGTGCCATTTTTCTAAGTCAACCATTATCATTGCACAATTACTCAACAATGTCCTCTACAGCTCCTCTAAAGCTAAGGCTCAAAAGTAAAGCAAAGCAGACAAAGATGAAAGTATGTTTGGTAGTTCCAGAAGTATCAAGGTTAACTACATTCCAATGCCACCTCATACCACACAGTTGCACAGCTGGAGGTGCACATTCTTGTTATCTAATTGCAACACCCCAAATTCGTTGCTGTACATGAAAGCATTTGGATACTTGTCACAAAATATTTCACTTCTATTCTGTAATGTGGTGAACATCACTTTATCTGTTAAGGAGACATGCAGCAGTTCTAAATGTGGTTCAAGTGCTGTTATTATTATTGTTATTACTATTATTGTTATTATTATTATTATTATTAGTAGTAGTAGTAGTAGTAGTAGTAGTAGTATTTGGTGACACTGCATGTCTGCAGCAATGTCTTTTCACACGACAATACGGAATTAGGAGTGGGAATTATACTTGTCAATTCAAGTTACTGTCACATCCCAAATTTTAAATGTGCATCTGCATATCATGTAATGAATTTAACACTTAAACAGTGGATAATCCAGGATGGAGTGTAACAATATAATGAAAAGAATAGTTGCTACTCACCATATAGCAGAAAGGCACAACAAAAAGACTATTGGAAAGTTAGCTTTTAGCCAACAAGGCCTTTGTCAAAAACAGACAGCGCGCGCGCGCGCGTGCCCACACACACACACACACACACACACACACACACACACACACACACATATTTGACCGCAGTCTCTGGCAGCTGGAGCCAGACTGTGAGCAGCAGCACATTATGAGAGAGGCAATGGGGTGGAAAAGAGGAGGCTGGACAGGACAGGGGTAGGGACACAGGGTGGGGCTGGGGGGACAGTAAAGTGCAGCTGGAAGTGTGCAAGGGTGGGGTGGAGAGTAGGGCAGCTAGCTGCAGTTGGGAGGTTAGAGTGAGGGCAGGGGAGCAGAAAAGGAGAGAAGTAAAAAAACTGGGTGCGTTCGTGGAATGAGGGTTGTGTAGTGCTGGAATGGGAACAGGGAAGGGGCTAGATGGGTAAGTCCAGGAGGTTACCACCCATTATCCTTCCCACTCCTTCCACAGTGGTATTCCATCACCCACCAAATCTACACATTATCCTCATCCATCCTTACAAAACTCCTACCCCCCAACCCATTGCCTCATAGCTCACTTACCTGTAATAGACCACCACCTACTCCAGTCCAGTCACAAACTTCACCTATCCCATAAAAGACATGGCTACCTGTGAAACCAGTTAAGTGACCTACAAGCTAAGCTCAAACCACTGTGCTGATTTCTACATGGACATGTTAACCAATAAGCTGTCTGTCCACATAAATGACCACCAACAAACTGTGGCCGGGAAACAAGTGGACCACCCTGTTGCTGAGCATGCCCCCTGCGATGATGTCTTTCATTTCAATGACTGCTTCACAGACTGTGCCATCTGGATCCTTCAGACTATCACCAGCTTTTCTGAATTGCACAGGTGGAAAATTTCCCTGCAATGTATCCTGTTTTCCCATAACCCTCTTCACTTCAACTTCCATTAGTCATTGTCCTTACCCATCTAGCCCTTCCCTGTTCCCATTCCAGCACTACACAGCCGTCATTCCACCAACATACCCAGTCTTTTTACTTTTCTGTATTTCCACTACCTCCCTCTCCCCCCCCCCCACCATCCATCTAACCTCCCAACTGCAATTAGCTGTCCTACTCTCCACCTTGTCCCTGCATGCTCCCAGCAGGACTTTAGTATCTCCCAACCCTAACCTGTATCCCTTCCCCTCCCTGCCCCCGCCCCCCCTTACCCCCACCCAGTTGCCTCTCCCACAATGTGTTGCTGCTTCAAGTCTGGCTCCAGCTGCCAGAGATTGTGGTCATGTGAGTGTAAGTTGCATTTGTGTGTGTGTGTGTGTGTGTGTGTGTGTGTGTGTGTGTGTGTGTGTGTGCACAGGTGCGTGTGTGTATGCTGTCTGTTTTTGATAAAGGCCTTGTTGGCTGAAGGCTAACTTCCTGCAACTCAGCGTGTCCACTATATGGTGCGTAGCAACAATCCTTTTCATTATATTGAATTTAACACTTAGTGTACAACAGACATAAAACTATGGCTATTGTAGTAATTGGAATGTGCAGCGGAAATAATTTACGTCATATCATCACTATCATTTTCCATGTTCTCGAACACATATTTATGACTCCCACAAATTTCTGTGAGGTATGCAGATCTCATTGTTTCTGCTGTGATGGCTAATGATGGTAGCAGCATCACTGAAGAAAATAATCGTTATTTTTGAAGTCTTTATTGTTGTCCCTTGCTTTGTAGGCATTAACTGACAATCAACTTCTCTCTGTTTCATGCTTTTGTGCATTTTTGTGTTCAAAAAGTGCAGTGAAGAGGAGAAATGTTTCGGGCAAATGGTTTGCTAAGTCCCTCACAAGTCTCCAGAACATGAAAATGAAGTATTTAATGAAGGTTCACATTATAAGTCATCTGAAAATAGTGTAACACTAGAACTCCTTTTCATTTTTTTTTTTTCTGCAGCAAATACTATTAAATTGGAGTTTAATTTAATCCCAGCCATACCAAAATAAGCATGTTTAAAGTAGGTAGTCGAATAAACTTAAAAATGCTTTTAATTTCCAACTACAGAATTCAACACACAAGTTATAACCTCCAAAAAAAATCACAAATTTTAATCAGTCCCCAGGTAATTACTGCTCCCCGTGAGACCCCCACCCAAAGTGTTAAGCATTAAAGCCACAGGCCCTGCTTTCGCAATGCTGGAACACAACTATTGAACAGGGTGATTACAATAAAAATTAAACTTTCAAACCACTGTGGAAATAACACCACTGGTCAGAATGATGTCAAATTGCAATGGAATATTATCAGAAAAGAGGGAAAACGTATGGCAGAAGAAAAATAAATAATTACAAAATGCAGCAATAGATGGCACTGTAAGCATCATAATTTAATAGTAGTTGACTACAAATGACAAATGAATGATACAACAATGCCTATGGTGTACATCTGACATTAAACAAACTGTACTACTCAGTGTGCATGGGTGTACAGGTGTGATACTGTTAGTTACGTAATCCCATCCACCACGGCAAGGTCATGTCACAACGGATGGGAAAAATAAGTTTTTAATTGTCCTGAGGCCAAAAACCGCATAAATAGCATTAATAAAAATCAAATCGTATTATTAATTTCTGTTTGACTGGCGTAAAACATGTTCAATACGCTGTCCACCGTTTTCTGCCATTTTCTGCAACAGGTTAAAACTGAGGAACAGCATGTTCCACAACTCATAGAAGTGTTTCCGGGGGACACGTTTAGAATGTGTTATGCAATGCCTGCCTTCAATGCAATCGGAACACTGAACACAACATCTTTCAAATAGCCCCACAGCCATAAGTCACACAGATTAAGATCCGGTGAACGGGACAGTCAGGTTGTATGGAATGGCAGCTGGTAATTCTAGCATTTCCAAAATGGCACTTCAGCAGCTGCTTAACTGGATTTGCAACATGCGGAGGTGCTCTGTCTTGCATAAAAATGAACCCATCAACACATCCACGCTGCTGGAGAGCTGGAATGATGCAGTTGCACAAAAGATACTCCTAGCACTTACCAGTGACGTTATAGGTAACAGGACTGGAAGCACGTGTCGCTTCAAAAAAAAAAAAAATGGCCCTATGATAAATGATACCATAAACCCGCACCACACAATGAACTTTTCAGGATGAAGTGGCACTGGTTGATTTGCGTGTGGATTTTCCATTGCCCATATTTGACAATTCTGTATACTGACATAACCTGTCAGATGGAGGTGGGCTTTGTCTGTCCACAAAATCTTCCGTGGCTAATTATTTTCAACTTCCATGCAAGTAAGAAATCATGTCAACAGGAAGCAACTCGTGCACATGGATAATTTTGAATGGATAGCAAAGAAGGATGTTTCATAGGATTTTATGTACCGTGCTCATGGGTATGTCCAATGTTCGGGCAATTCTCCGTGCACTACACATTTGCACACCACCACTTCATCTCCTCCTGGACTGCTGTGGCCACTGCTTCCAGTGATGTTGAATCAATTCGTTTCCTCCCTCTACCAGGTTGCACACGAAAAGAACCCATCTTTTCGAATTTCTGAATCATCTTCTCCAGACCCACGGCAGTCATCGGACCGACGCCTTTTTTCAGGCCCTTCAGTGTCCAGAACTTCTGCAGTGCGACGTGTTCACAGTCATCATTCTTGTAATACAGCTTTACAAGCAGAGCACAATCCTCAATTGCGACATCATGGCGAACGTTGCAGATGCAAAGGAGGAAAAGCCTTGTACCCAGCATGTTTATACCAACTTCAATAGGTCGTGCACATGACAGGTGTTTACATTTACGTATTCTGATACATACAATGCCATCTATTGATCAATTTTCACACTATTTTTTTTTTTCTTATGCCATACATTTTCCACCTTCTCTGATAATATTCCGTTGCAATTTGACATCAATCTGACAAGTGGTGTTATTTCTACTGTGTTTTGAAAATTTAACTTTAATTATAATCACCCCGTACAAGTATGAAGGTGAGTAGAATACAATACTGTAGCAATTACAAAAATTACACATCAAGTTTTAGTGGGACATGAAGTGACTATAGTGGAGAAACAACAGGTGTAGCATGGGAAGAATGACTGCTTGTCGAGTTTCTGACTGAGCTGTTATTTTCCTAGTTTTATCTCCATGGCCTCTACAGGATCAATACTTAGGGGACCAAGGTATATTAATACTTTCTGATCTGAAGATAAGATTTTTGAGCTTTGAATCAGTTCTTGTGAGATGTACAGTGTCTTTCATTGTGTGTCTGCCAGTCAAGATTTTTTTACTGTTTCTGTGACATTCTCCTATCAGTCTAATATGTTTTTGAGGATTTGTACTGCCCTTCTTTGCATAAGCCAGATGTCAGTACCCCTACACTTGAACAGTATTCCCATCTATGGGCCATACAAATGTTTTGCATGTAATCTTTTTTATAGAAAAATTGGTGGCACACATTATCCTATCAAGGAATTGTTGCCTACAATTTGCTTCACCTACAACTATGTGACTGTTCCATGTTATATCTTGGCACATCATTAGTATCAATTGTGTGGCATGAATTACTAACTAAGGTTAGGAGCCATTAATGTAGTAGTCAAAGGCTACATAACATTTATGCTTCAAGAAATGTATTACATTGTATTCCTCCAGCCTAAGAACTTATTTTCGCACAGGCTGATGGGCATATGTATGTGTGTGTAAGTGTAGTCTAGCTCAAAAAACAGATTCAGCTGAAGGCTAGCAAAGTTATCAGTCTTGTTTATTTGGCTTCTGAAGATTCAACAGCTCTACTGTGCAGCAAGTTGTTACTTTTACTCCTAAGTTATTTCTATTTACATTCTACAAAGACTTTCCATTACCATAGTGAGACTCATATTTAGTATCTATCAAATCATTAATGTATAGCATGAACAATAATTGTCCTATAGCTCCTCTCTGGCTCATACCAAGTATAGCATTACTCTAGCGTCTATACTTGACTCTCTATACAGGATAATATGCTGTGTCTTGCCTATGAAATTATCGAGCAAGTTACAATTAATGTTAGGTAACAAGAGGTACTGAATGAAAAGATTTTCACACATCTACCAGCAATTCGAAAAATACTAGTTTATCTGATGGGGAACAAGATGTCAACAGCATTATAAAAATTTAGATCTTACTGTAACAGAATTCATAGAATCTGTTTACACTAACCTTGCTTTTCTGGTTGAAAACCAGTAATGTGTTGAGTGCAGTAGCTATTTGTTTAACAAGTTCTTTGCGAATGCCATCTTCCAGTAACTGTTTTGGATCCACACGGATAATACCAACTAAAGTACTTTTCATTTTTAGAATACCTTCTGTGAAGACTGAAACAGCATGTGTTAAGCGTGCAACCTGACAAAGTAAAAGTAGATTATCAACATTCAGCAAACTCTCCATCAATGACCATTAACTTAAAATTCTAAGAACATTTTCTTTGAAAGGAGAAGGAACTATAAAATAATAATCACTTTGCAGATATGATATAAAGGACCATACAACTGTACATGTGCATCCTGCCCAAATATAACCGAAATGAAATGCAATTAGCTTTAAAAAAGACATATTACTATCTAGTATGGCATAACACAATATTAGTTTCACATTAACGGAGCTTTTGGATAACAAAGTGCACTGCTGTCTAATTGCTTTACAGAGCTTTTTTTCAATTGGCTGTTGCACACACCGTGTTTCTCCCTGATAAAAATTGTTATCTCCAAAGTCAATGTCCTCATCTGAAGATGAAGAACAGGTCGTCATTGAAAATACTTAATAAATCTTTATCAACTGAGGATGTTGTTTACAGTTTCTCTCGATAAATACACCACAGATTGAAACAGAGCCAGATTACATTTTTGGAGACCTTTTTAAAGCAACTGATAGCATAAATCATGAAACATTGGTAAAAAAAACTGCATTTTAATTAAATTAATGAGTAAAAAATTATGAGTTGGAAAGAATGAAGAAAGTTGAGCTCAATATTTGTAAGATGGCAAATAGAAAGCATTTTATGTGTGATAACAAATAAAAAAATATAGCTGTAATAATGTACCATAAGCTACTCTTTATGGCATAATCCGTATCACTTCAGGCACAGGGTTACCTTCATAGTCTCGGATGTTATTGAATTCAGCACATGTTAAAATTCAAGAGTAAGTAAGAAACATGTATTTTTTTATTTTCTACAAAAAATTTCCTGCCTCGAGATACAGGCCTCCAACGATGACACCGCGAACACCATTTTCAAGATGTTAATTTCGGAATTTTTTTTTAAAATGCAGTACCTCTGTAACAGTTCTAGGTATTTTGTTAGAGTTTTTTTAATTTGAAAGATAATTGATTTATGATTACAATGGTCTCCTCTGTTTGGACATATCTGTCAAAGTTCTTTTACAGCCGTCTTTTGAATTTAGATTTTTTTCTGTTGATTAGTACCATGTAGTATTATATTCTCTGTAAAGGAGGACTTCCACTTTTACTTTGGGCAGGTTTTATTTTATAAAATCATTTTTTTTTTTTAACTTTCATGGGTAATGTATGTCTTCACATAAGTTGTTTCTTACTAATTTCTTTGTTAATGGAAAATCTCATATAAAGATGTGAAACAAATACTAACAAAGAGATAGAGGGGCTGGCCAGTACTTACCTCAGCTCAGTACAGCCGATAGATACACATAAAACAGAACTGAAAATTTACATTCCTAGCTTTCGGAACAAATGTTCCTTCATCAGGGAGGAGAGAGGGGAAAGAAAGGGAAGAAGGGAAAGGAGATTCAGTTACTCACAACCCAGGTTATGAAGCAACAGGGAAAGGAAAATGGGAGGGTAGTAAGGATGGGGGCATGGTTGTCAGAGGGAAGCCAAAGATATTCTACTGTAAGTACTGAGCCAGCTTCAAACCAAAGAGGATGCATACAGAAGTAAAGAGGTATATAGTATAAAGATAAACACAACTATGTAGGATGAAAAGATGCGTGAATGGCTAAAGAGGAAAGGGAAAGAGGAGAAGACTGAAGAGTGAATGGGAGTGAGGTTCTTTAACGTAGGTTCAGTCCAGGGGGATGGCAGGATGAAAGGATGTGTTGGAGTGCAAGTTCCCGTCTCCGCAGTTCAGAGGGACTGGTGTTGGGTGGGAGAAGCCAAATGGCACATACGGTGTAGCAGGTTCCTAGGTCCCTAGAATTATGCTGGAGGGCATGCTCCGCTACTGGGTATTGGGCATCTCCTAGGCGGACAGTTTGTCTGTGTCCGTTCATGCACTCAGCCAGTTTAGTTGTTGTCATGCCGATGTAAAAGGCTGTGCAAGTGCAGGCATGTCAGTTGATAAATGACATGTGTAGTTTCACACGTAGCCCTGCCTTGAATTGTGTATGTTTTACCAGTAGCGGGGCTGGAGTAGGTGGTTGTGGGGGGATGCATGGGGCAGGTTTTGCAGCGGGGTTGGTTACAGGGGTAGGAACCGCTGGGTAGAGAAGGTAGTCTGGGAATATTGTAGGGTTTAACAAGGATGTTACGGAAGTTAGGGGGGCGATGAAAGGCAACTCTGGGTGGTGTGGGGAGAATTTTGTCAAGGGATGATCTCATTTCAGGGTTTGACTTGAGAAAGTCATATCCCTGGCGGAGTAAGTTGTTGATGTTTTCGAGGCCAGGATAATGTTGAGTGACAAGGGGGATGCTTCTGTGTGGTCTGGGGGTAGGAACATTCCTCCCCGTCCAACAACAATGTATTACATACATTCCTCCCTGTCCACCAACAATGTTCCTACCCCCAGACCATACAGAAGCATCCCCCTTGTCACTCAATATTATCCTGGCCTCGAAAACATCAACAACTTACTCCGCTAGGGATATGACTTTCTCAAATCAACCCCTGAAATGAGATCATCTCTTGACAAAATTCTCCCCACACTACCCAGAGTTGCCTTTCGTCGCCCCCCTAACCTCCGTAACATTCTTGTTAAACCCTACAATATTCCCAGACTACCTTCTCTACCCAGCGGTTCCTACCCCTGTAACCGACCCTGCTGCAAAACCTGCCCCATGCATCCCCCCACAACCACCTACTCCAGCCCCACTACTGGTAAAACGCACACAATTCAAGGCAGGGCTACGTGTGAAACTACACATGTCATTTATCAACTGACATGCCTGCACTGCACAGCCTTTTACATCGGCATGACAACAACTAAACTGGCTGAGCGCATGAA
Organism: Schistocerca serialis cubense; assembly: GCF_023864345.2. Taxonomy (NCBI): domain Eukaryota; kingdom Metazoa; phylum Arthropoda; class Insecta; order Orthoptera; family Acrididae; genus Schistocerca; species Schistocerca serialis. The sequence continues at coordinate 37,849,622 of NC_064641.1, forward strand.
CGGACACAGACAAACTGTCCGCCTAGGAGATGCCCAATACCCAGTAGCGGAGCATGCCCTCCAGCATAATTCTAGGGACCTAGGAACCTGCTACACCGTATGTGCCATTTGGCTTCTCCCACCCAACACCAGTCCCTCTGAACTGCGGAGATGGGAACTTGCACTCCAACACATCCTTTCATCCTGCCATCCACCTGGACTGAACCTACGTTAAACAACCTCACTCCCATTCACTCTTCAGTCTTCTCCTCTTTCTCTTTCCTCTTTAGCCATTCACGCATCTTTTCATCCTACATAGTTGTGTTTATCTTTATACTATATACCTCTTTACTTCTGTATGCATCCTCTTTGGTTTGAAGCTGGCTCAGTACTTACAGTAGAATATCTTTGGCTTCCCTCTGACAACCATGCCTCCATCCTTGCTACCCTCCCATTTTCCTTTCCCTGTTGCTTCATAACCTGGGTTGTGAGTAACTGAATCTCCTTTCCCTTCTTCCCTTTCTTTCCCCTCTCTCCTCCCTGATGAAGGAACATTTGTTCCGAAAGCTAGGAATGTAAATTTTCAGTTCTGTTTTATGTGTATCTATCGGCTGTACTGAGCTGAGGTAAGTACTGGCCAGCCCCTCTATCTCTTTGTTAATTTCTTTGTTACAATGTTTATTTCTATTGTCTTCATTGGGGTTATTTCTTATCACTTTCTTTGTTGCAGTTATTTCTTTTCACTTTCATTGTTGCAAGTATTTCTTACACTTTGTTATAGTTTCTTGTCAGTTTCTTTGTCGTGGCTGTTCATTGCAGGTTTCTGTATTGTAGTTGTTCAGTGCTAATTTGTTTACTGAACAGGCTTCTAAGAAATCTGAGACCATCCTGTGAGTTCTGTGTTTTCATGAGGAATTTCCAGTTGACACAGTTGCAGTGTGTTCTGCAAAAAGAACTGTTTGAAATGTCTTCTGACTAGGGCCACAGGAGACTATTTGCATATCCATAAATGAGTGATATGTAAGACATAAAAAAAAACAGACGTTGTTCAGGTTGGGAGTAAGTGTTCTCATTTGAAGACTCTGTTTCAAAGTTAAGATTTTTCCAGTGATGACTTTTTGTGTTCTAAAAGTGTTGACAGAATAACAACAATGATACTATCTGAACAAGTGAAGCCTCCCATGGTGTAGATGATGCAGATTTGCATCAATAGAGGAAGAATTAAATACCCTGAATCAGTAAACTACAGAGGTAGGTGTTAGTCCTGTTAAGAAACTGTGGTCAGTGAGGTCTAGTCATAAGCTCTATGCATAAGGAAAGTGCAGAGCAATTACTAAAGCTATGGATGAATACACTACAGCAAAACTGACCACACTCTTCAAAGTAGAAATTCCATCTTCAGAAGAAAATGAACCAAAACAGTCTTGCACCTCTCACCAGGAATTTTTCACAAATATCAATTCAGCTTTTGAATATTGTGCACCCTAAAAGTGAAAAGCTGCAAGTTTTAACTCTCATTCCAGATACATTTTCAAAGAAAACACTTTTGTACCATGTTCCACTAGTATCAAAGTACATGTAGACAAATGGAGAAATGTGAGATCTGTAAAAGAAGTCCTTGGAAGACCAGGTCCCTATTATTGTCATCCTGTAGAACCAGCTCAAGTTCAAGTTCAAATAGTGCAGACATTTTATCTGGAAGATAAATGGGACTGTTCTCGTGAGAGTGCCAACAAAAAAGACCCTATAACTGTAACAGTTGAAGGTCAAAACATTGTGAAAGTGAAGAGGTACATGACTCACCGTATTAAACAAACTTTTGCAATTTATAAGAGCAGCTATACAACTTCACATACTGGAAGATCAAAATTTTGTGCACAAAGACCTAAGTGGGTAGTTCCACACCCACCTAAATATGTCTGTTTATGTGTGTAATGTGCAAATTTAGAATTGATTGTGTAGTAACTTTGAAAAAAGTGCTGGAGCACGTGACACATAACATCTTGGTTGGGTGTGTGAAGTCGTTAGTAGTCTGTGATGTAAAGCAAGAGACTTGTTTGTTTCAAGAGTATGGTGACTGCCCTGGAAAAGAAGATCTGTCTTTACAGACACTTGGCCTGGAAGACATAGCGGATAACTCTGCAGAAATTACATACGTGACATGGGAGGAAAATAAACTAATCAAGAAAACTGTTGCCTTTGACAGTTTCATTGATGAACTTGGTAAATGGTCAGTGAAAGCAGTAACACACTAGCATCTGTAAAAACTGCAACAGCGACACATTGCAGAAGTGAAAGGGTGTGTACAGGTTGAAGAACTATGTTTAGTGCTTCACTGTGATTTTGCTGAGAACTGGTCTGTAATTCTCCCACAAGAAGTACAAGGGTATCATTGGAGTCATGAACAGGTTTCAATTTTTACAGGAATGACATATTTTCAAAACAAGACCACAAGTGTAGCAGTTATAAGTGATCGCACAGGACATGACTCAGCACACGCTTTGCTAGTGGTGCGCAAAATTCTTCAACTGCAAACAGGGGCAGAGAAGATCATCATTATTTCTGATGGAGCTCCTAGTCATTTTAAAAATCGTTGCCAGCTGTTTGAATTGAGTAAGTCGCTTGTGCCAACTGACTAGGTATAGGGTGCTACTGGTCACGGGAAGGGTCCCTGTGATGGTGTAGTACGCCTGCTGAAGCACCATGCTACAAAACTTAATCTTTCCAGACCACATACAGCTGTGATTCAGAATGCTGAGGATTTTACAAGAGTCTGTGATGTTCACCTGCTTTATTTCATTGTTGATTGTCCTTGGTGTTGAAGAAAAAGCGTTGTGATACTGGCTGAAAAATGGAGGGTGTAAGTTCAACACTGACTACTTTAAATGACGTAGCCGACAGGTGCACATTTGTGTTTCACAGTTCTTTACTTTCACTGTTCCCCCCTCCCCACAATAATACACAGTTACTTGGCCAGTGCACTAATTTTTAACTTTCGATAAGCCTCATTAATAGGTTGCAGGCAATAATCTACATACTGCTACAAGAGTTTACTGTTGAACATCTACGAGCAGTAAAAACCTAACCACACATTTCACAGTCTTTCAAATAAATTGAATACACACTGTCATTGCTTTAACACATGGCCTATTGGTGTAACACTTATTTCACAGTTAAGTTGATTCATTGAAATCGGGCCCTTATACATCATCACAATAATAGGCACTGAAACTACACACTGTTGGATGTTTATTTTACAGAAATTACAATTAAAACTTAGCTCATTCTATTAATTGAATACATTGAAAACTTCCTTCTTTTTAACAGTTTCTTCTACTCAAAAGTTAAGCTGAATGATTTGTTTAAATTCTGAAATTAACAAATATCATTACACAAACAATACTTCTGACAAAACTGTTAATTAGTTCGGAATTAATTAAAGGCTAGCTTTGCTAACATGTTTTCAAATAGAGCCGAATAGACCCTATAAGAATACTGTAAGTTGTCCCTCCAAATGTTTACAATTAGTACAGTTTATATTTGTTTATAAGTCATCAATAGAATTTAAGTTACGAAACAATTACTGAATTCACCCAATGACAAAACAAACTAACTAGGCATAGTCAAAATAAATTAGAAAATCTATTACATACAAAATTAGATCTGGTGGTATATTCTTTATGACTAAGGGCCAACCTATTTCTTTTATAAAAATGCAGATTATACTCACATATGTTAATGATAATTAGTTAGACATTAAAAAAATGAATTTTAAGAGGGCAGATGGGAAAACAACAGGGGAAGTAAAATTATCCTAGCTTGCTTCGTCACAAGTCGCGAAATCTTACATGTCCACAGCCCTCATTCTGGAAACCTCATTCTTTTGTCCAAAGAGGAAATTAAAGAAGTCTGAGAGCAGAAAAAAGAAGAATGGTCCAAACAAACTACTCCTATGAAAGGAATTCAGAAGATAATATTCAGATTCACAACCTGACAAAGGGAATGTTTGTAGTGTGTGTATGACTGTGACTGGTGGATTGCAGAAATTATAGACACTAGTTATGAGTTAAACAAAATTGTAGTGAACTTTATGCTACCATATGGACCAGCTGCTGGATATAGGTTTCCAGCTGAAGGACAGCAACAATGCCATCAGTGCTTACTTCCTGTTCACAATGTTTTGAAGACTGTAAGTACTCCAGTTCCTATTGGTTCAACAGGAAGGCATCACTCCATATAAAAGGAAGATACTGAAGCAGTGGAACAGATTTTTATTTCATTGACTGGCTCATTTCAGTACAAAACAGAGTGCACAGAAGTTGCACCTTTCATGTACATTTTGGAACCATTTAAAATGTTTGAAACATGAGTCTCTTACTCATTTTTCAAAACTAAAATTATGTTAAATAAGACTAGGTTTTTATGAGCCTGTTATGTGATAATGTGGTAATAAAACAGATTTTATGTATGGCAAAAAAATTCAATTGTTTTTTTCAGGGAGTGTAGGATTATACGATACTAATAGGTAGGGGGGGGAATCAAAATTTTATGGATTGGCATTTTTGAAAAAAAAATTTCCATAAATTATAAAAAAAGTTCAGAACGCTATAGTAAAAGAACATTGACAGATAAGTCCAAATGGAGGCTTTCTTTGTAATCATAAAGCAATCATCTTTCAAATAAAAAAGCCAGCAAAATTTCTAGAACTGTTCCAGAGATACAGCATTCTAAAAATTTTTCCAAAATTCGTTTCTTCAAAATGGTATACGCAGAGTCATCTTTGGAGAGTTGTATCTTGGAGCACAAACTTTTTTGGAGAAAACAAAAAAAAATGTGTGTTCCTTGCTTAGTCCTTCATTTTAACATATGCTAAATTCAATAACATCCTAGACTATGGAGGTAAGATATTTCCTGTCCTAGCTGAATTGATATGGACTACACCTTATGTAACAAAAAACAAAATGATCCTTAACCGAATCCTGCATCTTCGTAGATGGACAGTGACAACATACCTCATGGCGCTCTTCTAACTGTGCAAGCTCTCTCAGCCTTTCTTTCTCTAACCGTGTTGGCAATTCCTTTATGACATCTGTCTGCAGGTGCACAATACGAGCCATCAACCCAAACATTGTTTCTGGGATAATGTGTAGCACACGACGAACGTATGACACCAGCTCACCAGAGTAATACTGTGAAACTGACACCATATCAGCACTGCGAGCTTGGTTGATTCGTAACAGAGGAATCTCCAATGCAGATGAAAGCTGGAACAAAAATTACATGACATGGAAAACAGAATAAGTTTGGCTATAAGTGGGGAAAGTTATATTTACTAAAAAAGTATACTAGATAGTAACACCAAGTAAAGGAGTGTGGTGGCGGCAATTTGTGGCATTGGTAATACTAGTAGCGGATAATAATTTAAGCTGGCAGACATGTAGAGTAGTAAATCCTTTCAACAAGAGACATGAGTGGGCACCCCGGGCAATAAAAACTGCTGGAAGTAATATTGTCTTGCATGATCAGCAAATATCTACAGATTGGACCACAAAAGGAAGGAATATTATGGTTTGGCAGCCTGTAAATGACAAGTTCATTGGACACAGAGCATTGGCCTGAATACAGGAAGAATATGGGAAAAAAAAGACCAAGCCCATTCCATTTAACATTCGAAAGCATTCACATGGATTTCTGCAATGTGCTACAAAACAAAACAATGCAAGATCACTTTCTACATTGTAGGCTAAACAGAGTACATCGTTTGGTAAATTGTTACGTCAATGTTCTGCCATATCTCAAACTGCAAAGGTATAGGATAGAAATATAAACCTCTACTTATGTTATTCTCAGCTAACACCTATAGGTATCCCCACTGATCATGTATAAATGAAAACTTTGTTTGAGACTAACAGGGAAGGCACAAGTACAAAGTTTGATGACATTTATATTGTGTTCTGTTACAGAAAGTATTGCTTTCACAGTCTGGAGGTCTGTGTTTGATTCATATAGAGATGAGGTGACTTACCGAACGAAAGCGCTGGCAGGTCGATAGACACACAAGCAAACACAAACATACACACAAAATTCAAGCTTTCGCAACAAACTGTTGCCTCATCAGGAAAGAGGGAAGGAGAGGGGAAGACGAAAGGAAGTGGGTTTTAAGGGAGAGGGTAAGGAGTCATTCCAATCCCGGGAGCGGAAAGACTTACCTTTGGGGGAAAAAAGGACAGGTATACACTCGCACACACGCACATATCCATCCACACATACAGACACAAGCTTGTGTCTGTATGTGTGGATGGATATGTGCGTGTGTACACAAGCAGACATATGTCTGCTTGTGTCTGTATGTGTGGATGGATATGTGCGTGTGTGCGAGTGTATACCTGTCCTTTTTTCCCCCCAAAGGTAAGTCTTTCCGCTCCCGGGATTGGAATGACTCCTTACCCTCTCCCTTAAAACCCACATCCTTTCGTCTTCCCCTCTCCTTCCCTCTTTCCTGATGAGGCAACAGTTTGTTGCGAAAGCTTGAATTTTGTGTGTATGTTTGTGTTTGTTTGTGTGTCTATCGACCTGCCAGCGCTTTCGTTCGGTAAGTCACCTCATCTTTGTTTTTATATATAATTTTTCCCACATGGAATGTTTCCTTCTCTAGTTCATATTCAGAAGTAAAACATGTCTGTTGTGCCAGATGTAGCTGATAACTGCTGCCAGATTGGAAAGCAAGTAACTTAATGCAGATGAGTAGAATGGTCTGCTGCTTGACACAGTCATGTTGGTAAAATACCTGTGTACGTGTAATGTTTCAAAGTGATATGTACTGGAACAAGCAGATAAGGATGGTAGTTGCTAAGTTGAATGATCAACTTTGGTTTATTGGCAGAATTTTAGGAAAGTGTAGCTCATCTACAAAGGAAACTGTACAGAACACTAGCGCTATTTGTTCTTGAGTACTGCTCATGTGTTTGGGCTACCCAACAGTTCGGTTTAAGGAAGACATCAAAGCAATTCAGAGGCATGCTGAATTCCCTGGGGGAATATTAATGAAAAGATTGCTCAGAATAAGCTAGAAAGTAGTGCTATGCAAGGCGTTGGAAGGAGGGAACTGTTTGAAACTCCTAAAGGAAGGACTACTTAGCTGCCTGGAATAAGAGGTAAGAGATGTACCAACGATGTTTCTGAATGTGGTTAAAAAGAGATCACTAACTAGACCAACAAACATGCAATCCAAATTCTCTTTCCTTAGAGTCGTAGGAGTCTGACTGGAGAGCAAACTTTGGAGAACCAAACATCACGCCTATCTCAGTTTGATTAAATATTACACAGTGCATAAACAGGGAAAACATGTAAAAAGATATGTTAAACAGTCACAGCAGAATGAAAATCATTCTCTGAATAAATTTACAATTCGTGGATCCATTTCATCCACTGTAATGAACAACTTAAAAAAATATCCTAAAGCATTATGATATTACTGAAATTACCTTGAGAAATGTTGCTCTCAGTTTTATCACAAGAGATGGATCCTTCTTAATTCCCTGTTGCATGTAAGAAGTATATGGGTCAATTATCTCCCACGCATAGCTGAGATCTCCTACAATTTGCAATGTGATTAGGACTTCCTCTTTTATGTTTCCTGTCCTCACCATCTGCATCAGGAAACGCCTTGTGTCTACAATGAACTGCTTTACCTGCATATTGGCCTCCAACTGATGAAATGCTGTAGAAAGACAATTGTTAATTTAGTTGTGATAACATTATAGACAATAAATGAACAGTGGCATAAAAAAGTATCCAAAAATACCAATGAAAAGTTTTTATTCACGACTTCCCTGCTTTCAAATGGGGAAAAGTGGGGCGAATGATTCTGGTAGTATACTTCATACCCTCCACCACACACTTACACACGTTGAGTACAAGTGTAGATAAAGAACTTTCCAGTTGACTTACAGTGATGGGAGAATGTAGCTGTGCTGGTAAGTCACCTGATTCCATATACCATATATCATACTAACAACAAATGCTATTGCTACAGACAGATCATTTACAGGATATTTATTTATTCGTGTCAGAAGTACCAGGACACAGACTGTACTGATTTAAAAATATACATATTTGTATACATGAGTAATTCAAAGACATGTTGTTGTTGTTGTGGTCTTCAGTCCTGAGACTGGTTTGATGCAGCTCTCCATGCTCTCCATGCTACTCTATCCTATGGAAAGCAAAGAACTTACAGTGCAAGAGATGTGTTTCACAGTCTCGAAGATGGACAAATCCTCATGGCTCTTAAGGTACGCATTTTTGACTCCATGTTTACAAGACTTTTTTTTCTTGTTTTGGTGTAAAGAACCTATCCCACAAGATCGTCAAAGTATTTTTGAAATATACTGTATAAACAATAATTTGACAATAAATCACATTAATAATTTTATATATCCTAAGGCTGTGACACACACTACATAGCTGAGCCACAAAATATTATACATATGTTATCTACACTGTATACAAAATTAGACCTCCAATCCATTTTGGAAAATAAGACATGCTGCTATATTTATGTCAGATAATTATATAATAAAAAAATGTTTTCCATTTTCCTTTCATTTCTGATCACAACTGCTACATCACAGCACAAAGTTTCTTCAGTCACCTCATGTCTTACTGTGCACCCCACCCACCTCATTACACATTCATCCCAGAAGCAGGAAAATCAACCCAATGGAAAAGTCTGCAATATCTGCTGACATAAACCTAATTGAGCATGGTAGGGACTAGTTGAAATTTGCTGTGTTTTATTCCAGGAATCCTCATCACACATCAAATGGCTTCAGGAAACTGCTGTTGAAGAGTAGAACAGGCTTGACCAGCAACATCTCAACTACATTGTGGGCAGAATGCAAAGGAGGATCCTAGCACATTACAATGCGTAACGTGGAACAACACAGAACTGAATGTTCTGATAGCAAAGATGTGCAGTTTCAAAGGAAGTGTGTTTATTTTGGTTATTGTTTTGTTTTTATTTTACAGTAAAGTTTTTCTTTTCTTTTCATAAGGTTTATCTTTTCATTCCCTGTTCTCCTTGGATCTAGGTCCATATCCATTTACAGATATGGAGGTATAGCAAGACATTTTTGAGCAGAGTGTATCAATAAATTTACAAACACTACTTAAATACTACAAAAACTCAAACAAGACATAATTCAGGATGGAATAACAGCAGTATGCAATGGATAGCTTGTTTCTCACCACACAGAGGTGGTGTGGTGTCATAGACTGGAACAATGAAAAAGCTTGCAAAAATCATTACACTTTCAGACAATGTTCGTCTTCCAAAATAAAACAATCACTCACTCACACACACACACACACACACACACACACACACACACACACAGTGTAACTGGCTCCGGGGGTAGGGTTCAACTGCAACTGCATCTGACATGACGAGAATCGTGGGTGGTACTGGAGCAACTGAATCACTTCCTCCACCAGGGTTTCGACCAACACTCATCATGCCCGGAAATGAGGAATATCCTCCCCACCACTTTCACACTGGTATTACACCACCCACTGACCCTATGCAATATCCTTGTATACCCCAACTCCACCCCTCGCCCCACGCCCTTTCCTCGCAGCTCATACCTCTGCAATAGAACTGTAGTCAACATGGTGCAAGAAGATCCTTGAAAGCTCTCAGCACTGTTGCCAGCTTTCAACTTCAAAAAGTTAACAGCTGCAGGTGAAAACTGTAGCCACCTACATAGTTGTGCAAATAATGAGGCACTGCCATAGAGATGTTAACAAAATTGCATTGGGTTATTAGCAGAGGTGGGGCCTTGAAGCTGTTGCAACCAGCCCACTGAATCTGTCAGGGATCAACTCATGCTGACTCAATTACAGATGCAAAACCTGTCCTATACTTACTCCTATTCCCATTACCACCTACTCCAGTCCATCACAGAAATCTCCTACCCCATCAAAGACAAGGCTACCTGTGGCAGTAACAAACTAAGCTGCAATCACTGTGCCACCATATATAAGATGACAATTAACAAATCTTCTGTTTGCATTAGTAGCCACCTCCAAACAGTGGCTAAGAGACATTTGGACCACCCAGTTGCTAAACATGTTGCCCTGCACAATGTGCTTCATTTTAATGACTGCTTCACAACCTGTGTCATCTGGTTTCCTCCAAGCAACCCCAGGTTTTCTGAATTGCACTGGTGATACTTCTCCACACAGCATAGGCAACACAGCATCTTCCCCCACCCCTACACTGCTATCCCTCCCCTTTTTCTATCCCATGTTTCACCATTACCCTCATGACCTAGGAAAGCAAATTGCTGCATGTGATTAGTAGCGGCTTGTCCTCTTCATATTGTTGTTAAACATTAGAAAAATTTTTTTCTAAGAGCAATCTGTACTTAAAAAACTGAGATACAGTTGATAATTTTTTCTTCTATCCTGAATACATCTACATTTAGCTGTTACCTTGAACTTCATCAAGTGCTTGTATGAGACGAGCGATTTTTCTTCCAGAGGCTGCAGCATCGTCATGTTTCAAGGAATCAATTTGTTTGGCCATTGCAGAAAACCACATCTTCAAATTATCTGTTGAAAAATAAATTACCAAAATTCAATTTCTTGAGACTTATTTGGAATGCATAGTGTCAAGAGCTTTAAATTCAAAATACCATTTTTCTCCACTCTAGTGAGTGGCTTAGTTCCAGAAAATACTTCTGATAACTCTTGCATCCTTTCTCTTCCTTCCATTTTGTAGCTATCCCACTTATTGTGTTTCTCTAACAGTAACTGAAAAAGAGATGACTTTTAATAGCATATTAATGTTGATGAAGTTACAAAAGAAGCATAGCAATAACATGATGAAACAAACTTTTCATTTAGATAGTATAACAAATTAAGTAGAACTCTACATACATGCTTAAAAAGATCCTTTATTTTTAGTTCAAACTCTGCTGTGTTTAAAAGCAGTTCAAACACCTGAAGAGGAGTGTATTTTGCATCATTTATTACTTGATCACGTATCTGTTTACACCGTTTATTTCCATCCCATGCTGAAAAGTAATTAGTGTACATTGTTAGTTGAATGCAGAGAAATAAACAGCACTTTTTTCACAGTATCCAATAAAATACATCATATGTCCACATGCAAAAGCATTTCAAGTCCCTATCTCATCTCTAATCTTTTGTTGAATGCTGTGCATTATCCTTACAACACCTCCATCAAATTCACCCATACACACAAATTAAATAACTGACATTTTATTTCAATGCATTCAAAAGATGAAAAAATAAGGAGGGTGTTATATGCTCCAGAAGACAGACAGGCAGACAGAGAGAGAGAGATTAATGGGAAAAACCAAACAGTGTGTGTGTGTGTGTGTGTGTCTAGGAAATAAACTCCTGATTGCTACTGAAGATTAATTGCCACATCAAGCCTAAATAATAGACAGACTATGGCAATACTCATTATACTGGCTGCCAGATTTGGCTCATTCAGTCAAACTTCATTAGGTAACAGCGAAACTAGTGGCTCAACTTCCCTTTCAAAGCAACATTTATGCCACAGCTGCTGTCCAGGTAGCATCGTAAGAAGCAACAACTACAAAACAGGTGTCTATAGTAGACAGGATTTATGTGGAACCACTGCACTTAATTCATGCAGCTGCTGGCAGAGCTTTGTAACTCAGTTGCTACCATTCATTGCAGGGGAAAACTGATATGAAAGTAGAGATGTTGGAGGAAGTCGGTACCATAAGCATCTTCGAGTTTGACTGCCTGAGCAGCACACGTGGGCCCCTTACCAATGCCTATAAATTCAACAGAAAATATATGGACCTTAGTGAAAGGAAAGAGCAAATCAGCAAATTGTACATTTAGGATTAAAGAACTGTAGCATTTACCTGAGGAAGTCATTTTTGGTGTTTTTGGAAAATTGGTTTAAGTGCACATGCCACATCAAAAATTTACTACAAAATTTCACTGAAAGCATTATCACTGTTTCAAATCATTCCTTGGGTATTTAGTTTTCAGATGCACCTATTTCTCAAGAATGGGAGTACTAACAACTATAAATTACATTACATGATACATATATTGTTCTTTTTCTTTCCCACAGTTATCATCACAGTTCCCTCTCTCCATTCCCTTAATTGTCATCCTTCCATTACCTCTTCCCTTACAAAAATTTATTAATACGGCACAGAATATCTAACAGGCATGCAGTACGTGTGATGGCATATTGTGGGGGGCAGTAATTATTATTATTATTATTATTTTAAATAGAGAAGTTAAAACTAACACCGCCGCAAGCCGGTCCCAAGCCCGGGCCCATCTAAAAACAAGAGGATGGGGAAGTGTGGAGGGGGAGGAGTAACAACCTCGTAAAAAAACCAGGGTCCGTCCGGCTCCAGATGGTAGCACCCTGTCATAGGGCCCCTGCCTAGGGTTACTAGGTGAAACCCAGCCAACGGTCTCAATGGCGGAAGAGGAACAATTTCCCAACGGCAGAGAGAGCGGAAGAGCTAACTCCAGGGCTTACTACCTTGGTTTTAATTTCGGATTCGGGGCAACCCGATCCCCCAATTTATTATCCAACAATTACTGCAAAGCATGATGGGAACGTCGTCAAAGATAGACACTACTCCAAGAGGTAGACCGAATGGCAAATCCTCCGTTGTTCGTAGAAACAATGCAAAGGGGTCAAAGGATTTTGGAGGACCCCAACCAACATGTATGCAGCCCTCAACACTGAAATTTAAGAAAGCAACTATGTTTGCAACCCTAAATGTAAACTCTCTAATTAAAGTAGGAAAATTGAAATTATTGATTGAAAAGCTGAACCAGAAAGAAATTTTAATATGTGCATTACAAGAAACAAGGTTTTTAGATGAAACTGCTTTAGATTTTGAAAACTATCGTTTATTTAAAGGAAAACCAGGTAAAATCTTAATGAAACAAATGCCATACCTGGGAACAGCATTTCTGGTACATCACTCAATTTTAGATTCAGTTACTAACTTCTACTCGAGTTCTGAGAGACTATCCATTCTTGAGATTAAATGTAAAAACAAAGGATACTCTATAATCAACTGCCATGCACCCATAAACCAGGACAACAAAAATAACCCGGAGAAAGTTGAAGAATTTTGGGAGATACTTGAAATGGAACTGGATAGATGCTCAAAGAAGAACATAAAAATGTTAGTAGGCGATTTTAACGCACAAATAGGAAGGGAGAAAAAATACCATGGAACAGTAGGCCTCTTCCCAGGTCACAAAAGAACTTCAAAAAATGGAGAAAGGCTTATAGAGGTATGTAGGCATTTCAACTTGAAAATAATGACAACACATTTCAAAAAGCTGAGCCGAAAAACTAAAACATGGAGATCACCAAATCCACTTCTCGGAGAATTCCAAATTGACCATGTGGCTATCTCACTTCATTGTCAAGAAGAAATTCAAAACACTAAAGTGCTGAAAAGCCTTGATGTTGATTCAGACCACTATTTGACTACGATTAAATTCAGACCACTCCCATTTCGAAAAGAGAAGAAAACCTTTTACAAAATTCCAAAATATAACACAGAAACGTTAAAAAATGAAGAAATTAAACAACGGTTTCAAAGAGCATTGCACAAAGATAGCGATGGCATATCCACAATAAATAAGGAAGCGGGATGGGAGGAGATCAAAAACGAAATAGTTGAAATAGCAAAAGAAAATTGTCTCGTGAAAAGAGTAAGAAGACATCCATGGTGGGACAATGAATGTGATGAGAACCTGGAGAAGAGACAGAAATTG